>NW_028080827.1:664648-1266108 GCF_014824575.4 Sturnira hondurensis | reverse complement strand
AAGTTCATCTTCACTACTTAAAAAACACTGGGTGAATTATTTAGTTCTCTAACTTGTTTCCTCAATTGGAAAATGGGGCTAACAGTATTTATCTATCTTATAAAGTAGATAACATTTATCCATCTTATAAGGTTGTGAGAATTAAATGAATTATTGTGAACTGCTGAGCTCCCAAGCCTTCTATTTAACAAGTACTCAATAACTAGTTCACCACCTAGTGTTCAATACCAGTAGTAGGCCAACAAAATTAAATGCCTCAAAAGTTCAAAGCGCATTTTATCTGTGTTTGTACTTCACCCTCTGGTGGTTTCACAAAGAAAAGGCTCTAGGCAGACACCTACTGAAGGTATCTATTAATATCCTTTGTCTATTTGTTATTATTGGATTGGACAGATTTCCCTAGATTTGTAAACCCTCTTTGTATATTAAAGAAAGTAGCCTTTTTCAAATGTTTTTCCCAGTGTATATTTTTCTTTTGACTTGGTTTATAGTACTTTTATTGCCATGTACAACTTTAAAATACTTTTTGTAGTCATATTTACCAATCTTTTCTTTTATGGCTTCTGTGCTTTGCAGGACAACCGTTTCTTAAAGAAAGAATATATCTTATATCTTTCCTAGTCAAGTGAGTCACTGGGAGTCATTTTTTTATTTCTATTTCCTACCTGTCTCTTACAAGGTCACTTAGGATAACTGTTCTCTCTTCTATCCATCCCTTAAGAATATCTTCATGGTCTCATCTTTTATATTCTCATTTTTCTTCCTCTCCTTACCAGTTCCTTATCTCAAAATGCATAACAAGTAAATTAATAAGAATGTTACACATAGAGACTCAAAAGATCTAAAATATGGAATCTCAAACTTAAGTGGTAGAATATCTAGAAGTCACAGCACCGTGAATTAGTGGTTTACTAAACTTAATATAATTGAATACAGAACTTCAGAGTTCTGAAGACTCTTGAGATTAAGAATTTTTCTATGAGATTAAGAGATCTATGTAATCCTAGATCTCTTCTTCTGTAAAATGGCAATGTGATCATGATAATACAGTCTCATAAAAAGACTGAAAATTAAATGAGATAAGTACATAATCAGTGCTCAGAGGTGTCTACATTGAATTGAATATCACTGAAGTATATAAATTCAATACCTTTTGGATAATTCCCTTCTGTGATCTGTGGCTAGTTCACTGCTTTCCTTAATTTCATTTGGTGTTACTTCATCATGCTGTGGATAGCAAGAGAAATCACATTTTAAAAAATCAGCACAATGCCAGCTGGTGTGGCTAAGTGGCTTGAGCACCCACCTTCGAACTGAAAGGCTGTGAGTTCAGTTCCCGGTGAGGGCACATGCTTGGGTTGCCCCAGTTGGGGGTGTGTGAGAGGGAACTGATCGATGTTTCTCTCCCTCTCTTTATCTCTGCCTCCCCCTCTCTCTGAAAATAAATAAAACATTTCTTTAAAAAAAAAGCACACCAATGATCCAATCAATAATGTCCTAATAAAAGAATATGTTGGCAATATATACTAACAGTCATAAACATATTTATATACTTATATATATATTCAATCTAGTTTGGTAGAAAAAACTTAACATTTTGTACATACACACATAATTAAATTCTATTTTTAGAAATGCATAAATAAAAAAGAATTTTTAAAATATCAGCTGTGGTTGTAATAAATAGTAAAACTTTTGACCAATTTTATTCTTTTTCAAATTTTTAAATTTTCTATAATGTCATCATATGACTTTTTAGTTCTTTAAAAATAAGAAAACTAAAAAGTTATTAGTCTCTTAAAAATTTGAATTGAAGATTCCTAGGCTGCCTGTGAGCTACAAATCAAAAATATGAAGTAAGCTGAACAAATTTCCCCTTTCAAAATCAAAGTGAAGTATTTAGCTATGAAGTTACAAAAGGACTAAATGTATATGAAGTTTTTCCAAAAGATTATGTGAAAGTAACTCACATAGTGGTAGCTATCAGATACTACATTTATTTAGTATGCCATTAGGAAATTTCTGTATTTAGGTCACAACTCCACTCTGAATAATAATAATGTTCCTCCAAATTACTTTCCAGATTTACCCTTGTTGCCATTCAGTGAAGTACCTTCTAGTTATATATACTATAATTACATTATAATTGGCTGATATTCAATATCAATCAATATTTTGAGAGAACTAACAAAATCCTTTATTATATAATCAGATAATTTCTAGTGCCAATATTCTTCAGTCAATAGCACAGCAGGCATGTTCTACTAAATTTTAGCAGAAAAAACACTGAACTGGGTTGGAGATGAGAAAATTTTGTTTCATTATGCTAATAATATCTGACTATGTGAAACTAGAGAAATTTTTACTTCTCTTTACCTCAATTTTCTCATTTCTAAAACAGAATGATTAAATTAACAATCTTTAAGGAATTTTTAGCTCTAGAGTTCTGATATACTCAATAATTACTGCCAAATAATAACCATTCTATCACCCTTCATGTCCCTGGAAGCACTGTGACAAGTCAAGGATTAAATATTTTGGTCCTTTGTACAACATAGACAAAAAAACACAAGAACTAGTATTTTCAGATGGTGACATTTTGAAAAGAAAATATAAATAAAAGGAGTACAAAATTGGATTTATATACATTATATTATAAAGATTTTCTCTCTTTTTATTTTGAAAATATTTAAATTTACCAAAAGTTAAAAACAATACTATAAGTACTATATATATTTCACTTAGATTAATAAAATGTTAACATTTTTATCCTGCATTCCTTCTATCAATTTTTATTGATATCCTGCATTCCTTCTATCAATTTTTATTTTTGCTAGACCATTTGAAAATATTTGCAATAAAAAATAAATAAGTAAAAATTTCCTATTTTACTAAACAGTCAAATTAATTGTATTAAAAAAAGAAAGTATTTTAAGATATTATGACAGTTTACTCCTTAATCTTTAGCATGCATGTTCTTAAAATATTTTTAAAATATATTTTATTGATTATACTATTATAGTTGTCCCATTTTCTTCCCTTCACTCACTTCAGCCCTGCACACCCCGACCCACCCACATTCCCCCACTTTAGTTCATGTCCGTGGGTCATACATATAAGTTCTTTGGCTTCTACATTTCCTATACTATTCTTACCCTCCCCCTGTCTATTTTCTACCTACCATCTATGCTACTTATTCTCTGTACCTTCTCTCCCCTCCCCTCTGTTGATAACCCTCCATGTGATCTCCATTTCTGTGATTCTATTCCTGTTATAGTTGTTCCCTTAGTTTGCTTTTGTTTTTGTTTTAGGCATGATTGTTAATAATTGTGAGTTTGCTGTCATTTTACTGTACGTGTTTTTTATCTTCTTTTTCTTAGATAAATCCCTTTAATATTTCATAAAATAAGGGCTTGGTGATGATGAACTCCTTGAATTTGACCTTGAATTTGAGAAGCACTTTATCTGCCCTTCCATTCTAAATGAAAGCTTTGCTGGGTAGAGCAATTTTGGATGTAGGTCCTTGCCTTTCATGACTTGGAATACTTCTTTCCAGCTCCTTCTTGCCTGTAAGGTATTTTGAGAAATCAGCTGACGGTTTGGTGGGAACTCATTTGTAGGTAACTGTCTCATTTTCTCTTGCTGCTTCTAGGATTCTCTCCTTCATTTTCATCTTGGCTAATGTAATGATGATATGCTTTGGTGTATTTCTCTTTGGGCCCAACTTCTTTGGGACCCTCTGAGTTTCCTGGACTTCCTGGAAGTCTATTTCCTTTGCCAGAATGGGGAAGTACTCCTTTATTGTTTGTTCAAATACGTTTTCCACTTGTTGCTCTTCCTCTTCTCCTCCTGGTACTCCTATAATTTGGATTTTGGAACGTTTAAAGATGTCCTGGAGGTTCCTAAGCCTCTCCTCATTTTTTAAAATTCTTGTTTCTTCATTTTTTTCTGGTTGGATGTTTCTTCCTTCTGGTCCACACTGTTGATTTGAGTCCTAGTTTCCTTCTAATAACTATTGGTTCCCTGTACATTTGCCTTTATTTCACATAGCATAGCCTTCATTTTTTTTCATCCGATTTGCGACCAAATTCAACCAATTCTGTGAGCATCCTGATTACCAATGTTTTGAACTGTGCATCTGATAAGTTGACTACCTTTTCATCACTTAGTTGTATTTTTTCTGGAGCTTTGATCTGTTCTTTCATTTGGGCCATTTTTTTTTGTCTTGATGCTCCTGTTACATAGTGAGGGGCAGAGCCTTAGGTGTTCACCAGGGTGGGGTAACCCACGTTGCTGTGTTGTGATGCTGTATGTGGGGCAGGGGTCCGAGAGGGAACTATGGCTCTTGCTCCACTCTCTGCTGGATTTCAGTCACTTCCCCCACTTCCCATCAGCAAATTAGGCCCTTCTGGTGCTGATTCCTGTGTAGGTGAGTTTGTGTACATTCTAGGACCCTGTGGGTCTCTCCAATGAACTCTCCTATGAGGCTGAGAGTTTCTCCAGCTGCCTCAACCTGGTTTGAGGCTTTGTTTCCCCACACTGGGGCCTTGGGCTGCATGATCTGTCTCGCTCCCCAATTGTCCCTTCCAGTTCATATATGCACAGGTGTGGGACAGTCCAGTCTGCAATTCACTACCTTGCCAGTCTGTACGCTGCTGCCTTGCTGGCTGGCTGCAGCCTTGTGCCCCACACTCCATAATCTGCCGCCTCACTGGGTCTGCCAGCTACCACCTTGCCGGGAGTCCTCAGAGTCCTCACTGCCCATCTATGCCCCTCCTACCAGTTTGCATGAATGTATCTTCTTTAACTCCTCAGTTGTCAGACTTCCATACAGTTCAATTTTCTGTCAGTTCTGGTTGTTTCTTTTTGTTTTTAAATTGCTGTTGTCTTTCTTTTGGTTATGTGAGGAGGCACAGTGTGTCTACCTACACCTCCATCTTGGCCGGAAGTTCTGTTCTTAAAAATATTTTCATCTTTATAATACTACTGTCACAATTAAGAAAATTAACATTAACTCAATATCACCTAGTATACAGTCCATATTTAAAATTTCCCAATTGTTCTCAAAATATCTTTTTTTTTATCCTCACCCAAGGACATTTTTTCACTCCTTCTCAAGAGAGGGGAAGGGAAATATCCATGTGAGAGAGAAGTGTCGATTGCTTGCTTCCCACATGGTCTGGACCTGGTATCATAAATTCCCAGGCCAGGTATCAAACCAGCAACCTAGGTATGTGCCCTGACCAGGAATCAAACCCTCAACTTTTTGATTATGGGATGACGCTCAAACCAACTGAGCCACACCAGCCAGGGCTTTTTAATCCTTTAAAGAAAAATCCAGAATCCAATCAAAGTTTATACACCACATTTAGTTATGCCTCTTAATCTAAGAGTCTTCCTGCCTTTAAAAAAATGACATTATTTTAAAGAGCCTAAGCCAGCTAGTTGTTTTGTGATATTTCCAATATTCTAGAAGCACCTGAGTGTTTATTCATAATTAGATACAGGTTAAGTGTTTTAAACAAGAACATTACATACATAATATTCTGAACTTTTCATTATATTACAACAAGCTGAACATAATGAGAGGTTGTTTCAATATTGGTGATACTAAATTTGATTAGTTGGTTAAGGAAGTGTCTGATAGACCCCACCAGTTTAAAGATATATTGCTTATCTTTATAATAAGATATCTATGGTGTGATCAAGTGAGATCATAGTTTTAAGATCCATTAATGACACTTGCCTAAATCAATTATTTTATCAGGAGTGGTAAAATGAAGATTTTTCTATTCTATTATTCTTTGTGTATTTACTAGCTGCTATTCTGTAAGGAAAATTTCTCTTACCCCACCTCTTCCTTCCTTCCATTACTCCTTCCTGTCTTCCTTCCTCTCTTCCTTTCCTCTGTTCTTCCTTTTTTTTTTTCTTTAGGCTTTAAAGTATCACTATAGAATCATGGATGTTTTATAATCCATTACTGTCATTGTTATTTTTGATGTTCAAAGTATCCCAAATTTGGCTACTGCATAAAGACTATGAAGTCAAAAAGCACAGGCAAATTTGAGGTAGGATGGAGAAATCCAAAAAGTCAATTTTTAGTATTATACACATTTTATTAAGGGGTGTTACTCAAAACATTTAACAAATGGCTCAACACAGTAATTAATCATTCAGAATCTATGCTGGCAGTAAAGAACTAATATATACTGTACAACTATTACTCCCTTAGTATTACTGAGAGAAGCAAATTTTCAAGTTATGTGAATAATTTTATTCATACAAAGTATTTTAATATTACTAATGTACTAGCATAAAAACAATGTTAAATCAGATATTGTACAATAAAAGCAGGCCTTTAAATTCCTTAACCTGGATCATTAAGATCCAGGTTAACATGCTAATGTGTCACAGGTAAACATTCTTAAATTACATTGCTTTCAAAAATTTTTGAAAATGTAGATTCTTATTAAGTATCTTATTTTACTCTTACCTTTTCTGTCAGAAAATATTGGTCTTGTTCCCAAATAAAGCTTCCAATTTTTCTTCTTATTTCTATGGTAGGGAAAACAAATCCAATATTATTTTTAGAAAAGTAAATGTAAAATTTTCTAAATTTTACTAGGAGTTTGAAATTTCTAAGCCAGCATTATTCCACTTGTATCAAAAGCACCAAAGATACTTGTTTAAAACGTAGATTCCTATTGAATGAGCCTGGGAATTTGCTCATTTCTAACAAAATTTCTAACAAATTTTTCAGATGATTCCAACGCACTGTGAGAATCATTGTCATAAACTTTTCCTGCTGGAATATACATCCTCATTACATATCAGTGTCTTTAGGCCAAGCATTAATAAAGAAGGCAATTGTCCAATCAAAATAAGAGCTATAAAATTCCTGAATTTGTAGAATATAGGTCCTCAAGAATTCAGTAATTTACTCTGCTAAAAAGAGAGTAGAAAGAAACACGTCTACTGGGCATGGTAGTGCAGAGATTCTACAGTGCTCAGTATGTCAAAGGACTATGTAATCATCTTAACTCAAAGATCTCAAAAGTTTTCACAGTCGCCCATTCAAGCAAAAAAAGATAACATTCCTTCAGGGGTGTCCAACTTGTGGCCTGTACATCACATGCAGCCCAGAATGGCTATGAATGTGGCCCAACACAAAATTGTAAACTCACTTAAAACCTTTGTTTTGCTCACCAGTTTTCATTAGTGTTTATGTATTTAATGTGTGGCCCAAGACAACTCTTCTTCCAGCGTGGCCCAGGGATGCCAAAAGGTTGGATGCCCCAGTTAGTAGTAGCCACTAGACTAGCTACATGTGGGTACCTATTGACATGTGCCACTAGTTCAAATTAAGATGTGCCATAAGCATAAAATAAATACTGAATTTCAAAGAATTAGTATATAATAAAACAATGTAAATATCAATAATTTTATATGTATTTCATATCAAAATGATACTTTAGATGTGTTAGGTTAAATAAAATATATTCTTAAAATTAATTTTACTTTGTATTCTTTTTAATATGGCTACCAGAAAATTTAAAATTAATATGTAGCTACATTTGCATCTTCATACTTCTACTAGACAATACTGGTCTAGATGGATAACAATGTATAGTTTTCACTTTTTAAAAGGAGCATGTTTTCATTTCTGACAATTTTTAAAAATTTAAATACATTTTAATATAAGATGCTAAACCCAAAGACAGGAGTCATTAATTTATTTACTTATATAACCACTTAGAGCAATTTATTGTTATAACTAGGTCCTGTCAGGACATTAACTATGAAAGGAACCCAATCTTTGGGGTTTCTGAAACTCTTCTATAAAAATCTTTTTTAAACACTTTGCTCACAGAGAATTTGTACTAGCTTCCATCTGTCTTGCTATGGATGGACACATACATACACATCAAGAATTGGGTAATAATGCATGACCTACAAAAATGGGATATTTAGAGTTAGCCCACATAAGGTAGGTAGGATTTGAACAGAACAGGATAAGAAAGTATGTTCCAATCAGGGAAAACTAAAACTATAAATTTCAAAAGCAGTTTATCTTCTTGCCCTTTAGTTCACAGCATTGCTGAAATAATTAATGTGAAAGTACTTTCAAAAATATAAAGAACAATAGTAATATGTGGATTTATTATCATCATAAATCTTTAAATATCTGAGAATAGAAAAAAATGTTCTGAAATATAATGAAAAGATTCAAATCTAGCAAAGAACATCTTATTGAAGGCTCACATATCAGACTGCTTAGATTATCTCATTTTACCCTCAAAACAACTAGAAAAAAGTTGCTAAAGGTCACAGAAATAGGAAGTGTTGGCTCCCAGCCAGGGAACACTATGAGGACAAGATCTACATGTGTGTTATTCACCATGGAATCCCCAGGAGCTAGGTTGAAACCTGGCACACAGTAGGATTTCAGTGAGTGAATGCGTGAATGAAGGATAAATAAAACTAGAATATAGACCCTAGACAAGCTGATGCAAAGACCATGCTTTTCCACTTAAATCAGTACAGTTAGGTGACTTAGCTGGATTTGGCTGTCTAACAGGGACTGGGTGAACAATCTTTGCTAACCTTCTTGCAGGCATGCAGGAGGAAGAAGAAAATGACCTAAAACCACCGAATTTTTAACTTCAGCATTAGCTACTGCAGAGAGATAGTAGGCATGAAAAACTGTAGCATTATCGTCTGTGTAATCAAGGCTCTGATATATCCTAGGAGAAAGAAAGGAAATATTTTAGATTATGAAATAAACACTAATATGTTCAATCTTTCAAAAATAAATGAATGGAAGTAGGGAGAATTATCTGTAGGTAACCAGGAGACTGGGGACACGGGGTGGAGAAGCAGGACAACCAGGACAGTGATTAGCCTTCTGCTTCGCAAACATAATCAGACAGCAATATGAAGGAGGATCCCAGATGGACAGATCGAAGGCTGAGCTCCCTCTCAGAAAAATACCGTAATAATCTGGGCAAGAGGTGATTAGGCTGAGTACTAGGGTAATGACAGTGAGTGCTAAGAACATTTACAGGGGTACAATCCATGGCGTTCGGTCACTGACTGATTAATGGAGGTAGGGGTTGTCATTCAAAAGAAACTACGAAGGTTTTAAACTTGAGACAGGACCTGGTGCCGGTCTGAGAGGCGACCAGGAGTTCGGTTTAAACGTATTGAATAGGAGGGGTCTTCGAGACAGCTGAAAACATTGGAACTGGAGACCTGACTCGGGGACCAGGTAGGAGGCCTCGCTAGTGTGGCAGAAAGGAGAGAAGAAAGGTTATCTGTTTCCATCCCCACATCTAACACTGAAAACTTGCTCGTTTCCAGTCTACTCTGATCATCCCTATTTATGACTGGACTTCAGTTTCCAGCTCCTGGCTCTTCGTGACGCGAGCGGCACTGCCAGGTGGCCTTCAGGTACCTCAGCGTGTCTGGGTGGGAAGCATCAGAGCTGAACAGGAAGTCAGCGGCCCTCACGTCACTGATCGTCCCCCCTTCGGCCACTGTGGAGGCAAGAGCGGAGAGTAAGCTAGCAAGAACCTTCGGGCCAAAGCACAAGAGCGGGGAGGGATGCTACCCTCACCACCTCACCCACCCCTTCCACCCAGCTTCCTACCCCAGAATTGCCGCAGGTCCCGGCTGACGCTGCGGCAGAACCAACCCCGCTGTCCTTGAAACATGGCGCCGCTGCCTGGCAGACTCAGACTGCGCGAAGGGGCTAGAGCAGAGATTGCTGATTGGTCTCAGGTCTGAAGCCAAGTTCGATGATTGGCTGTCAGGGTAATGGGCGGGAAAAACCTGAGGCGAGAGGAAGAAGGGTCCAAGCACTACCGGACTGAGTTGACCAACTGGTAAAATTGTGGAGAGGACTCTCGGCTTCCTGCCCAATGGTGAGGAGGGGTCAGTAGCCATGCTTGTGAGTTTTAAACCCTACATAATTAACAAGGTTATTTTGCTATGTTGTACAGGCATGGGCACAGGTTCTATAACATCAAATATTTTTAAATGAAGTAAAATTGACTTATGATATTATATTAGTTTCATATAATGATTTGATATTTATGTACATTACAGTGTGACTACCCCGCAGGTCTAGTTATCTTCTGTCGCCATATGAAGTTATTATAGAACTATTGACTATTCTTGTTGAGGGCAAAGGGGAACTAGCCAGAACATAGCTGTAAGGAAGCAAAAGGTGTTTTACTAACTAACGCAAAGAGGCTCCGGGACACGCCCGAAGAGCAGGGTGTGTTCCAGGATGTGGTTTAAGAGCAAAGGTTAGTCAGGCAGATAGCCATCTGGACAGTCACTAGGGAGGGAAATTTTGCCCCTGTGCACGAGCTCGACTGACCAATCAGGTAAAGGAGCACGAGCCAGTGCACGAGTTAACTCACCAATGATCAGTAACCCTATTGTGCCCCTGAGCCAACCGCTAACCGCCACATCTGCTTCTGTATCCAGCTTGCTTGCGCGCCTCCTTAAAACCCTAAGCCTGTAAGCCTTTGGCGCGACTCTCATTTGCAGACTTTGCGGGCACCGTGTCTCCGGACACTTTGGAGAGTTTGCCCCTGCGCAGGTTAAACTTGGCCAATAAAGTAACATCTTTGGAACCCCGAAAGTCTCCGACATTTGTTCTCACGGTTGGTGAATGCAACAATTCTCTATGCTGTTTGTAATCTCTGTGTTTTATTTATTTTTTAACTGGAAATTGGTACTTCTTAATTTTCTTTGCTTGTGCTCCCCCCACCCCAATCCTCTGCCTCTCCATCCTCTGTCTTCCTCTGGCAACCACCAGTTTGCTCTCTGTATCTATAAGCCTATTTGTTTTATTCTATTTGTTCATTTGTTTTGTAGATTCCAGGTATAAGTAAAGTCATACAATATTTGTCTTCTCTGTCCGATTTACATAGCATAATGCCCTCCAGGACCATGCATGTTGTTTTAAATGACAAGATTTCAGTATTTTTTATGACTAATAAAATTCTGTCTCATGTATACCCCCATCTTTATCCATTCATAATTTCCACAAACACTTATCTTGGCCACTGGAGATAATGCTGCAATGAGCATAGAGATGCATATGTCTTTTTGAGTTGCTTAAATACCCTGAAGTGGAACTGTAGCATCAAGTACTATTTTGAAGCAAAACTCATTTTATCATTTCGCCTATAAATGTTTTAATCAGACTTTTTCAAATTGATTTTAGAAAGAGAAGAAAGGACAGAAGCATTGATTTGTTGTTCCTCTTATATGTTCATTGGTTGATTCACTTCTTTAAAATATTTTATTTATTTATTTTTAGAGACAGGAGAAGGGAGGAGGGAAGGAAGGGAGAAAAAACATCAATATGTAGTTGCCTCTCATATACCCTCTGCTGGGGACCTTGCATGAAACCCAGGCATGTGCCCTGACTGGGGACCTAACCAATGACCCTTTGGTTTTCAGGCTGGCAGTCAATCTACTGAGCCACACCAGCCAGGGCATTGGCTAATTCTTGTATGTGCCCTGACCAGGAATCAAACCTGCAATCTTGACATAAGCAGACAATGTTGTACCAGGCCAGAGCTTAATTGGCCTTTTTAAAAAATTTAAATTATTTTATTGTTGTTCAATTACAGTTGTATGTATTTTCTCCCTACCCCTCTCTCCCACCCCCTCCAAACCCACCTCCCTCCCTTGCTTACACCCTCCTCATTGGTTTTGTCCATGTGCCCCTAATTAATTGGACTTTTTAAAAAACATAACTACAATACCATCATCACACTTAAAAATAAAATTTTAATACAATCAAATATTACATGTTCAAATTTTCATTTGTCTCAAAATTATGTTTTTCTTTTACGATACCTAGCCTCCTCCTTAGATCAGTTTTGATAAGTTATATTTCCTGGAGTTGGTCCCATTTAATCTAAAAATTCAAACATACCGATATAAAATTGTTCATAACAACTTTTTTAATGTTTGCAAGGCTCTGTAGTAATGGTACCTTTTTCATTTTTGATATTAGTTATTTTTTCCTTCTTTTTATTTCTTAGTTTTGCTAAAGGTCTGCCAACTTTATTAGTCTTTTCAAAGAAGAAACTTCTGGCTTTATACTCCTATATTTCTTTTGTATATAATTAATTTCTACTCTTATCATTTCCTTGGTTTTAAATTGCTGTTAATTTTCTAATATCTTGAAAGAGATGACTGATTTACATCCTTTGTTTTTCTAAAATGTGCATATAAGTCTATAAATTTCTATTAAATTGTGTGCCACAGGTTTTGAGATGTAATTTTTTGTTTAATCCTCACCCAAAGACCTGATTATTGATTTTAGAGAGAAAGGAAAGAAGATCGGTCATTGATCAGTTGCTTCCTTTTTGCACCCTAACTAGGAATCAAACCCACAACCTAGATATGTGCTCTGACCAGGAATTGAACCCTCATCATTTAGGTGTGTGGGATGACACTCCAAACAACTGAGTCACCTGGCCAGGGCAAGATGTCATTTTTTATTATTCAATTTAAAATATTTTTGGATTTCCAATGTAAGTTATTTGATCCATGGGTTAAAATATTTTAAAATTTGTAAGTACATGGTATTATTTAGTTACCTTAGTTGATTTCTGGATTTTAAATGGATTAAGGTCAAAGAATATGACCTGTATGACAATAATCCTTTAAAATTGGTTGAAATTCTCCTTATAACTGAAGTATATGGTCAGTGTTGTGTGTTTCAAGAATGTTCCACTGTTGTATGTTCTGAGGTGTTGGGTGCAGTGTTTGACATTTGTTATTAGGTCAAGTTTTTTCATCATATTGTCTGATTCTTCTATCAACTACTGAGTGAGGCATGCTAAAACTACTTGAGGTGTTATCAATTTCTTTTTGTTAATTTTTTCTTTATACATATTGAAATTATGATGTTAGGTACATGCAAATGTACTTGCTACTTTCTGGTTGATTAAACCAGTAAGCATTTAAATATGTAATGCAAAGCTTTAAAACATGAATGAAATACAGGAGACTATCTCTTTGGCCTCTGAGTAGAGAAGGATCTTTTAAATGAGACACAAGTATTAATCAGTAGGAGAAGATGTGTGCAGAGCAAATAACCAATAAAATATTGGTATCCAGAACTTATAAATGACCATATGGATCAGAACAAGACAAACAACCTAATAGAAAAATGGTCAAACACCCGAAGAGGCATTTCATAGAAGAGGAAACTTAAATGGCCAATAAATTTTATAAAAACATGCTCAACCACAGTGATAATTAGGGAAATGCAAAAGAAAACCCCCAAACCCCAGAACCCTACAATAAGATAGTATTATGTACACTCTTTAATAGTAAAAATTTAATTGGCAAAGACAGATTAATGGGAACTCCCATTGCTTGTGAGGATGTAAATTGGCATAATCACTTTGACCAACAATTCAGCATTACTTACTTGCAGGACTGCATACTGTGGTGTCCCAGCATTTATTAGATATATACCCAGAAAAACTCTTGCTCCTATTTACCAATACATATATGTAATGTTTATGGCAACCTTGTCATTAAAGCAATAGCAACAACCAAAAAAAAACAAAGGTAAAAAAATAGTTTGGATATTTAAATTGTTTTATTTTCATAGAATGGAACACAACATAATTTTAAATTTTAAATTTTTAAATTTTAAATAACTGAGGAAAATGAACAACATGATTCCACTCACTTAAAGTTCAGAAAACAGGTAGTGAAACTATACTTACATATGTCGTATAGAAAAAAACTAAACAGTACATTTTTCGAAAAAGCAGACCTATGAATTATTTTCAAAAAGGAAAAAGCCAGATACAAAATGTAGATTTGTGATTACCTCAGGGCTAAGAGAGGTACACAGGGGCCTTCAGTGGTTTTGCTGCTGTTCTAGCTTGTTTTTGTAGTATAATCTAAACTGTGCATATACATTCCATACACTCTTCTGTATGTATTTTACAATTTAATTTTTTTTAAATAATCAAGAAAGTAACCGTGGCTGGTGTAGCTCAGTGGATTGAGTCCCAGCCTATGAATCAAAGGGTCACCAGTTGATTCCCAGTCTAGGGCACATGCCTGGGTTGTGGGCCAGGTCCCTGGTAGGGGGCACGTGAGAGACCATCACACATTGATATTTTTCTCCCTCCCTTCTCTCTCCCTTCCCTCTCTAAAAATGAATAATTAAAATCTTTTAAAAATAAAAATATTATAAAATAATCAAGAAAGTATGTCAACTGAAGAGGACTTTTTCTAAGGTGATTAATCAAATATTTGCCCTTAAATAAGCCATGTTTACTCATCTGAAAAATTAATTCATTAAAAGCATCTATTTCCCTGAAAATACCTAGTGATTCAGCTTTACTATTTTTTACTCTTCCTGTATTTCAGCTATATTATACAACTGTTACTCTAAAAGTCCAGTTAGTTAGCAAAGAGTGCAAGGCATTCTTCGAGTTATCTATCACCTCAGTGAATTCTAACACACTGGGGCTTCTTTTATTTTCTACTTCATACAAGGAGGTTTTGTTACTGTCAGCTCATCTCCCATAGCCTGAGATAAAAACAATGTGTGATAGCCCCAGTCATCCTTCTTAGTGAATACCATTCAGAATCTATATCTACCAGGAAGGTCCCATATTGGTGTTTTATGATTCATATTCATTAGAAGGATTCCTGCCTTTGATTATAATCTAAGCTCTAAGTAAAGGGATTTTTAAAAATTCTTCAGTATAGAATAACTAGTTACTTGGGAAAATAAATTTGTGACACTTAAATGTTAAGGCAAGTGCTGGAGAGCAGAGGTAGTAAGTACATGAGAGAAAGTATTAAGGTAGACACCTATAGAACTTGTAGTCTGTCCTTTTTCTCCTAGTGATCTGAATAAAACCCTAATTTTTTTCTTTTCCTTTTTTAAAAAACAGCTTTATTGTGGTATAATTCACAACCTGTAAAATCTGCCTATTACAAGTGTACAGTTCACTAATTTCTAGTATATTTACATAGCTATACAAACATCACCACAAAAATTCACTTTTAAGAAACATATTCTCTAAATTCAGATTAGAATTTTTATTCATTTTTACTCATTTTGTACTATCCAATTTAGTCCCAACTTTTATCATTTTCTTCTTTTATTCTGGTGAATATTGACCTCTTCTTTCTTTGATCTCTAACACTTGTCTGTCCCCAAGGACAGATTTTAGATATCAATTAGCTAGAACTATGCATATCACTGAAGAAGCAACTAAGCCCTCTTCTATCCTCCAAACTCTTTGTCATGCTACTTGAAATTTTTTACCACAGTTCCTAAAACTCCATCATTAGAAATATTTGCTTATTGAATATGGACTGAATATTAGTAAGTAGTATTGTCAACATTAAAATTTGTGGATTTGAGAGTGATTATATAGAGAATATCTTGGTTCTTAGGAGATACTTGTGAAGTATTTGGGGATAAGAATTATAATGCTTGCAATTTAATCTAAGGTGGTTCAGCAAAATAACATTAGTAATAATTATATACATACACAAAATCATATGGGGTAGGTATGAGGGAAACTAAGAAAATGTGGGGAAACATTAATAACTGGTAAATCTAAGTGAAGAATACATGGAAGTTTATTATAAAAATGTGTGATTTTTCTGTATGTTTACATTTTTAAAAAATTTTTAAAGAAAATAGTTTCCTTTAGTTCAGTGGTTCTCTGACCTCGTAGTAGCAGGTTAGAATCACATGAGAGCTTTTAGAGACTACAAATGCTTTGTCCTACCTGCTAGAAATTTTGCTTTAATTGAACTTTAGTGAGGTCCAAGCATCTGAATTTCCTTTAAATCCTTCCAGAGGAATCTTTTTTTAAATGCTTCTTTTGCATCCTTTAAAACATCTTGCAAAATTCCAGGTATAAAACAAGTCCTCATTACATTTTGATTGAAGTGAATTCATTAAAAAAAAGTAACTTCTTACATGTAGCCCTAATCATGTCATGGCCATTTACCCAAATCAGCAGCTATAAATGTATGTATATTACCTATGCCAATGAAGCATGATTATTACCTGTAATATGTGTGTATCCTTCCCACTATGACAGATAGGGGCTTTTACTCTTGCCAAAGAGCTGTGATAATTGTAATTTTAGATGGCCAGTGCTGCAGGTCCTGAATACCCATTCATCCCCCACCCCCATTCTCCCCACAAAAAAAACTGTCAGATGTAGAGCATGAAGCCCAGTTTTATAGGACTTTCAAGTAAAGAAAATAGGGATGGTTTATCAAGGGTACTGCTGAGATCAATGATGTTAAGTACTGTACTTTAGAGTTAGAAAGAAGGAACAAGCTGGAGAGTGAGTATATTGGAGAGGACAGATGAAAAATACTGAAAATGACTTCTGGTCTAGATGACAGCATAAGCAGACATGGCTCGTCTCTTGTCACAACCACATCAAAATTACAACTAAAATATAGAACAACCATCACTCAAAACCACCAGAAATTGAGTTAAATGGAAGTCTGACAACCACAGAATTAAAGAAACCACATCTGTCCAGACAGGTAGGAGGGATATAGACTTGGAATGGGCCAGTCTCTCACTCACATGGGTGGATAAAAATTCAGGAGGGGTATCTCAGAAACTAGGAGTCCCAATCCCAAACTAGACCCCCCTGCCCAGGGTTCCAGTGTCAGGAAGATAAGTCCCCACAACTTTTGGCTACAAAAAACAGCAGGAAATGAGTCAGTGGAAGAAAATGCAGGAGCCCCAAGCAGTTCCTCTTAAAGAACCCACACATGGACTCACCTACTCAGACTCACTTCCTCTGAGCTCCAGCACCAGGGTAATGGCTTAAAAGGCACCAGTGGAATAGGGGAGAAACTGAAATGACTGTCATCAAGGCAAGCAGAGGCTATTGTCTCTTTTCTAAACTCTCCCCCCTCAGAGCCACAGAGCCAACAAGCTGGTACCATATGAGATTCCATCAACCCAGCTAACACTGTTTGGCCCACCTTGGAGATCCCCAGAGACTGCCCCACCCAACCTACAGGCCCACCCAAGCTGCTTTTCCATATGAATGGCTGGTCTTGACTCATGCTACACAACTTCCTAAATCCTCTCAAATAAACAACTGGCTTCAGTAAGCCCCAGGCCCAGCACTAGCAGCAGCCTGCTTGGAGTCAAGGCTTGGCTTTGCTTAGGAATCTCCAGTCCCAGCCCAAGTATCAGCCATCTCAGATTGCTTTATAGCTCTGGCAGGGTGGCCCCAGGCAAAACACAGGTGGGGGCTGACCTTGACCTGCACCACGTGGGGAACCTCAGGGCCAGTGCACCCAGTGGACAGCTACAGACCATGTTGGAGCACCATTATTCTACCCCTGTATAGCTTATACTAACAGAAACCACAGCTCAACAAGAGGAGGGTGTACTCAGTGGAAACGAAGGGTGCACCTCAAAAACCCAGCTTGGGTGACATGGGAAGCTGTGCCACTGGACTCTATAGGACACCTACTACATTAGGCCACACTACCAAGACATGGAGTCAAAGCAGCTCTACCTAACACGCAGGAACAAACATAGGGAGGCTGCCAGAATGAGGAGACAAAGAAACATGGCCCAAATGAGAGAACAGATCAAAGCTCCAGAAAAAGAGCTAAACAAAATGGAGATAAGCGATCCATCAGATGCAGAGTTCAAAACACTGTTTATCAGGATGTTCAAGGAAATTAGTGAGGACCTCAGAACAATAAAAAAGATCCAGTCAGAAATGAAGGACACACTGATTGAAATAAAGAACAATTTACAGGGAAACAACAATAGACTGGATGAAGCCAAGAATCACATCAATGATTTGGAACATAAGGAAGCAAAAAACAACCAATCAGAACAAGAAGAAAGAAGAATTTAAAACAATAACAAAAAACAAGAATAGTGAGTGTGAGTGGGCTCTGGGACAACTTCATGGTGGAAAAGGTACAGGAATTAAGCGTAATTGGTAGGTAAGACATTAAGAATAGTAGAGGAAATGGAGAAGCCACAGAACTTATATGTGCAACATATAGACATGAACTAAGCAGGGAGGTGGTTGCTAGAGGGAATGGGTGTACCAAGCAGAGGGGTGCAGAGGGGGAAAACTGAAAGCCATAATAGCATAATCATTAAAATACACTAAAAAAAAACAAGAAATAAATAAATAAAAACTAATTTTTCTTCTATAAGGGGGAGGAGAGGGAGAGAGAGAGAAGAAGAAGGAAGGAAGGAAAGAAGGAAGGAAGGAAAGAAGGAAGGAAGGGGAAAGAAAAGAGAAAAGAAAAGAAAGACTCTGGTAAAATCCACTTAGGAAACTGAGAATGCAATTCAATTTGTGAATCCTCCTTTCATTATTCCAGTTCCCCATATACTGGGATGAGAAACCAGTGAGATTGAGAAACTATTTCGATACCTCTTTAATAATGCTGTGAATTTACACAATAGTATGACTAATTATTGTGGATGTAAGATTTGCAATGGTTGTTTATTCTGCCCACCATCATTAAGGCAAGGGCAAAAGTAGGGATAAAGTTTCTCCATGAAAGTGCTACTGAAGGTGTAAATGTGTGTCATGGTTTTAGCATTGTAGAAGGACACCTGTCCTCCTTCATAATCTAGATATATGCCCACCTTGTTAAGGTTGTTAGTCAGTTTCATACTGCAAGAAGGCAAATCCAGAGCCTTTAGATCATTTTGGTTCCTTAGTCTTAAAAGCCAGAATCCTTGTTCAGGAGATAGAGGACAGCTACCTTTTCTAATGATGGATTCTCTAACAACTCCAACTGTCCACTTTGTCTTCTTTGCTACTTCTACCTCCCAGTACCATTTTCCAGATGTGAAGCCTTTTGAGCCCAGCACAGCCACACTTGAGTCAAATCTTTCTGGATCATCAGGCATTACCTGCTTAAGGTCATCATGCCACACACTGGTTCGGTCTTTGGAGAGCAACAAATTTGGGTGCGCTGTTTTAGGGTCCAGAGTTAATGGAGATAAGCCTAGTAAGAAAATAAGAGAAAGCAGGGCATGGGAGAAAAAGTGTGAATGCAATTTTCTGTAGTAAAAGGCAGTATTTACATAAACACCAGTAATTTATCTCCCTATCCACATATACTCTTAGCCACATAATTACTTATACATAGTCTTTATTACTTTGGTATCTTTGTGGCTGTATTCTAGACATTCTTGTATTTGTAGTAAAAATCAGACTATACTCTGCAGCAATTCTCTAATAAAGAAAGCAATACAAATAATATACAAATGCTAAAGAGTTAATGATTAAATAAGTTTGTCCTAGAAAAGCTTTTAAGACAATAACTATTTCAGTTGTGATATAAAATCTTTGAGATGTATTTAGGATGCTTTAGGGAAACAGAAGCAAAAAAGGAATGGGTTAAAAAGCCAGTTTCTCTGGCTGGTGTGACTCAGTGGATTGAGTGCCAGCCTGGGAACCAAAGGGTTGCTAGTTCAATTCCCAGTCAGGGCATATGCCTGGGTGGGCCAGGTCCCAGTAGGGGGCACATGAGAGGCAACCACACATTGATGTTTCTCTCCCTCTCTTTCGCCCTCCCTTCTCCTCTCTCTAAAAATAAGTAAGTAAAATCATAAAAAAATTATACAAAGTTCAGAGAACAATGGTGAGGAGTTTATATTTGGTTTACTAAATAATGACACTTTTGAGATCTAGAATGATTAATGCCACTGCTACTTAAAATGTGCTCCACTAACTATCTGGTTACCAGTCTGGAGTGAGATGGTACTGAAATCAAGAGTTAGCTCTTAGAAACATTCTTAGCAATCTGACAGAGTAATTATATGTCACTGAATCTAATAATTCAAAAAACTGGGCTTGCACTTTGTAACCCTTGTTTTTTAATTCCACTTCTTCAAGTAATTTACATTTTATTCTACAAACATATCAGTCACACCACATTGAGATTTTAAAAATGACTCCTTCACTACACTAGTTTTATTGATTTATAATCGAAAATAATGTCTCTATGGCCAATTAATATTCAACAAAGGGGGCAGCAACATAAAATGGACTAATAATAGCCTCTTCAACAAATGGTGTTGGGAGAACTGGACAGCTACATGCAAAAAAATGAAACTCGAGCACCAACTTACACCATACACCAAAATAAATTCAAGGTGGATAAAGACTTAAATATAAGCCATAACACCAATAAAGTCCTAGAGGAGAACATTGGCAAGAAAATCTCAGATATTTCACGCAGCAACTTTTTTACTGATATGCCCCCTAGAGCAAGGGACATAAAGGAAGGAATAAACAAATGGGATCTCATCAAAATTAAAAGGTTTTTCATGGCTAAAGAAAACAGTATTAAAATAAAAAGAGAACCAACTATATGGGAAAACATATTTGCCAATGATACCTCAGACAAGGGTTTAATCTCCAAAATATACAAAGAACTTACCCAACTTCATTCTAAGAAGACAAGCAACCCAATTACAAAGTGGGCAAAGGACTTGAACAGACATTTCCCCAAGGAGGACATACAGAAGATCCAGAGACACATGAAAAGATGCTCAATATCTCTAGCTATCAGAGAGATGCAAATTAAAACCACAATGAGATACCACTTTACACCAGCCAGAATGGCCATCATAAACAAAGCAACAAACAAGTGTTGGAGAGGTTGTGGAGAAGAGGGGACCCTAATCCATTGTTGGTGGGATTGCAGACTGGTACAACCACTATGGAAAACAGTATGGAATTTTCTCAGAAAACTAAAATTGGACCTGCCTTTTGACCCAGCAATTCCACTGTTAGGAGTATATCCTAAGAACCCTGAAACACCAATCCAAAAGAACCTATGCACCCCTATGTTCATAGCAGCACCATTTACAATAGCCAAGAGCTGGAAGCAACCTAGGTGCCCGTCAGTAAATGAATGGATCAAAAAATAATGGTACATATACACAATGGAATTCTATGCAGCAGAAAGAAAGAAGGAGCTTCTACCCTTTGCAACAGCATGGATGGAACTGGAAAACATTATGCTGAGTGAAATAAGCCAGGTGTTGAAAGACAAATACCATATGATCTCACCTTTAATAGGAAGCCAAACAACAAAACAAACAAGCAAGCAAAATATAACCAAAAACACTGAAATAGAGAACAGGGGGACAGTGACCAGAGGGGAAAAGGGAGGGAATTTCAGGGGAAAAAGGGGGAGGATTTACAGGAACTAGTATAAAGGACACATGGACAACAACTAAGGGGGGTGGAAATGGGAGGGAGGTGGGGAGCACTGTGGGGGGGCTGGGACGGGAGTAAAAGAAAACTGTACTTGAACAATAGTTAAATTATAAATAAATAAATAAATAGAAACTTAAAAACAAAAAATGTGTAAGTTTAATCACAGGTAATTTAATAAGCATTGCTTTAGACAAATAAATGGGCAGCAGTATAAAAAATAATTTCTGAATAAAGAGGTTTTCTGAATATCAGCAAAAAGTTGACACAAACTCTATGTGTGAGATAATGGAACACTGGCACGAAATTTGATAAAAGGACCAAAACTATGTACATGCACATCATGGACAAAGATGCACATGTATATACATTTGTTGTGAATAGATTTATTTATCCTTGTTAGATCAGTTCAGTCCAGCCCTCTGTTCCCAGAAAAGCCTGAGTCTTTACCATTATCCCAAGAATTTCTTTTTCTAACAAGAGACTTTGAAGAACCCTGAATTTCTCCATACAGGCTGAATATTCTCTCCTTCACATATCCCCATCCACCTTGGATTGTTATTCTTTCCAATGTGAGGACTAGGTCTTCATAAAGACTTCTTACCAATCTAGTGAAAGCCCCAGCCTGCTCTTATCACCAGACTTCTACCACCACCACCTAGGTCAGTCTGCAATGGCTCTGAATATTTCCTAAGAGTCAGCATTGTGTCCTCTCTTTTCTTCTCATGCAATATTCAACCCAACAGTAAGTCCTGTCAGCTACATCTTTAAATATATTCTGAGCCTACTAAGAATATATAGAAAGATAACTTCAAAAATACCACTGGCCTGGAACTACTGTAATATTTCTATTTCCACTCTTGCCTATCTGCAAAATATTCTGCCTGTAACATGAATGAGCTTATCCAATTCTACTCAACACTTTCTTATGCTTTTCATCAACTGTGATAAAATGCAAACTCCTTACAGAGCAAACAAGACCTACATGGTTTACCTGTCTCTCTGACCTCATCTGATACTACATTGCCCTCATTTACTTTGATCCAACCACTTTGCTTTTTGCCTGTTTCTTTTTTAAAAATTATATTTTATTGATTATTCTATTACAGTTGTCCCAATTTCCCCACCTTTGCCCCCTCCACCCAGCACTCCCCACACCCTCAGGCAATCCCCTGGCCATTGTTCTTGTCCATGGGTCATGCTTATAAATTCTTTGGCTACTCCATTTCCTATACTGTTCTTTACATCCCTGTGGCTACTTGTAACCACCTATTTGTACTTCTTAATCCCCTTATCTCTTCACTAATTCTCCCCCAGCCACCTCCCATCTGGCAACCATCAAAATGTTCTCCATATCCACGATTCTATCTCTGTTCTTGTTTGCTTAGTTTGTTTTTTAGATTCAATTGTTGAAAGACATATATTTTTTGCCCTTTTACTGTTCATAGTTTTGATCTTCTTAAATAAGTCCCTTTAACATTTCATATAATAATGGTTTGGTGATGATGAACTCCTTTAGTTCATCATCATTTCTTGTCTGGGAAGCTCTTTCTTTGCCCTTTGATTGTAAATGGTAGCTTTGCTGGGTAGGGCTAAATGTAGGTCTTTGCTTTTCATGAATTTGGATATTGCCAATCTCTTGCCTACAAGGTTTCTTTTGAGAAGTCAACTGACAGTCTTATGGGAATTCCCCTGTAGATAACTAACTTCTATCCTCTTGCTGCTTTTAAAATTCTCTTTTTATCTTTAACCGTTGGCATTTTAATTATGTTGTGTCTTGGAGTGGGCACCTTTCCAATCATCTTGTTTAGGATTCTCTGTGCTTCGTGAACTTGTACATCTATTTCCTTTACCAAATTAAGAAAGTTTTCTTTCACTATTTTTTCAAATAGATTTCTAGTTTCTTGTCCTTTCTCTTCTTCTGGAACCCCTATATGCGAACGTTGGATAGCTTAAAGTTGGGTGGGTGAGCAAGGACTTCATGTGTTTTGTTTGTTCATATAGCTTCAAAATTTGAAACTGTTCTTAGCTGTTCAAGTAACAATTTGTTAAATAAATAAGTGAACTTCAGTTAAAGTTTTGATTAAAACTGCGGCACCAACTAACTCCACCATGCCTCATATTCCTAGTATCTTTAGCCCAAACCCAGACTATAGACTCCTCCAATGATTTATTCTCTAACATGCTCTGGTCCCCATTATTGTGTTCTTTATTTCCTCTGCCTTCGTGCCTTCTGTTCTCCCCAAACCCTTTTCACTCTGACCTTTGGAACTAACTACCCTCCTAATTAACTCTCCTGCATCTTCAGTTTACATAATCCTCTTGTTACTTCCTTACTCTAACAAAAACCTGACTGGTTCTTCCTCCAAAAACACAGCTTTTGAAAGTTCAAAAGACTATTTTCTAAATTCAAATGCTAGAGATTCCATGGCCACCACTGCCACTTCCAGACCCCTATGCTACTCCTCATCCTCATGTGAAAAAATCACTTTTCATTTAAGATATTTGACATTCAATTTCATATTACCCTCTGTCTCTTTTTGAGGCTGTAATGTACAAACCCCCTGTTATACTCCCTGCATTTGGGTTAGCTTTACTTCTCTACCCCAATTGCAGCTCACCATCTCAAATAATTTCACTACCTTCGGATATATAGCTACTTTTCTATTCTTTTGGGTCCTTGACTTCACTGTTAATGACTTTTGACTCCTTTTCAGGTGTCCCCATCAATGACCATATTCTGGACCTCATAGTCATCAGGAACTATTCATTCTCTAAAATCTTAAACTCAGATATCCCATTGTCTTATTTTTTTTTAACTTTCTCCCTCTCATTTCCCCCTAAACCATTGCTTGACTTCATTGATCTGGTTCCTGATTTCTCTTTATTATCCTAAGCTGTCTACTTTATGGCTTAAAATCCTTTCCCAAATAGCTTAGCATTGGCAGTTTTGTTGTCAGTAACTTCAACACTTTTATTATTTTATTTTCTGCAGCACCTGTCATGCAACTCTCCAACTCTGGATTTATCCAGTTATTCAAATTCACATCCCAATTTGTTACCACTGCAGGAAGAAAAATCACAATATTATATATATAGATGCCACAACCGACTATTTTCACTTTATATTTGACAATCAGCACTGCCCAGAATTCCTATATTTACCAAATCAAATCATCGCCAGTTCCTTACAACAGCAATTTCAAACCTTCAACTCCCTCTGAAACCTCTATTCCACCACTTTCCCCTTGCTCTCTCTTTATTTTTAGAATCCTGATGTCATTTATTAAGTTGCACAATAATGAGATTAGCAAAATTATAAAACAGTGCCACTCATTTTTTTGTTTTGAAGAATATAGATCTCTTTTCATAGTTTTACATTATGTTCACATACAGTAGGTTCATTATTATTTTTGAATGAATAAATATTTTTAAAATTTTCTAGCTATAGTTCTGGCTAGTGTGGCTCAGTGGATTGAACGTTGGCCTGCAAACCAAAGGGTCACGGGTTCAATTCCCAGTCAGGGTATATGCCTGGGTTGCAGACCAGGTCCCCGATAAAGTGTGCATGAGAGGCAACTACATACACATTGATGTTTCTCTCCCTCTCTTTCTCCTTCCCTTCCCCTCTCTAAAAATAAATAAAATCTTTAAAATTTTTTCTAGTTTTAATTTCTATTACAATAAATATTGACAGCGATAACTAACAAATCAAAAGCCCTTTGGAGTCCTAAATAAGTTTTAGAGTGTTACGGGGTCCTGAGGTCAACATTTGAGAAGCACTGTTCCACTCTGTGAGGGCGCAGGTTGCATTTGTCTTGATCACTACTCTGTCCCACCTGGGAGATACTTGAAAAGTGGTTGGTAATACTTGTTGAAAAAGTTATTGACTGAATGACTGTATGACTGAATGAATGATACTTGAAATGGACCTTGTCGGGCATTCCAGACAGAGGGAACAACCTGATAAAAAACTTCCAGAAACAAGAAAGTAAAGATTTTAGAAAAAGAGTGTTCACCCTTTCCTTAGATCTCACTCATTTTTCCCTATTTCCACCAACTTTACCCTTTCTTACAGCATTGATTTCTGCTTTTCTACAAGCTGCTTCCCTTCAGTATGTTTTTAAAAGTCCTCTTTTTTAAAGTTTTTAAGTCCTCTTTTTACTCTACTCCCACATTCACACCTCCCCTACTTAGTGAAACTTCTCAAATGAGTGACCTGTCCACTTCACTACTGCCTCATTCCAAATCACTCCTGAACCCTTCACAATATGACTTCTACCCATTCCACTCTTTTGAAATGGCCCTTACCAAAGTTACCGATTATTGTTAAACATAGCTGTTCCAGTAGTTTTCTAAATTGATGTTCACATTTGATATGAATGACCACTCCCTTCTCTGGCAGTCTATTTTCTTAGATTCCATGCCAACTTCAGTTCTGGGAATTCTCTTGCCAGAATTCATAATCTCTTTTGGGTGCTTGATTATCCTTTATTTGTTGGTATTGTCTATTAGGTGCTCCCTCCTTGACACCATGTTCTCACTTTCCTTTGGAAATCTCATTTACATCAATAGCTTCAGCTACCTAACTCTATACTTACTCCAGCCCTGGCCTCTCTCTTAAGCTTAAACTGGAATAGTGCCTATTAGAATATATTTGCTTAGTTATCCTGTAGGTTCTTCCACACAACATGGCCACAATTGAACTCAACAATCCCCTCCAAAATCTGCACGGCCTACATTTTTTATCCTTCCCATCAACTTCCTCATCCCTTACCACTAATTACTGTCCAGTACATTTCAGGTCCTAGAATTCTTTTCTGGAATCTATTCTTCATTTTTCAATACCTCCCATGCCTTTGGCTTAGATCTTAATAATTTTTCACCTAGATAGCTACAGCAGACTCTAAGTTTGTCTTCTACTCTTTTGGGAGCAGAAACTGTGTCTTACATTTTTCTGTGCTTAGAACCCAACTTAGTGCTTAGCATATAGTAGGTCCTCTTTAAGAGTGTATTGAATGAATGAGTAAACATTGGTGATATTTTACTGATAAACACAAAACTAAAGGAAGTATATTAAAATATTTTATATTAGAATTGGTAAAACTACAAGCAGGAGGCCAGGCTGCCAGTTTTGTAAGTAAAGTTTTATTGGAACACATCAATGGCCATTCATTTACATTTTGTCTATGGTTGCTTTTTCACTACAATGGCAGAGTGAAGTAGTTTTGACAAAGACCATACAGCCCACATAGCCCAAAATATCTACTCTCTGACCATTTACAAAAAGAAAATATCAGCTCCTTTCCTAAAGCAACAGTATCTATTATAAGGCAGGGAAGGGGAGAATATGAACATGCAGAATAAGCAAAAGCCTAGAAATAAGAAGTATGAAGTGTATTTTACCAGGGTTTGACCACAGTTACATTGTTAGTAAAATAGCCACATATTAAATAAATCCCACTTGATTTTCTTAGATGTGAAATTATACAAAAAATAAAGAAAATCAAGTTGTGGTTTAAATGATTTCTAGAAGTAAAGTTTGATTCTACAGGGCAAAGAGTACAGGAAGAAAAACAGTATTATTCCAAGATGGCTAGAGTAGAATAACACAAAGAAGGGAGCTGCACACAGAGTTTTGAACATCTACAAAGCAATTCCCTCAAGACTATGGCTGAGTATTGATCTTCAGTGAAATTCATTAGGACCAGAGAAAGAATATCTAGAAAGCAGTAGGCTGAACAATTTCTAGAGCTCACATAAGACTGATAATAATTTTCGATCTTGCTAGCCAGAATGGAAAAATGTCATAATATATGGAACATCAGGCAGAGTAATCAGAAAGGTGTTACCTTAGGAAGTGGGCTAAATTAGCCCTAGTTTAAAGGCTGTTATTGAACTATTTTAATAAAGCTTGAAAGCCTCAATAAAGCTTAAAGGAAGTGTCAAAATGGAACAAAGTTATTTTAAATAACTTAATTACATGCCAAAGTTGAATCCAATAAGGCTTAAAATTGAACAAAATCCAGCAAACATCAATGCAAAATTGATCATGTTTGACATCCAATAAAAAATTACCAGCCAGAAGAAACAACTGTCCCATGCAGAAGTATTTCAAATAATTTATGCAGATATTCCACTTTCAAGGAGGAGGAGCATAACTCCACTTTTTAACTGTGGGCTCTGCATAGTAATTTCCTTCAAAAGAGAGCAATATGGAAAATGGAGGGAAAGAGTAACATTACAGTGGAGAAACCTGGCACACACTACCTCAGCTAGGTGATTAAAGCCAACATCAATGGTCATAAATCATATTGACAGTATATATGCTTGATATGATATGTTGAAAATGGCACTTTCAACTATGTGGCCTTTCTTTTAATAACTTATAACCTTGATCTTATGAGAAAATGTCAGGCAAATTGCAATAATGTGGCATTCTACAAAGTTTGTGACCAGCGCTCCTTAAAAATATCAAAGTTAAAAAAAAATGTCAAAGTCATCAAAAACAAGAAACGTCTAAAAACTGTCACAACCAAGAAGAACTTAAAGAAATATGACAACTAAATGTGATGTGGCATCTTAGATAGAATCCTGGAACAGAAAAATGACATTAGATAAAAATAAAGGGAGCTAAAGAAACTATGATGTTATTTAATAATAATATATTAACAATAATAATACATTAATATTAGTTCATTAATTGTAAAAATAAATCACACTAAATGTAAAATGACATTAATAATAGGAGAAACTGGGAATGAGGTCTATAAGAACTTTATGACTATCTTCTCAATTTCTCTGTAAATCTAAAAATGTTCTAAGAAATAAGTTTGTTAAAAAGAAAAAAAAATTATGCCCTGGCTGGTGTGGCTCAGTGGATTGAGCACTGGCCTGCAAACCAAAGGGTTGCCAGTTTGATTCCCAGTCTAGGGCACATTCCTGTGTTACAGGCCAGGTAAGATCCCCAGTAGGGGGCGCAAGAGAGGCAACCACACATTGACGGTTTTCTCCCTCTCTTCTCTGTCTAAAATAAATAAATAAAATCTTTTATTTTTAAAAAGAAAAGAAAAAAATTATTAGCCATGCAAAGCAGCAGGAAAATATGACCCACGGTCAGGAGAAAAATCAAGCAATAAAAACATGTGCAGAAATAACAAGGTGGAATTAGTAAAGGCATTAAGACACCTATCATAAATATCTTCCACTTGCTTGAGAATGTAAAGGAAATCATGAACATGGTGAGGAGAGAAATGGGAGATATATAAAGACCCAAATGAAACTTTTAGAAGTGAAATGTATCTGAAATGAAAAACAGCTTGAAAAGAAATAACAAAAGATTAAGCGGTGCGGAAGAAAAGATGAGAGAACTTGAATAGCAATGTAATTTATTCAAAATGAAATACAGAGGGTAAAAAAAGCCAAAAATTACGAGCATCAATGACAGGTGAACCAATATCAGGCAGTCTTACATATAAAAATTAGAGTCCAAGAAGGAGAGAAGAAAGGGGGATAGGTGGAAAATACTTGAAGAACTAATAGCTAACATTATTTTAAATGTGATGACAACTATAAACCCATATATTCAAGAAGCTCGCCCTGGTTTGTGTGGCTTAGTGGGTTGAGTGCCGGCCTGCAAACCAAAGGGTTGCCAGTTCAATTCTCAATCAGGGCACATGCCTGGGTTGCAGGCCAGGTCTCCAGCTGGGGACATGTGAGAGGCAACCACACATTGATGTTTCTCTCCCTCTTTTTCTCCCTCACTTTCTCTAAAAATAAAATAAATAAAATCTTAAATTAAAAAAAAGAAATTCAATGAACCACAAGCAGAATGAACATAAAGAAAATAGCACCAAGACCCAGTATAATTAAATTAGTAGAAAGAAATAACAAAAAGTAAATCCTAAAAGTAGTCTAAGAAAAAAATAATGCATACAGAAAAATAAAGATAAAAATGACAATAGACATCTCATTGGAAACTAAGCAAGTCATAAAACAATGGAGTAATATTTAAAGTACTGAAAAAGAAATCCATCAACCCAGAGTTCTATTCAGGGAAATAAATCTTTCAAAAAATAAGGTAAAATAAATATTTTTTTCAGACAAACAAAGGTTGAGGTAATTCCTCATAAGCATGCTTGAACCATAAAAAATTTAATGGAAACTCTTCAAGCAGACAGAAAAATGATATCAGATGGACATCTGTATCTACGTAAAAAATAAAGAGTGCCAGAAATTGTAAATATGTGAATATAAAAGATATTTCTTCATTTAAAAAATTTATTTAAATGATAATTGTTCAAAATATATGGAGTTTGTAATTTGTAGAAATAAAGTATATGACAAAGGATGAAGAATAGAAAAGTGTACTGGTGTAAATTTCTTACACTACATACAAAGGGCTGCTACTTGCAGGTAGATAGTATGAGAAAGTAAAATATATATTGTAAAATCCTGTAGAAACCAAACATGTAAACAAAATATTTTTAAATAAAATAAAGAAGTAGAGATAATAGGCCACTAGTGAAGATGAAAGGGAAAAGTAAAAGACATTAGCAAAGACATTAAAACACCTATCACACCTATCTGATTTGCCTCTTGCTTGCCCCCAACTGGGAACTTGGCCCACAACCCAGGCATGTGCCCCTACTGGGAATTGAACTAGCAGCCTTTTGGTTTGCAGGTCAGTACTTAGTCCACTGAGCCACACCAGCCAGGCCAATGAGGTTTCTTTTTTTCACTCAATCCCTTCACCTTTTTCATCCAGTTCCCCTACATCCCTCCTCTCTGACAGCTGTCAGTCTGTTCTCTGTATCTATGAGTCTGCTTCTATTTTGTTAGTTTATTTTGTTCATTAGATTCTACATATAAGGAATCACATAGTATTTGTTTTTCTCTGACTGGCTATTTCACTTAGCATAATAGCCTCCATGCTCTTGCAAAGGTGAGATTTCCTTCTTTTTTATGGCCAAGTAGTATTTCATTGTGTAAATGTACCACGGTGTTTTTATCCACTCATCTACTGATAGGCACAGACAACAATATGATGATTACAAGAGGGAAAGGAGAGTGAGGGGAGATAGAAGAGGATAAAGGTAGGAATAAATAGTGATGGAAGGAGACTTGACTTTGGGTAGTGAACACACAATACAATATACAGATGATGTATTATAGAATTATACACTTGAAACCATATAATTTTATTACCCAATGCCACCACAATAAATTCAATAAATTTATTTTAAAAGTAAGTTTCTTCTATGTTAATTACACCAGAGTAAAGCTGATTTTCAAATGTCAATTATCTGGAAAAATTGTTAACAGGGATAGATTTGTAATTTTCATTACGTCAGTAACTACTACTAATAATGAGTCTATATGAATTCTATAAAAACTATATTTAGAACTTTTTAATAGAGATTTGTATTTAGAACTTTATTTTCTTGAAATGCCATTTGTATTCATTTGCCCTGCTCAGTTCTTTGGTATCTGCAGGATGAAAATAATTTAGTGTTCATATTAGGCACCCCTATTGAAATTACTGGTTTTCTTTTGAAGTGCTGTAAATCTCTAAATAATCTTCTAAGCTATTATACTCTATATTATGAACATCAAACATAAGACTTATAAACACCCTATTACATTCAAAGAGTATGTACAATTAATTTCTCCTCCAGGGCAGAAAAGCTCCAGGGATTTATGTAACTCATTTAGCAAAGCAGGATAAAATATTCATTGTCACAGTGTATAGAACAATTAAAACAAAATCATAGGCTGAGAGGTAATTCTGGTATCAGACTCTATATACCAGTAAAAAGCCATTAATTCTTAGGTCATAGTACCAGAAAAAATTTAATCACACCAACTAGCCTTATTTTGCTAAACTCGATCCTTCCCCCATACCAGTCTCTGAAGTACTAATTAAGGCCACAGAAGTGGTCCCACAGATGAAACACACATTAGGAGCTTCAGGAGCCGATAGCAACTATCCACCAATACCTGGAGAGAGAGCAGACTCCATTTCCCTCCATATCATGTACTGGATGGGACCTTTGTACAGGCCTGGGTTCAGCTTTTTGGAGATAAGCTCTCTGGGTGTCAGCATCCTTATCCCTTGCTCCAAGCTGCAAGGGACATAAATCATTTATTTTAGACACCTTCCAGGGACTGAAGGTAGGGTACTAATATCATATGGAAACACCACCTACCTATCAAAGAAAGCTGTGATGTCCTAGAAGAGGAAAGGAGAAATAGAAAAGTTAGATGCCTGTTCATCAACTGCAGAAATTTCTTGGGTGATACTGGCTCCCACTAGAATCTAATTGTCAATACTGGAATCCTGTGCAGATGTTCCCCATTCCACTGCCACCTCTCACCCTTCATGTGTCTTTCTGATCTGCATCCTTCATCTAATCCAAGATAAACTGGCTTTATCTTGCTCTGATTTTCTAGTTCTCTTTTACATGAAAGAAGAAAGAAGTCAAGATTAAGCTGTATTTACCTATACTGCCACATAGCCTCAGGAGAAAAATGTGGTAGGTATTCTCACCTCAAGACCACTGTTTCTTAGTCTGGCTGATTAAGCTGCCGAGTGTTGAGGTGGCAACCAAAACCACTTTAGAAGTGAACATTCAGTTAGCAAAGATTGGCAAACAGCTTTTCAAACAGGTCTCTTTATAAAGCTGGGAGCCAGATACAGCTTAGGTCACAGCATTCTTTTTGAGAAATAAAGCCTCAAAGTTCTTTATGGAAAAATATTAAAATATTAATACAAATGTCATTAATGGCATTTTATTATCTTCTTTAATTGCAGGATGAGAATAAAACTTTATATTGAGTGTAAGACGAAAGTAGCCTCCTACTTTTCTCCCAGAGAATCTTCAAAGCACTACAACAGTAGTGCTGTGGGGAAAAGCTGCTTCTACTTCCTTTCTAACCCTCTTTCCCCTGGTAGTGTACCCATAGTCATGTTGATGTGGAGTCTTACTTTGAGAAAGTTGAAGGGGTTCTGCTGTTCCATTCGTGCCTGGATGCTCAGCAACATGTCCTTGACTAGAACATACTGTTCTTGAAGCTGGTTGACATTCAGTTCCATCTCCTCATTCAAGGCTTTCCCCTCTTCCTGGAGCTCATTTAAAATATCCTTTTCTTTGCATTGCAGAAACTGATGCAGCTTAAAAAACTCCAAGGAGATGTGTTGTTGCAGATGTAGCTTGTTTTCCTGGAAATCTCCATGGTCATCACCACGGTAGTTACTGAGACTAGCTCTCCACACCACCATGGTAATTACTGAGACAACCACACCACTGATACTCACACATCTTGGGAAATACCGTAACAGGAAGATGCATTAAAATAGCTGCTCAGTATCCACATTCAACCATACTAAAAGAAGCCCTTTTGTGGTGGAAGGGGAGACTTAACTCCATCCTTCTCAACTAGTTTAGTAGTTCAGGATGAAGTAGTCAACAGTGACCTCCAGGTTCTCATTATAGTACTGAGATGGTAAACAATGCCATCTTAAATAGGACTTTAGGGTCAATTAAACATTCTAGAATGAATGATAATACCTTCCAATCCAAAAGTGAAAACCAATATCCATTAAGTGATGCTGTTAGACTAGGGCCATAAGGAGGTGGAAAGAAATGTCCTTGTTGAGAAATTGGATCATTAGAACTAGGGGGATGCCACACCTGCTGCCAGAACAATATAAAAGAAGAGATGGGAAATGTTCAAAGTACTGAAATTGATAACTGATACACTTGCAGCTCTTAGGTGATCTCAACATCCTCATGGGTGACCCATCTGATATTCTGGCTTCTTGGTTCCTTATTCTCATTTTTAGCGATTTCCACCTTTATTTACTCATTCTCTTACTTACACTGAGGATTTTATCATCCCCAGCAATTTCACCATGACCAAAATTAACTGTTTATACTCATTTACTCAGGTACCCCTATTGTAATTATTGGGTCTCCCTGAAACCTGTATATTCACCCCTTCATTTCTATTCCCTCAGCTTCTCTCTTTGTGTCCCCTCTTACCCAGTTTTGATTCCATGGTCTGTCATTGTCATTGCTTTTAAAATAGGTTTAACTCTCTTCCCTCTAGCTCACACTTTTCCAGTTTTCCTTTTACCTGTTTCACCACTGTTTCTCAGTCTTATTTGTTGGTTCTAGAGTTACTTATATTCTGTCTTGGGCTCTTTTCCATTCTCATTCTACACTCTTCTCCCAGTAATATCCTCTTTTCCCATAGCCTAAATACCATCTATATGCTGACTTCTTATTTCTAGTCTAGTCCAACTTCTAAGCTCAAGATTCCTATATCCAACTGTCTATTTGACATCTACACTCACCCCTAAAATCTAATGAATCACCCCACCCAGGTTATTTTTATCTCCAAAGCATATACTGAAGCTGTTTATTTCTTTCCATCTTCACTATCTCTCTAGACCAAGCCACCATCATCATTCTCTGCAATCATAGCAGTGGCCTTCCGACCATTATCCTTGTCATTGTCTCTCTCAATTCATTCTCTGCACAGCTACCAGACTGAAATTTTAAAAATGAGATTAAATCATATCTTATTTAAACCTTTTAATGGCTTCTCATTATTCTCTGCATGAAGTTCAAAATTTCTAACATTATCTATAAGGCCCTACACCTTTGGGCTCACATCTGCCTCTTCAGTCTCATCAGGATCCAGTTTTATTGGCTTTCTCCCTATTTAACATAACAACTGACTTTCTTGCTCAGGACTTTTCTGTATGCTCTTTATTCTTTATAGAACATTCTTCAGAACACTTCCTTCATCTTCTCCTCACTGGTTCACTTAGCTAAGTTACTTACCCTTCATTTCTCAATTATTATAGGTGACTTCAGGAAACAGCCCTGCCTCAGTCTAGATTAGGTTCTCCATTTATATGCTCTCATAGCACCCTATATTTTAAATTAAAAGTAATTATCACAGTTGTTATTTTATTGCTATTGGTGGGATCATTTAATATTCATCTCCCAACTGAGTGGAATATAGTGTCTAGCCTAATGCCTGACCCACTCAATAAATACTTTTTAAGTGAATGAATTTTAACTGTAATAGCTGAACTAGGAACTCTTGCAACAGGAACAAGATTCTTTAGAGGCATCATTATTTCCGTCTATTCTTTCTCTCACTGTGTATACTACTTCTTTCAGATGCCAAACACCAGAGAATACTCTTCTCCATAGAATAATTAATAAAAAAATAGAACTCCCAATTTAGCCCCTCAGTCTAGGGACCTACTTGTCAAGTCACTAACCACTAAAGTCCTGGAGCTCCTGTGAAAGTATAGGCAATGGTGTTACTTTGTTAAAGGGAAGCTAGGCAAGATCAAATCAGATGGTAGAAACCAGCAGTCTGAGAAACCTTGTTTCAGAGGTAGATGGGTTGTAAACCCAAAGAAAAGAAAGGTGTTTCTTTGGACATAGCTATCTTCAGTTGATTTGCTATAGGTAAATTTCTTATTTTGCCAATAACCAAGAAGAAGGACCAGACAAATCATAACCCCACAACAATCACCCAGCAACTGAACCATCAAAAGGATCAGCATATTAGGGGAAAGGCCAGTTGAGCTCTGTTGCTCAACTATTGGGAACCTACTCCACTGCTATGCTTTTTTCTATTCTATTGTATCAATTTTTTTAATTCTACAGCCCAGGTCTCTATAGCCCAGTGTATTGATAATATATGTATAGGCACATTTCTACCCAAATAACTGAAGTTATAAGGAGGGTATATTCTATTCTAGTTCTATCTCATTACCCCCTACCCTCCTCCTCACCTTGTAATCAGCAATAGCATCTTTCTGCATGTTCCTCAGGGCCTGAAGTTCCTTCAGGGTTTCCTCCAGTTGACCTTTATAGATGATAATCTCCTCCTGAGAATACCGCATAGAGTTAACCCACACTGACCTGAGAGATGAAGGGCCATAGGGGGCATCTCCCTCGAAGCCCTAGTATGTCAGGAAAAAAAATCCAGCTCTTGCTGCAAAAGTCTTTCCTTTCCCCTCTGTCATAGTTTCTGTCCCTTCCAAGAATTTTGAAGGAAAGTATAAGCAGCAGAAAAACTTAGGTTTTTTTTTTAACCTTCTTAGTAACTACAGAGGTTTGAGAAACATAACTACTACGTTTTCTACTCTAGTTATGCTGCTCTCACTATACCTTTATTTACATTGTTCTCACTTCAAACACTCATTTCTCCCTTCTGCCTATCCAAATCCAAATGATTTCCCGCATTTATGATATTACTAAAGCATTTATGAATTACTAAAGTGACAAAGTTTAGCTGTCAGTGGCATACTATATTATATTACCTCTGTTGTTTTATTGGTTTGGACTGAATTTCAAAACTCTCATAACAAGAGCAATGTCTTTTACATTTATATTTTACATGAGGTCTAGTACAGCACTGTCATGTCAGGGTTTAAGTAAATATTTGATTGATTGAAAGAGTGGGCCACGGCTCCTCCGCTACTTTCCTTTATCAGCACCTCTAGAGAAAGAACACTGCAAAACATATTGTATTTTCTGAGCATTCTGAGCTTTCTAATATTTATCTGAATAAAGATGAATCATCTGGAAGAGATCAGAAGCCCTACAAAAGATTTTTCCCACAGCTTTCCTAAGGTATTGTTCAAGGCCCAGGGTTCACCCACCATGAAGAAACGGACGGCGTCAGAGATCTGCAGGTACTCTTTAGACTGCCCCACAGACAACTGAGCATCTTTGCATTGAAAGCAGATCAGCTTCCCTTCTGGCTTACTGAACAGTTTCAGGTTCTCTCCATGTTCTGGGCACTGTGGATAGCCCTTGAGTAGATGTAGTTCCTTAATCTTATCTATCAGCTTATCCAGTACAAGGTTGAATGTACAATTGTTATATTGACATATCATCTTACACTCAGGGCAGAATGTTTCTTTTGCTTTCTGCTTCCAAAAGTTTTGAATACAGGCCTGGCAGAAGTTGTGGCCACAGGTTAGCATCAATGGATCCCGGAACCAATCATTACACAGTAGGCAGTGTAGCTCCTTAGTAATATCTTGTATCTGCACTTTAGAGGGTATCCTTGTGACCAAATCATTCACTTCAGTATAGTTGTCTGGTTCAATGTTGGAGGAGGGTTTGGAAGATACCTTTAGGGACAAAACAGCCAAAATGAGTTCTCTTTTGTCCTGGGGAGCTGTCCACCCCAGGATAGTGGGCTCCATTCCTAAAGAAGAAATTGGTGCAGGAATTGGTGCAGCCAAAGTAAAAGCACCCTAATCTTTTCTATGAAAGTGACCCAATAAATTTAGCATTTTGTAACATCATCATTTATTACTACTTATGACCATATTTAAACTTTAATGGAGAGGCAAAACAAAAGAATAAAGAGTACTCAACCAAAGAAATGTATTTGTTGTGCATCCCTCCATTCGCCTCCTTTCCCCATGTGTCAGTTGAAAGTTAGGGACTCAACAAATGAATTAGGAGAATGGATGTTTGCCCTCACAGTGAGTGAAGTTACTTCTTTGCTGAAGGTAATTTGTCTGAAGCTCTACTCTTATAGTAGATCCTCTACCCTACCACTTGATAGAAACTGCTTAAACCTTGCTGTGGAGTTTGCAAACACTCATGTAATGACTTACTCTCAATCTTCATTCTCTTTGACTTAATGAGTCAGTCCCTTGGCTGTTGTGGTGCAATACTGCCACAGTTCTTCTACCTCTAACCACTCCTCTGCCTTGGCTGGTTTCTCTTCCTCTTCTTACTTTCTTAAGTATAAACAATCACTGTGATCTGTCTTCACCTCTCTTCTAGCTCTATTCTCTCTTCTTACCAAGTGAGCTATTCATTCCCAGTGCTTCATGTACAACCTCTATAGAGGTGGCTCCCAAATCTGTATCTCTGAGCCCACATCTCTGAGTCCACAACTGGGTCCTTCAAGCTGGAACAATACTGGAATAGAATTCATATTTCCCCCTAAACCAGTTCCTCCTCCCAACTTCCTTATTATCACACCACCAATATCCCATTTGTGAAATCTGAATTATTTTTGTTGGTTCTCTTCTTCTTTCCCCATCATCTAATCAGTTGTAAAGTCCAGTTAATAATGATTGCTAACCCTCCTCTGCCTCCGAAAATCTTCTGTTGCTTTGAGTAGTCTACCAAATTTTTTGTGGGTTTATTTTAAAGGGCCATAGAATTCAGAATTCTCTACATGTTGCAAACTCATATTTATAGTCTTATTTCCCATGATTTTTTGTACAGTGAAAATGTTTAATTTACCATCATTTTATACATTAACAATTCATTCAAGTTCTATTTAATCAAAAGGTAACAAAAGATTTTTAAAAGATTTATTCCATTTTTTGTGCAGGTTGAGTGGACAATTCTATGGAAGTGAAGAGAGAAATAAGCCTGTTTACTCTCTATCCTCTCAATATGTGCTTAGAAGATCAAACTCAGAAAAATATGCCCATCGGAGAATGTCCAAGTACAAAATATACTGCATTTTAAGCCTAATGGGCTGTCTTAAAAACTTTAAAATTAGATGTATTCTGTATAAGGTAAAACTTGTAGGAGAACCTGACCAATTGAGGGTGACTTAAGAGAAGAGTTGCTTAGCAGAACCAGTTTTTAATCCTAGTGAATGCAGTACATTTTGGAAACGGAAACAATTTAGGAACTTTATTGAATTTGTTTTTTTAATACATTTAAAGTAGATTAGTGATTGTCAGGGCTGGGGAAAGAGGCAAATGAGGAGTGATTACTGATGAGTATAGAATTTTTTGAGGGGGGGATGTGCAATGAAAAAAGAAACTTTATTCAGTACAAACAGCTCCATTGTGATACAGCACAGCTGTGGAATAGCTAGATCGTGTTACAGCTCAATTATGAAGCATGGCTGTGAGGAGGCCCTGGGGCCAGGCCCCTCTTTGGCTAGACAGCTCTGCTCTGCTCTCTTCTGTTCTGCTCCACGTGCTCTGGTCTTGGTCTGGTCACTGTGCTCCACTCTGCCCTGCTGGAATTTCTTTTGAAGGCTATGGAAATGATCTAGAATTAGATTGTGATGATGGTTGTACAACTTTGTGGCTATGCTAAAAGTCACTGAATTGTACACTTTAGAAGGGTAAATTTTATGATATGAAAATATATACTTAATGTTGATTGCTATTTGATCAATTCATCTTGCTGCTTGAGGTTTTGCCAACTGCCCTGACTTTCAAGAATATGTCTTCTGCTATAAAACAAGAGATTAGGCCTGGCTGGGGTGGCTTAGTGGATTGAATGCTGGCCTGTGAACCAAAAGGTTGCTGGTTCTATTCCCAGTCAGGACACATGCCCAGGTTGTGGGCCAGGTCCCTGGTTGGGGATGTGTGAGAGGAAGCCAACTGACGTTTCTCTCTCCCATCGATGTTTCTCTTCCTTTCTCCCTCCCTTCCCCTCTGTCTGAAAATAAGTAAAATCTTTAGGAAAAAAACCCCAAGAGATTATTTAAATCATATTAGCTAAGATTTACTCAGCATTCACTGTACAAAAAAATGGTTTATGTGCGCTATTTTGTCATCATAACAGTCCAGCCTGCAGGCTCCAGACCCAGCAGCCAGCTCTGGTGGCTCATCCTAGCAAGCAGTCACCACTTAGAGAAGATAGCATAAGGAGTTCATCTGATTGCCAGCGACATTTAAATATTTGTGAAATTTAAAAATTGTAATTGCAGTTCTGGTTCATGATCATCAAAGAAAGAAGAGAACATAGGGTTTACAAAAGGTGCACATTTGGGCGGATCAGAAGACTAATACTTTGTAAACTTTAAAATAGGAGCTGGAAATAACGAACTATAGAAATGATCCCTGAAAGTATAGTCTTAGGAGCTGGAAATATAATGGTGAACAAAACAGTTGTTTCCTGCTCTCACAAAACTTGAAGTTTACTGAGGAAGGTAAAATCAAACTAACGAGTAACAAAGACCCATTTGAGATGTAGTGGTTTCAGCAAGACCTCAGTTTCCTTTCTTCTGCCCTTGTAGTTTAGACAGCTGCCCCTTTCAGGTTTTCATACATTACTGTCATAACTCTCCACCATGTTGACCCTGCTTTGCCTTATATCAGTGTTACCTCCAGAAAAATACTTATTTGGGGCAATGTTAAATTTTGCTGCAGTTTTATGCTACCATTTATGTTATTATAAGCAAGTTCATCCTCTGAATCCTGAACGGAGTTTTGTCATCAGATTAAACAAAGCTGGCCTCGTACTTGGATTGCTGAGTTGTTTAGGATTTTTCTAGGTGGCAAACTTCCAGAAAACAACCTTTGTTATTGTATATAGTGGGGGGAAAGTAGCTTTACAATGCGTCATATGGAAATAATGTAGTAATTAATGAATAATAATACAAGAATAAACTCTGTGTTTTGCATAATCACAACTACAAACCTACTTTTGCCCCACCCTGTACACATATGTGGAGCTGTGCTTACCGTTGGTATCGGATTATTATATATGTTTGTTCAGACCATTCTTTCCTACAGAATGAAGCCCAAAATTCATGGCAAACAAGTCTTCTGAATCAGACTACTGTTGGTTATTTGGTGTGGAGTAAGGGCATTTGGCATGCTGACTTGCTTGTCACTTTTGTACATTGGCAGTTTTGTCATACATGTAGCAAGAAACTCCACCAGAACTGCAAGGACAAAAGTTATGTGTTTCACATAATCACTATTACAGCAGAATGGCCTGTGTCATTTTCTTTTTTTTAATTCACTAAGCTCCTAACTTTATTCAGATTTCCTTAGTTTTTCCACAATATCCTTTTCTTGTTTCAGAATCCCATCCAAGCTCTCATATTACATTTTGTAATTGTCTTGTCTGCTTAAGCTCCTTGGAGCTAACAGTTTCTCAGACATTCTTTGCTTCTGATGATCTTGACAGTTTCGAAGAGTACTAATCAGATATTTGTAGAATGTCTCTCAGTCTGGGTTCGTCTGATGTTTACCTCATGGTTATCCTGGTGTTATGGGTTTTTGCAAAAGAAACCACAGAAATAAAGTACCATTCTCAACTAGTTCTATTTCAGCGATGAGTAGTCATATTTCTTATTAGTAGTAATATAAGTTGTTACTCATATTTCTTATGAGTAGTACCATTAACTTACACAAATTGGCTAATGGCTTCATGAAAATTATCTTTGCTTCTTCATGGTCAAAGGACATTTGACTCATAGTTAATCAAAGAACAACTTTTTTCCTCTGTAATTAAAATGTACTGTAAAAAACTACAAATTTGCATTGTGGTAGTCAGTAGTTTAACTTCATATTTCTATGTTTATCCTTTCTCACCCCTGTTCTTTGAGGCTAAGAATTTATCTAAAATGCTGCATGTTCTCTTAATTTTTTCCACTTAAATTATATTTTATTGATTATGCTATTACAGTTGTCCCATTATTTCCCTCTTTGTCCCCTTCCATTCAGCTTCTCTCCTCAGCTTCCTCAGGCAATCCTCACACCATGGTCCATGCCCAGGAGTCATGTATATCTGTTCTTTGGCTACTCTATTTCCTATGCTGTACTTTACATCCCCATGGCTATTCTGTAACTACCAATTTGTATTTCTTAATTTTTCCACATTTTTCACACATTGCCACTACCCCCCTCCCATCTAGCAACCATCAAAATATTCTCTATATGTATGGCTCTTTTTCTGTTCTGCTTGTTTATTTTGTTTTTAGATTCATTTGTTGATATATATGTATTTCTTGCCATTTTATTATTTGTATTTTTTATCTTCTACATCTTAAAAAGATCCTTTAACATTTTGTTTAGTGCTGATTTGGTGATGTTGTATTCTTTTAGCTTTTTATTGTCTGGGAAGCTCTTTATCTGTCCTTCAATTCTAAATGATAGTTTTGCTGGATAGAATAATCTTGGTTGTAGGTTCTTGCTTTTCATGACTTTGAATATTTCTTGCCAATCCCTTCTGGCCTGCAAAGTTTCTTTTGATAAATCAGCTGTCAGTCTTATGGGGGCTCCTTTGTATGTAACTAACTGCCTTTCTCTTGCTGCTTTTAAGATTATCTCTTTGTCAGCTTTCCAGACAAAAGAAGGCTAAAAGAATATATCCCCACCAAGCCAGCATTGCAAGAGATGCTAAAGGGACTACTTTAACAAGAAGAAAAAGTAGAGAAAGGGGAAGTACACAGGTATAAAGGAGAAAATGGCAATGAATAAGTACCAATCATTAATAACCTTGAATGTAAATGGATCAAATGCCCCAATCAAAAGATACAGGATAGCTGAATGGATAAGAAAACTGACCCACATATATGCTGTCTATAAGAAACCCACATCAGTACAAAAGATATGCACATGCTGAAAGTGAGGGAATAGAAAAAATATTCATGCAAATGGACATGGAAAAAAGCTAGGACAGCAATACTTATATCAGACAAAGTAGACTTCAAAACAAAGGCCATAAGTAGAGACAAAGAAGGTCACTACATAATACTTAAGGTAGAATCCACCAAGAAGATATAACTCTTATAAAGATATATTACCCAAATAGGTGTGTGTGTGTGTGTGTGTATATATATATATATATATATATATATATATATATATATAAATAAATAAATCTTGGAGGACTTTAAGAAAGAGATAGACAGCAATACAGTTATTGTAGGGGATTTTAACACCCCACTGTCAACAATAGATAGATTTTCAAAACAAAAAAGTTAACAAAAATTTTGTAGCATTGAGTGACACTCTAGACCAAACAGACTTAATTGAGATTTATAGAACATTTCACCCCAAGAAGCAAAACATACATTCTTCTTAAACACACATGGAATATCCTCAGTGACAGCCATGGTGGGACACAAAACAAGCCTTACAAATTCAAGAAAATTGATATCATATTAGCATCTTCTTAGATCACAGTGACTTGAATGAGTTAACAATGATATCAAGGAAGAAATTAAAAAGTAGCTGGAAACAAATTAAAATGAACATACAACAACCCAAAGCCTATGGGACAAGCAAAGGTAGTCCTGAAAGGAAAGTTCATAGCAATACAAGCCTACATAAATAAGATAGAAAAATCTCACATAGACAACCTAACCCTACATCTACAAGAACTAGAGGAACAACAACAAAGCCCAGAGTAAGCAGAAGGAAGGAAATAATCAGATCAGAGAAGAATTAATGACATAGAGACAAAAACAAAACAAAAACAAAAACAAAACAATTCAAAGGATCGATGAATTCAAGTGCTGTTTTTTTTAAAGATAAACAAAATTGACAAACCATTAACTAGAGTCATCAAGAAAAAAAGAGGACCAAAAGAAGTAAAATCAGAAATGAAAGAGCAGACACAACAGCTGATACCACACAAATACAAAGGATTGTAAGAAATTACTATGAATAACTATATGCCTAGAAATTGGACAACCTGGGTGAAATGGATAGATTTCTAGAAACATACAATCTTCCAAAACTGAATCAGGAAGAAGCAGAAAACCTGAATAGGCCAACAACAACTAGAAAAATTAAAGCAGTAATAAAAAAACTATCGACACACAAAAGCCCTAGATCAAATGGCTTCACAGGCTAATTTTACCCAACATTTAAAGAACTAACTCCTATTCTTCCCAAACTATTCCAAAAAATTCAAGAAGAGGAAAGACTCCCAAAGTCTTTATGAGACTGGTATGTCCTAATCACAAAACAAGGTAAACACATAACAAAGAAAATTAAGGCCAATATGTCTGATGAACATAGATGCTAAAACCTTCAACAAAATATTAGCAATCCTGATCCAGAAATACATTCAAAAGACCATACACCAGAATCAAGTGGGATTTATCCCAGAAGTGCAAGGATGGTACCATATTTGCAAATCAATAAATGGTATTCATCACATAAACAGAATGAAAGACAAAAATCACATGATCATATCAATAGATGCAGAAAAAGCATTTGATAAAAGTCAGCACTGATTTATGATAAAAAAACACTCAGCAAAGGGGGAATAGAGGGATCATACCTCAATATAATAAAGGCCATACATGAAAAACCTACTGCCAGTATCATACTCAGTGGGCAAAAAATAAAAGGGCTTCTCTTACATTCTAGAACAAGACAAGGGTGTCCGCATCCACCACTCTTAATGACGTAGTACTAGAGGTTCTAGCCACAGCATTCAGGCAAGAAGAGGAAATAAAAACCATCCAAATTGAAGTGGAGGAAGTAAACTGTCATTGTTTGCAGATGACATGATAGTGTACATAGAAAACCCTATAGGCTCCACAAAAAAACTACTCAACTTAATAAGTGAATTTGGCAAAGTAGCAGGATACAAAGTCAATATTCAGAAACTGATGGCATTATTCTACACCAATAATGAAATATCAGAAACAGAACCTAGGGAAAAAATCCCAATAAAGTATCCAGGAATAAATTTAACCAGGGAGGTAAAAGACCTGTACTTGGAAAACTACAGAACACTGAAGACAGAAATTGAGGAAGATACAAATAAATAGAAACACATTAAAATGTCCATATTGCCCAAAATTATCTGTAGATTGAATGCAATTTCTATTAAAATACCAATGATGCATTTCACAGATCTAGAACAAGTACTACAAAAATTTATATGGAACAAAAAAATACCCCAAATAGCCAGAGCAATCTTGAGAAAGAAGAACAAAGTTGGAGGGGTCACAATACTTGATATCAAATTATACTACAAGGCCAATGTAATCAAAACTGTCTGGTACTGGCATAAGAACAGACACATAGGTCAATGGACAGAATAGAGAGCCCAGAAATAAACTCATGTCTCTATGGTCAATTAATATTTGACAAAGGGGGCACTAACATACAATGGAATAAAAATAGCCTCTTCAATAACTGATGTTGAGAGAACTGGACTAGTACATGCAAAAAAAAATGAAACTAGACCACCAACTTATACCATGCACCAGAGTAAACTCAAAGTGGATGACAGACTTAAATACAAGTTGTGATACCATAAAAGTCATAGCAGAAAACACAAGCAGTAAAATTTCAGTTATTGCACATAGCAATATATTTGCTGATATATCCTCCCAGGACAAGGAAAATATAAACAAATGTGACTTCATCAAATTATAAAGCTTCTGCCTGGCTAAAGAAACCATCATCAAAATGAAAAGGAAACCAGCTGTATAAGAGAAGGTATTTGCCTATGATAATCGGACAAGGGTTTAATCTACAAAATATATAAAGAACTTATATGACTCAACGCCAGAAAGACAAATAATCCAATTTAAAAAATGGCCACTTCCAGCCAAGATGGAGGCATAGGTGGAGACACTGTGCCTTCTTGCACAACCAAATTTAAGGCCAACAAAGGTTTGGAAACAAAAACACAACCAGAACAGACAGAAAATTGAACTGTACCAAAGTCCTACAACAATGAACCATTCATCCAGACTGGTAAGAGGGGTGGAGTCTGCAGCCTGCAGAGAGGGGTCCTGGCAGGAAGAGGAGATTGTTAGCAGAACCGGGTGCAGGGACAAATTGAGCAAACCCAGTGAGATGTGCAAGGCAGTTGGCTGGCCACGGACACACATTCGCGTGCAGATAAGCCAGGCAAAAGATGAGCAGTGAGACAGACTGTGCAAACCAGGAACTCAGAAATGGAAAATAAGGCCTAAAAGCACTGATTGAAAAAAGTTCTGGAGTTTGAGGTGCCGGGAGAGGCTCCCAGCCTCACCAGAGAGTTCGTTGGAGAGACCCTCAGGGTTTAGAACGTACACAAGCCCACCCACCTGGGAACCAGCACCAAAAGGGCCCAATTTGCTTGTGGGAAGCAGCAGAGGGGAACCAAAGTTCAAGAGAGCACAGAACAAGCACCATTGCTCCCTCCCTGACCCCGCCCCCACATACAGCATCACAACCCAGTGACATGGGTTGACCCGCCCCAGTGAACACCTAAGGTTCCTCCCCTCATATGTAACAGGCACGCACAGACCAAAACATTTTGGCTCAAACAGGAGAACAGCTCAAATCCCCAGAGCCAATACTTCTAAGCGAACAAGAGATAGCCAATCTGTCAGATGCACAGTTCAAAATACTGGTGATTAGGATGCTCACAGAACTGGTTGATTTTGGTCACAAATTAGATGAAAAAATGAAGGCTACACTAAATGAAATGAAGGAAAATGAACATGGAAACAATAGTGATGGAAAGAAAAACGGGACTCAAATCAATGGAGTGGACCAGAAGGAAGAAACAAACAGAAAAGAATGAAGAAACAAGAATTCAAAAAAATGGGGAGAGGCTTAGAAACCTCCAGGACATCTTTAAACATTCCAGCATCCGAATTATAGGGGTACCAGAAGGGGAAGAGGAAGAGCAACAAGTGGAAAAGTTACTTGAACAAATAATAAAGGAGAACTTCCCCGTTCTGGCAAAGGAAATAGACTTACAAGAAGTCCAGGAAGTTCAGAGAGTCCCAAAGAAGTTGGACCCAAGGAGGAACACACCAAGGCACATCATAATTACATTAGCCAACATTAAAGATAAGGAGAGAATCTTAAAAGTAGCAAGACAAAATCAGTTACCTACAAAGGAGTTTCCATCAGACTGTCAGCTGATTTCTCAAAAGAGACCTTACAGGCAAGAAGGGCCTGGAAAGAAGTATTCCAGGTCATGAAAGGCAAGGACCTACATCCAAGATTGCTCTATCCAGCTAAGCTTTCATTTAGAATAGAAAGGCAGATAAAGTGCTTCTCAGATAATGTCAAGTTCAAGGAGTTCATCATCACCAAGCCCTTGCTATATGAAATGTTAAAGGGACTTATCTAAGAAAAAGAAGATAAAAAATATGAACGGTGAAAGGACAACAAACTCACAGTTATTAACAACCATACCTAAAAGAAAAGCAAACTAAGCAGACACCTAAAACAGGAGCGGAGCCACAGAAATGGAGATCACGTGGAAGGTTAGCAACAGGGGAGTGGGAGGAGAAGAAGTGGGGAGAAGGTACAGAGAATAAGTAGCATAGATGGTGGGGAGAAAATAGGGGGAGGGTAAGAGTAGTGTGGAAAATGTAGAAGCCAAAGAACTTAGGACACATGGACGTGAACTAAACGGAGGGAAGGTGGGTGGGAAGGGGTGTGCAGGGTGGAGGGGAATGAAAGGGAGGGAATGGGACAACTGTAATGGCATAATTAATAAAAGATTTTTTAAATAGCCAAAGGACCTAAATAAACACTTCTCCAAGGAGGACATACAGATGGCCCATAGACACATGAAAAAATGGTCAACATTGCTAACCATTAGCTGCAAATTAAAACCACAATAAGATATTGCCTCACACCTGTCAGAATGTCTATTGTTAATAAATCAATGAACAACGAGTGCTGACAAGGATGTGGAGAAGAGGAAACCCTAGTGCACTGATGGTGGGAATGCAGACTGGTGAAGCTACTGTGGAAAACAGTATGGAATTTTCTCAAAAAATTAAAAACATAACTGCCTTTTGACCCAGCAAATACATTGCTGGGAATATACCCCAAGAATCATGAAACACCAGTTGAAAAGAACTTATGCACTCCTATATTCATAAGAGTGCTATATATAATAGCCAAGTGCTGGAAACAGCCTAAGTGCCCATCAGTAGATGAGCAGATTAAAAAAAACAGTACATTTATACAATGGAATACTATGCAGCAGAAAGAAGAAATTCCTATCCTTTGTGGCAGCATGGATGTAACTGGGGACTATTATGCAAATAAACTAGTCAGTGGAAGACAAATGCCATCCATTCTCACTTATAAGTGGAGTCTAACGAACGAAATAAACTAACAAGCAAAACAGAACCAGAGGTATAGAAACAGGGAAGAGCCTGACAGCTGCCATAAGAAAGAGGGAATGGGAAAATGGTGGAGAGAAGTGGAAGGGACTAGTCAAAGAACATGTTTCAATGACACGTGGACATGGACACAGTGTGGGGTTTGACTGAGGTAGCCAAGGTTGGTCTGGGTGGAGGATGGGAAAGAGGATGAATTGGGGCAACTATAATAGAATAAACAAGAATAAAAAAGATTCTCTCTGTGTCTTTAACTATTGGCATTTTAATTATGATGTGTCTTAGTGTAGGCCTCTTTGGACCCATTTTATTGAGACTCTGTGCTTTCCAGACATATATGTCTATTTCTTCACCAAGTTAGGAAAGTTTTCTGTAATTATTTTTAAATATATTTTATTGATTATGCTATTACAGTTGTCCCAGTTTTCCCCCATGTGCTCCGCTCCACCTGGTACCCCCATTCTTTCCAGAAATCCATCCCCCCATCTTAGTTCATGTCCATGGGTCCTGAATGTAAGTTCTTTGGTTTCTCCATTTCTTAATACTATTCTTAACATCCTCCTGTCTATTTTGTTTGTGTTTTTAAAAAGACTTTATTTACTTGTTTTTAGAGAGGGGGGAAGGAAGGGAGAAAGAGAGTGAGAAAAGCATCAATGTGTGAGAGATACATTGATTGGTTGCCTCTCTCACACCCCCATCTGAAGACCTGGCCCACAAATCAGGCATGTGACCTGACTGGGAATCAAACTAGCAACCTTTCAGTTCTCAGGTCAGCACTCAGTCCACTGAGCCATATCTGCCACAGCCCCTTGTCTATTTTGTACATACCAATTTATGCTTCTTAGTCCCCGCACCTTTTCCCCCATTCTTCTCCTTCCCTCTTCCAGCTGATAACCCTCCAAATGATCTCCATATCTATGATTCTGTTCCTGTTTTGGTTGTTTGCTGACATTGTTTTTTAGATTTAGTATTGATAGTTATGGATTTGTTGCCATTTAAATGTTCATAGTTTTGATTTTCTTCTTTTTCTTAAGTAAGTCCCTTCAATATTTCATGTAATAATGGCTTGGTGATGATCAACTCCTTTAGCTTTATCTTCTCTGGGAAGCACTTTATATATGTTCTTCCATTATAAATGATAGCTTTGCTGGGTAGAGCAATCTTGGCTATAAATCCCTGATTTTCATGACTTTGAATATTTCTTGCCAATCCCTTCTTGCCTGCAGTTTCTTTTGAGAAATCAGCTGACAGCCTTATGGGAATTTTTCGTAGCTAACTCTCTGCTTTTCTCATGCTGTTTTTAAGAGTTTTTATCTTTAACTTTAGGCATTTTAATTATGATGTGGCTTGGTGTGGTCCTCTTTGGGTCTAACTTGTTTAGGACTCTCTGTGCTTCCTGTACTTGTATATCTGTTTCCTTCACCAAATTAGGGAAGTTTTCTTTCATTATTTTTTCAAATAAGTTTTCCATTTCTTGCTCTTGTTCTTCTCCTTCTGGTATCCTATGATTTGGATGTTGGTACACTTGGAAATGTCCCAGATGCTCCATAGACTCTCCTCATTTTTTTTCTGAATTATTTTTTCTTCTTGCTCTTCTGATTGAATGCCTTTTCTTCCTTATGTTCCAAATTGTTGATTTGATTATTGACTTCATTCCTTCCACTGTTGGTTCCCTTTAGATTTTTATTTTTTTCACTTAATGTAACCTTTATTTCTGCCTGGGTCTTTTTTATGCTGTTGCCATACTCAGTGGGTTCTTTGAGCATCATGATCACCAGTGTTTTGAACTCTGTATCTGATAGTTTGGTTATCTCCATTTTGTTTAGTTCTTTTTCTGCAGTTTTGTTCTTTTCTTTCATTTGGGCCATATTTCTTAGTCTCCTCTCTGTTTTTGTTTCTGTGTGTTAGGAAGAGCTGTTTTGACTTCCTGTCTTAGTAGCATGTCCTACTGTAGAAAAGGCACCTATAAATTTTGTGGGGTAGAGCCTTAGGTAATAGCCAGGCTCTATTACCCTAGCCAGGGTGGGGCAACCTGTTAGGGTTAGTCTTAGGATTCCTGGCCTCTGGAGGTTTGAGGAAAGTTGTCTCCCAATACTTGCCCTGTTTCCAGTGACTTCACTTTCTCCCCATATGCTACCAGTACCCTTCCAGCTCTTGCCCTGGTGCTGAATCCCAGAGGGGGTGGGTCTGCATAAGTCCTAAGTCTATGTGGGCTCTTTAAGAGGAGTCTCTTGAAAATCGGGCAGTTTCTTCTGCTACCCCAACCTCCACTGGTTTTTACAGCCAGAAATTTTGGGGATTTATCTTCCTGGTGCTGGAAACCTGGGGTTTCCAGGTTAAGTGATCCAGCCTGGGGCTCAGATCGCTTGCTCCCATGGTATCCTTTCTGATTTTTATCTACCACATGTGAATGTGGGACCGCCCATTCCGCTGCCTCTCCATGCCATACTGCATCTCTGTGCCTCTCCACGTGCCTCCATGTCTCCACCCCTCCTATTCATCTGGATGAATGTGATTTCTTTAAATCCTTGGTTGTTGGACTTCCATACAGCTCAATTTTCTGAAAGTTCTGGATGATATTTGTTTTGTGGTCTAGTTGTAATTTTTATTGTAGTTGTACGAGGGGGTGAAGTGTATCTACTTATGCCTCCATGGTAATCAGAAGTCAGTATGTGTCATTATTTTTTCAAATTATTTTTTCTTCTCCTTCAGCACCCCCATGATGTGAATGTTGGTATTTTGAAATTATACCAGAGGCTCCTTAAACTATACTTATTTGGGGGGATTCTTTTTTCTTCTTGCTCTCCTGACTGGATGTTTTTTGCTTCCTTATATTCCAAATACCGATTTGATCCTTGGCTTCATCTACTCTACTGTTGATTCCCCATAAATTATTTTTCATTTCAGTGTATTTTTCATTTCTAACTGGTTCTTTTTTATAGTTTCCATGTCCTTTTCTATGCCATTAATGGTCTCACTAATTTCATCAAGCATCCTTATAACCAGTGTTTTGAACTCTGCATCTACTAGATTACTTATCTCCATTTTATTTAGTTCTTTTTCTGGAGTTTGTTGTGTTCTTTCATTTGGGACATATTTCTTTGTGTCCTTGTTTTGGCAGCCTCCCATTATTTGTTTCTATGTATTAGGTAGAGCTTCTAAATATCCTGAGCTTGGTCGAGTGGCCTAATGTAGTAGGTGTCCTGTAGGGTCCAGTGACACAGCTTCTCTGTTCACTTGACCTCAGCATTCCAGGTACATTCTATTACCCTAACCAGTAAGGGCTTTGTATAACCTACTGCTATAGTTGAGTCTTGATTGCTGTTGGCAGATCAGTGGGAGTAATTTACCCCCAGGTCATTCAGTTGCAAAGACTGTGGACATGATTGATGATCAGCTGTGCAGGGGCCCACGCCATGGAGCAGGACTTACTTCAGCAGGGCTCCAGTGCCTGATGAGTCTGCCCCTTGAGTGTGTTACTTGTGCAGGTGATTGGGTGGTGCTTTGACATGGTCTGAAGCTGTCAGCTAAGTGTGCAGGCTCTGGAGCCTCCCAGGAGGTGCAGGCCAAAGTCAGCTGCTACCTTTGTTCTGCCTGGAGCCTCCCAGCCTGAGCTACAAAGGAATCTGCAGATGGCTTCTACTTTTTCTGGCCAATACTGCTTGTTTGAGAGCTTTTAGGAAATTCTGAAGTATGACCTGAGACAGGCTATTTCTATGGAAAAGCCACTGGGAACAGCTTGGGTCGGCTTGATGGTTGGGTGAGGCTGTTTCTCATGGAATCACCAAGGTGGGGCTAACAGTGAGCCAAGTTGATGGAGTCTCGTATATGGCAACCACCATCCAGCTTTGTGAAGAAAGAGCTCAGAAAAGGAACAACAGCTTCTGGCAGCACTTCTGTCTGGGAGGAAGCCACCCCTTTAGCCCTCACCTTGATACCAGACAATTCAGGTCCTCCTCATATGTCTCTGGTGCCCTTTGAGCTGCTGTCCTAGTATTGGAGCTCAGAGGCGGTGAGTTCCATAAGTCTGTATGTGGTTCCCTTAAGAACACTTGGGACTCCAGAAGCTCTTTGTCTCACTTAGTCATAATCCCTGCTGGTTTTTACAGCCAGAAGTTGTGGAGACTTCTTTTCCTGGCCCCAGAACCCTGGTCTGGGCTGCCTGGTATGGGGCTGGTATCTCTCACTCCTTGGGGCAGGTTTGGGGGACCTCTGTAGTGAAGGTATCCCTCCTTATTTTTATATACCACACATGGATGTGGAACCAATCCATTCAGCATCTATTCCCCACCTACCAGTCTTGATGTGGCTTGTTTTTTATATTCTTAGTCGTAGGAGTTTAGTTAGATTTCAGACTGTTCTAAATGATGGTTGTTCTGCAGTTTAGTTGCAATTTTGGTGTGGTTGTGGGAGGATGCAAGTACCGCATTTACCTACACTGCCATCTTGACCAGAAGCCTGTCATTTTCCTTCTTGTTTTATTCCTGACTTATGTCTGTGATTTTCAGGAAATTTCTTCAGGGGTGGAAGTCATAGATAACCCTCTACGACACTGCTCCTTGCCATAGTAATAATGAAGGAACATACCTACTTTCCCAAGATTTATGATGAAGGGATAAAATATTTCTGTGAATATTATGATTCTCCAGGGATTGGGGAAATGCTCATCAGTTACTTTCTCTGCTCTGAAATTTTCAAATCAAGGCTGACGGTGACATTGATGTATACTGATATCAAGAGACATGAATTAAGCCATTTCATAAGTTATTTTAAAGGATTTTTTGAGAGGACAACATAAAAACATTTATGCCTATACTTTTTATCACAGAAAATAAATCCAAAGGACTACAAAAAAGTCCTCATAACACCCTTATGAGATGGGTAATATGGCATTTTTAAGGAAATTAAAGCTTAAAGATGTTAAGTAACTTGCCAGAGTCACTCAGTAATTAAGTGGTGAAGCTTGGATTTGAACTTTTTGTCTGGCTCAAAAACCCATTATCCTAGTCACTGAGACATCAGAGAACCAATCAATGTTTTGTGCAGTCAAATTTATTAAATAGATTACATTTGTGTGGCAAAATAGCTGGAACAACTTGCACTGCTCTAGAGGGTAGAATAGAATTGGAAACCAAAGGAGATTCTGAAATTTTTCTACCTAGAAATCTTAGGAAATTACACCCACTGCCAGCCCCTTGGTGAAAGCTTGACCTTAAGGCATAGGGAGGGAATATCAAGTCAAGGACTGATATTCATCCTTATAAAGCCACTGGCTGGCAGGAATTACCTTCTAAAAAAAGCATATCCACTTCTTTCCACCAACCTGGTGCATTCTCATAGGGCAGAGAAAATGCAAGGAGGAGAGCAATTAAGTCCATGGAAACTTGCAAAAGAAACAAATTTTCCCAAAGTTTTTCTTTTTCTGAGAAGTTTTAGATTGTGAACTTTTGAAATCATGGATACTAAAATATTTAAGGCAATCTGTTGCTTTTTAAGGACATTCATTGCATATTTAAGGGCATTTTTTGCTTTTCAGTTTTTATTCCTTCAAAGTAATATTTTGAAAACTCTGATGGCCAGATTTTCTGAAAAATTATCTTTAGAACAGAGAAATGCAATCCATTTATAAGGGACAAGCCACATGGCACAGCCAGCTCAAATGCAAGAGCCATGTTGCATGTGCCCTGCCATTTTCACATGAGAAGGAAAGATTATGATCTGTTGACTTACTGGAGCTTCTCAGAGTTGAAAGAGATCTTATGTCATTTAATTTACTCCTTTCCAAACTCTGCCTGAAGATGTGAGATAATTGGGAGCTCACCATTACACAAACTTTTTTTATTATGGAAATGTGTGTATTTTCACTGACTTTGCTTTAATAAAAGTGTAGTGGGAATAGTCAACAGTGATTACTTTTTCTCTAGAAATTATTTTAAAAATACTTATAACTTTGTTTCAATGGTTAAGGACAGAGAAGAGAACTAGAAAATCTAAAGGTCCTGTAACCAAGGAAATTAGAACCTGATCTTAATGATTAATATACACTTAAATCAAACTTTGTAATAAGTGGAAACTGATGGAAATAACTCATTACATAAGGACTTGTGTCAAAATTTCTTGTTGATGAATTTTAGTGAGTTTTCCTAGCTTTCTTATGATAAATAAACATTTTCTCTTATCTTCCTATCAAGAGAACTATTAGTTCAGAATATTACTTCCTTTATTTTAGCTCTGAATGAATCTTAAAGAAACTCAATTAAAAAGGTTTAACCTCTGAGAATCCACTCTGCTTTAAATATAAAATATCAAATGTGATAGTATAACGAACAAACTAAGTTAGACATAATCATCTTTTTCAATCTAAAATAAAGTGATAATACATTAAAAGGAAAGTAAATTTTTATAGCATTTAATTTAATTTTTAAAAATTTATGGTGGGTTTCGTTACTTTTCTACAACCTCCTTATCCAAAATCTTGGTTATTCCAAGACCTGCATACAGTATAGATGCTATAAGCTGTCACAGTTAAATAGTTCCCTGGATTTCCTTTCATGCTTTAAAATGCATACCCCTCTTCTGATTGGGTTTTCCAAATTATACCTAGAAAACCAGCTGGGTTGAAAACAAGTAACTCACTTCCATTAAGCTCTATCATCAGGACACCAAGGGCAGAAGCAGGCACTTGAATCAGAGCTCAACAGGCTCAGGATAGCTGCAGACCACAAATCCAGGACGTGGTAGCTTGCTAAGGATGGACTCAGAGCATGACAGAAAGAGGAAAAGTTCAGGAGCTGGGGAGAATGGGCAAAGCCAGAGTGAGGTCTGGCAGATTCCGTGACAGTTTGTCAGTTGCTTTGATCATCTTTAGCTTAAGAGAAAGAGAAACCCTGAGTGGCATGGCCTACCTGCCCACCCTTTTTTTGCAGGGGAAGGGGAAAACAACTTATTTAAATTTGAGGTAGCAATCTAATCTTTTTTTTTGACAGTCTAATCCTAAGGTTTACATGGTCCCATTTCTGAACTAGGGGGCTCTACAAAAGAGGAAATAATCATATTTGTCCATAAGCCTATCACATGAGAAATCAGCACCTCATCCCTCATGATCCCATCACAGCACTGAGACCCCATTTAAGTGGCTTTAATAGAGAGATATTCCACTTCTCAGAGCTCACATTCCAATGAAACAGCCCCTACTCTTATGTCTGAGAAAGTAGCAAATGCCAAGAAAAACCAAGGCTGTAAGGAAGTACCTGGCACATAGTGAGAACCCAATAAATGGTAAGAGCTATCGAGCTGGCCAACAGTTCTTTGTTTTTTTCCCTAAGGTTACTCTAATAGCACTTAGTTGTCTTTAATTTCAAACCAATTTATTTAGATTGTATTGTGACAGCTGTCATATCAGCATGCATTTTTTAAAAACTTACCCAAACTGATGAATCTTTGTGTAGCCATTAATATTGAAGGTAGAAGAAAATATGCAACATTTTTAGCATATTATACTTTATTATTTCAAGAAAGGTAAAAATGCAACTGAAACACAAAAAAGGATTTGTGCAGTGTATGGATAAGGTGCTGTGACTTATGGAACATGTCAAAAGTGGTTTGCAAAGTTTCTTGCTGAAGATTTCTTGCTGGACAATGATGCTCCATGGTCAGGTAGACCAGTTTAAGTTGATAGGAATCAACTGAGACATTAATTAAGAACAATCAATGTTATACCATGCAGGAGATAGCAAAATATCCAACTCAATAAAGTTATTGGTGAAAATGAAAAAATGTGTCCTTTATTCTGCAGAAAAAACTAAACAGACTTTTTGGCCAGCTCAATGTTATTGTACTAACATTGGTATAGTAAATCGTTTACAAAACTTCTGCTCCCTCAAATTAACTTCCTGACTTAAAATATATTGGGATATAAGTAGCTGTTGACCTTCATGGACTGCAAGAGAGCTGAATATAAATTAAAAGTTCACTTTTCCATCTTCTAGACTCCAAAGACGTTACAGACAAGTCCGTTATTTTCTCTTTTATATGTCTTTTATGCAGCATCTAGCAGATATTTTTATCATAGCTTTTATTACACTGCATGTATCCTTCATTGTGTTATAACTATTTGTTTGCATATCTCTTGTCCACTCTCTGGTAGCTTCTTAGAGAAAAGGATTGTCTTACTCATCTTTTTAACTATACAAGCCTACCACACTATCAAAACTTAATAAATACCAGGTAAATGAGCAGATGAGTTAGTGTTAATAAATGACCTGTGCCAGGCAATGCACTGCACCTTCTCTCTTCTGATTGGAGAACAGAGAAGTTGCTATTACTGTGGCTTGGGCTTGTTCAGAATGGAAGAGAGAAGGTGTAGCTTTAAAGGCTTTCTTCTCAGCAGGGAAGCCAAGTAGTGTGGGTATCTGACTGCCTCTCTCCTGTCACACCATGCTGACAAGCCCCTCTGCTCTCCTTTGAATGAAGGTTAAATATTATAATTTGAGGTTTTGGGTACTGGTGCTGATTCCTAAAGTTAATTTGATAAATTAACAAACAAATTGTTTGTCAGGCTTCTGAACCAAAGACTGAATGTCAAGATGTTGGGTAATTTCTAGATGTTCCTTTTAATTCCAGCTGTTTTAGATCTGTCTATATAGAGTTTTTCCTAAGATTGAACTCCTATCTTTAGTTAGTAAGACTTACTAATCTGTTATAGGGAGGTATTTTTTCTTGCCATATAGTTGAGCTGTTTGACAAAGCTCAGCAGAAACTTAGTGTGAAATATAAGATCTTCTCCCACAGTCATGGATATCCTCTATAAACATTTGCACACACTAGAAAATGCCTTCAGTTTGTGTTTTACCAGAATTTTGGCACTGATCAGAAGTTTTATACCAACAAAAGAAGACTCTACTTCTCAGATATAGAAGATGAGCATTGCTGGCAGAGCCATACCTGGGGCCATATACCTTCTTCATGTCATTTTGAGAAAGGGAATATGCCCTGTAAGACCTGTTTGCCTGCTGAAAGCTAAGGAAACAGGAAAAGTTCCGTATTAAATGCTGCCCTGATTTAGCTTTCATTCTCTGCTGTAACCTCTCAGTGAACATGAGGAAACAGCAATGAAAATTGCCAGATTATCTCACTGGGGGACTAACTGGTCCTAAAGCCAGATCAGGCATCAAGTGGATAAATTTGATTGTCCACCTCACTTAATCTCATTTCCACTGTCACCGAAGAAGCTTCCACTTTTCTAAAAAGGTACCTGAAAGCTAAATCCAAACTGCCACAGCTGTCCTCCTGGACTCTTATCATTGCCACCTCCACCCAGTAACCATGTCTCAAGAGCTACCACAGCTCAAAAGCTTGCACAGCTCCGTTGGCTGTGCTAACATGTAACAGACACCCCAGGGCAGGAGAATACCAGCAAACTCCAATACACTTCATAAAATACACCTCTATCTTTAGAAGAAAATCAGGATCTTTCCTTCCTAATTCCATCTCTGTATTTTTCCTCCAACTTTCAAATGGGTATCTCAGCCTTCACTTATCTTTCTCTGAGGGCTCTCCTCACAAGCCTTTAATGACTTCTTAGTACCTAGAGAATAAAATATAAACTCCATAACACAACACACAGTGCTGTATTCATGATGTGGCTTAATCTTCTCTTGTAGCTTTAGTTCTCACTTCTTTCCACAACTATGTACACTAGTTGCCAAATTATTTATGTTAAGTGCCCTGTGGCAGCTCACTTGAACATCTGTTCTTATATTTTCTTGGGTTCCTTCTCTTGCCTAGGTGTATACCTTGCCTGCCCATGATGTGTGAATTGCCTAGTACTGTGCCTAAAACATAGCCTTTGTTTACAAAAATAGCAGCTATCATTATTAATATCTCCTTGCTTTAATTCTTAAAAAAGAGACTATGTCATGTTCCCACTAAAACAAACCCTTGATCCTCATGTTTATACTCCAAATCCCTATCAAATTTTCATCCCTGGTAAGCTGAGCTAAACCATGAAGTAATAAAAGTCAGTGTCCCCAAACATATCTATGTTTGTTTAGGTGATAGTAATCAGTACAGTGGTTGCCTCTGGGGGATGGGAATTAACAAGAAGGGGGCATCAGGAAACTTCTGGAGTGATGGAATTGTTCTCTATTTTGATTTGGGTGTTGGTCATGTGAATGTATATATTTGTTCAAATTAATCTAGTTATAATACACTTAACATCAGTGCATTTTGCTGTCTGTAAAATTTATCTTAATTTTTAAAAGTCAGAATCCCATTTTATTTGTCGAAATCAGATGTCAAAATCTCAAATGTCTACATGAGCTTGGCAGGTAAGGTTAGTATGTAGCAGGCTGGGTAGAATACAATAGGGAGAGTTGAGGGATGCTAGGACACTGGAGAGAGTATGGTCTTTTTCCAGATCACATGGACAATACTTACACAAGCAGAATCTGTATTTAGTAGGCATCTCAGGAGTTTTGACTATTAGTCAAGTTTCTGATACACTGTGCTGTCACAGAGCTATTAATACTCTCCACAGTGGGATACACAAGATGATCTATTGAAATGTAAGAAGATAATACTTAGAACTTTCTTCTATTATTCTTCATGTCCATGTTTTTTTCTTCCTCTTTTCATTTTAGAACAGACTAAAGAACCCACAGAATGAATATAATACATTTATCTTGCATATTCTGTGCAGTCAAGCAACTGAGGTTTGAAGTATAGCACACTCCGAAGACTGCAGTGAGTAGACACATGATGCAGGGATCAGCACTCCTCCACTGGCAAGACTCAGCCTCCATGGAAGAAAGCAACACTGCTACAGCCATTGTAAGTAAGGAACAAGCTACAGTGCACATTTCATTCTGAAGGAAAAGGAGAGAGCACCATAGAAATCACACCCTCTCCAATTCTGAAGTGCAAGCTGAATTCAGTGCTAAGTGATTCTCTGCAAAAGAAAAAAGAGCTAATACATGTGTTCGGGGTGGAGAGAGGAGGAGGTCTTTCCAAGGCCTGTGATCCAGCCAGGCTACGGAAGCAGCTGGGATAGTGATACAGTAATGTGTTTGTTCAAAGAAGCATGTCAATTTGTTGATCAGCAGACCAGTGTGGTAAAAGGCAGATAGATATACCTGTAAAACCCGGGTGAAGGCAACCTCTCTCTGGCTTGGCAGGCCAGAGAGCACAGAACCACAACTCTAGGTTCCAGTGTGCCTAAGCAGCTCCCCACACTGGCCTCAAAAGCCACTAGTCCCAGAAGGACATGGTACATACCTGTGGTAATGTCCCACTCCATCCTGTTGGTTGGACAGGTGGTCAGAAAAGACTGGCTTCCTTCCACTCCAGTGGAATCAGAAAATCCAGAGAAACCCAGAAATACCACCCTGCCTAGTTCATTAATTAAAATAAAGGCTTCATTGCTCTAAATAAGACCCAGTATAACAGTTGCTTAAACAAGAATGAAGTTTATTTATCTTACATAAAAGTCCAAACTTGTATTGTGGCTCTGGTTTGCAGAGTTGTCAGTCTCCCGGCTGCCTTCTGTCTACTTGCTCCTCCATCTCTAGGATGTTGTTTTTATTTACATAATCCAAAATGCCCACATGTGGCCGGTTAAAAATTGATTACTATGAGAAAAAAAGGAAAAATTGCTTTGAGCATATCCACCATTCTCTGATTCACCGTAACAACAAAAGTCTAGCCCTGCAGCATGAAACCAAAGGAATCAAAAAGCAGTCTCATAGTTTGTGAAAAATAAAAGTTTTTTTCCTACATGCCAGAGAGCAGTTTTTAAAATCAGGCTTTTTAAGCTCAGAACATTGGATGCCAAAACTCTATAGTTTCTGTACAAGGACATGGAAAAATCCAGTCAGGGGGTTTGTCTGTCCTGAGCAGTGCAACACACATCATATGTAAATGCGATGGTACTGATGGCAGGCAATTTTTTTCAAAAAAACCAGGCAATTTTTAGTATTTTGAAGAAAAGTACATAGGCACTGACTACAGAAGATGTAGCCACATTCTGTAGAGTAAATGTGTTGTCTACTCATTTCAATCTCCAAGTACCCATCCATACAAATTCGGCACTGAATATAGCCAGGCAGTGTGCAACTTAAAGTTTCTTTTTCAAGGACACTATGTTGAGCACTGTTTGTCACATTTACGTCTCTGTCCCTTGTCAACCCCTTCTTTTCACTGCTCTCTGAACAGATGCCAATTTGGCCTTGGAGTGACCTGTTTCTACTTGGCCTCCTCCTTTCCTCAATAATCACAACAGAGTCATGATGAGTTAAGTCAATCACTGCAGGTTCTGGAGAGTCAGAGGTGAGGTCGACCACTTCATCACTTTCTCTAAATTCTATCAGTTCTGCTCCCAAGATGATCTCAGGAGTTGGGCCTTCTTCCCCAGTTGTACAAAATTCTCCAGTTTCTCTGGTATTCACCATGCTGTTATCACGTGTACTTGCATTCATCCTGCTTTTTAGATCCAGTCTTCAGAGCAATAAGTGATCTGTGCCAACATTTACAGTGACTGTTAAAGCCCTCAGTGTCTCACAGCTGTTGGTCAGTCACTCTCTGATTTACATAAGAATTGAGAACCCAAATTTTTGGATATATCTGAACATTGATTTTGGTTCCAGTCCTGTTTCCACCTCCACAATTGCTGTGTTCTCTTAGGGCGAGGGTAGTAAATCTTCTAGGAGCCACTTATAAGACAATTCAATCTAAATTTTTAACTGAAAAATAAGAGATAAATTAAGCTTTAGTAATATTTAAAATAAGATTGGTAGTAGTAGTATATAAAGAAAAATGCAGTCAAATTTTTTGATAGTTATGCATTTAAACAAAACTTAATCTTTGTGTCCATCCTCATTCTATGTCCTGATGGTAGGGGGAGAAGGAAAGCCCGAGGGGCACTTACATGAAGAGAAGTACACAATCATAAACACCAAGAAAGGTTCACAACTTCATTCAAGATCCGTTATGAGGGATTCCAGGAAACATTTTTTTACCAAGTAAAAATGGAGAGGCCAAAATGATCTATCCACATTTGAGTTTCCAATAGCAAATAAGAAATGAATCGTTTAGTTCATATAGAGGTTCATCTTGCCCAGGCTTTGCTTTCTAACAGAGACAGCAAGTGGAGTTTTGAAGAGTTTTAGCACAGATTCTGTTCTAGGAAAGAGGGGGTGGATTCATCATAGAGAGACTTTATTTGAGTAGACTCTCTGTGACTTTTGGGTATGTGACCTACATGGTTAAAGTTCTCAAAACTTTATAAAAGTTCTATAAATTACTTTGTGATTTTAAAATAATGTATCATTAGTCATTAAGAAAATACAAATCAAGGCCATAATAAGTTACCATTTCACATCTACTAGGATGGAAATAATAAAAAAGATAATAGCCCTGGCTGGTGTGGCTCAGTGAATAGAGTGCTAGCCTGCGAACAAGAGGGTTGTGGGTTTGATTCCTGGTCAGGGCACATGCCTGAGTTGTAGACCAGGTCCCCAGGTGGGTGTATGTGAAAGGCAACCACACATTAATATTTCTCTCCCTTTCTTTCTCCCTTCCTTTCTCTCTGTCTAAAAATAAATAAATAAAATCTTTTTTAAAGGATAGTAAGTGTTGGGGAAGATACAGAAAAGTTGGGGCTCTCATACACTACTGGTGGGAATGTAAAATGATGTGGCAGCTTTGGAAAACAGCTGGGCAGTTCCTTAAAAGGTTAAACATAGTTACCAGATGACCCAGCAATTCCACTCCTATGTTTATACCCAGAATTGAAAACAGGTTCACATGGAAAACTTGTACATGAATATCGATAACAGCATTCAAATTATTCATAATTTGAATAATAATTCATAATAATAATCTCACAACCCAAATGCTCATTATCTAATGAATGGATAAACAAAATGTGGCATATCCAGATGATGGAGAATTATTCAGCAATAAAAAGGAACAAAGTGATGATACTTGCTATAGTATGGATGACTTTTGAAAACTTCACATTGTGACAAGCCAGTCACAAAGATCACATACTGTGTGACATTTATATCAAATGTCAATAATAGGCAAATCCATGGGGAGAAATGAGAGTGACTGCTAACAGGTACAGGATTTCTTTAGGGGGAAATGTCAATTGTCTAAAATTGAGGTGATTATACAACACTGAATATACTAAAAACCACTGAATTATATACTTTAAATAGGCAAGTTATGTGGTTTGTGAACTATATCTCAATCAGGCTTTTGCCAAAACAAACACATAAGCTGCTGTAAAAATGTTACACAAAACAGCTTACACGATCTGGATTTACACACAAGCCTTAGAACCTGGTTGGCACTCGAGAGGAAGATGGGGTGAGCCCAGAAGCCCAGTGCTCAGCGCTTCACCAGATGTGCTGGCCTACTTTCTTAGATTCCACAGACACTTGCCTCGCATCGGATCCTCACACCACCCTTAATCATGAATTCGCCTGTCGCGACTTGCCTGCCTCTCCCCCTTCTCCATGCGCCCAGGGAAAGCGCACCATCCAGGATGAGGCTGGGCAGCCCAGAAGGCAGCGCCCCAACCCGAAACCCGACTCACGCATCCAGTTACCCATCAATGCCCTGCTCTGCTTCACCGCGTCCAGATAGCTATCCAGAGATAATGGAGCCGGAAGCGTGTGCTCAAGTGGTGTACATCGTTCCGGGATCTCCGCGGCTTTCTGGTCCAGTCCGAACAGCCTGACCGAGCTGAACCAGGCTGCCTGGCTTCGCTAGGCAAGGAAGGCTGACCCGAGTCCCAGAGCCAGGGAGAGCCAGTTAGAGAAGGAAGCAGAGGAGGAGGACAGCCCGGCAGGCGGTGCACACCTCTAATGCACCCAGGCTGTCGGTGGCGCCCAGCGAAAAACAGTCCAAGTTGAGGAGTCGCAGCACCTATTCCCACCAACTGGGTAGCAGAAAGCACTGGGGTTTTCTCCGTTTTAAACCGTCTTTTGTTTTTCAACAGCCCAATCAAATCCCTAGCCCGGCGTGGTTCGTCACTGGTCTCGGGGCAAAAAGTGCTGTTCGAGGCTACAAAGGGGATTTCCCGTCCTTAGTTTCCTGTTTGTCCAAGGTGTCGTGCTTTCTGAGAAACGGGAAGGGCGGGTTCGTCCTGGTTGTTTTTTCTTTTCCCCTGTTACCCTAGTCATTACATTCATTATTATTATTATTATTATTATTATTATTATTATTATTATTATTATTTTAATCCTCACCCAAGGATATGCTTATTGATTTTTAGAGAGAGGAGGCTGGGGGTAGAGGGTGGGACAGTGAGAGAAACATAGATGTGAGAGAGAAACCTAGATCAGTTACAGGATGGACCCCACATCCTAGGTATGTGCCCTGGCAGGATGGACCCCTGCAACCTTTGGGCGCACGGGAGGATGCTCCCTCCAACCACAGAGCCATCCAGCCACGTGCTCTGGTGATTAGATCAGCAACTCCTCACTCTGGAAAAGTGGTTCTCAATGAAGGCAGTATGTCTCTCAAAGAAGTTTTGTAAATTAATGGGGCTATTTTGGGTTGTTCCAATAACGGGGTCACTACAGGTACTCAGGGGCTGAGGGACAGGAATCCCAACTTACACATACAATATGTGTGAAAAGCCTGCTTATAATCTGGGCTTTATAATCACATGCAAAAACATGTTTTATTGTTCAATTATTTAAATTTATTCCTCTAATATTTATTGACCATCTATTATTCCAGGCCCATACACTCGGAATTTTCCAGGGATGCAAGTACAAGGCAACTTAAAGGAAAATGTATTTCTGAGTCTTTTTGTTTGTTTTTCAAATTTTACCTAGAGATTTTCACCATTTCAGAGAATCACACCACAACCAGCCTTCAATGTCATGGTTTAGGCTGTAACGAAAAACAAAAAGCATTTATGTGAGCACAGGATTGCAATACAAGAGACACAGATTCAGGTAGCAATTCAAACTGCACTCTGGAGGGAACAAAGAAAGGCAGGATCCATAAAGGTAAAAAACACAAAATGCAAATGGAGACTTGCTGGCTAGCTTAACAATGATTGGTTAGTTCCAGTACACAAATGACAGAGGCAGAAACTACAAGAATGGAAGTAAAGTCCATGTATATCTGTGTAGCAGTTGTTCCAGTATATTTATGGCTTGCTAACCTAAAAAATAAAAGGCTTTTCATAGTGACGGGCAACAAGCATTTATTTCAGATAAAATATATAAATAGAATAAAAGAATAATCAGTAGCCACTGATTCACGCAGAAACCCAAACAGTATTAGATTAATACACAACAGCAATGGATATTGATGAGAAAGGGAAGGGGAATGATTACATCGACAGAAGGAAAGTATTTCTGCCCTGGCTGGTATAGCTCAGTGGATTGAGCACAGGCCTGCAAACCCCACGATTGCGGTTCAATTCCCAGTCAAGGGCACATGCCTGGGTTGCAGGCCAGTTCCCAGTTCCCCACAGGGGACGCATGAGAGGCAACCATACATTGATATTTCTCTCCCTCTCTCCTTCCCTCCCCCTCTAAAGATAAATAAATAAAATCTTTGAAAAAAAGAAGAAAGTATTTCTATTGGCGCAGTTAATGTAGTGATGTCAATTTTAAATGTTTTAAATTTTCAGTCCATAGTCATCAGTCCTATAGTCATAAATATCTACTTTCTCGTTATCCTTGCAAATAGTTTTTTTGGACACAATATTGCTTTATTTATTCCATTTTATTTTTTCCACTGGCAGTTCACAGATCCAGAACCAGTGTAAGCATCTGGGCACTTGTTTTTACCAGCCAGTACAGCCAGACTAGAACACTCAGTTACTAAATTGCTTGGCTTTCATAATCAAATTACTGAGGGGGGGGCATCATGAGACTGTTTTTATAAAAAGAAGATGTTGGTGAAAAGAAGAGATGTAGGTGTTGGATCTCATTGGAGCTGAAACCTCTGATCTACACTGGAGTCCTGGGGACTGTGTGCAACTCAGTCTACCAAGCCTGTCCTTGAGTACTGACTCCCTATCCTTAGACATATAGAAAATAAGTCTCTAATACACAGGTGACTTGCTTATTGTGCAGTTAATGGTTAAGAACTCTTTATTTTATAGATAAAGAAACTGAGGCCAGGAAAGGTCAAAAGATTTGAAAAAGGATGAACTGTGACAGAGGCAACACTAGAAGCTCCTGAAAATGCAATTAGACTTGGTGAATTCTTTGAGCAAAACCATTTCCAGAAATCCTGTGACTGCTAGAGGAGAGCTCTGCTTATAGACTTACCTTTGGAAGAACTGTCCAGAGTGAAGACCATGTTTAACCTAAAGCTTTTTAGAGAAAGGAAATCCATCACAGTTTTTTTTGTTTCGCCGGTTGGTTTTGTTTGTTTTTTCGCCAACTAAATGCCAAGAATTTTCCCATTATATCTCTTTGCTGTGGTTTTAGATCATTTTATGTTCTAGAAAGCTGTGAAAAGGAAGAACCACTGGAAGTAAAAGCAGTTACCTACAGCTTTACATTTCACAGTGCCCTTCTTATCACTTTCCACTTGTCAGAACATCACTGGAACTCTGCCTGGCACAGAACAGACATCCTATATTGTTGAACAAATGATTAAGTGAATAAATAAATGAACTTTATGATGTAGGAATAATTATACCATTTTATGGATATAGTGATGAAGAGTGAAGCCAGGAATATTAATTTTTCTATTCCTTTTTGGGAATTAGGATTCAAGTTCAGGTCTGAGTTCAATGGCATTAACACTTCAATGCTAGCTCCTTAGAAACTTTGAACTTTTAATGGAAGCTTGGGATGGCATGTGTTGTGGACTTAGCAGAGGATGTTAACAGGAAACTCACAGTAGCAGACCAATGCCCTATCCCGACTCTATGAGCCCATCCCCAGCTTTTTCATATTTTGCTGCCAACAACTAGCACCTGCACATTATCCCTAGTCCTGCAGATTACTTTTGGACACTGAAGTAAGCTGGAAGTACTCGGGAGTTTTATGGTTCATGGCACTTCACACTGCTGGACAGCCTGTAGCCTCAGACAGGAAAACCCAGCTCCTTTGCTTTGGGGTAGAACAACTTCTGATATTTGTTCTTTGTTCTAGAGTTCCCATGGGAATAGGCTGAGTGTGAGACTACTTCTGAAATCACACCTGCACAGCTTCTACCCGTTTCCTACTTTTACCCCCTACTCCCTTATTGGTTTCTCCTGAAAGCCCCTTCTCAGTAAGTGACTTGCACCCAAACCCTTGGCTAAAGGTCTGCTTTTGTAAGAACTAGACCGGAGACACTCACTGACTCTTCCAGTAATGAAAATGGCATGCACACTTGAAGTCAGCTGCAGCTACCAGTACATAGAAAACCACTTCAAATAGCAGCATGGTTTTGTGTGCCATCAAGAGTCCTCTCTGTGTTTTTCTAAATAGAAACGGTAAAGAGGAAGTGGCCCATGGGGGAGGAGAAGCCTGCCTCATCTCTCTGGCCTACAGTTGGGTTTGTGTGCTCTAGAGACATAAATATTTCTTCATTTTCATAGACTTTGTAATTATTTATGTTGTGGAAGACCAAAAAAGACAAATAACTGCATCCAACTAATGAGAGAAGATGGATGGAATTTAGTGCATAGTAAGTGCTTGTACCCATGTTGTAGCTCTCCAAAGTAACAGAATAACTTTTAATCCATCAAGTTTCCAGTCAAGGTAGTCACAGATACTTTATTTATTTTAAGATATCTAGGATCCCAATGTTAGTCTTCATTTTTTCCCCTAAAAGACCAGAGACCATGGAGAGATAAGGCTTATTTTTGCCCCTAAAATCTTAAAGGCTATATCACACATGAAATGTTTATTTTATTAAAGAAAGACCTTGAGTTTTACCTCAAGAATTTACAATACATAAAAGGCAAGTAAAAAGCAACAGTCCACAAGATTGGGAGAGTGGTTGTTGACAAAAACTAGAAAAAACATTTACCAGTACTTTATATTGTTTCTATTTCTGCCATGTTTTCATTAGAGATGGTGAAAAAATGATATATAAAAATTATTTTTAAATATTTTAAACATTATGATAACAATAACAGTTTTACACATAGAATAAATAAAAATCTGAGGAGCTAAACACACCCAAATGAACATGATAAGTGATCATCTCTGGGTGGTGGGATTACCAAATTTTCCTTTCTGCCTAAACTTCCTATTTTAAAGAGTAATGAACCTAAAAGTTATAATACTTCAAATCATAGAAGTATGCAGAATAATATTGTTAAATGTCTGCTTTTATCTTTCTCCTGCCATCATAGCCCCTGTGCCAAAGTAAACATTATTAAAAGGTTGTTGTGTATATGTTTCTGAAACTTTTCTTGTGGGTTTGTCTGCTAAGAGAGTTGGAGGTGGGGACTAAAAAGGCTAATACGGTTTGTTCAGAAGTAGCACCTTAGTTTAGAGTGCCAGAGATAGGAAAACGCTAATGCTCTGAAGGGTGGATGAGCAGGATGTCTGCCACCGCTGCCAAGAGGTGATTGCCATTCTTGAGGAGTATTATACACAGACCACTAAGTTATAATCACAGTCTCATCTCTTGATGTTTTCCTTGGAGGTCCTTGGGACAACAGAGCAGTTTCAAGTTAAAACTGCTGAATTCTAACTCACATTTCTGGGTTGTTGTTGTTTGACTCTCCCTTCCAGATGCAGTTTTTCCCCTTTACTTTGGTGAACTGATTTAAGCCATCACTCCCCCCTTACAGCTTTTCCTCACTGTCACTTCCTTTGGTCATTTAAACATGGGGTCCTCTCTGGCTATCCTTAAAGGTCTAGAACCTGCATCAAAACATATGCTGTCAGTACGCCAGGAATCAGCACCAGGAGGGCCCAACTTGCTTGTGGGTAGCAGAGGAAGTGCTACCCACAAGCAAGTAGCACTGTTTGCTTCTTGCAAACTGTGCTGCTTGCCCTGACAGAAAGCGGGGCAAGAGCTGAGCAAGCAGCACTGTTCCCTCTTAGACTCCTCCCCAACACACAGGGCCACAACACAGCAGAGTGGGTTGCCCCACCCTGGTAAATACCTAAGGCTCTGCCCCTGACTACATAATAGGCAGTGGAGACAAAAAAAAATATGGCCCAAATGAAAGAACTGATCAAAACCACAGAAAAAGAACTCCTCAAGTGAAGAGGAGACAGCCAACTTGTAAGATGCAGAGTTCAAAATACTGGTAACCATCATTTCAGGATGCTCACAGAAATGATTGAGTACAGGCACAAAATAGAGGCAGAAGTGGAGGCTATGCAAAGTGAAATAAAGGAAAATATACAGGGAACCAACAGTGAAGAGAAGGATACTGGGACTCACATCAATGATTTGGAGCAGGAGGAAGAAATAAACATTCAAGCAGAACAGAATGAATAAACAAGCATTCAAAAAAATGAGAAGCAGCTCAGGAACGTCTGGGACAACTTTAAATGTTCCAACATCTGAATCATAGGGGTGCCAGAACAGAAGAGGAAGAGCAAGAAATTGAAACTTATTTGAAAAAATAATGAAGGAAAACTTCCCTAATGTGGCAAAGGAAATAGACTTCCAGGAAGTCCAGGAAGCTCAGAGAGTCCTTAAGAAGTTGGGCCCAAGGAGAAATACACCAAGACACATCATAATTAAATTACCCAAGATCAAAGATAAGGAGATGGTTATCTACAAAGGAGTTCCCATGAGACTATGAGCTGATTTCTCAAAAGAAACCTTACAGGCAAGAAGGAGCTGGAAAGAAGTACTCAAAGTAATGAAAGGAAAGGACCTATATTCAAGATTACTCCATCCAACAAAGCTATCATTTAGAATGGAAGGGCAGATAAAGTGCTTCCCACATAAGGTCGTGTTAAAAGAGTTCATCATATGAAGCCCTTATCATATGAAACGTTAAAGGGACTTACCTAAGAAAAAGAAGATCAAAACTATGAACAGTAAAATGACAACAAACTCACAACTGTCAATAAACAAAAACAAACTAAGCAAGCAATAGAACAGGAACAGAATCACAGAAACGGAGATCACATGGAGAGTTATCAGCAGGGTGGTGTAGTGGGGAGAATGAGGGAAAAGGTACAGGGAATAAGAAGCATAAATGGTAGGTACAAAATACACAGGGGGAGGTTAAGAATAGTACAGGAAATGGAGAAGCCAAAGAACTTACATGTTTGACCCATGGACATGAACTAAGTGGGAGAATACTGGTGGGAGGGGGGCAGGGTAGAGGGGTATAAAGAGGAGAAAAAAATGGGACAACTGTAATAGCATAATCAATATAATATACTTTAAAAATATTGTGAAAAATTATGTCCATACAAAAACATGCACATGATATTTGTATCAGCTTTATTCATAATTGCCAAAATTTGGAATCAGTATGCTCTTCATTAAGTGAATGGATAAATATCCCATGGTACATCCAGACAATGAGATGTTATTTAATGCTAACAAGAAATGCACTGTTAAATCATGAAAAGACATGAACGAATCATGAATACATATTACTAAGTAAAAGATGCCAACCCAAAAAGGCTACATACTATATGAGTCCAGTTATGACATTCTGGATAAGGCAAAACTATGATGGTAACAAGATCAGAGGTTGCCACAAGTTGTTGGGGGTGGGGAGCAGCTAGAAGGGATGAACACTGGGAGCACGAAGTTTTGTTTAGGGCAGTGAAGTACTCTGTATAATATCATAATGATGGATACGTGTAATTATACATTTGTCCAAACCCATAGAACACACAACACACCAAGAGTGAAATATAATGTAAACTATGACTTTGGTGATAATAATGTGTCATCAGTTGTAACAAATGTGCCACTCTGGTTGGGGATGTTGATAATGGGGGAGACTGTGATATGTAGGGGTAGGGAATATATGGGAAATCTTTACATCTTCCTCTAAATTTTGCTGTGAACCTAAAACTGCTCTAAAGACATAAGGTCTTAATCAAAAAAATAGTAATACTGTTGTCTGGCTGTCTCCATACTTGGAGACTGTGATTTAGCACTCTGGATTGGAGCTGAGAGCTGGAGTTTTTAAACAGACTAACTTTGAGAGCTACTATTTGTTAATACGTTCCACGGGTGATTCAAATGTGCATCCAGGATAAAGAATTATTGATACAAAGAGATCTGATTAAGATAACTCAGATCAGTGGGGAGAAGTAGGGAAGGGCTGTAGGAGGAGTTTGCCAGGGCAACTGCGGGCAGTCTAGGACGGGATTGGCTGAGAAGCTGAATGCTTCTAGAGCCTTTGGAAAAAGAAAGAGGGCTGGCTCTCTGGCTCCTCAGCTGGTTTTCTCAGGCTTCCTCTCAGGCTTTTCTTCCTCGAGGATGCCTGGATAATCATGCTGCAGCTCCCCAAATTTTCCCATTGATGGTATTTTGGATGGGAAGGAATTCCAGGCACAGCTTAGGATCAGGCTGGCCTGGCAGAGGGTGGCAGGTTTATTCTTTGGGTGTTCTAGAGAGAACAAGCTCTGAGGCAGAAGCCTGCCATTCTTCCAAAATTCTGTAGTTTTGTATATTATGTTTTTTAGTTTATAAACTAACCCTATACAAACAAAATAAAAACTAACGGAAAAAAATAGGAGAACTCAGGTGATAGAGTTTAGCTTTAATAGGTAGGCTTAAGTGATTAAAGCTGTGACTTGATAAGCTTAAGTAACTGCTTTTGAATAAAGACTTCTTTCCTTTATCACCAAACCTTTGCCTCTGGAATTGTTGCTTAGAGGGCAGTGGTGGGCAGCAGAACCCCAAGTACTGTTCTGTAACATTACTGATCTAAGTCACCCCTCAATCTTCTCAGCTAAGTTACTCTGAATCTTTTCCCCCAAGTACCTTGGTTCTGTTGCTCAGAATTATCCACACCTGTCACAACTCTATACTTCTCATAATTTGCCCCTTGACTAAAAACTCCAGGCCCCACTCACCAATAGGGAGAACCACTACCCACCAAGTCTCATCTCAAGCAAATGGCTTCCCTAGTACCTACCTAAAGTTTTTTGTTGTTCCCTGAACACATTTTCCTGTCCCCTAGTTCTTTGGGCTTAACTGTGCTATACTCTTTATCAGGATCATTTTAATCATTTGAATTTGTGTCTGCCACTCCACGAAACTGAGCAATTTGAGAGCAAATTGCTCTCAAATTATGTTATGTTTTACTCGTCTTGTCAATATCTAACATTAGCTAACTGAATCTCTTGGTCAAATAAACAAATGCCCAAAATGGGTCATCATGTACAAACTGTGCCTTGAAATTAAAATTCTAGTATTTTTCATTCACAGTTTACCGCTTGCTAAAATATAAGATTTTCCAGTTCCCCTGTTCCCTATTTGAGTCTGCACATTCCTCGTATTTTGACCCAGGGAACAGATCTCTGGCTAAAAGATGAAAGTCTGGTCTTCCAGCAGACTCCTGTGTCACCCTGACTAACTCTTTTAACTTCTCTTGGATCCTGTTCTTCATCTGCAAAATGCAGATGGCTGAGGCCCCTTCCACTGTAAATGTATACCTGGTATATATACCAGGGGTTTACACTCTTCTTCAAGTCTTCAAGTGACACTTGAAGACTGTTTCCCTGTTTGAAAACAAAAGGGTAAGAGAGGGAGAGATACATAAAAAACTGAACACATCAAGGTTTACCATCGTTTTAATTGATGAAGGAAAAAATATCAAAATACATGCAACATAGATTGAAGGAAACATGAATTTTATAAATTTTTTTTCATAAGGCCAATGTTGAATTCCCTCCTCCCCTGTCCATCTCAAAGCTGTCAAAACCCCCCTGACCAAATAGGTTGACCCAGGAGACAAAGACCCTAAAGTAAAATTGTAAAGATTGTATTTGTATTAACATGAGTATTGTTTTTTAACTTGTCTGCGTAAAACATAATAACATAAAAGCATTAAAAACAAAAAGCAGTATGGAATTAGTTCAATCCAAATGAAGCATCTTCCAACCTGAAAAAAAAAGTAGAGTTTTGTTAGTAAATATACTTGTATTATTTGAACTACAGGTTGCACCACCTAACTTGTCTAACTTTTTCTATGTACATCACAATTTGTAAAAGAAGTAGCTGCAGACAATTTCCCAGACCCATTAGAAAGAGCATTTCCCCCACTGATTCTCCCATAACCTAAGAGAAAAGAATGCTGGTATTAGAGTTCAGATTCTGGCTCTACCATTTTAGTTATTATGTGACTCTGGGCAAGTCACCCAGCTTCTCTGATGCTCTCTTGAATTAATTTCCATGCCCCCAAATATCACAGGAGATCTGAATAGGTTTTCAGTACCTAAGGCACCCTGTGGAGAATTTCATTGAAAAGCTGGATTTTCTACCTCTGGATTCCATCCAAAGATGCAGAGAAGTCCAATTCCTCCCTCTTTCATGCTGCTAGAGTTCCTTATAGATACATCTATTTTAGTATCTTTATATTGCATTACAATAATCTGTTTCTATTTCCTCTATTGGGCAGGGAGCCTCTAGAAGGCAAACACAGTGCCCACACACTAAGGCTTCATGAGATATTGAAGGAATGAGACATCTTCAGAACTATGTCACTCCTCTCTTCTGACTGAATAATATAGCAACTGCTATGCAACAGAAAAGAATGGTTCATTTTTGAAGGTCCAGAGCTGCCCCATGTGGAAATGGCAGAAAAAAGAGCAAGCCCTTGCAGGTGGAATGGGTAACCTGCTGCCTCTGTCCTGTCACACCACACCAACATCACCTCTGACTTCCTTTAGAGGGCCAGGGATGCTGGCAGAGCCACAGCTGGGACCACACACCTTCCTCATGCCACCCTACATACAGGAAAGGGAATGTGACCGCACAGGAATTTTCTCTGCTGAAATGCTACCCTGATTAATGTTCTCCATATACTGAGGGTTATCATATTAGAGCTGCCTAGAAATAAATTTCCAGGATAACAAAACAACAATAAAAAAGCATTTTCTTAAAGTTAGAAACTTAAGAAACTTACCTCCCTGATGATGCTTAGTTATACTTATCTATGAAAAAGAAAATGGGGAAAGAAAAACGAAAACGGTAAGTTTTAATTTTAAAATACTATATATTAACAAATGTCTAGCAGAATAGCCTGCTGTCCTTGACCATGAACACCTTGTTTAGAACTACTAGTAGTACCCAAACCTGCTTACTAGCCTCAGATCTCAACCCAGACAGAGTGCTGGAGGAGTCCAGATTGCAGGGTGCTAGGAGAGCAAGACTTGCAAAGGCCTGTGCCTCCCTGAGAAGCATGTTGGTCCTAAGTATCTGTGAGGCTGTCAGGAAAGCCTAGGGAAGCCAGTAGGTAAGAAATATTAGGAATGAGTGTGTATTTGTGTAAGCGCTATTGCTGCTCCTTGCTTTTGCCACAGGAAAACTACCATTTCCCAGGCCATGCTGTGCAGAGGTCTCTCAGAAGGTGCCACTTATCAGAGCTTCGTAACATTTCCTGACAATCCCAGTATGCATATTTTAAAAAATATATATCAAAGCAGCTTTGTTCTGTGGCTAATCACAGATATAATAGCCAGCCCCTAAGAAAAGAACTTGAAAACTTACCCCATTTAACTGTCTTGGGCTGATTCAGGGTAACGTGTTTCACAACACAGGTGTACTCATCTTCTGCACTGGGAGTGAAATTTGCGTGCACCAGAAGATAGAAAGACCAGTCCTTGCTGAAAGACAGGTCTGACTTCTCTGTTTTCATCTCCTTTCCATTCTTGAACAAGTCAATTTCAATCTGGGGTGGATGGAACCCAGACACATAGCAGTTAAGGAAATTCGGCTTTCCATTCTCCACTGGATGCCTCGAGTAAACTTGAATCTTTGGCGCACCTGAGAAACATCAGGGAAAGACAAATGAAAATGCAGAGTATTTCACTTGGGGCTACTTTGGTCTAAAGCTAGGCCAGGTACCAACTATCTAAATTTGATCATCCATTTCTTCCAATTCCATTTTCATTTTTCCAAAAGACTACCTTATAATTCCCCATACACACACACTTTTGGCTTTTTCTACCAGATTTCTAGTAGTACCCTCTGTCACTGGAGATTGTCCCAAATCTTCAAGAACCTTTCTGTGGAGGCTTTCAAAACTTTTGATGTCTTCTCAGAACCCATAGAGCTGTACACTTGAAACCTATGTGGCTTTGTGAACCAATGTCAACCCAGTAAATTCAACTTTTTAAAAAGTCTACATGATTTGGCCCTAACCTACTTTCAAACTTCATTTTTTACTTCACACACCCTCCCATTGTGGCCACATCAAAAAACTCATGTTATCATACCCTGTTTCATCCCATTCAATTTCTTTTCTTATGTTTACACCTTTCCTTTTGGTTCCTGCTCCTGCCTAGATCAATACCCATATGATTCGTCAATATGTACCAAGAGTCTGGTAAACTGCCTAGCACACAGCAGTTGCTCCATAATTGGCAGGTGTATTATTACCTACTTAGTCAGGTTACTAAGAAAGTCAACACAAAGTATGTTCCTACAAAACACAAACTCTTCATCTTGCTCAGAGTTCATATACCAAACCCCTATCTGATTTTGTACCTGATTTCATGAGCTACAAGATTTAAATGGCAAATAGCTTAAATGAGTGACTTGGGCTGGATCAAAACAAAAGGAAAGGGTGAAGACTCAGGCAAATGGGAGAAAACATACTTTCCTTTATGACCAAATAGAGTAATGCACGAAAATGGGATTTGCATTTTAATCAGCACCCTAGAATGAGTCCTATAACTAGCCATGTTCGGAATATATTGCATAATGCTACAGAACAGGATTCCAAAAGGGGATACATAACTAGACTTCATGCATCCTAGGGGCTTCAGAAAGAAAATATAAACTTTACTTCTATATTTTTCACCCAAAATGTAGAGAAATTTTATTGCTACTAAATATACACATATAATTCACTTTAAAATATGTGCACATTCAAGGTACAGGATTATTACAAGGCTGTTCCTCCAGTTCCAGAAAGCGGTGGGGAAGAGGAAGAGTACCAGGCTACTCTGACCATACACGTCTGCCTAGAAACACTCTATCATCAAAGGAAAGGTCACCAGGAAAGGAAATATTAAAAGTCCATAAGAACTGGACTGGGGGTCCCAATGCAGCCCTGATTTTATTTTTTTCATAAAGTTAAAAGTGAGGATAAATCAGAATGCACTTTGTATTTGAGCTTCTGAGAATTAGAATATAATAAATGCCACAGGAGTCAGAGAAAGATTCATCTGCCTGGAATTCTTATTCTGAGGGAACCAGGTAGGGTTTTGTGAAAACATCATGAAAATCTCTTCTAAGAAGGACCAATATCAGCCAGGACTGAATTTGAATCTGGACTCACCCACTTATTGATTCTGTGACTTTGGGGGAATTACTTTAGCTTCCAAAGTTTACCTGAAAAATTAATTTATGCCGACAATGAATCAAACATAACCCATACATGGGATAGGGCAGACAATTGACCCCCCAGAGGCAATCACCTATTTCTTTTGGTTCTTCCAGAAATGATCTATGTAGGGCATGTATTACTCTGGAAATTTTCAAATTAAGATTTTTTTAATGTCAACTTGTTATTTTTCAAAAGGCTTCTATAGTCAGCAGCAAATAATAATGATGACAGATATTCTGCTTTATTTTGTAAATAAATTATAAATTAAATACCTTTTTGTCATGATCAAAAGACCATGTTTCACAGAGGCTTTTGTGAGGGGAAAAATGAAAGAGTCACCTATATCACAGGGTATTTGGAACATGCTCAATGTCCCAGGTGTCCCCAGCAGATAGCCTGGGTAATCACTTTGATTACCTATTCACTGGTTTAACAACCTTTCTGACCAATTAACCTTGGCTTTCTCAAAACTGAAAGTAGAGTAGAGGCTCCACTCATCTTGGAAAGTCCCAGGCAAGGAGCCAAAAAGGAAGCACTCTGTAAAGAAAAAGCAACGGGGGCCTGTGGCTGCCCAGTGTGTTCCTGACAATCTCACAGCCAAAGCAGGCAGTTCTAAAAAACATGCAGATTACATACAGTCCAAAGGCTAACACCCCAGCATAATGCTCTGGTCAGGAGCCATTGTCTGCCATATATTCCCTGTGTGATTAAGTTACTTAAAATCTTGGTGCCACAATTTTCTCATCTGTGAGATACTGATAACCTTCATGTTTACATCGTAGTTGCATTCAGGGGTGTCCAACAGGAAGTCGTAAATTTACTTAAAACATTATGAGATTCTTTTGTTTTCGTTACTATTTGTGTATTTAACGTGTGGCCCAAAACAACTCTTTCTCTTCCAGTGTGGCCCAGGGACGCCAAAAGTTTGGACTCAAAAAGGACGTGCTCCCCCCCGCCCCCCGCTTTAAGTACACAGCGTCCCTGGCACACTGTGAGTTGTCAAAAACAGGCAGCTTTATTGATTATTAAAAGCGACATGTAATGGGAATAAGTGAATTAATGATGTGAAAGCGCTCTGTAGCACCTCAAAGCATTCTACACACGTTGCGTGCTGACCCCCCGCCAAAGTTTGATCCTATATTTACGTGAAAATACGAGGGGGCAGGTGAACCTGGTGGGCGCTAGGAGGAAACCCAAAGCCCTGCGGTTCCCAGCAGAGTTGCAGTGGACTGACTTATCTCGGCACTGACTTCCCCAAAGCGCAAGTGTCTGTCTCCACCCAGTCACAGTCCCTGGCTACGCTCGTTTGGAACCCTCCTACCCTCTTTTCCCTCCAGCTGCGTCCGGGGAGCGAGAGGTCCCGTGAAGGAGTGATAGAGAACCCCCCCGGCTCTCTCTGGAACTTATCAAAACCCCCAAACTTTGTCTGCACCCATTCAGCCAGGGCGTGGCAGCGGTCTCCCCCGTGCCCAGCTCTCGGGGAAAGAAGAAAAAAGTTTGCGACCTGGGCTCGCTCACACACCGCTCTCCCGTCCTCCGACCCAGCCCGGGGCTAGTCCCCTGGCCAGGGAAAGAGAACTTGGGGAACCCGGGTCTTACAGAGTTGAGAGTGCCAAAGAGGGTGGGGGTCCGGGAGAGGAAGGGTGAGCGGAGAAACGGGGAGGAGGGGACACTCACGTTGGACGGCGTCCAGGCCAGATAGAGAGAGCAGTCCGAGCAGGACCAAGGCCACGGGGAGAGCCATCGCCAATAGAGCAACGCCCGACGAGTGAGGACCAGAGCTCTAGTCTGCGCCTCCAACTGAGCCTTCCCGAGCCTGCGCCTCAGCTTATATTACACGCGTGCACCGCCAATCAGAACCCTTCCCGTCACCAGTCTCCTAGCTGGCTGTGCTGAACCAGGTTAGAAAAGGACATTTCCATTTCAGTTTCATTTTCCTGTAAGGCCTCGTGATGCTTAAGGCATGAGTTGGGCGGGGTGGGTCCGCTATTTGTAAATGGGCGCCCTCTGATCTTGGGTGCGCTCCCAAGCTTGGGGCGCTTGACCGCCCATCCTAGAACTTCAGCCTGGACTTACCTTTGTCCAGCGCCCTCTATTTCCAAACGAGCCCCCAGAGATAGCTGAGTCATTTGCCTGAACCAGTTAGGAACCTGGAACCTATGGTTTTCATTTGAAAAAATGGAAGCCCAGAAAGATTAAGTGCATGGACAAAGGATAAAGGGTGCCAGGCAGAACAGGAACCTATTATAAATAATTACAACCCAGAATACACTGTAGGTTTCTGGATTTGCGGGGCAAGAAAAATAGTCCAGGAACCTCGAGGATCCCTGAGGACAGCTCAGAGAACTAAGTGAAGTGGAGGAGGACCTTCTTGCTTCTGGAATTTCTTCAGGGGAAAGTTTCTTTTCGTAAAGCTCCTTGCTAAGAAATTCTTCTCTGTATCTTCCCGTGGCTGTGTAGGTGATTTTCATTGTTTTGTTGATTTGTGGGGAAAACTACCACTGATAGTACAAGCAGTAACTGCTTTGAGCTTTAGAGATTACACACCCCTGTCAGCGCTCCATTCACTGAGAGCTACCATACTAGAATGGTGCTTGGTATGTAATGGTATTCGGTAAACAATGAATGGAAAGGGTGGGTGAATGAACCAACTAGCAAACAAGGGAAGAATACCTTAAGAAACTCTAGGAGGTAGGGATTACCTCATTAATTTTTATGGACAGGGAAAACAGAAGATAAGAGACCAGGATTCAAACTCTGGCCTGATTCCATTGTTACTCATGCTTATGACTCTTAGAAGATAAAGGGCAGGACAATTTTAGTTAGAATTTAAATTGCACCCTGCCCTGACCTGGCTGGTGAGTACTCAGACCTTCTGAGCGCCACAGTGAAAAGAAGAAGTGAACCTTGCCTGGGGAAAGGGGCAGATCTTGGAAATCCCTGTTGTTTTCGATCGAAGGGAGTTGAATTGTGCTTCCCCAAGGAGAACAACAAATATCTTCTGGATTTCTTTCACAGATTTTTAGAGCTCTTAATATTCCCTATTGTGGGGGCCATGGTTGTAGAAAAAGTAGAATGTTCTCCACAGACCTAATGAAATGAGTTCATGCACAGAGAGCCTCACACCATTCCTAACATATAGTGAGTATCTACGATATTTAACAAATGCCTCGTAATTACTGTTCATGAACCAGTGAATATTCAGAGAGCTAAATCTGAAGCCTGTACAAAAAGCTTATCCCTGTAACATGTGCCACACCATATAGACTTCTGCTTTTGTCAGTCCTGAACACCTTCCTCTCTGAACTTTTATGAATTTCTATTTCACAAGGATGATTATTTTATACACACTGGCAACAATATGCAAATAAAAAACTTTGTATTTAAAAAAAGGAAAAGATTACCAGATCAAAATAAAGATCTTTGACTTTATTTATTTATGTATTTATCTGCCATTTAGAAGCTTTACATTTTTTAAATTTATTTTTAGAGCAAGGGGAAGGGAAGGAGAAAGAGTGCGAGAGAAACATCAATGTGCGGTTGCCTCTCATGTGTCCCCTACTGGGGACCTGGCCCGCAACCCAGGCATGTGCCCTGACTGGGAATCGAACCAGACACCTTTTGCTTCACAAAAGTTGCTCAAGCCACTGAGCTACACCAGCCAGGGCTAGAAGCCTTACATTTTTATGTAGGTAAATTTGTCTTTCACCCTTTATGATTGGAAGGGCCTTGTCTACTTCACATATTTAAAAAAAGAAAAAAAATCTCACACGTTTTCTTTGAATATTCTTTAGGTTTAATTTTTTAAATATTTAAATCTTCGTTCCATAGGAATTTACTTTGGCATAAATGTCTTCAGTATAGAACTTTTACTTTTTTAGTCAAGTGTATATATCTTTTATGATTTCTGACTTAGGTATCATAAGGTTTGTTTCTTAGAATGACATTTATTGAGGGGGATGTGGAGAGTTCACTGAAGTAGGACACAGCCAGGTGGCAGGCGAGAAGCTCCACCTGAAGAAGTTTCTGAGGGGAAAGACCATTATTTTTCACTTCAGTTCAGCTCAGTTAATATTCACTGGAGCTGTACTCTGATGCAGATACCGCGTTAACCGCTGGAGGCACAAAGATGAATAAGAACATCTCTGTTCTCAGGTAGGGGTGACAAATACAGAAACAGAATTGCAACTCAGTGTGGTGAGTATATAATGAGAAAAAGATGTAAGGATTAATGAATGCACACTAGAAGGGCACCTCACGGAGCCTGGAAGGGAGAAAGATGTCTTAGAATGCTTCCTGAAGAAGGATAAAGCCTGAGCTGAGGTTCCCCCCATTTGAATGTTTAAATTATTAGAGTAAGCCAACTTAATAAAGCATCTGAAACCACCTTCCAATTAGATAAATGCTTCCTTCACAAACTCATTTTGCTTGAGTGACACAATGTTTCTCTGCTAAGATACATATGTTTAATGTCATTGAAACGAAAGCCAGAAAAGAGCTGGGACAGGAAGCAAATCAACAATTAAATTAAACTCCCAGACAGGAGGATAATAGGTTTCCAGGGCAGAGAGAGGGATCCATCTCCCCGCACAGCTCAAAGCAGTTCACTAGTTCTGAAACACAAACTAGAAGGTAGAGGGACTTTAAGATAGGACACTAGAGAGGCAGTCAGGGTTTTATCTTAAAAGGCCTGTGCCTTTTGTAAAGAACAGGAAATGAAAACCACTTTCGGTTTTGGTTAGGAAGGGTCAGTTCTGACTAAAGGATGTCATCAGCATGTAGGTGGTAGGAAAGTATGAGTGGATGAGATTGCCCAGGAATAACAAGTTGCAGAAGATTTAACCTTTTGAGGGATTCTTGTTCTCTTTGAGAATGTGATGAAAGTTTTGTCTTTCCAGAAAAATATGCCTGTTAAAACATATGTATCACCCTGGCTGGTGTAGCTCAGTGGATTGAGCGTGGGTCTGTGAACCACACGATCGCGGTTCGATTCCCAGTCAGGGCACATGCCTGGGTTGCAGTCCGGGTCCCCAGTTGGAGATACATGAGGGACAGCCATGTATTGATGTTTCTCTTCCTCTCTTTCTCCTCTTTCCTTCTCTCTAAATAAATAAACAAAATGTTTAATATATATATATATATATATATATATATATATAAATTTCAAGGGACCCTTAGATTAAGAATATTCAATGTGGAGGGGCAAGAAAAGAGGCATGAGGAATAGGATATTTGAAGCATAGCAAGTAGAAGAGGAAAGCGGGAAAGGTGCCAAAGAAAGATGACCCAAGAGGTACAGAAAGAAACAGGAAACTGAACTGTCAGGAAGCTGTGGGAAATAGAGACGTGCAGAGGGCATGGTCAGCAGTATCAAGGGTTGTAGAGACTTCAACAGCCTTAAGGTAAGGACTAAAACATGTCTTTTGCACTTACGGTTAGAAAATTACTGGTAACTGAGAATAGTTTCTGAGGAATGATGGGTAATGGTAGTTTTGATTTTTTTTTTAATCCAAGAAGTGTTCAGTGGTGGCATCTGAATAGAAGTGAGAGTAGGGGATTTGTCATGATGATGTATTTGCAAAGTACTAACATAAGGTTGAAAAATTATCAGTTGTCCATAGGAAGAATTGAGGGGCTTGTGGGATGATATCAGTCTGTCCCCTGGTGCCCAATTAAGATGGATTCAAAAGCCAGGGGGCAGCAGTTAACGAAACGATATGAGTTGAAGAAATGGAGAAGCTTGGTTTGTTGGGCAGGAGACAAATAGGAGGCAGTTAAAAAAAGAAACAAAAACAAGACAGGGATTTTGTCTGTAACAATGAACACATCCTGATATATCTATGTTATGCCATAAGAAAAAGAAGGGAGGAAAAACAGAGAGGCTGAAGACACAGAGGGGAGAGGCATGACTGAAGTGGCAGAGGGCGTAGGATCCAGAGAAAGAGATTTGACTATCAGAGGTAAACCTGGAAGATCGAGGGAGGAGGCCTGTGCCTGCATGTCAATTTCCTCCAGTTGTAAATTGAAGTGCCGTATTTTTCAGACCATAAGATGCACCTAGGTTATAGAGAAGGAAATTAGGGAAAAATTTTTGAACGAAAAAATGTGGTAAAATATTTAATAACATAAATAACATACTATTTCATGAAAGTAAATGTAAAGCAACATTTGGACTATAAGACGCACCCCCATTTCCTTCCCAAATTTGGTGGGGGGGGGTGCGTCTTATAGTCTGAAAAACATGGTGGATCAGCCCAAAAGGCCTCTATTTCTCTATAACATAAGAGGTGAGGTGCCTGCTCCGAATAAAGAGAGCAGGGGACTGCTCTTTCTCCTGCAGGGGACTTTAGGACAATGCTTATGTTTTAGATATTGATAATTGAGGGTTGGGACAGAAAGCTGAAGAAAGAAAAAGAAAAGAATGGCCCTGGAGGCTGGTGATGGAGATGGTATTAGTCGGGGTTTTGATAGAAAACAAATAGCACATTCGAATTTGGTAACCAAGGAGAGTTTTGTGATGGGCATGTTTACCAAAGTGTGAGCAGGATTAAGGGAACTTGATAAAGGAAAGTGAAGCATCCCTGGCGCTAGAAAGGGTGGCAAGCCTTTGCCATGCCGAGGCCTTGAGAAGCAAGAAGAGAGCAGATACAGATCTCAGACAGAATGAATCTAATTTAGGAGAGGGCTGCCACACTGGAGCCCATATGACATAGGTGTTGACATTATCTGCCCACCAGGCAGCCTTCTCTATCTCCAGGTTTTGGCAATGGCTCCATCCTCTGGCCCTTCCCCTAAAGTGGTAACCACCAACTACTACCAGTTTTAGGGGACTGTACTATTCCTTATAATGGCACTACATTCTTTCTATACCTTTATAAATATTCCTTTATTAAATTATACTTAAATTATCCAATTTAAGTGAACTATCTACTTCCTGCAGAATCCCTGACTTAGATAACAGAATCCCTGGGTTTTTTTAAAAGACCAATAAAGTAGACAAACTGGGGAAAAGAAGAAAAGAGGGGACAACACATAAATAATGTTAGATATAACAAGAGAGACAAAGTACAGATTTAAGCATTAATTTAAAAACTACTCTTGTACTATAAACAACTTTATGCCAATAAATTTGAACTTATAAGAAATGGACACATTCCTAGAAGATTATGTAATTTACCAACACAACCTCAAGAAAAAACTGAAACTGGAATAGATCTACAGCCTTTAAAGAAACTGAAATGGTGGATCAAAAATCTCCCATACAAGAACTGTCCTTAGATGTTTTATTTAGCAAATGCAAACTTTTCTTTTTTTTTACAATGTTATCTTTACTGTATTTTTTCTGTTACCATTTAGGCCCCTTGTACCCTCTCCCCACCAATGTAAACGTTTTGTGTGTATCTTTGATCTAACAATTCTGTTTACTTGTCTGTATTTGTCCCAAAGCTGTAAGAGGCCCTGGGTGGCATCTACTTTATTCAATTGCTGTACACCAAGCCTAGCACAGGTTTGGCTTAAACTTAGCACAGCTAAACTGTGCCAGAGGTTTAGACAGTCTAAGATTTCACGAGACTTCAGGAAAAAGTAGGGGACTTTCACAAAACCCACTAGGTCTCAAGTAAAATTTCAAATAGCCAAGGTAAGACTATAATGTTGAAAACTAAGCCCTGTTTTTGCCTGCTTGGTACCAGTTGGTACAAGAAGTTCCTTCAGAATGAAAATCTGTATGCAGCAGGTGGCTCTCCCTCAGACATGGTCTCTGTAACAACCTAATAACTCACTTCTGAAACACTAAAATTCACCACTTGGCCCTCTTGTTAATAATACCAAAGTGAACTATTAGGAAGTTCATGAGAGAAACAGCTGCAAAATGATACCAAAAGGCCTGAACCCAATTAAGATATTTGAAAAGTTTTTTAGGAACTTTCAAGCTACTTAAAATTTCACCCATCCATACAATTTTGACCTACAGCAAAACTTTTGCAGCAAATATTTTTATTTAGAAGCATCAAGAATAATAGTCCTATAACCAGGATGATAGAGCCCTTGCCTTTCTGGTGTAGAGAAATTTGCTTTGCTTTTATTTTTATATGGAAGGTCTACAAAGTCACGTGAGGTTCAGCTGAGCACAGCTGTGGGCACAGAACCCAGCCAGGATTACTTGGGGCTTAGATGAAGTTCAGTTGGGGTCTTGGATTTTGCCTACCAGTAGTAGTTATATGCTTGTTTTAATTGTTATTCTTTCTTTTCTTTTTATTCCTCAGCTTCTGAGCCAGTTTTCCATTGCAGCAGCCAAGAAGATGCAAGATTGTGTAATCATGCAAAAATGTTTCTTACTTTGAAGATCTGGCTTCTCACAGGATTCCTTTATCAGTTAGAACTGGGTAGCAGACTTAAGTTCACCGACTCGATGAAGGGCAAGCATCACCAGGTGGACTACAGAGATCCACAAGTGCACTGCCCTGAGGCCCTGAGATCTTTATTGCTAGGTAATCTCCCCAGGATCCACCAATTTTCCTATCCAATTTTGGTGGAGCAATAGTAGGGATTGAAGGGAACATAACCTTACTCAATTCCTATGGTGGATGTAGAACACAGAGATACCCTTTTTAAATATCTGCTCCCAAATAACAATCCCAATAAACTGTACTCAAAACTTGAGTGGTTAAAAATGCAGTTTATTTCTCTTGCCCTTTCAAGGATTTTCTTTATCATAAGATTATGTTCTCATATGCCTATCAAGATGCCATGTTTTGGGGATGCTGGCCCTTTAACAGGAGAGTAGGGGAGTGGCTGGGACTCTTAAAGCTAAGATAGCAAGCTTGTGTTGGCCCAGGCTACCATGTCAAGTAAGCAGAAAGGGCAGCAACAAGGTAACTGTGAGCCCCCTCACTGTGCACAGATGGAGACTGGTGGTGTTTGCAGGGGAGTGTTTCTCCAGCTCCTAGCCCTGTCCCTCCCTTCTGTCCTTTTGCAGGACTGCTGTCTAGAGCTGGGATGGTAAGGTCACAGGGTGGAGGTTTTAGGATAGTCTGAGAGCCAAGGGCCATGCTCCCCTGACTACCTTGCTGGGGGATGACCATGGTTTAGGTTGCTATGCCATCCTTACTGAGGAGGAGGGTGCCTCTGGGTCTCCCCCGTGCCCCAGGTTTATGTTCCAGAAGCTGACAGTGCTCTCTCATCAGAGGAAACAGCCATGGAGAAAGTCCACCAGCCTGTGAAGATGAAATGTCTTGAAGGTATCACTAAGTGGGCCACAGTATCTTGATAAAAAGCCTGGGGATGCAGAGACTTGCTGTTCTGGATCAGTGATGGACATGGGCTTGCATGTCCAGAATCATTGGGAATAACTCTAAACTCTTCTACCTGCTAGCTATATTATGCTGGGTGACTGAAATCACTTTTCTGGGTCCCTATTTCTCACCTTCATAGTGAAATGATCAAGACAGGCTTATATGATTTTTGTGAGAGTTAAATGAACGTGCATGTGAAATATCTGGCACACAGTAGGGTTAAATTGCAGTGAATCAGAGCAGCTGGAACTTGGTTGATTAAAGAGGCCCAGAAGTGGCGATTAGGTGGAGGAGAGCAGATGGAGAAGCCCGTGGTGATATCTAATGAAGTAACTGGAGAGGGGATGTAGAAAGTAAAGGTGTCTGGCATATGCCAGGTTCTGTTTGCTCTAGTGGAGGACAGGTAGGGGCCCTCTGGGGCAGGGAGGCTATTAAACCCTGAGAACAGGAGGACTTGATAGAAGGTGGTGCTGGAGACGGCTCATGATCAAAAGTGCTACTGAGAAGTTGCCTCTCTAGATGAGACTCCTCACACCTGAGCCCCCTTCTACTTCCTTTTCAGGCCCCCACTCAAACCAAGGCCCAGGCAAGTCCTGTGGCTGCTTGGCTCCTGGAGACGAGCTGGTGCCTGCCTGCCAGCTGGAGGAGGAGGAAGAAAATGAGCAGGAAGAGGACCTGGATCCAGATCTAGCCCCAAACCTGGAGGAGGAAGTAGATGAAGAAGAGGAAGATCTTGGGGATCCAGCTGTCCTCAGTGTGGTCCATAACACCCAGGTACCATGGCAGGAGGGGCTGGAGGAACTGTTATCCAGAACTGTCTGCTGCTCACAGTGTAGTTAGACAGCCCTCTCTTCTTCTCCACCCCTTTCTAAGATAGGTTCTGGGTTAACACTTTCTATTTCAGGCTTGAATATAAGTAGGGACTCTTCGTTACCTCTTTCCTCCTGTCACCCACTTAGTATCTGATGCTGTCTTCACCTTGAAAATCAGGTCCTATCAGGGCTGTGCATCACCCATAGGGGCTGGCCCTGCTCCTGGTGCTTTGACCCTGGGCCCCTGTATCTCAGCAGTCCATTCCTGGTATGTATTCCCTTGGATTTCCACAGCCAATGGAGAGAGACAAGGATTGCCATGTGGAATGAAGTGCCTCAGATCAATGTGCTCCTTAGATACTAGTCTTGCTTTCCCGCAGGGAAGGAGAGGGGCCTGACCCAGTTGACTGATTATGAGGGAGAACCAGTCTGCCACAGTCATGGGTATTGGAAATGATTGGACTTACTGCCCCCCACCCCACCTAGACGCTGATGAATTTAGAAGACACTACAGAGGCTCATGTGAACCTGGGTTTTCTTCCCTCTCATTCCAGAGAGGTCTTCTCAGCTTTCCTGGAATCAAGGCCTCTGGTATGCTGGGGATGTCACCTACCTCCTTGCAGTTTCTGTGGCAGGTGAGTTGCTCCAGGCTCCATAGTGAGAGAAAGCGACTGGTTGCTAAGAAGAGGCATGCCAAGTGTTCCTTATTTTTACTATGTTCAGTGTTCTCTTAACCTTGCTCTTGGAGATGAAGCACCCAAAGTGAGATGTAGGTATGAAAAGTGGGAGATGCCCTTTCATGTAGGGAAGCTTGGTAAATGACAGAGGTGGTACTAGTATAACTGGCCATTCATATGAAAAAGGCCAACTAGATCCCTACTTCCACTTCCCTGCCTTTCAGTGATGGGGAATAAGCAGCACTGAGCTTAGGGTTAGAAAGAGCACTTGCCCTCCAATGAACTGCGTAATGAGAACATGGTCTGGGGGAGAGGAACTGCAGGAAATACTGCAGGGAGAAGAGTAGGAAAAGGCGGGTCTCAGGAGGCCTTTCAGTGAGTCAGAGAAGAGACAGCTAAGCATTGTCCCAGTGACTGAAGGCACAAGAACCTGAGAGAAGACTATCATAGAAAGGAGAGCAAGAGATGTTGGCTCACCAGACAGTAGGGAAAACACATGTCTCTACATTGTCATGGACTGAAGAGCTGCTCCCTAGGAGGTGAGAAACCCTGCTGGGAACAAGGACAGGATCCATAGTCTGGTGACCTCACAGTTGGCTTGAAGTTCCCCCAAGACAGCAAAATGTCTGGTGAGGTTCTTGAGGGTAAAGGCAGGTGAGAACGTAGAGACAGAAAAGGGACCTAGCAGCAAGGGCAGCATTGAATTGGTGGAGATGCCCTCCTCACAGGCCTCTTATTCCTTAGACCCTGGACTACTTGTCACCAGTTCCTTTTCGGCCTACCCTTCCCAGCACGAGCTCCCCGGTGCGGCACTTTGGACCTCGACTGCTCTCACCAGATCCATCTGTCTTCTGCAGCTCACCGACCTCATGGCCCCCTAGGTTCAGGTACTGGCTCAGGGTGCCAGGCACCCCAGCATCCACAACAGTCAGAGCTCTTCTTCGAAGGTCTCAGGAGGCAGTGGCTGCAGAGGGGTGGGGGCCACTCTAACAGCTGCCATAGAAAAATACGGAAACTTAATAAGGAAAGTATGAGGTAGAGTCCAAACCACTTTCCCTCACAAATGGGGAAATGGAGGCCCAGAGAGACTAAAAGAACTTACTTCAAGGTTAGCAGGCATGCAGAACTGAGATTAGGACTCAGAACTCCTGGCAACCAGACTAAATTATTTTCTACTGTGTCAAGATTTCCTGCAGCCCAATTGTAGAAAAATATATCCAGGAGGGGCCTGTGAGCCCTGTTGAGCTAGGGTTATGTTGTTTCACGTGGCTGACTTTGGAGAGACACATAAACAGAGTTCCCTTAGATGTCCAGCTGAGGCTACCAGAGGCTAACTGAGTGGAAAAGGTAAGGAGCTGAGACCTTGCTTTCAGCTAAGTTTCTTTCTAAGTCTCCCCAGTCATCTGACCCAGCTCCACCCCCAGCACCAACGGATCCTGCAGCTGCAGCAGCATAGTCAAACACCAAGGTAAAAACTAGACCTGGAGCAGGGTTGAGGGCAGCTCATTTGCATGCTGGGTATTTCCCCAAAGTCCCTGCACAGTTTGGAGTCCTATAGTGCTGCCCACCTCTGCACTCTCTCCCATCCTTCCCAGACGGCTCTGCTCCCTGCTCACCATTCCTTGAGAAGTTCACTGTGGCAGGGGTGGGTGTGTCTAAAGGGATGCTCCTCCTGGCTTAAAGTTCCCCAGCCAAGAAGCCTTGGTCTCAGCAGCCAGACCCCTATGCTAAACTTATGACCCGAAAAGAGAAGGACTGGGTGATAAAAGTGCAAATGGTTCAGCTGCAGAGTGAGAACCCCTACCTGGAAGACTATTACTACCAGGTGAGCCCCATGTATTCTTCCCAGCCTCTGACCTTGGGGTCAAAAAGGCCTGGACTCCACGGGCCCTCTCAGGTCCTCTCTTCAGCTCATAGGGTCCTATTTCTATAGTTGACATTCTGACCTCATTTACCCCTCTGTTCTCCTACACTTCAGCCCAATGGGGTTCTTTACAATTCCCCAAACATACTCTGAGGTTTTGTCTTCATCCTTTGCCATGAATTTCCTCTATTCAGCCTGGGAATATGGACTTTTCCACCTTTGTACACACTTATGAGTCTTTAAAAATGTCTTATTATAAATATTCATCTTTTTACCTTTTTTACATCAAAACCACAGAGATCTTAGAAATAGTGGGATTTGATTAGTTCAATTGAACAAATGATGGCAGACATTTTGACTCATTTCCTCCTCCTTCCTATCTTCATGCCACCAGCTAACTCTGACTTTGGGAAACACAGGTAGAATCACATTATCAAAATGGGGAGGTGGAGGATATGGGACGTGCAATGGGTAACTTGGAAACAAGGAAGGCAGGAAGGTTGCAGATGCTGGGTCAGGTTTGCTTCCTGGCTCTCCATTTTTCTCTCTGCCTTTTAATCAAACCTGGCAATAGTACCTAGCTCTTGAAGGCCTTAGTATGGGAATCTCAGGACAGGTAGCATGAGGCCCAAGGTGTTTAAAATACTTTAGAATGGTTGCCAATAGGGCCTAAGGTGTCAGGAACATTTCTGAAATGGATGCTATAGGACAGTGGAGAACCTTAATTCTAAGTTCAGAAGTTGAGTATATGTTTTTACATTCCATGGGCTCTCAGAAATATTATCAGAAACTAGAGAAGAAGGAGGCAGATGAAGAGCTTCTTGGACGAAGGAACAAGGTTGAGTCTCTCAAGCTGGTAACACCTTATATTCAGAAGACAGAGGCTTACGAGTCAGGTAGGAACAGGCTGACCTGCTGGGTTGGGCTAGCCATCTGAGTGGACAGAGGGTGGAAGGTGGAGGGAAATATGTCCATTCTGACTTCTCTCGTGCAGTGGTTCGAATCGAGGGTTCTCTAGGCCAGGTAGCCATGTCGACATGTTTTAGCCCTCGCAGAGCTATTGATGCTGTACCCCATGGAACTCCAGAGCCGGTAGGAGTGATATCTTCCCAGAGCCTTTTTTCTGTTCCCTGTTTTGGAGCAGGGTCTTGAGCACCCTCATGCTTGAGTTCAGTTTGTGACCTAAATGGGAGGAATAAGTGCAATCAGACTTCGTATTAGCTTTTCCAGCTCCATTTCTAGCTTGCCGAAGACCTGGACTGCTGCTGTGGAAGTGTAGCTGATGGCTGGGGACTCTTTCTTCTAGGAGACGGGGGCTGCCAGCAGTCAGAGGCTTCGGGTGTTGTCATGGATTGAAAAGGTGAGATCAGCTTCTTAGGAATGATTTCCTAACTTATCCTTGAAAATGGGATATTGCTCAAATTGACCCCCTCTTCCTCTTTTCCCACCCTCAAATTCCCAGATGTTTCTTCAGTTACTAGAGATAGAGGAGGGCCAGAAGAATGGGCCTCCACAGCCCTGCTACTCCAAGCAGCAGAGAAACCACGTTGAGAAGCTCTTCCAGGCCTTAAAGACCCAGGAGCAGAACAACCTGGAGTGAGCACGGGAGAGTCACAGTCCGCCCAGCAAAGACATAGGCTTTGCTTCAGCCTCTCCTTTCTGGCATGTTGTCCTCTTCTCTATGCACAGCCTGAAAATATTCTCCTATCTCACTCACAGGGAGGCAGCAGATGGCTTCCTGCAGGTGCTCTCTGTGAGGAAGGGGAAAGCCCTAGTGGCCCGGCTTCTCCCCTTTCTGCCCCAGGATCAGGCTGTTAGCCTTCTTCTGGTTATCACCCACCATCTGCCTCTTCTCATCAAGAGGGACGCAGCTGATCAGGTACTGTGGCATTAAGTGGAGAAGAGGATGGTTTCATGGATGGATTAGGGATGTTTTCTCCTCCAGTCCCCAGCCCCAGAGATTCCAGAGAAGGTGCTGGGCAGTGAGGGCTGTTGAGCCTGCCACCCTCAGGTGAGGGGTTACAGAATGAACTGTAGGAACAGCTGAGCATCCATGGGTTTAGTGAACAAAAAAAAAACCACACACACAGGCCTTGGTTGCACAGGTGTGAGTGTGCTGGGGAGGGTGCGAAAATAAGAACTTCCTGACAAAAGTTGAGCCCTATATCTACTTTTCTTAGGGAAAGCACCCTAGAACTAGTAGGATTTGAAGGGTCAGGATTGGGGATGAAGAGATACTAGTGGTAATAGGTGTGGTAAATAACCTGACTCAGTAGGTAACAAAGGTAGGTCAGCAAGAAAAGGGATCAGGGTGGCGGGGTGGGGAGGAGAGGGTGCAAGACTGGAGGAGGTGAAGTTACAGAGGAGTCTGAGAGAGGCACTCACTGACCTTCTTGCAGGTCCTACAAATGTTATTCAAACCTCTGGGCAAATACATCAGTCACTTGACCTTCCATGAACTCCTCCAAGGACTTCAGGGACTAATGCAGCTTCCACCTGGCTCCTCAGAGCGGCCAGTCACTGTGGTGCTTCAGAATCAGGTAACATGTCTGGGAGGTTTTTCTCTTGCCATAGATGGCCTTCAGATGGTATCACTGACATGGAATCAATGAGGGAATGTTCTCCTCTCCTCATCTTTCCTGCTTATCCTCTGTAGTGCTTATCAGCCTCTAGCAAGCATTAGAGTCACCTGGAGAGCTTATTGAACACCAGTTCCTTGGGCCCTCGCCAGAGAGTCACATTTAATAGACCCAGGGTGGGGCCCAAGCATTTGCTTTTCTGACAAGCTCTCTGATGATGGTGCTCATGTGCCCTCTAGAGCAGAGGTCACCAAAGTTTTTTTATTTTGTTGCCCTTTCAATAAAAAAAAAAATCTGACACATCACCCATGTGTGTTTATAAGTCATTTATATGTAACACTATATTAATATTAGGTACATAATAAATCCAAATTAGAACATTTTAAAAGATGAGACTCTAGAGGCGAAGTTCTGATATCTTCTAATATGCCAGTGGATTGTCTTATAAACCCCTCTCCAAAGGCCTTTGCCTAAAGCAGTGCTTCCTACAGTGTGGTCCACAGATTACCTGCATCAGATTCCTGGGTCCATTTCTGACCTACTCCTCGGACTCCTGACTTTTGGGGGCAGGACCCATGAGTGTGCATTTAGTCAGTCCCCTAGAACAGTGGTTCCCAACCTTTTGGGCACCAGGGACAAATTTCATGAAAGACATGAAAAATTTTTCAATTTTTCCATGGGCCTGGGTAGGGGGATGGCATTATAGTCTGCTACCAGATGCAGTTTAATTGTCACTTGCCACTCACTGATAGGGTTTTGATATGAGTCTGCAGGCAATTGGTTTATTACGGTCTCTGTGCAGTCATACCTCCATGCTAATGATAATCTGTATGTGCAGCCGCTCCTCAGTGTCAGCATCACTGCCTCAGCTCTACCTCACATCATCAGGCATTACATTCTCATAAGGAGCATGAACCTAGATTCCCCCACATGTACAGTTCACAGTAGGGTTCACGCTTCTGTGAGAATCTAATGCTGCTGCTGCTCTGATAGGAGGTGGAGCTCAGGCGGTAATGCCAGTGATGGCCATGAGTACAGATAAGGCCTTGCTTGCCTGCCGCTCACCCGCTGCTCTGCAGCCTGGTTCCTAACAGGCCACAGACCAGTCTGTGGCCCGAGGGTTGGGGACCCCTGCCCTGGAAGAATATTTTGGAAAGTTCAGAACAGTGATTCCCTTGGAAAGATCTGAGAGTCCTTTGGTCAGCCAATGTAAAATTTAAGTTTTATGGGTGTTGGACTCAATTTATACATGTAAACTTGCTGTTGTGGTTAGGAAGGCAGAGCCAGGGAAGCACCAAAATGCTTAGGGCGAACTCATTTTCCCTGGATGCTTTATCACTTGCAGTTTGGAATATCTTTGCTCTATGCCCTGCTGAGTCACGGGGAACAGCTGGTATCCCTGGATCCATCCCTAGTAGAATCCAACAGTGACCAAATAGCTTGGTAAGATCATAACGGCCTGTAAATATTATTTCAGTACCTCTGGGATGTGTAGGCTGGACCAGATGAGTTATTTACTGAGTGGTGTACTCAGGCATCAGGAAAGAAGGTGGTCAAAGGGAATACTAGCAGAGTTGTAGCTGCTCTGCCTTTTATTCCCCTCCCCTCCGCCTTTAGTTCCCCAGAGTGTTATTTTCCACGGGAGGCAGTATAACATAGTAATTAAGGGGACAAGCTTTATTTTTATTGTTATATTTTTAATTGTTTTTACATTATTGTATTTTTTTCTCATTGCAATTAGAAGTAGACAAGCTTTGGAGTCAAACAGACCTAGGTTTGAATTTTGCCTCTGTCACTTATCAGTACTGTAACTGTGGGGTATGTTACTTAGCTTCTCTTTAGCCTGTTTCCTCATTTATAAAAGAAGAATCTAGGGATGACAGTACTAGCTGCTTGGGGTTCTGAACATTGAGAGAAGACGCGTAAAGGACTAATCAGTGCCTTGGCATATATCAAAAGTGCAAATGTTCTCTTAATCGCTGCATGTATAGAAAGCGATATTGGTGATAAAGTACAGTAAGAATCTTGGCCTTGAGCCTCTTTCCTGTATAAATACAAATACTCTGATATATTTCTTTCTCTCTGCCCTCCAGGACAGACATAGTGATTCTAATCGCCTGGGAGATAGCTCAGATGCCTACAGCCTCTCTGGCAGAACCCTTATCCTTTCCAAGCAACCTGCTCCCCCTGTTCTGTCGCCATGTGGACAAACAATTGGTACAGCAGCTAGAGGCTACAGTGCAGTAAGTTATGGCAGAAACAAGGTCATAATCCTTTGTTCGAGCCCAATCTAGGTTCTGACACTTCTCTATTTCTTTCAACCAAGAGCATGGAGGAAAGCTTTCTGTTAGAGGTAGTTGCAGACATGCTGGCATTTACTGAGTAACGCGTCTTCCTCAAATTAGGGTCCTGTGGCCTGTTTCTTTAGCTAAACCACTTAATTGATTCTCAGGTACTTTGGTCATTTATCATGCTTAGCTATTTGAGGGCAAGACTTAATTTGAGAAACTGAATTGTTCATTCAAGAAATACTTGATGGGATCAACAAATGCAGCACAAGATATCTGAATTAATGCAGAGCAGCCTGAACATTAGTCTCCAATCAGGTCCCCTTGACCAGCAGGCCCACAGCACACAGGCGCACTAACAGCTGCAGTGTCTGATAGGCCCCCAGCACTGCTACTGAAACAACTTCAGGAATCAGTGAACCAAGCATCATCCCTAGTTGTCCCAAGAACAGAAGTGACAGTGGAAGAAACTTCCACAGAGGAATTGACCCTGTGAGCAGCAAAGACAATGTGGAAAATGGCTGATACTAAGGAACACAGTAGCCCTAGTGTAGGAGAGGTGAAACATTACTACATCCCTCTTCCCAACAAACAAAGCTGTAATATGTGTAGGAAATGCCAATGAACACCAAATTCAATACGTAGATGCATCACAAGTTCTGCCTGGATCAAACACAGCCTGTCCATCCAAGACTACCACATGTGCTCCTGTAATCTAGCCTACGGTGGAGTTGCCGAGAAACAATCAACAACAACAAAACATATATAGAAGGGGTCAACTATTCCAGAATATAAACAATACGGAGGTCATCTCTGTCCTTAGAATTGACCATCTGCTAGAAAGAGTCAGATATTAAATTTTTTAAATGTTTTATTTATTGTTAAAGAGAGGGAAAAGGAGGGAGAAAGAAAGGGAGAGAAACATTGATTGGTTGCCTCTCACCTGCCCCCAGCCAAGGCCCTGGCCTATAACCCAGTCATTTGCTCTGACTGGGAATCAGACCGGCAACCTTTTAGTTTGCGGGATGTCACACAACCCACTGAACCATACCATTCAAGGCCAGATATTGATTAAATCACCATAATACTTTAGAAAATGGTATCATTTGCACTTAACACTTGTCTTTGTAGGCTTGCCTGGATCTACTGAGCTCACCGTTCTGGAATGTGGACGTGTGGGAGCAGTTTGATCATCAGACGCCAGCTGTATGGGCTATATCCACAGGGAGCCAAGAGTCTGAAGACATTTCTTATGCCTTATGATATGTTGGAGGACCCCACCCAAAACATTTTCTTATGCTTTCTTCAAAAACCTGATGCCTAAAAAAGCATTACATAGTAAGGTATACTCAGAAATATTGTAATAATGTGTTGAAACTTATTTGTAAGTTAGGATATATAATGAAAGCCATTTGCTTATATGTGAATGCTCTAAGAAGATTGTTAATATAAGGGACAAGGCCTTGTTATGTCTAACAAAACTATGACCTTGGAAATTGCTTCAATGTTGCCATTTTTTTTTAAATAAAGAGAAAATAGCCCTAGCTGAGCAAAGAGAGTTGAATTTAAATGTCTCTTTTGGGATATGAAATGTTTGGTTCAACTTCACAGACAAGGTTATGCATCTGTCACAAATTCTGGAGTGCCTTTTATGAACCAGGAACCATCTCAGGTGTAGGGTAACAGTGTGGAGCAAGGAAAAGTCCCTGCTCTTCTGAAACTTACATTCTGTTTGGACAGGACTGGCTCCAAATGCCAAGCGGTGATCAATACCACGGTGAAAATAAAACTGGGTGATGAGTGACTGTAGTGGAATGACCCGGGAAGGCCTGTAACCTCAATAGAGGATACATTTAAGCAGAAATGAAAAGTATCTCATGTAGAGGTCCTATTGAACACGAAGTCCAAAGTGAAAATGAACTTGGTGTGTTTCAGGAAAAGAAAATGTAGCTCAAGTACACAGATAAGTGGGAAAGCTATAGATCTGTAAGCTGTGATGTTTTTAAAACTTAAACTTTTAACTGCAGTGAAGTCAGAATTTTAAGTAGGAAAGTAATGTGACATGATTTCATTTTTCGATTATTCTGACTGCTAAATTGTTAGGGAATAATAGAAGGCAGGAAAATGTTCAGAGGCTTTTTTTCAGCAGCTCAGGCAAGAATTGAGCAGTGGTGACAACGCAGAGCAGAGATTTGGAATAAATCTCGGAAGTAAGAGTTGAAGGCCATTGCTGATGGTCTGGAAAAGAGTGGTGGTTAAGATTCAAAGATAATTCCCCGGTAGAGTGAACGGAGGGTGCTCCATACTGAAGTGGGGGAATGAGAAAGATGGGTTGGTGAGGGGTTAAAAATCAAATTTAGACACTTTAAATTTGAGTCCTGTTAGAAATCCAAGTAGATATAACAAGTAGGCAGTTAAATAGCAGTCTGGAGTTGAAGGAAATGATCAGGGTTGAAGACACAAAAATGGGAGTTATCAGCACAGAGATGTTATTTAAAGATGGAGGGAGAGATTATGTAAGAAGAAAAGCCCACTGAGGAGGAGTTATCAGTGAAATAGATGGAAAACTAGGGAAGTGGTGTTATCAAAGTTGAAAAGAACAAAAAGTAAAGCTAAAGGAGCTCATTATCACCAAGCCCTTATTATATGAAATGTTAAAGGGACTTATTTAAGAAAAGGTCAAAGCTATGAACATTAAAACGATAAACTCATAACTATCAACAACTGAACTTAAAAAAAAAAAACCAAAACTAAGCAAACGACCAGAACAGGAACAGGATCATAAATATGGAGATCACATGGAGGTTTATCAGTGGGGAGAGGGAAGGAGGAAAATCGGGGAAAAGGTACAGGGATCAAGAAGCATAATTGGTAGATACAAAACAAGGGGAGGGTAAGAATAGTATAGGAAATGGAGAAGCCAAAGAACTTAATTATATGCAGGACCCATGGAAATGAACTAAGGTGGGAAATTGCTGGAGGGAAGGGGGGTACTGAGCAGAGGGGGGCAAAGGGAGAAAAATTGGGACAACTGTAATAGCATAACCAATAAAACATACTTTAAAAAAATGTGAGGCAGGAGATAGGAAGGAGGAAACTCCAGAAGTGCCCCAAGGCTAAGATAAAAGACGATGATACAGGACAGAGACCCTGTCTAAAACCAGTTTTTCCCGCTTTCTGGAAAAGCACTGAATCATGGTGAATCATGAATGCACCTTTGCAGAAAATGCTACATGACCCCTGCTTCATTATAATAGCATTATAATAAATTAATATTGTGTGACCCCCTTCTGCAGTGGCCAGTCAAGGAAAATCATGGGAGACCACAAGCACAGTAGCTTTAAATATAACTACTTGTACATGCACAATAAAAGCCCGCCAAAACTAGCCAGGAAAGATCTGCCCTATTGGTGCATGCACTGACAAGCAGTGCCCTTGGCATCATGGATGAGACATGAGACAAATTCACACAGACTACCGAGTCCCGTGGAGAAAAAGGGCTGGCAAGGCTACTCCCTCAAGGGGGGAAAGTCTCAGAAGGGCCTCACCATCCTCTCAAGGGGAGAGTGGCTTACTGCAGCTGCCAGGCAACTCTCTCACCAGGGGGGAGAGAGAGTGTGCCAACCCTTGCTTAGTCAGGCTTTTATTGGGATTTTTGCACAGGAGTTCAGGTATAGCTTATTAATCATTGTCAAGCAGTAAACAATGGATCATATACAAAGAACCCTTAGGGTTTCTTCTAAATCAGGGCCTGTCAGCTAAAGGGCTACAGAACTTTGGGAATATAAACTCTTCTTCTGCTTAGGCCCTTATCATTTAACTAAAAGCATTCTTAAACAAAGCAGGTCTCACAGGGTTTCACATATTCCTTCTCAGGCCTAATTACCCTGGAAACCCCCCATTCCCAGCACAAGGCTTGCACTGCCTTCCCCATCATAGGTTTTTAGGCTTAGTGGATTAAAGCCTGGAAGCACTTCTCCCAGAGGACATGGAAACTCAGGCTTCATCACAGCTGGGGGGAGAGGTTCCATCACTCCCTCTCTGTCGCAGCCCCCCACCCCACCCAGTTCTTCCATTATGGTCCATCAAGTGATCATGTCTGGCCTAGGTTGCCCCTCCTTTGAGGGGTCTCACTTATCTCTGACCATCCGACCATACTTTGGGGGCAGGGAGAAGAAGCAGGGGCAGCATTTGCCACCAGAGACAAGCCTTGTCTCCTCAGTGGCTCACATTCCAAAGGTCGCTCACAGCCTTAGATATGGGAGACGGTTTACAATTCCTGAAACCAGGCAGGGCAGTCCCCGATTGTATTCTATAGAATACAATTTTATTCTATAAGAATAGAATCCCTCCAGTCCCTGAGGTCAATCTCTGCTCGGAGATGGCCTGCTCCCATGTTCTGTGGAGTGTGCTATCACTCAATCTGCTTTCTCTCTCTGCTATAAACTCTTTGTGTGTTTGGTTCAATTCTTTGTCTGCAATCACCAAGAACCTGGTTACCTGTGCCCACCTGTGACAAAAGTACCTTAAAGAAAGGATTAAAGAATGATGGTTGATGGCTGGTTGTGGCACTATAGAGATCACTAATCTTGAGGAACAGTTTGGTGGAGATAGCAGCCTGATTAGAGGGGTTGAGGTGAAGAGAGGAGTTTTTCTAACTACAAGAAGAGGCAACTTGGAATTTTCTAAAAAGGAAGCAGAAATTTAACAGCAGGTAGCCGTTGGTGTAGATTAAAGGAAGTCATTTTTTAAAATAACATGTTTTAGAACAGAATTAGTCCACTGGGTGCTAGCAGACACAAACACTAAACACTGAGAATTGCCGTGGAGAAACAGTGGCTATTTTATTGATTAATGGCATTATCCAGGGGAATGGGAAGCTAATATCCAAAAGCTGGAACACCTCGATGGCCTGCCAATTATAGATTACATAGGGCAACTAGTTAGTTAAAGGTGAGGTAAGGGTAATGAATCATTTCTTCAGGTCTTGAGGACAGCTCTGAAGTCTTTTCAGACTCCCTCTGGTCTCATGGAAAGTAGCCAGGGGGTTGTTCCAACTTAGGGCTCAAAAATTGAAACACAACTTAGAGCAAGATGTTATCTTTGGTCTGCCAGAGGTCTGGCCAGTGTGACTATTAGGTCTGGGGCTACTATCTTCTGCATTTGCTGATGATCTACGGCAGGAGTGTCAAACTCATTTTCACTGGTGGCCACATCAGCCTCGTGGTTGCCTTCAAAGGGCTGAATGTAATTTCAACTCCATAACAGTTAAGGAGTAGTTACATTTATACAGTCCTAAAGTTACATTTGGCCCTTTGAAGGCAACTGTGAAGCTGATGTGGCCCCCAGTGAAAACGAGTTCAACACCCCTGATCTAGGGAAAAAGCTAGGGCTGAGGGTAATATACGGAGAGAAAGATATGATTTCTAAGCCAAGATTTAAAACTAAATTTAATCAAAGTCACAAGGACCATGGGTTTCACATATTATAGCAGGTCTGCATGATAATCAAGCACCCTAATATAGGGAGAAAAAGCAATGCAGGAGAAAAAGAACTACAGGCACAGAGCCCTAGAACAAGAGGAAGATTGGAGTCAAAACACAAACAGCTGATTTTGGTAGCCCTGTGAGCCCATCCGATTGTGGAAAAGAATGTGTTGTTAAGAAAGGCACTGCTGTGCCCTGGCTGGGGTAGCTCAGTGGATTGAGCGCGGGCCTAGGACTCAGACGATCGGTTCGATTCTCAATCGGGGCACATGCCTGGGTTGCAGGCCAGTTCCCTGCAGGCCAACTCCCAGCAGGGGATGCACGAAAGGCAACCATACATTGATGTTTCTCTCCCTCTCTCCTTCCCTTCCCCTCTAAAGATAAATAAATAAAATCTTTAAAAAGAAAAAAAAGAAAGGCACTGCTGTTTTTTAGGGCCCTTTCCAAAAATGCCTATGCCACACCCCTTCTCACTCCTCTGCTCCTCTTCCCCGCTTTCTCCTTTTTTTTCTCCCTTTCTCTTCCTCCCTCTCGATAATCTTTCATTACACTTCACAGAGAAGGGTAGTGATGGCAAAAGAATTCCACCCCTTCCACTCCTTCCCGTTTCCCCTGCCAATTGCAACATGTATTATTTCACTTCAACACTCCGGTTAGCTCCTTCATAATTGATCAGTCCACACTCCTAAGGACATTACACCACCCCAGGTCCTGTAAACTAACAAAAATAATAGCACGATAAGGAAAAGCGAAGAAAAAAGGCAGAAACCGGGTCCCAATAACGAGGCGGCAAAGGGTACTTCTACAGAGTGAGCAAGCTGTTACAGCCTGCGTTAACTTGCTAAATTAGGCCCTCAACAATTTCACAGTAGTTAAGTAAAGAGTGGGCTTGAGGCAAATGCAGAGGTGTCTTTTGATGGAAGGGTTGGTGCCTACCTCTATACGCAAGGAATGTAATCTAGCAGAGACAGCTGAGCTGTAGCTGCGAGCCAGAAGGCGGGGAGAGGGTCGGCTACACTGCGCATGCCCAGGACGCAGTTGGACTCAGGTGACCAGAAAAATTTGCCGGGCTAAAGATGGCGGCGGAGAAGGGGCCCGGAAGTGGTGCCGCTGGCGGCAGCTGCAACGCTGAAGAGCGGGAGCGGGTTCTACCTATGTTGCTGCTGCCAATCCCTGCCGAGGCAACGGGGCGGCTAGGAACCTTGGCGCAGTTGCATAAAGAGCAGGAGGTTCTGGGGAGTCTGACCGCTGCAGGCAGCCTTCAAGTGCTTTCTTTGGCGCCAGGCAGCCGGGGTGGGGATGGCTGCTCTCTAGATGGCCCCTTCCGGCAGTAAGTGCTGCGGAAGGGCTGGGCAGTGTGGGGGGCAGGGAGGGGGGTTCTGAAGCCCTAGCTTGGCTGGCCCCAATGCCCCCTTCCAGGCCTGGCGGTAGCGGAAGAAGGATGACAGCTGGAAGAGGGATGACAGCCACGGAAAGTGCCTCAGTGGTTAGCCTGCCTCCCTCTCGGGACCTTTCCCGCTTTAGTGCGTTTCCCAGTTCCAGTTCCGGGTGGGCGGAGCCGGCAAAACCTGGAATGGGTCTCAGCTTGGACGCTGTTTCTTTTATTCATTAACAACGTTCGATTAGTCATCATTGTGCTGTGCACCTTGCACACTTTCTTGTCTCAGTTAAATCGTTATATCAGCTAGGAATCATGTTTAATTGGGATGAGCCTGATACTTTTTTCTTGCCCCTGAAACATAGCGAATTCCTTCACAGATGGGCTTTCCTCCCATTCTTCGTCAAGGAGAGAGAGAGCCCAGTTGGTACACTCATTTATTCACTCAACACATATTTATTACGCGCTTACTGTTATCTAGGAGGAATGCCTAAAAGTTAAATAAGACAGTTCTTACATTTGAGGCTTGCGTGATTTAGGAATGCAGGGGGTGGGGGGGACTCTATAATTAAAATCATATTTACTTTCCATTTTTGTAACTCTTGGTCCAGGACTAGTTTTTGCATCAAGTTTGGTAGTACCCTCTGAGTCTGACTGGGTTATTTTTGTAATAGAAAACGTTTGGAAACTATCGGCTCTTTAAGACTGAGTAGCCAAGAGGTGCCTTACCTTGGAATCTCCAGGCTCTAACCGTGTCTGACAGTAAAGATGCGTTTGTTAAATCAGTGAATGCTTTAAAATCTCTTCTGTGTTTGTTTTCTTTATTCCTGATCTCTGGTTGCTAGAAAGAGGAAGCTCTCACTAGGGGAAGTAGGCGTATTCAACAGTATTGAGTACCCTATGAATAGAGGGTTGCAGAGTGAAAAGTAGAATGCTTTAGATGTTTGAGAATTTAACAGGAGGTGAGACATGCATGCATGAGTTAATGGTGAAAGGTGAAAGGGTCATTTATAAGTTACTGCATGCAATTAATAGGAGGGGTGGATCAAAAAAAGCTTTTTAATTTGAATTGAATTGAATTTTAATTCAATTAAAATACTTCATAGGGTAAAAATAAGGACAGGTTTATAATGTCCAGGGGTTTACATCCTACTTTTCTTTAAGTACACGTAGTCCTTTTTCTATAGTTGAAATCACTCTGCATTCTATATTTTGTTATTTTCATTGAAACTTGTGTTTTTCCATGTGATAATACATGCCCTGGCTGGTGTAGCTCAGTGGATTGAGTGCAGGCCTGCGAACCACATGTGATCATACAGTCCATGTGCTAATGATGTTAATGATGTCACAATATTCATACGTAGTATTCAATGGCCACATATGGCCATTGGCTACTGCAAGACACATTGATCACAAGACAAATGTGTCTTAATTTGTTGAACATTTTCCACACTCAACATTTATATTGTTAAGGAGGCAGTATGAAAGAGGTGACATCTTTTTAACTGGCTGCCTTCCAGTGGCATGGAGGTCTTATGCACTGTGTGAGTTCCCCAAAATTTGTGTATTGAAACCTTAACCATCCATGTAACTCCAGTTGGAGATAAAGCCCTTAAGGAAATAATTAAGGTTAAATGAAGTGAGAAGGGTGGATTTCTAGTTCTGTAATACCAGTTTCCTAATAAGAAGAGGGAGAGACACTAGATCTCTCTCTCCAAGCACACAGAGTAAAAGTCTTGTGAGGACAGAGCAAGGAAGTGGTTGTCTGCTAGCTGGGAAGAGCTGCCTCCCCAAAAACCACTGTGTGGGCACCTTGATCTTAGACTTATAGCCTCCAGAACTGTGATAAATATGTGTTTAAGTAAAAAAAATTGTTTTCCAAATTTTCAGTGTAAACAATCAGGAATTAGGTATCAATGAAAAAAATCATTAGGCATAAGGATAGAAATACATAATGTGTTAATGTTCTCTAATAAGGACATAATAGCACCAAGTCCAATTTTTCTAGATATAAAACTTACTACTTCTGTAGAAAAAAAGCTTTTTTCAAAAGATGAAACTTTCAGTGTGGTAGCCTCATTTCAGTCCCTTTCATTGTTTTCAGAATTGGGACCCTTTTTAAACTGTAATTTAATTTGATTATTTAACTTGCAGCTATAGCATCATTAGCCTGTTTCTATCCTTCTTAGCCAGTGTTGTTATGTTGACATTACACTGCTGTAAAAATACTGTAACTGTGCTGTCCAGCATGGTAGCCATTAGCCACACGTGACTTAAAATTTTAAATTTATTTCTTCAGTTGCATTACTCACATTTCAGGTGCTCAGTGGCCACATGTGACCATTGGCTACTGCATTGAACAGTGCTGATCTATAGATCACGTCCATCATCACAGTGAGAGTTCTGCTGGACAGAGTTATACTATAACATACAATTTTGGAGTCCTAAAGTCAGTTAATACAAATAATCACTTTCTTTTTAAAAGTTTTTGAAAGCATTTAAGTTACCAAAACTTATTTTGTTCATTGTGAGTAGCACCTCAAAAACATTATATACATACTTGGTTGTTGAAACTTGCCCTGAATTACGACAGTTCTTTTCAGTATATCACCAGTCGGTATTCAGGATGAAGAAATAAAAGCAGTCATCATTTTTTGCCCCATACACCCTTTTTACCACCCACTTTTACATTCTTGTGTTGGTGTGAAGGGGCTGAGGGGGAAGGAAGGGGAAGGGGGAAGAGGCAGGAAGTCCTAGAACAGTTTACATTCTCTTAAGTTTTTCAAAGTAACTTTTTAAAAAAGATTTTATTTATTTATTTTTAGAGAAAGGGAGGGAGAAAGAGAGGGAAACATCAATGTGTGGTTGCCTCTTATGCCCCCCCCCCAATTTGCAGACCTGGCTTACAACCCAGGCACGTGCCCTGACTGGGTATGCAGCAGACAAGCCTTTGGTTCACAGGCTGGCACTCAGTCCATTGAGCCACACTAGCCAGGGCCATTGTCTTTCATTTGACGTAGAATTAATGCTACCAGGTGAACTAAAGAACTGTACTCATTCTGCCCTTTCAATCTCCCCATTGTGGGTAAGTATTATTGTAGATAATAGACTATAAAAAATAATCTAAACTTTTTCCTTAGATTTGTGTGGGAGGATACTCATTACAGCAGCACACCAACAGAGAGGCCCAGGCTGCTTGCTCTTAGTGAAAATTATGAACTGCTCATCTATGAATTTAATTTGAAAGATGGAAGATGTGATGGAACCATTTTGTATAGCTATAGCGAGGAGATGTTGCAAAAGCTTATTGAAGATCAAAATATCAGTAAGTATTTACAGGTGGTCTTTTAGTTTGTTTAAATTTGTGGCATTACTATGTAATTTTGTGTATTTCAGGAAAGGTTCTTAGATCCCTAAAATTGTGGGAGATCTGCTTTGTCCAGTACTAGCCACAAGGGTTCTTAAGCCCTTGAAATGTGGTTAATATGAATTAAGATGTCCTTTAAGTGTCAAACATGTGCCAGATTTTGAAGACTTAGTACAAAAAGTAAAATCTCTCCATTAATGGGTTTTTATATTAATTATATGTTGAAATAATTTGGGTATAATGAGGCAAATAGTATATATTAAAATTAGTTTCACCTTTTCAATACAGCTAGTATTAAAAAATTTTAATTACATGTGGTTTGCACTTGTGGCTGACATTATGTTTCTACTTGATAGGGCTGATCTAGATTGGTTACAGAACTATTGACTATGTCCCATTCTGAGGGCTTCAGGGAGCAGAAACCAAGGCACCCGGGCTTTTATTTTTAAGGCAGTAGTATGTTTGCCACTCTTGATTTTAAGGTTCCTTGTCTGTCATTTTTTTAATTTTTAAATTTATTTTTAGGTTTTATTTTTAGAGGGGAAGGGAGGGAGAAAGGGAGAGAAACATCAGTGAGTGGTTGCCTCTCGCACACCCTCACTGGGGGGACCTGGTCTGCAACCCAGGCATGTGGCCCAACTGAGAATTGAACTGGTGACACTTTGGTTCACAGGCCAGCATTCAATCCACTGAACTATACCAGCCAGGGCCTTCCTTTTCATTTTTTGAAAAATGTCTGTAATTGTCCTTGTGGGGTCCCCTGGGTAAAAAGGCTTTCTGAGTGTTCTTCTGGTGTGCTGTCAGACTGGCCATAACAGAAGGAACAGACAGTTTGGACCATCTTTATTGGTCCACAGTGTGGACTGCCTAGGCGGGTATAAATAATGACAGTCTAGAGTTCACCTAGTTAAGTGCTGTTTCTTTTTTGTTTTACCTGTTTTTGTTATATTTACAAAATCAAATTTACCCATTGTAACATTGTGACCAATGAGTTTCTTATAATATTCTTTTGTTTTATAGGTATTTCCTTATTATCTTTGAGAATTCTGTCATTTCACAATAACACGTCATTATTGTTCATCAACAAATTTATCATCCTACACATCATGTTTCCTGAAAAAGATGCTGAGATTAGAGTACTCAACTACTTCACTTTACCCTTGCCTGCCCAGGCAGTGGACAGTATTATCGACACACAGCTCTGCAGAGGAATTCTTTTTGTTTTGAGTAATTTAGGCTGGATCTGTATCCTTTGTGGTAAAAATGTTGATATTCAGGGGAGGAGAATACCTAGAGAGATTAATCTTTTCAGGCTTTTAGTTTTAAGGAACTGGGGTATGGGTATTTGGTTACTTTTTCAGTAAAACTTTTTAGGGAAAAAGATCTATCTTCATGAACTTAGAATAACTACTGATTCATATTCCATTCAGATATTTTCCAGTGTATGAATGGTTTTTCATGGTCACAGTCATCTTGTCCAGCTTATTTGTGTTCTTTTTAAATTGTGTATGCTCTGCATTACCTGTTTATTCAAATATGCTTGTTCTAGGAAAGATTTAGATGACTGCTATGATATGATACATCCACCTCATAGAATGATGATTCCATCATATTAGTGAATCATAGGGTTCGCCTAACCACTTTTATTTAATTTTTGGAAAATATTATGGTTTTTGTGTTGTTGCTTTTTTTCTCTCTAGCAGATCCATTGGCAACCAGCAAAATTATTTCAAAGGCTTGAAAAATGACCTGTTATGTGATTTTGGAACTTTCATTTCTGTATTAAAGGACTATATATATATATATATATATGTTATAAAATTTATATATATGTAAATTTTAGATTATCAGCCTATATTAAAACTTTTGTTTTGTAAGAATATCAAATTACTGGATTAACTTTACTTTTGTTGCCAGGTTATAGAATGGTGCTATTCAACACAGCAGTGAGAAACTGGCTAGCATGACTGAGGAACTAAATTCTTTATTTAATTATTTTAGATTTAAAAGCTGATAGTTAAGCTATTGGAAAACTTTTATGTATGTTTCAAATGTAAATTTTATAAAGTCTAAATACAGATCAGGTATTTTCAGTAAAAACTCAGTGTCAAAATTGAGAGATGCTATAAGTATAAATTAACAGAGGTTGGACACATAAAAATGATGTAAAATATCTCAACTTTTTTTCCTGATTACAGGCTGAAATGGTATTTTGGATATATTGAATTAAGTAAAAATATGTTATTAAAATTAGGTTCACAGATTTCTTTTTACTTTTTAAATAAGGCTACTAGAAAATTTTCAATGATGAACATGGTTCACATTATATTTCTCTTGGACAGCATTGTTCTAGAACACTAGTGGAAAATATTACCAGTGTCCCGGGGCCTGGCACAGAGTGGGTATTCAGCAAGCATTGTTTAATGAACACTCTGTCGGGTCGTGTATTGGGTCACCAACTTCATAGTCATCTGGTTCTATGATGGGGGCAGCCTCCGTGTCCTTCAGTTATTGCACCCACAGGGTTGGAGCAGCTAAGCCTATAGCTCTGTCCATCTTGTGGTGTAAATGGTTAGGCATACTTAAGGCTGTCCTTTTCTTTAACTCTTAACTCAAAGACATTTTTGATATTGTGGATGGTACACATGTAGCTCATGTGGATTTAGCACTTCACCGAGAAGATATGTGTAATGAGCAGCAACAGGAGCCAGCCAAGATTTCCTTTACTTCACTGAGAGTGTCTCAAGACCTAGATGTTGCAGTGATTATCAGCTCCTCCAACTCTGCGATTGCTCTTAACTTAACTTTGTACTTCAGGTATGTAGATTGCTGCAATCTCTAGTTTGAAGTAAATAATTTGAGCCATAAAAGGTTAAAAATGTATTTGTTAGCTTTTTCTTTATACTAGTTTATTCGTTTAGGTCATGTTTTAGCTACTACATAGCGAGGTTGTTCCTGTGTAACAATGTGTGCAAATGACTACTGGTTACCTTTTTATTTCTGGATGTATATCAAAATGTTGATTTATATATGTCATTATATGTGGTTTATGTCATCCTGTAAGTGGAAAAGTTATCCAGCACAATTTTAAGCCATTGGCTTTTTTTAAAAAGATTTTATTTATTTATTTTTAGACAAAGGGGAAGGGAGGGAGAAAAAGAGAGAGAGAAACATCAGTTGGTTGCCTCTTGCACACCCCAAACTGTTGGCCCATCCTGCAACCCAGGCATGTGTTCTGACTGGGAATCGAACCACTGACCTTTCAGTTTCCAGGCTGGCACTCAATCCACTGAGCCACACCAGCCAGGGCAAGCCATTGGCTATTATACATTGTTTAATCATCTCTTGCCTCACATTAGAGTAAAAGAGAAGTGTTATTTACCATGTGATAGGATTCTTATGTGGCTCAGTGTCCTGGTTTCCTTGGGGATTACTTATCTTTTAAAAGAATTTGACAAGATATAGTAAACTAACTTTATTCAGCTGAGGATTTCCTCAGGTGTTTTCCTTGTAGAGTTCACACTTCTGACTGTCTAAATATATTAGTAAAAATCGAGTGCTTATTTATGTTGCTTTTCAATTCCAATAGTATTCTAGTTGCTTATGATTCTATAATGTTTGCCAGGGGGTGCACATGCTCACACACACACACCCAGTAGTTTATATATTGCAACTTGGTTATGTAAAAGTTGGCCAGTATACATTTAGGACTTTTAGTATTTAGGGCCATTTGAAATCATTTGGATTTTTGATCCTAACTTAATATGAATGAGATAAACAAATCCATGTAATTAGAATGTTTTTGATGGGTTTTATTGCTTATTGGATCACCAAAAAATGATAAATTCATCTTTACATTCTACCAGAACTACTCACCACTGTGATTTTTTCTTTCTTTCTTTCTTTTTGGTTTTAATCTTTGAGTAGGGTTGATTAGCAGTATTCTCAGATTGTGTGATTGTTCTTCAGTAGGCTGTTTTTACTGACTAAAACATATCTGTATATGTAGTTACCCTTAATCATCAGTAAAAACAATTTGACAGGAGAAGGAAGAAAAACCTACTCAGCCAGTCTGACCCTTGAGTGTAGGGTTGTGTTCCTTTGAGACACTGAGAGAACTCTGAAAAGGGCCCCAGGCACATTCCTTTGAACAAATTTCATTGAGCTCAACCAGGTAACATCAGCCAAAGAAGAACTACTGTTCTGTTCCCTGCATTAAATTTAGGGATCTGCCCTGTCCAGCTAAATGAGTGATCTCTTTTCATTGATTATTTACATAAACACTCTTTAATTAATGTAACTTCTTTGCAGTTGACTGCGTGTTTTATTTTGTAAGTGTGCTCTGAAATCTGTCTCTCTGTCTTTCTTGCTTCATAGTTCCAGCTCTTTCCCCTGATACAGAATGTCAGTTCCTCCTTTTCATTTTATCAAGTCCTCTTCGTCCTTTGATACCCACTGATTTCATGAAGCCTTTTCTTACTAAAAATCTTTTCCTCTTGTAATTTTATACTCATTTTATAATTTTTTCCTCTTTGAACTTCCATAGCATTTCTGCTTTGAACTACTATTTAGCACTTAATTATGTAGTTTTGTATTATTTCCCTAATTTTTTCATGTTTCTGATAGAGCTTCGAAGCTCCTCAAGAACCCAAACTCATGCTTTTTCCTTTAAGTTCATTGTCAATGATTTTTCTTCCAGTTTATCTTAGCTGTCTACTCTCATGGTCATACCCTGGGCTTTGCCATCATTTAAAACTGCTCCTCCCTCAAATCACTGTTCTGCATATCTCACTCACTGACCACAGCTTCTCAAATTTTCCAGCTTGCTTATTCATTCAAGTATTCCCACTTCTCCTGTCATCTGACCTCATTGGAATTTCCATTTTGTGAACCTTTCCCTCTCCAGCCCCCTCCTGTCTTGACTTGCCTCTCTCTCCAGCATAGGTTCTATGTCCCAGTATTTCAGTTACTTTCTTGTGTGCACTCTGAACTCTTGCTCCTGCCCTCATAGCACTTGCTCGAAGAATTATTTTTTTACTCTCCCTTCTGAGTTTCTGCACCCAAGCAACTAAGCACTTGAATGTAAGGGCACATTCACAACTTTCAACTGGTCTCTCAATAATAATACCTGGAAATTTCACAATGATTTTTTTTCCTGAGCCCATTTTTTACAACAGTGTTTCTAAGCCTTCATTTTCCCCAGACCTCTATTCATTTCTTTACCCCCAGCTCTTCTTGGGTGACTTTGCCTCCTGTTTTGTAAAGGAACAGAACCCATATAATGGGAGCTCCTTTGGTTTCTCACATTATATTACAAACCCACTTTTCTTCACCCATCATCTCTGTCTTTTCTCCTATTACAATGGATGGATTTCTCACCTTTTAGGAAAACCCATCTTAGTGTGTGCTCTGTCCTCAGGGATCATCCATTTCCATGAGGAAATGGATCATTCCATTTCCTCTCTTCTCTGTATTTCCAGCCTCTTGAGTATTAGATCCACATCCAGTTAATCACCAGGACCTAGCCATTCTATCTTCGTAAATGTTTCTTGAATCTGTCCACCTTTCTTAACTCCTCTGTCACCACTGATCCATGCCACTGTCATCACTTACTTGAACTCACTTAACAGCCTTGTAATTGGTCCTCCCACGTCTGTTCTTACCCCTTCAAATCCATCTTCTGTAGAGTAGCCAGAGTGCGGTCAAAATCTGTGTCTTATAAGAGGTAGAGCCAGGTATTAACATCTGGGGACAGGGTATAGACCTTCTCCATGTATCATCTTGTTGCACTGTCACCCTGCTTCCTTTAACTTCTTTTCATCATCTCCTTGACAAATCTAACATGTTACCTTCAAATTGTTGAAAGGGTTAATAGTTAATCATTTAACTAAGTGCTCAGCGTTTAAATGCCATCCTTTCTCCCCCCAGCTACTCTTCTGCTGCATCTGATCACGTCACTTCCCTTATCTAGTGTCCTTTTCCCCTCCCCAAGATAAAAACTAAAAATCCTTAATAACCCATAAACCCTGAACCATCTGTCCTGCCAAAGTCTCCGGCTTCATCTCACACTGCCTTGCTTCCCTTTCACTATGCTTTAGCTACCCTAGCCGCCTTTGCGTTTCTCAAACATGACAGCCCTCTCTTTGTATGTACCCTCCCACATGCATATCTTTGTCTTCCTAGTTTTTATGCATTTCTCCTGTCTCAGCTTAAATTTTTGTGGTGTCGATATATTGAGTGCTTAAAAACCTTTATGGACACACCTCCCTGGTTCAAATTCAGCTCCACTGTTTCTCTGAGCCTTGGTTTCCGTATCTGTATTATTTCTTAGGGTTGTTGAAAGGCTTAAATGAGATAATTTATGTAAAGTTTTTTATCATAACATCTGCAGTATAGTAGACAGCAAATCTTGTATCTTTGTAAAGCTAAGTGCCCTTAAGGGTCAACTTTTTAAAAATTCAGATGTAATTGACATATAACATCATATTAATTTCAGATGTACAACATAATGACTCCATATATGCCTATGTGGTGAAATGATCAACATAGTAAATCTAGTTAACAGCCATCACCATACATGGTTACAAATGGGTTAAACTCTTTTTTTTAGGTTCATTTCTTTTTTTAAAATATATTTTATTGATTATACCATTACAGTTGTTCTATTCCCCTCCTTCATTCCCCTCTACCCGCACACTCCCTCCCCCACCATTCTCCCCCCCCCTTAGTTTATAACCACCTGTCTCAAGTTCTTTAGATTCTGTATTTCCCCCACTATTCTTACCCTCCCCCCCTATCTATTTTCTACCTACTGTCTATGCTATTTTCTGTACCTTCTCCCCCCTTCTCCTCCTCCCACCCCCCTGTTGCTAACCCTCCATGTGTTCTTCATTTCTATGGTTCCACTCCTGATCTAGCTGTCCTCTTGGTTTGCTTTTGCTTTAGGTGTGGTTGTTAATAACTCTGAGTTTGCTGTCCTTTCACTGTTCATATTTTTCATCTTCTTTTTCTTAGATAAGTCCCTTTAGCATTTCATATAATAAGGGCTTGGTGAAGATGAACTCCTTGAACTTGACCTTATCTGAGAAGCACTTTATCTGTCCTTCCATTCTAAATGAAAGTTTTGCTGGATAAAGCAATCTAGGATGTAGGTCTTTGGATTTTATGACTTGGAATACTTCTTTCCAGCCCCTTCTTGCCTGTAAGGTCTCTTTTGAGAAATCAGCCGAGAGTCTGGTGGGAAGTCCTTTGTAGGTGACTGTCCCCTTATCTCTTGCTGCTTCTAGGATTCTCTCCTTCATTTTAATTTTGGCTAGTGTAATTATGATGTGCCTTGGTGTGTTCCTTCTTGGGTCCAACTTCGTTGGAACTCTCTGAGCTTCCTGGATTTCCTGGAAGTCTATTTCCTTTGCCAGACTGAGGAAGTACTCCTTTATTATTTGTTCAAATAAGTTTTCCACTCATGGCTGTTTCTTTCCCCCTTCTGGTACCCCTATAATCCGGATGTTGGAACATTTAAAGATGTCCTGGAGGTTCCTAAGCCTCTCCTCATTTTTTTGAATTCTCCTTTCTTCATTCCTTTCTGGTGGGATGTTTCATTCTTCCTTCTGGTCCATTCCATTGATTTGTGTCCCCGTTTCCTTTCCATCACTATTGGTTTCCTGTGCATCTCCCTTCATTTCAATTAGTTTAGCCTTCATATGTTCCTCTAATTTGTGACTATAATCTACCAGTTCTGTGAGCATCCTGATAAATAGTGTCTTGAATTGTGCATCTGAGAGGCTGGCAATCTGTTGGTCACTTAGAGTTATTGGCTCTGGGACTTTGAGTTCTTCTTGTGCCATCTTTTGGGCTGTTTGTGCCTGTTAGGTATCAGGATCGGAGCCCTAGGTGTTCACCAGAGCAGGGCAACTGAGTTGCTGGGTTGTGATGCTTTATGTGGGGTTGGGGGTCAAAGAGGAGCAATGGCGTCCCGTCTGCCGCCTCCTGCTGCCGCCGCCGCCACAGGTGCCGCAGCTGCCACCGTCACCTGGGCCCGCGCATTTCGTCCCACTGCACGCGAGTGTGCCACCGCCGTCAGCCCTCCACCACTGGGTTCCCCCTCTGGGGCCTGCATGGTCCGTCTCACTGTGCGTGAATGTGTGACCGAGGTCAGTCTGCCCCACACCCTGACTGGGTCCGGGCCACTTGCGTGCCTAGGTCTGGGGATCTGTCCTGCCCGACCCTGCTCCACTGCTGGCTCCGCCCCTCTTACTGTCCCAGTTGAACAGTTAGTTGTAGTCCGACTGCTGTATAACTCAATTTTCTGTTCTTTGACTGTGTCTTTGTTCTTCAAACCTTTGTTGTATTCAAACTTGGTTGTGGGAGAAGGCACAGTGTGTCCACCTATGCCTCCATTTTGGCAGAAGTCGATAACCGACAAAATGGGTTAAACTCTTAAAACTGACTTTATCATTCTGCTTTAAGTAATGGAGATAAGTAGGAAACCTGTTCAGGGAAACTTATTGTCTGTACTCTTCCTTCTCTGTGACATACATACCTGCCTCTCAGCTCCCAATTTTTAATTGGAGCAGTAGTAATACAGGTTTGGACTTGATCTCAACTTTTGACTGTGCCTATTATTTTTAAATGTAGGCAACACCCAGGACACCTACTTTGTGAGAAAATTCTGGAAGATATTCCTATTGAAGGCCCTAAAGGGATAGATGAAGATGATCCTGTTAATTCTGACTACAACATGAAACTGACCAAGTTTTCCTTCCAAGTTGATAGGTACAGAAATGTTTTTGGATTTGTTTTATTATTATTTTTTGTCTTGCTCCATACCCTTTCACTAAATGTATTAACAATAATAGGTACTTTTTGGAAAAAGTGCAGCTTGTTCTTTTTTGAGTGTTTTACTTTGTGCCTTTCCCTTGTAATAGCTGTGAGTTCTACCCTGTCTTCCAGGTCTTGGAAAGCCCAGCTGTTATCACTGAATGAAACCATAAGTAGTTCCAAACTGAAGGTTTCCCATTATGCTCCGTGGTTCCAGGATATTTTGCATCTGGAGCCCCCTGAATCTAATAACCATTGCACCAGTGTGCCAGTTTGGGCCTTCATTCCACAGGACATAATGTGCAGTCAGTATAATTTTTCACAGAAAGATCATGCCAAGACCGGTGACCCAGGGAGAGCATGGAAAAGAATGTACATCAGTGAACAAGAGGAACCCATCGAGCTTAGGTGTATGTCTGTGACAGGATTCACTGCACTGTTTACTTGGGCAGTGAAGGGGAAAGGCTGCACCATTGTCCTTTGGGATTTGGAGACTGAAGGCATGCAGTGCTTTTGCCTTGGCAATAAGTGTATTCCTGTAGACAATAGTGGAGACCCTCAACTGTGCTTTGCTTTGACAGGTGAGAATGTCTTGTGTCAGGTTGTCTGTTGCTGAGAGGACGTGTGCTTCTCTTAATGTATTTTACTTTTGCTGCCCTCTGGTGTTAGTGCCTACTTTGTTCTCTCTCTTTTTTAAAAAGATTTTATTTATTTTTTGTTTTTTAGAGAGAGGACAAGGGAGGGAGAAAGAGGAGAGAAATATCAATGTGTGAGATGAATATTGATCGGTTGCCTCTTCCACACCCCAAGTGGGGACCTTTCCTGCAACCCAGGCATGTGCCCCAACTGGGATTGAACCAATGACCTTTTGGTTCACAGTGAACCCACTGAGCCACACTAGCCAGGGCAGTGCCTACTCTATTTTCTAAGTGATAATCTTTCATAGAGGAAGTTTGTTGTTACTCTCATTTTCTCATATGATTTCTGCTCAGGTAAATGTTAAGATACTAAGTCAGAGAAAGTTTAAGAGTAGTAAAGTTTGTTTTTTATACAGGGAGTCTTCATTTGACTTACGTCCATACAAACACAGGTTGTAAGCTAGCTGCTCATGGGCCATGTATGAACTGTAGATTTATTTTGTTTGGCTTGTACTATTCACACTTAAAAAATATTTTATTATAAACATGTAAAATTAGAGGACTTCACACAAAATCTGGGTTTCCAACTGTTCCTGAAAAATTATAAGATCTGGCAAACACTGGACCTGCATTCCTGGAGAGTAATTTATGGGTTGGAGCTGATTTTCAACTCTTTTAGATGAGCCCTTTTCTTTCCAGTTAGCTTCCTCTTGCGTGTCTTTTACCACCTGCCTGGTCCCTGTAGGCATTTGGGTTTGATATTTCAGATACACATTAATTCCATAACCTCCTACAAAGCTACTGAATGTTATGACCGAACATACCATGTGTGTCCTCAGTACCCCACTTTTGGTAATCATGTATTTCTCTGTGTCAGGAGCATTCTATTAATTGTTTCACTTTAGTAAACCAGAAATGTAACATGTCTTTAAATAGTTAAAAATTCCATGCGTCAATTGTACAAGATAATACAAAATAGAAAAGTGAAATTTAGTGCTATTTAATAGACTGCATTCTTACTGGAATTTGCCTTATGGTCAGTCAGCATTTTAAAAATAGAATACTTTAAAAACATTAAAAAATCATGATGAGTTAATTAAGATCATAATAATACCTGATGTCCAATAAATTTATTTGTAATTATAGTGTAAGTATTGGATAATTAGACATTAATTCCTGGCCCTGGCTGGGTAGCTCAGTTCTTTAGAATGTCATCCTGATACACCCAAGATTGTGGGTTCAGTCTCTAGCCAGGGCACATATGAGAAAGCAACCAATTAATGCATAAATAAGTGGATATCAATGAGAGATATCTCATTGATATCTCTCTCTCTCTTTCTCCCCCTTCTTCCTCCTGCCTCCCATAATCTCTCTCTAAAATCAATAAATAAAAAAGGTTTTTTAAAAGAAATTAATTCCTGTCATACTCCTGAAACCCAAATCCTACTAATTTATTAAAGTTAACTTTTTTTTTCCTGTAGAAAATGGACTGTCTCTGATTTTGTTTGGTTTTACTCAAGAGGAGTTTTTAAATAGACTAATGATCCATGGAAGTGCCAGCACTGTGGACTCTCTTTGCCATCTCAATGGTTGGGGAAGATGCTCGATCCCCATACATGCACTAGAGGTAACAGAATTAAATGTCCATAGAACTTTGTTTGATTATTTTTTTGTCATATACTCTTATTTGGCTGATTTGGGAGAATTTATTTAACCTAGCAGCAAAAGGAACAATAGTCTTTATCCATCCATTTGCTTTTTTCTGGCTATTTCATTACCCTAACTCTGCTTAGCAGTTTATACTTTTGCGCTTTAAGATATAAGATTATAACAAACACTATGTAAGGAAGCAAAAGTTACAAGAAAGGGAGGCAACAATGAACTGATGAGACTAAATGAAATGGAAGCAAGCTACAGCAAGCTTGAACAGGGTGATTTTTTAATTCTTTCCTTGTAGTCCTTACTCCTCTAAGTCACTTATAGGCACAGTATCATTTGAATTTATATAGCATTTTCTAGTTCACAAATACTCTTTTTAAATGTATTATCTAATTTTGTCCTAAAATAACCACATGGTTGGGTAGTTTTTCATTTCATCTTTCAGATGAAATCCTTAGGCTCAGAATGGTTGAATGAGTGGCCCAGAGCCATGCTAATAAAGGCAGGAGCTAGAATCAAAGTCAGGGCACTTTCTACTATTCCACACAGCCCCTGAAGTCAAAAAGTGGAAGTTAATAAAAAAATGATGATAGCTTTATTGAGATATAATTCACAAACCATAAAATTCACTCATCTAAAATCTACAGTTCAGTGATGTTTAGTATATTCAGAGGTGTGCAACCACCACCACCATCTAATTCCGGAACACTTTCATCACCCCCCCAAAACTGTACCTATTAGCAGTTACTTCCTATTCCTTGAGGACTCCTAATTCCCAAGCACAAATCTGTCTGTCTCTAGGTTTGCTTTTTCTGTATATTTCATATAAATTGTAGTTTTAAAATACGTGGATTTTTGTACCTGGCTTCTTTGACTTAGCATGTTTTCTAGGTTCATCCACGTGGTAATATGAACCTAGTATGTTTCAGTACTTCATTCTTTTCTATGGTGGAATAATACTTCACTATATAAATCAGTTGATAGATACTTGGGTTGTTTCCACTTTCGGGCTATTATGAATAATCCTGCTATGAATGGTTTTTGTGTCACCATGTTTTCCTTTCTCTTGGGTATAGGTCTAGCAGTGGAATGACTGGGTCATTTAACTTTTTGAAGGGCCACCAAACTATTTTCCACTGTATTTGCACCATTTTACATTCCCACCAGCAATATATGAGGATTTCAATAGCTCCACATCCTTGTCAACACTTACTGTTCACCACTTGTAATATAGCCATCCCAGTGGTTGTCAAATCAAAATGAAGTGGTATCTCATTGTGATGTTGATTTGCATTTTGCTCATGAATAATGTTGAATATGTTTTCATGTGCTTATTGACCTTTGGAGAAATGTCTATTTAAATCCTTTGTCCATTTCTAAATTGAGTTCTTTGTGTTTATCTTTATGTGTCCTGAAAACTAGACATTTAAGAGATATAAAATCTGTAAATATTTTCTTCTGTGTATTTTCTTTTCATGTTCTTGATGATACTCTTTGAAACACAAGTTTTTCATTTTAATGAAGTCAGTTTTTTTTTTATTACTTGTGCTTTTGGTGTCATATCCACAAAACCATTTCCTAATCTGAGATTTTCTCTCATAGGAGTTTTATAGTTTTAACTCTTACATTTTAGGTCTCTGATACATTTTAATTAATTTTTTGTATATGGTATGAGGAAGGGATACAACTTCATTCTTTTGCATGTGGATATTCAGTTGTTCCAGCACCCATATGTTGAAAAACTTACTTTTTATACTGCAAAATATCATTGTAGAAGACTTGAGAGGACTTCCGCCAAGATGGAGGCATAGGTGGAAACACTGTGCCTTCTCCCACAACCAAGTTTGAATACAACAAAGGTTTGGAGAAACAAAGACACAACCAAAGGACAGAAAATTGAATTATACGGAAGTCCGACTACATCTAACCGTTCAACGGGGATGGTAAGAGGGGCGGAGCCAGCAGCAAGCAGGGTCAGGAAGGACAGGGCCCGCGACCCAGGCTCTCAGGCAGACTGGAACCAGTTGGGGTGCGGGGCAGACCGTGGGCACATATTCGAGCACAGTGAGACAGACCACGCAGGCCCCAGGGGGTGAGGGCTGACGGTGGTGGCACACTCGCGTGCAGTGGGACGAAACGAGTGGGCCCGGTGACGGCAGCAACTGCGGCACTGGTGAGGGCCGTGGCGGCAGGTGGCAGACAGGACGCCATAGTCCCTCTTTGACCCCGTCCCCACATACAGCGTCACAACCCAGCGACTTAGTTGCCCTGTTCTAGTGAACACTTTAGGGCTCTGATCCTGCTATGGAACAGGCACGAACAACCTGAAAGATGGCGCAAGAACTCAAAGTCCCAGAGCCAATAACTCTAAGCAACTGAGAAATTGCCAGCCTCTCAGAAGTACAATTCAAGACACTATTTATCAGGATGCTCACAGAACTGGTAGATTATAGTCACAAATTAGAGGAACGTAGTCACAAATTAGAGGAACATATGAAGGCTAAACTAATTGAAATGAAGGGAGATGCACAGGAAACCAATAGTGATGGAAAGGAAATGGGGACACAAATCAATGGAATGGACCAGAAGGAAGAATGAAACATCCCACCAGAAAGGAATGAAGAAAGGAGTATTCAAAAAAATGAGGAGAGGCTTAGGAACCTCCAGGACATCTTTAAATGTTCCAACATCCGGATTATAGGGGTACCAGAAGGGGGAAAGAAACAGCCATGAGTGGAAAACGTATTTGAACAAATAATAAAGGAGAACTTCCCCAGTCTGGCAAAGGAAATAGACTTCCAGGAAATCCAGGAAGCTCAGAGAGTCCCAAAGAAGCTGGACCCAAGAAGGAACACACCAAGGCACATCATCATTACATTAGCCAAGACCAAAATGAAGGAGAGAATCCTAGAAGCAGCAAGGGATAAGGGGATAGTCACCTACAAAGGAGTACCCATCAGACTCTGAGCGGATTTCTCAAAAGAGACCTTACAGGCAAGAAGGGGCTGGAAAGAAGTATTCCAAGTCATGAAATCCAAAGACCTACAGCCAAGATTGCTTTATCCAGCAAAACTTTCATTTAGAATGGAAGGACAGATAAAGTGCTTCTCAGATAAGGTCAAGTTCAAGGAGTTCATCTTCACCAAACCCTTATATGAAATGCTAAAGGGACTTATCTAAGAAAAAGAAGATGAAAAATATGAACAGTGAAAGGACAGCAAACTCAGAGTTATTAACAACCACACCTAAAACAAAAGCAAACCAAGAGGACAGCTAGATCAGGAGTGGAACCATAGAAATGAAGAACACATGGAGGGTTAGAAACGGGCGTGGGAGGGGGAGAAGGGGGGAGAAGGCACAGAAAATAGCATAGACAGTAGGTAGAAAATAGATAGGGGGGAGGGCGAGAATAGTGGGGGAAATATAGAATCCAAAGAACTTGAGACAGGTGGTTATAAACTAAGGGGGGAGAATGGTGGGGGAGGGAGTGTGCGGGTGGAGGGGAATGAAGGGGGGGAATAGAACAACTGTAATGGTATAATCAATAAAATATACTTAAAAAAAAGAAGAAGAAGACTTGAGTAATAGCAGGAAAAAGAAAATTTGGCACGTGTAAATCTATTATCCAGAAGTAATCATGTTTGCTATTAAGATTATTTCCTTATACATTTTTCCCTAAATATTAATGTTGATCTCAGGTGTTACCCCATAATTTTATTATCAACCCTATAGGTAAATATGACTATTATCCCCATTTTACAGATGTAGGAACACAGAAATGTTAGGAAATCTAATTCAGATATACATGGACAGTAGGTTATAGTGGCAGGATTTGGACCCAGGCAGCGTGAATGCAGAGCCTCTGCTATTACACAATGTAAGTGCATGTGTGTGAGTTTAATTAGGACTTCATGGAATATATAGCATTGTTTTGGCCCCCCACACACGAATGAGTGAATATGTATAAGTGATAACACAATAATAAAACAAATACCATTTTACCCATTATGCTGGCAAGAACTAGATTATCAGCAATATTTTTAAAAATATTTATTTTTAGAGAGAGGGGAAGGGAAGGAGAAAAAGAGGGAGAGAAATATCAATGTGTAGCTGCCTATTACATAGCCCCCACTGGAGGCCTGGCCTGCAACCCAGGCATGCACCCTGACTGGGAATTGAACGACCCCTTGGTTCACAGCCCCTGCTCACTCCATTGAGCTACACCAGCCAGGGTGATTATCAGCAATATTTTTTAATGTGTGCTCCTTCTCCTTCTATTTCCTTACCTCACCCAGCTTCAGAGTTAAGTGCCATTCTGAAAATTTTAACCATCCCTTTCTTTTATTTTACTCCATATAAATATATCTTCAAATAATGATTCTTAGTTTTGACTGTTGTTGAATTTTGTGTGAAGTGGAATCACTGTGTGTATTCTTTTGGGGCCTACTTTTTTCTTTTCACTCAACACAATTTTAAATTTATTCATGTTCTTTCATATAATTGTAATTCATTCAGTTTCACCCCTTTGTAGTAACTTATTGTATAAATATGTATTTACTCAACTTTAGCTTTTTCCCAGTTGTTTTCTGTTATAAACCATGTTGCTATAAACAGTTTCTTGTGTATCTTCTGTAGCACTGTGCAAGAGTTTCTTTATGGGGGTGGTAGAATTGCTGGGTCATAGGGCATGTGCATCTTTAACTTTATTAGATAGTACTGTAGTTTTCCAAAGTTGTTTTATCAGCTTGTGCTCTTACCAGCATCATAGGTGAGTTCTCATTGTTATATGTCTTTGCCAGCACCTGGCATATTCAGATTTTAAAAGTTTTTGCGACACATGTGTAGAAATCATATGGTTCTAGACTTTTTCCATCTGACTTATTTTGCTTAGCAGGATATTCTCAAGGCCCATTCATGTTGTCACAAATGGCAGTACTTCATCTTTTCTTATGGATGAATAGTATTCCATTGTATATATGTACCACATATTCTTTATCTAATATCTATCAAAACACAATGCGCCTTGGCTGGTGTGGCTCAGTAGATTGAGTGCTGGGCTGGGAAACAAAGGATCACCAGTTCGATTGCAGTCAGGGCACATGCCTGGGTTGGAAGCCAGGTCCCCAGTAGGGGGCACTTGAGAAGTAACCGCACATTGATGTTTCTCTTCCTCTCTCTCCCTCACTTCTCCTCTCTCTAAAAGTAAATAAATAAAATCTAAGTAAATAAATGAATAAAAATTTAAAAAACTTTACAAATCTTAAAAAAAACACATTGAAACCTATATAATTTTATTAACCAATATCACCCCAATAAATTTAATAAAAATTTTAAATATTTTGCCTGTCTTATGGTATGATGGGTTTTAATTTGCATTTCCCTGATTACAGTTCTGCATCTATATATATTTATATGTTTATATAGACAAACATATAAATGTTTATTTGTGTTTCTATAAATATAATGTTTATATATTAACATTAACAAATCTTTATATAAATATTATGTTGGAATTTGGATTTCTTTGGTAAAGTGACTGTTTAAGCTTTTACTCTCTTAGGGTATTTGTCTTTTTCTTAGTGGATTGGAGTTTTTTATACATTCTAGATACCAGTGTTTTGTTTGGTGAATATATTCTGATTTGTCTTTTTACTTTCTTCACCACATTTCTCATTTTTTGACTATCTTATAATCCTTTTACTATTTTCATTTTTTAAATATATTTTATTGATTATATTATTACTGTTGTCCCAATTTTTCCCCCTTTGCCTCCTCCTCCCATTACCCCCCTTTTCTCCAGCAATCCCCCCCTTAGTTCATGTTCATGGGTTGTGCATGTAAGTACTTTGGCTTCTCCATTTTCTACACTATTCTTAATTTTCTACACTATTCTTTATTTTGTACCTACTGTGCTCCTTCTCATTCTATTTCCTTACTTCACTCACCCAGCTTCAGAGTTAAGTGCCATTCTGAAAATTTTAACCATCCCTTTCTTTTATTTTACTCCATATAAATATATCTTCAAATAATGATTCTTAGTTTTGACTGTTGTTGAATTTTAATTCAACTATTGTTGAATTAAAAAACCAATTATGCTTTTTTAATCCCTGTACCTTTTCTCCCATTCTCCCCATTCTGCTTCCCAGTGGATAACCCTCCAAATGATCTCCATACCTATGATTCTGTTCCTGTTCTGGTTATTTGCTTTCTTTGCTTTTTAGATTTAGTTGTTGATAGTTGTGATTTTATTGCCATTTTAATGCTCATAGTTTTCACCTACTTTTTCTTAAATAAGTCTGTTTAACATTTCATGTGCTAATGGCCTGGTGATGATGAACTCCTTTACCTTGTCTAGGAGGCAATTTATATTTGCCTTTCCATTCTAAATTATAGCTTTGCTGGATGGAGTAATCTAGGTCCTTGCATTTCATGCCTCTGAATACTTCTTGCCAATCCTTCTTGCCTGCAAAGTTTCTTTTGAGAAATTAGCTGACAGTCTTATGGGAACTCCTTTGTAGGTGATGTAGTGCTTTTCTCTTACTACTTCTAAGATTTTCTCTTTATCTTTAACCATAGGCATTTTAATTTGATGTGTCTTAGAAACCTTTCCTCATTTTTTTGAATTCTTTTTTCTTCTTTCTGTTTTGGTTGAATGCTTATTTCTTCCTTAGGTTCCAACTCATTGATTTGAAGGCTCCTGGCTTCCTCCTTCCACTGGTGGTTTCATAAAGATTTTTTTTTATTTCACTTAGTGTAACCTTCATTTCTTCCTTTATGTTGTTGCTATACTTAATGAGTTCTTTGAGCATTCTGAGCACCAGTGTTTTTTTGTTTTTTTTTAATTTTTATTTTTTTAAATATATTTTATTGATTATACCATTACAGTTGTTCTATTCCCCCCCTTCAATCCCCTCCACCCACACCCTCCCTCCCCCACCATTTTCCCCCCCTTAGTTTATAACCACATGTCTCAAGTTCTTTGGATTCTATATTTCTCCCACTATTCTCGCCCTCCCCCCTATCTATTTTCTGGCTACCATCTATGCTATTTTCTGTGCCTTCTCCCCCCTTCTCCCCCTCCCACCCCCCTGTTTCTAACCCTCCATGTGTTCTTCATTTCTATGGTTCCACTCCTGATCTAGCTGTCTTCTTGGTTTGCTTTTGTTTTAGGTGTGGTTGCTAATAACTGTGTGTTTGCTGTCCTTTCACTGTTAATATTTTTCATCTTCTTTTTCTTATATAAGTCCCTTTAGCATTTCATATACTAAGGGCTTGGTGATGATGAACTCCTTGAACTTGACCTTATCTGAGAAGCACTTTATCTGTCCTTCCATTCTAAATGAAAGTTTTGCTGGATAAAGCAATCTTGGCTGTAGGTCTTTGGATTTCATGACTTGGTATACTTCTTTCCAGCCCCTTCTTGCCTGTAAGGTCTCTTTTGAGAAATCCGCTGACAGTCTGATGGGTACTCCTTTGTAGGTGACTGTCCCCTTATCCCTTGCTGCTTCTAGGATTCTCTCCTTCATTTTGGTCTTGGCTAATGTAATTATGATGTGCCTTGGTGTGTTCCTTCTTGGGTCCAACTTCTTTGGCACTCTCTGAGCTTCCTGGATTTCCTGGAAGTCTATTTCCTTTGCCAGACTGGGGAAGTTCTCCTTTATTATTTGTTCAAATACGTTTTCCACTCGTGGCTGTTTCTTTCCCCCTTCTGGTACCCCTATAATTCGGATGTTGGAACGTTTAAAGATGTCCTGGAGGTTCCTAAGCCTCTCCTCATTTTTTTGAATTCTCATTTCTTCATTCCTTTCTGGTGGGATGTTTTGTTCTTCCTTCTGGTCCATTCCATTGATTTGAGTCCCCGTTTCCTTTCCATCACTATTGGTTTCCTGTGCATCTCCCTTCATTTCAATCAGTCCAGCCCTCACACGTTCCTCTAATTTGTAACTTTGTTCCTCTAATTTGTGACTATAATCAACCAGTTCTGTGAGCATCCTGAGAAATAGTGTCCTGAATTGTGCTTCTGAGAGGCTGGCAATTTCTTGGTCGCTTAGAGTTATTGGCTCTGGGACTTTGAGTTCTTCTTGTGCCATCTTTCAGGTTGTTTGTGCCTGTTCCATAGCAGGATCAGAGCCCTAAAGTGTTCACTAGAACAGGGCAACTAAGTCGCTGGGTTGTGACGCTGTATGTGGGGGCGGGGTCAAAGAGGGACAATGGCTCTCACTGGTCTTGCAGGGCAACTAAGTCGCTGGGTTGTGACGCTGTATGTGGGTGCGGGGTCAAAGAGGGACTGGTGTCCCGTCTGCCGCCTGCCGCCTGCCGCCTTGGCCCTCACCGGTGCCGAAGGGCAACTAAGTCGCTGAGTTGTGACGCTGTGTGTGGGGGTGGGGTCAAAGAGGGACTATGGCGTCCTGTCTGCCGCTTGCCGCCACGGCCCTCACCGGTGCCGCAGTTGCTGCCGTCACCGGGCCCACTCGTTTCGTCCCACTGCACGCGAGTGTGCCACCGCCGTCAGCCCTCGCCCCCTGGGGCCTGCGTGGTCTGTCTCACTGTGCGCGAATATGCGCCCGCGGTCTGCCCCGCACCCCAACTGGTTCCCGTCTGCCTGCGCACCTGGGTCGGGGGCTGTGTCCTGCCCGACTCTGCTTGCTGCTGGCTCCGCCCCTCTTACCGTCCCCGTTGAACTGTTAGATGTAGTCGGACTTCCGTATAATTCAATTTTCTGTCTTTTGGTTGTGTCTTTGTTTCTCCAAACCTTTGTTGTATTCAAACTTGGTTGTGGGAGAAGGCACAGTGTTTCCACCTATGCCTCCATCTTGGCGGAAGTCCCTGAGCACCAGTGTTTTGACTGCATCTGATAAGTTGGTTATCTCCATTTCATTTAGTTTTTTCTGTGGTTTTGTTCTCTTCTTTCATTTGGGCCATGTTTCTTTGTCTCCTCAATTTGGCTGCCTCCCTGTGTTTGTTTCTGTGTATTAGGTAGAGCTGCTTTGACTCCCTGTCTTAGTAGCACTAACCTATTGTAGCACACTGTAAATTGTGTGGACTGGAGCCTTAGGTAATCACCAGGGTAAGGGCAACTCATTTCAGTGTTTTGTGGCTCTGTGTTGGAGGACTCAGAGAGGGGACAGTTAGCTGCCTGGCTTCCAGACATTTGCCCAGTACTCAGCCAATTTCCAGTCACTTCACCTACTTCCCATGTGCAACTGGTGCCCTTTCCAGCTGTTGCCTGGTGGTTAATCCCAGAGTGGGTGGGTTGATACACCTTCTAAGTTCCTGCATCCCTTTAAACGTAGTCTCCTAAAAATTCAGCAGTTTTCTCTGCTGCCCCAACCCCCACTGGTTTTTACAGCCAGGTGTTAACGACAATTTATCTTCCTGGTGCTGGAATCCTGAGCTGTGTGTTCTGGCCTGGGGCTGGGATCACTTGCTCCCAAGGTTTTTATCCACGTGCATGAATATGGGACCATCCGTTCCACTGCTGCCACCCGCTCTCTACACCACACTGCGTCTCCACACCTCTCTGCCTGTCGCCATGACTCACCCCTTCTGCCCTTCTGGATGAATGTGGCTTCATTAAATCCTTGGTTGTCGGGCTTCCGTAACACTCAATTTTTTTATGGTTCTGGGTGCTATTTTGAGATCTAGTTGTAATTCTTTCTATGGTTGCGCCAGGAGGTGAAGTGTGTCTATTTATGTCTCCATCTTGACTGGAAGTCCACATTTCTAATTTTTATGTAGTTTAATTAATCAGCTTTTTAAAAATAGTTTGTGACTTTTATTGTGAAGTCATGAAGATATTTTCATATTTTTTCCTAAATTTTAAAATTATGACTTTGACATGTAAGTCCTTTTCCATTTGGAATGTATGTTTATGCCTGGTATGAGGTAGAGACCTTTTCCCCTCCCCCCATATTGATTACCATTTATCTCAACACAATTTTTTTCAAAATTCCTTTTACCACTGATCTGAATTGTCTTGCCAAGTTTACACATATGCATGAGTTTGTTTCTAGGTTTCATTGGTCTCAGTCTGTCTTTTAAGTCATTTCCATTCTCTTTTAATTATAAACCCCTCACTTTATTATTCTTTGGGATGTTTCTGCTATTCTTCCTTTCTCTTAACCTTCTTCCATATTTCAGTATCAGCTTTTCAAGTTTCATGAAAAGCTGTTAGGACTTTTATTAGAATTGCACTATATCTATATATCAAGTTGGGAAGAATTGACATCTTTAGGATATTTAATGTTCCTATCCGTAAACATAATCTCTCTACCAGATTTTTTAGGTTTTCATTTATGTCTTCCACTAAAAATTACAATTTTTACAGTAAGAGCCTGATTTTTTGTTAGCTTTGGCTTTGGTGTGTGTTTATATTTACATGTTATATATGTATATATATTTCTATTTAAATACTATAAAAATATACAGAATACATATTTATATTTAAATGCTATCTATTGCTATTATAAATAGCATAATTTTAGTTTACATTTTGTCAGCAGTATATAGAAATACATTTTACTTTTCTATATTGAATTTTATATCCTGCAAATCTGCTAATTTCTTATTAATTCTAATAATTTACTTGTTAGATTTTATTGAAGTTTCATATAGTTAATTTACATTTAATATCAAAGTAATACAATTTTGTTTCTTCTCTTTAAATTCTTATTCTTTTTACTCTTTTTCCTTGTCATGCTTTTTTAAAAAAAATATATTTTATTGACTATACCATTACAGTTTTTCTATTCCCCCCTTCATTCCCCTCCACCCGCACACTCCCTCCCCCACCATTCTCCCCCCCCTTAGTTTATAACCACCTGTCTCAAGTTCTTTGGATTCTATATTTCCCCCACTATTCTTGCCCTCCCCCTATCTATTTCCTACCTACTGTCTATGCTATTTTCTGTGCCTTCTCCCCCCTTCTCCTCCTCCCACTCCCCTGTTGCTAACCCTCCATGTGTTCTTCATTTCTATGGTTCCACTCCTGATCTAGCTGTCTTCTTGGTTTGCTTTTGTTTTAGGTGTGGTTGTTAATAACTCTGAGTTTGCTGTCCTTTCACTGTTCATATTTTTCATCTTCTTTTTCTTAGATAAGTCCCTTTAGCATTTCATATAATAAGGGCTTGGTGATGATGAACTCCTTGAACTTGACCTTATCTGAGAAGCACTTTATCTGTCCTTCCATTCTAAATGAAAGTTTTGCTGGATAAAGCAATCTTGGCTGTAGGTCTTTGGATTTCATGACTTGGAATACTTCTTTCCAGCCCCTTCTTGCCTGTAAGGTCTCTTTTGAGAAATCCGCTCAGAGTCTGATGGGTACTCCTTTGTAGGTGACTGTCCCCTTATCTCTTGCTGCTTCTAGGATTCTCTCCTTCATTTTGGTCTTGGCTAATGTAATTATGATGTGCCTTTGTGTGTTCCTTCTTGGGTCCAGCTTCTTTGGGACTCTCTGAGCTTCCTGGATTTCCTGGAAGTCTATTTCCTTTGCCAGACTGGGGAAGTTCTCCTTTATTATTTGTTCAAATACGTTTTCCACTCGTGGCTGTTTCTTTCCCCCTTCTGGTACCCCTATAATCCGGATGTTGGAACATTTAAAGATGTCCTGGAGGTTCCTAAGCCTCTCCTCATTTTTTTGAATTCTCCTTTCTTCATTCCTTTCTGGTGGGATGTTTCATTCTTCCTTCTGGTCCATTCCATTGATTTGTGTCCCCGTTTCCTTTCCATCGCTGTTGGTTTCCTGGACATCTCCCTTCATTTCAATTAGTTTAGCCTTCATATGTTCCTCTAATTTGTGACTATAATCCACCAGTTCTGTGAGCATCCTGATAAACAGTGTCTTGAATTGTGCATCTGAGAGGCTGGCAATCTGTTGGTCACTTAGAGTTATTGGCTCTGGGACTTTGAGTTCTTCTTGTGCCATCTTTTGGGCTGTTTGTGCCTGTTAGGTATCAGGATCGGAGCCCTAGGTGTTCACCAGAGCAGGGCAACTGAGTTGCTGGGTTGTGATGCTTTATGTGGGGTTGGGGGTCAAAGAGGAGCAATGGCGTCCCGTCTGCCGCCTCCCGCTGCCGCCGCCGCCACAGGCGCGGCAGCTGCCACCGTCACCTGGGCCCGCGCATTTCGTCCCACTGCACGCGAGTGTGCCACCGCCGTCAGCCCTCCACCACTGGGTTCCCCCTCTGGGGCCTGCATGGTCCGTCTCACTGTGCGTGAATGTGTGACCGAGGTCAGTCTGCCCCACACCCTGACTGGGTCCGGGCCACTTGCGTGCCTAGGTCTGGGGATCTGTCCTGCCCGACCCTGCTCCACTGCTGGCTCCGTCCCTCTTACTGTCCCAGTTGAACAGTTAGTTGTAGTCCGACTGCTGTATAACTCAATTTTCTGTTCTTTGGCTGTGTCTTTGTTCTCCAAACCTTGGTTGTGGGAGAAGGACAGTGTTTCCACCTATGCCTCCATCTTGGCGGAAGTCCTGGAAATCGCGATGCCCAAGCACAGGCCACACCGCCAGAGGAGTCTCGCAGAGGAGCTTTTTTTTTTTTTTTTTTTTTTGCTTGGACCTCTAATATAATAGATCCAGAAGTAACACTGGGCATCCTTATTTTATTCCTGATTTTTATAAAGTATACTTGTAGTATCTAATTAGAAGTTGTGTGTGTATGTTAAGAAAACCTTTTGAAGATTAAGTTCCCTTTTTATTCCAGCTTTGAGTTTTCCATGAGTGGGCACAAATTGTATTGAATACTTATTCTGAATATATTAAGATAATTTTATGAGTCTTCTCCTTTAATCTGTTACTGTAATAAACCACATTATTCCATTTTATTTTAATTTTGAAATATATTTTAAAAGTATAGGAATATATGACAATTTAACCAATGATTACCAAGCAGAAATTCTTGTAACCACTGTGTAGGTCGCGAAATAAAACATTACTGGCCTGGCTGGTGTGGATCAGTGGATTTAGCACAGGCTTGAGAATGGAAAAGTCACCAGTTCTGTTCCCAGTCTGACACATGCCATGGCCAGGTCCCTGGTTGGGGGCTGTTGGGGCCCTGTAAGAGGCACTCTCACACAATGGTGTTTCTCTCTCTCTGTCTTCCTTCTTTCCCCTCCCTCTAAAAATAAATAAAATCTTAAAAAATAATAAACTATTACTAATACTTCAGAAGCTCCTGTGCCCTCTACTAGTTAGGATATTAAATGTTCAGTTTATGTTCTTCTACATATGTCCTAGGATGTATAATATGCATATTTAAATTAATAAGCCCAAATTTAGTAACTACCCTTCTGTATAAGTCTAGTCCATTTGCTTTAACTTCATTTACTCATTTTTTACTTGTGTTAGCGTTGTGGGGTTTTACAAAACCACATTTTTCTGTAATTTTTTAACAATGTTTTTGCTGAGTATAGAATTTGAGGTAGGTAACTGATTTCTTTTAGCACAGTCATGATAATGTCCTGCTCCTTCTGGATCCCATTGTCATTGAGAAATCAGCTATCATTCCTTTGAGGGTAGTCTTTGTGTTTTCCCTGAGTCATGTTTTATAATCATATTGATTTGAGTGTTCTACAGTTTCACTGTGATTGTATGTCTCACTAATAAGTTGGGATCCTTAGTTGGGAAAATATTAGTCTATATGATATTAATTTTCATTGATTTTTCTTTTTAAAATATTTTGTTTATTTATTTACTTTAGAGAGAGGATAAGGGAGGGAGAAAGAAAGAGAGAAACATCGATGTGCCAGAGAAACATCTGATAGGGTTACCTCTCACGTGCTCCCAACTGGGGACCTGGCCTGCAGCACAGGCATATGCCCTGCCTGGGAATTCAACCAATGAGTGACCTTTTGGTTTGAGGGACTACACCAACCTACTGAGCCATACAGGTCAAGGCAATACTAATTTTTAAAAATTTGTTGAGACTCAGTTTATAGCCTAGTAAGTAGTCCCATTTTCATAAATGTGCCTTGTACCTGCAAATTAAATGTGTATTTTCCACTTGTCACAATGACAGTTCAATCAGAAGTAGTTAGAATTTTCATACTTTTTCAATTTCTCTTAACTTCTGCTAGTTTAACATTATGAATAATTTCTCCAGTTCTTTTCAATTATATCTAATTTGATATTAAACACATCCATTGAGTATATAATTTCAATTTTTATATTAGTTCTCGAATTTTTATTGGGTCATTGTTTTCAAAAGTAATATCTTGAAAATTTTCAAATTTACAGAGAAACTGCAAAAAATAGTAAAGTGAACTCTCAGTACTTTAGCATATATCTCTTAACAATAATATTTTTTTATTTAATCATTCACAATACAAGCTTTTCTTCCACCACTCAGAGCAAAAGCATAGTTTGTTTATGGTCTTTCTATGAGGGAAGTAATTTTTCTAGTTTAGCTTTTTTCAGAATGTCACTTTGAATGGACCCCAGGTTTATCCCTTTTTTTTCCCTCCATACATAACTTACATGAGTATTTCTTGCCCCAGCCTGCTTGGCCTGTCAACACCCAGCACTTAGGCCCATTGGTTCTCAAAGTGTTGGCCTTAGACCAGCAGCATCAGTATCACCTGGGGGTTTTTGAGAAATACAAATTATCAGGCCCTATCCCAGCCCTACGAAATCAGAAACTCTGGGGGCAGGGCTCAGCACTCGGCACATTTCATAAGTTCTTTAGGTGGTTCTTAACAGTTCTTTATAGACTAGGAGTGGCACACTTTTTCTGTGAAGGCCAGATAGTAAATATTTTGGGCTTTGCAGACCATGTGGTTTCTGCTTAGACTAATCAATTGTGTTATTGTAGCCTTTAACAGTGTGTCAATGAATGGGTGTGGCTGTGTTCATAAAGCTGCATTTACCAAATCTGGCCGGGCTGGATTTGATTGGTGGGCTTTTGGGTTTCCAATCCCTGCTTTAGTCCATCAGAGGTCTGCAGATGACTTCAGGCAGCAGTTGGCTTTAGAGCGCAGTTGCTTTGCAGAATTTGTCTTTCTCCTCCTATTTTTATCCCCTGAGAATTTTTCTCACGTTTCTGTTCAACTGAGCATTTAAAGATACACACAGATTTTTAAAAAATATTCTTTATAGAGAGGTTTCTCAAGAATCCTAGTCAGAAATGGGAGTCTGTTTTTAGCCTGCTTTTCATATCATACAACCTTAACATTTTAATTCATATAGACTATAACTTAATTGTAAGGTACTTGATCCACAAGTACCTAACATTGAATTGTTTTAGAATTAGAGAACAGGAGAGCTGGAAGGGCGTTCTAATCTCACCTTCTGTTTCTACTGAAACAGAAACTGATGTTCAGAAAGGTTATGGAGACTTGCCCAGGTTGCATAATTATTAGTCATTGTCAGAGTCCTCACTAGAACCTGCAAGGGAAAGGTAACCTTGCGCCTTCAGTGTCAGCACATGAAGTTCTGAAGTTGAAAGAAAATAATTGTAACCTGATTTTTTTCCTGTTGTAATTTTTTTTCTGATTTTCTCCCATTTCAGGCTGGGATAGAAAATCGTCAGCTGGACACAGTAAATTTCTTTTTGAAGAGCAAGGAAAATCTTTTGAATCCATCCTCCAAATCTTCTGTACCTGATCAGTTTGATCAATTTCCATCTCATTTATATTTAAGAAGTAAGTAAAATAAAGATGTCTACATTTGTTGTTATTGTTGTATCTTTTTATCACTTTCAAATTATTGTTGTGCTTTCTGATGATTTCTTTACTTACCAAGACTCAATCATGAGGTTTTATTTACTTTGTGAAAAACTGAGTTGTAAGAATCTAAAAATGTTCTAATTCTAAGTGAGGTGTTTATTGTTCATATCCTGTACTGTGCTGTGTTTTTAGAATGCAAGGAAGAGGTGATCTTTCAAATTGAAGAGGTTTTTATTCAAGAGAGAATAAAATTTGTTTGCACAATTGCCTACCCTTGTAACTGTCAGAGATGTACAGTGACAGTACAGCCGGCTGTGTTATGGATTGGGACTTGTTATAAGAATTTTCAGCCTGACTCATCTGTTGAATTACCAACACTTTTTCAAGAATTTGGCTTTCATTTTTAATAAACATGAAAGTTAGCTTTTATTTTTGGACCAGATAGCCGTACAGACCCTCTCCTCAGAGTAAAATGTATTTTCTCCTTGTATATAAGGTTTATAATCTTACAGTTTTTCTTTTTTTTTTTACCTATTTTTCAGTTTTATTTATTTATTAAATTTTTTAAAAAATTTATTTTTTAAATTTAATTCTTGTTCAAGTACAGTTTTCTGTATTATATTCCCAGTTTTTCTTACTTGATACATTATAAACATCTTTCTTGTTAATAAAAGATTTGCTTATTAGCTATGGGATTAGTGAACATTTGGTCCTGTCCAAAACATTTATGGAGACTTTCGGTTAATGCAAAGGTCCTCAAAATTTAGTCATGTCCAAAATATCCACAGAGACATTTGATCCACAGTCAAAGGTCCTGGAAGTTTGGTCCTGTCAAAGACCTCAGTGATCATCTTGGTCCATGCCCAGGGGTCCTTGACCTTTGATCCTGTCAGAGTATCCATGCTTGGGAAATGTCCCTGGGTTTAAACAGCCCATAGCATTTGTTCATACTTTTGGTTTACAGGATCATTACCTAAAAATACTATCACGTTTTATTGGTCCAATAATTGTGTTGTGGCTGTATTGCCAATAATAACCCTTTTTGCCTCAGTAGCCTAGCTGGTCATGGCACATGGTGTTAAGGTAAATGAGTTGGCACGAACCAAATGTCTTTGTGGACATTTTGTACAGGATGTTTATGGGAACATAAAATTTCATTGAATAGTTTCTACTATAATTTACCCAACCAACATTATTAGACATTTGGATTGATTCAATTTTTACTGTTATTTTCAGTGCGCTGTAAATGCTGTGTCTGTAATATTTCACATATATATAGTTAATTACTCAGGATAAAGTTTTAGATGTGGAATTTCCATGTCAGTGAGGTATACATTTTATATTCTTAAATGTTTTGATAAATTGTTCTTCAGAAAAATTTTACCAGTTTGTATTCTGGTTATATGAAGAAAATGACAACCTGCTTTTCCCATCAATGTAGAGTTAGTTCTCACTGAGAATGTGGATTAGAAATTTTCTTTTTTGAAAACATTCTGTTTTCATGAACACAAACAAGTGTGGTGATTTCAGGGGCTGAGTGGGTCAGTGGAGATAGAAGAGGGTATGGTGGAATAAATAAATATGATAATCAAAAAAACCTTTTAAAAATTCTCTCTTATTTTGAATACAGAGTTTCATCTCCTCCCTTTTGAATTGCTAACATTTTTATGCTCCATTTTTTTAATCTGCTCAAATTTATAGAAAACAGCCTAGTTTGTAGTGGGGCTATACCAGTGATTATATGGTCGTTATTTACTACTGCTTTTTGGTGGTCTGTAATTTCTCATGAGTTCACTCTCACCTGCATTGCTCTGCCCCAAAGGGAGGGGGAATGAGTCTGGAAATAAAAAGCATGGGAATAGCTTTACCTGCTCTCCCAGAGGAAAACCCATGTTTCCAATGCTTGTCACTCACACAGACACAGTCTTAGAGCTGATACTGAGATAAACAGGAATCTTTCATTAGGGCCTGCAACTGGCAAATGGAGGATTCAGGGGTCCACACTCCTTGCTTGTACCTGAATGTGTAAGAGCATGGTTTTGGAATCAGACAGGCTTAAGTTAGAATTTTGGCTCTGCCACTTCCTTTCCAAATTAGCTTGGGCAAGTTAAGCTCTCTTAACCTCAGTTTCCTCATTTGTGGAAAGGGTAGGGCTATAACACCTACCTTTCAGGTTGTTCAAAGGAATAAATGAGATAGCATTTATAAAATACCACGTACAATACTTACAATACAGCAAAATGATATTTAATAGTAATACCAGTAAATAAAGACTAGTAGTAAGTAGAATTGCTAAAGTCTGCAGGTAATAAAACTATAAAAGTTTTGTGAGCTTTTTGAGAATAAGAAATTGGTCCTTGTTTTATGTTTTAAAATATTGCCAAATAATATTTTTTAAAAGATTTATTTTATTTATCTTTAGAGAGAGGGAAAGCAGGGGAAAGGGAGAGAAACATTCCTGTGTGGGAGAAGCATCGATCAGTTGCCTCTCATACACCCCAAACTGGACCTGGCCCACAACCTGGAATGTGCCCTGACTGGAAATCAAACCTTTCAGCGCCCATCCCACTGATCCACACTAGTCAGGGCGCAACATGGTATTTTTGGATATGTACATTTTATTGGGAGTATCCTGGTGTTCTTCATGTTAATTTCTTTGGTTCTTTCTCAGATGTGGAAGAGCTTACACCAGCATTGGATTTACTTTGCTTAGCAATAAGAGAAAGTGACTCTGAAACCCAAAGCAAAAACTTCTCAGAACAATTGCTTAATCTTACACTGTCCTTCCTTAACAAGCAAATAAGGGAGCTTTTTATTCACAACGAAGGTAAGAATAACAGCAAGGAAAGGTGCAATTGTCATATTCCTGTGTCAGAACAGAGATATAAGTGGGCCTACTCCAAGAGAGTGTGTAAGTCAGTGGAGTGCCATTTGTGAAAGTTGGGTAAAATCAGTGTGTAACTGGGTGAGTGAAATGAAAGTTGACAAAAAGGCCTAATCATTGTGAGAAGGTTATATTACATCACAGAGCTACTTGAGGAAAAGCTCAGATATTTTTGTTTAAAATTTTGAAAACGGTTTGAATTTTGAGGAAAAATTCAAATGAGGAAAAGCTCAGATATTTTTGTTTAAAATTTTGAAAACAGTTTGAATTTTGGCATTTTCTAGGTTTATACCAGTTTGTGATATATTCTCTTCCCTTTTCTATACACACATATTTTTATATGTGTATAAAATTGGTATGTTGGTGTTTTCCATAGAGTTAGATGAATATCTACAAAAAGGAGTGAACATTTTGACCAGCTATATTAATGAACTGCGAACCTTCATGATAAAGTTTCCTTGGAAGCTAACAGATGCTGTAGATGAATATGATATAAATGAAAATGTCCCCAAAGTGAAGGAGAGCAGTATATGGGAGAAACTCAGCATTGAGGTAAATATGAGTAATTGTCACTTCTTTTATTTGCCAGATTCGGAGGATCTGAGAAAACAATAGAAGAAACCGAATCTAGACTCTGTACACTCTGATTAAGACACTTTGGCAAGGGTTTTAGGTCTTGTATATTTGGAGGTCTTTGGGCACAACTTCAAAGTTATGTTTTCAAGCTTTGTATATTTAATTCAGAACACAGATAGGCTCCCTCTTAGTGCCACATCTGCCTGCTTGGATCCAGTGATAAATACCCAACGCCGGACTGGGGGCCGCACTCCCTCAGCAACACGCCCTGAGTGGTGAGGGCCTGGCACTTCGGGCTTCAGCATGCTGCCTGATCTTCAGATTGCTGCTGGGGATTTAGTCTTAGGAAACTTGTATTTTATGACATCACCTGGAAATATACTTAATCTGAGTCCTATCTCTGATTCTAGTTAAGGTGTTTTGCCAGTTAAATTTTCTGTGCTCATCTGCTGGACCAGGGACTGGAAAATCCCTCCATCCACATGGAGAATATTGGCACTGGAAAGACAAAGGCCAAAATAGCTTAACCCAGCTGATCAGTAGCAATAGGGAGTAAAAGTGATAAGCTTAAGAGATTGCCAGTTTCAAAGGACTGCTGTTCTTGGGGTGGAGACCTGGGAAAGTACCTGATATAATTGCATTTGCTATATCTCTTATTCATTCTCTAGCCAAAAATTGCTTGATTCTTTCTACTTTATTGGGCTTCCCTTTTCCAATCTCCTTTGCAGGTTTCATCTCCTCTTCTCTCCTATTCCCCCCTTTAATGTCTTCCAAGCTCCATCCATGGTCCTCTGCTCTTTTTACTCAAAATCACTGATTTTCTTAATTTGAGGGGAGGTTATAGTTTACTTTGATGAAAACTGTGGACTCTCTCCAAAAACATACATGTGAATGTATGCCTGTGTTCATACACGCAATTTTGCACATGGCTTAATGAGATTTACAGACCCCTCTAAAGCTTCTGGTTAAGAATGCCTCCTTTCTATTCTCTCTTGGGTTTAGGTTTTCAGTTTATGGTTGATTTCTTCTTACTTGGATTATTGCAATAACCTAATGCCTCAGTATCTTGGGCTTGAATTCCTTTCAGTCCATTTTTCAGATTGCTGCCTGAATATTCATATATATATCTATATATATCTATACTCACCTCATACTTTTAAGATCCTTCAGTGCTCCACATAAGTTTCAAGATAAAATCTGTCTCTCACACACAATGCCCTTCATGATGGAATCTCTGCTTTGCTTTCAAGTCTTATTTGCTCTTCTCCCCAGTGTTTTTCTCCTGCTATATCAAGTAATTTGGAGTTCCCTGAAGACTTGATGCTGTTTCTTGCTTCTATGCCTCTGCACATAATTGTCTCTCTTTCTGGAACTCTTGTCTTCTTTTCTCAATATGCGGACCATTTAACTTGTGAAGCTTTTACCTCAGGAGTCATCTCCCACAAGGAAGCCTTTGCTTTGTTGTCTCTCCTCTTATTTAGGTGCTCCTCTTCAGGACCCTCCGCTCTAGCACTGGGATATCTGTGTCCTCTCCTGCATCATGCAGTACTATAATCAGTACTTTATTTGTGTGTCTCCCTCTGCTCAAAAAGCTTCTGGACAGTAGGGTCTGTGTTTCAGTCAACTTTATATCCCCTGTGCAAAGCCCCAAATCTAGTAATAGATTTTCTTTTTTTTCTAAGATTTTGTTTATTTATCTTTAGAGGGGAAGGGAAGGAGAGAGGGAGAGAAATATCAATGTATGGTTGCCTCACCTGTGTCGCCTGCTGGGAACTGGCTTGCAACCCAGGCATGTGCCCTGACTGGGAATCGAACCATGATCCTTGGTTCACAGGCCCGTGCTCAATCCACTGAGCTATGCCAGCCAGGGCTAGTAATAGATTTTCAATAAATGTCCTACATTAGGTGCTTGATAAATGTGTAAGTCCATGTTGATAATCATAATAAGGAAATAAAAAGGAACTTAAAAAGCAGATGTTTTTCTTTTTTTTCCTAGGAAGTTATTGCTAATGCCATTTTAAACAACAAAATACCAGAGGCACAAACTTTCTTCAGGATTAATAGTCATTCTGCTCAAAGACTCGAAGAGCTGATTAGAATAGGCCTAGATTTGGTCTTTGACAATTTGAAAAAGAACAATATAAAGGAGGCCTCCGAGCTTTTAAAGAATATGGTGAGTGACATAATTTATTTAATCTTAAAGTTCCTAAAGAACAAAATCTCTGCATACTTAATATAATTTCTGGTTGATATAAGAATCGATTTGTGCCTGCCTGTTCATTGGGAAGTCAGATTTGATTCTAGCCAGTGTGAATCTTTTATCTCATAGTTAAAATGGAACTACAGATATAACGAGGACATGCAGCCTTTTTATGTAGATGTGGTAGCATGAATGTTTTTATGACATGGAAGGCCTTATACAGGATCACACTTAGCCCTTTAAATATACAAAGACAGGGCTTAAATTTTTTAGTACAATGCTCAGATTGGAGCTAAATCGCATTTCTTTAACCTTTGGGTGTCTGGTCAAGAGGACACAAGATTTTCTCTGTTTGCTATGATGCAATAAACTCAACATGTATTGGCCACCTTTGGACCGCTATGACTGATTCGTAACTTCAAAAGGCCACAGTTGACTATGGCCCAGCCTTCCCTACCCCATAAGATGTAGACAGGAGCTCGAATTGACCTACTGAGTATAAAGTAAGAAAGCCAAAATTTTATCAAAGAAGAGAATTGATTTTTATTCATAGTTGTTTCATAGACTAAGAAATTTGTGTAGCTTTTACTGGGTAATACTGACAATAATACTAAAATGTTTTTTGGTCGTGAGAACTTTCTTGAAGATATTTTTGATTCAAGTTTCCATCATTTGCTCTCTGTTAGACTTGTTGCTTTGGTCAGAAGTAGACAGTGTTTCTGGTTTAAGGCTGCATGTCAAAGCCTGCACAGGGCCTCATCATTTCTTGGGGAACATTCTGTATTGTTCATGTGACCACTTATACCCTACATTTGAATTGTCCAGTTGCTTATACTTTTGCTTTGTGGGCCATGGTTTTACTTCATTTGAGGAGGGGAAGTCCTAGAGCTAGGGCTCCTGAACTAAGATGTGGCCTTCATCTTCATCATTAGGGTCTTACCCATGCTAACTTTCTGCAAGTGCAGAGGAGTGAGACTATGTCAGGGTTGTTATTTGCATTGACCTTTGTTTTTAAGTGAATCATCATAGCAAATACCAATAGTTTTGGTCCAGTGATAGCCTGGCATTCCCTTAAATTGTTTGCTGTGCTGCCTTTGTTCTGACAAAATGCTTAAGAACTTTAGGGAAAGGCTGTAAATATGTATGATAAATGTAGAAAATGAAAAAAAAGAAAATGAATGTTTACAACAGCAGGGAAGCTATAGAATTCTATATACATGTATAATAGGGTAGTTCTGTATCCAACATATATATTTATATTAAAAATAGCTTCATTACAAAATTATATTTTCTCTGTATTTATTATAGGGCTTTGATGTAAAAGACCAGTTGCTCAAGATATGCTTCTATACAACTGATAAAAATATACGGGACTTTTTGGTATGTAAATGTGAACCTGTGTAGTTTGTATTTTCTAGTAAACCTTGGTAAAACTTCAGAATAAATTATTTTAACATTCAAATAATATCCAGTAAGTAAAAGTAAGACAACTCTTTTGTCTTTTTAAATGATCATTTTTGCATTTGTAGTAAAAGACAATTTGTGTGAATATATACATTACCTCAAAAATTTAAAATACAGTTCTTAAATGGCATTTAATTTCATGATATTTGTTTTACAAATGTGCTTGATTTTTGTGAAGTCACTTCTTTAATTACTTTTTATTCAAGGTTGAAGTTTTAACAGAAAAAACATATTTTTCTGAAAAAGAAAAAAGAACTATAGACTTCGTCAATCAAGTTGAAAAGTTTTATTCAGAACATTTGCAAGAAAATATGCAGATCCAGTCCTTTCCCAGGTAGTCTCGTTAGTCCTCTTTTGATAATATGGGAAGAATATTTTAGATAGTGTATAGTTTTTAATTGTTAATGAGCATGGGTTTCTTCTGTAGAACTGAGCTTACATTCTTTTTTTAAAGTATTTTTATTGATTATGCCATTACAGTTTTCCCAATTTTTTCTCCCTTTATCCCCACTCTGCCCTGCCCCCTCAACCCTCCAGCATTCCTTGCCCCTTATTAGTTCATGTCCATGGGTTGTGCATATAAGTTCTTTGAGTCCTCTGTTTCCTATATCATTTTTTATCTGTCCCTGTCTATTTTATGGCTACTAATTACGCTTCTTCTTCCTTGTACTCCCCCCCCCCCCCCGCCCAATTCCTCCCTTCCCACTCCCCACTGAAATCCCTCCATGTGATATCCATTTCTTTGATTCTGTTACTGTTCTAGTTGTTTGCTTGGTTGTTTTTTCATTGTTTTTCTTTAGGTTCATTTGTTGATAGTTGTGAGTTTGTTGTCATTTTACTGTTCATGCAAAGACTATACTTTCAGGGATCATTTCTATAGTTCATTACTGTTCATGTTTTTTATCTTCTTTTTCTTAGATAAGTCTCTTGAACATTTCATATACTAATGGCTTGGTGATGATTAACTCCTTTACCTTGCCAGACAAGGTGCTTCCCAGGAAGCACTTTATATGCCCTTCCATTCTAAATTATAGCTTTACTGGATGGAGTAATCTAGGTCCTTGCCTTTCATGACTTGGAATACTTTTTTTTAAAATCGATTTATTTATTTATTTTATTTTTTAAAAATGTATTTTATTGATTATGCCATTACAGTTGTCCTATTTCCTCCCATTCATTTGGAATACTTCTTACCAGCCCCTTCTTGCCTGCAAGGTTTATTTTAAGAAATCAGCTCATAGCCTAATGGGCACTCCTTTGCAGGTAACTTTCTCCTTTCCCCTCACTTCTTTTAGGATTTTCTCCTTATCTTTAATCTTGGGTAACTTAATGATGATGTGCCTTGGTGTATTCCTTTTTGGGTCCAACTTCTTTGGGACTCTCTGAGCTTCCTGGACTTTCTGGAAGTCTATTTCCTTGGCCATATTGGGGAAGTTTTCTTTCATTATTTGTTCAAATAAGTTTTCAGTTTCTTGCTGTTCTTCTTCTCCTTCTGGCATCCCTATAATTCAGATATTGGAACGTTTCAGGTTGTCCCAGAGGTTTGTAAGACTCTCTTCACTTTTTTGAATTCTTGTTTCTTTATTCTGTTCTAGTTGGATGTGTATTTTTTCCTTTTGTTCCAGATTGTTGCTTTGAGTCCTGGTTTCCTTCCTGTCACTGTTGGTTCCCTGAATATTTTATTTCATTTTGGATATCTTTCATTTGTTTATTCATTTTTCAACCAAGTCAAATCAGCTCTGTGAGCATTTTGATTATCAGGGCTTTAAATTCTCTATCAGACAGGTTGGCTGTGTCCTCATTGTTTAGCTGTCTTTCTGAAGTTTTGCTCTGTTCTTTCATTTGGGTCATATTTCTTTGTCTTGGCACACCTGGTAAGTTGTAAGGGGGCGGGGCCTTAGGCAAGCCTCCTTGCTGTACTGCACCACTGCCTGTCGGGGAGGGGCCGGAGCTCACCTGCTTGTCCCTAGCATACTTTCTGATGGACTCTCGTGTGAGACTGGGAGTTTCTCCCACCATACCAACCCTCGTATCAACTCTGAGTCTCAGTTTCCCCTTAAGTCAGCCCCTTCCTCACAGCCTGCTGCCTTGCCACAGCAAACCCCACCACCAGGTCTACCACCTCACCACAGTTTTTCTCCACCGGCCAGGCCACGTGGTCCACCACCTTACTGGTCTGGTTGTTCTGACTGATTTTTTCTTTAATTCCTTGGTTGTTGGAGTTCCATGCAGTTTGATTTTCTGGCACTTTTGGTTGTTCATTGATTTTAGATTGGTTGTTACCCTCCTTTTGGTTGTGTGAGGAAGCAAAGGGTTTCTTTCTACACCTCCATTTTGGCCAGAACCAGCTTACATTCTTCATGAAGATAAAACTTGTTACCATCCAGAAGGAACTCAGGAATTTCCCAATATGTATGTGTGTGCGCACACACTGGAATAAATACAAAATTGAGAGTATTAAAGTATGTGTTCTCCAAAAGCATAGAAGTTTTTTAACAGATATAAAGAAATGATGCTTTTTCCTCCAAAATTAAAAAGAAATTATATCATTGTTTTAGGTATTGGATAAAGGAACAAGATTTTTTCAAGCATAAATCTGCTTTGGACTCATTCCTGAAATATGATTATAAAGATAAATTTGACAAACAGAACCATAGAATTGCATTAAATTGGGCTCAGTGGTGGAATCAGCTAACACAAGAATCCATCCTTCTTCCCAGGATAAATCCAGAAGGCAAGTATGAGAGAGCCTGAAATCTGAATATATTGAATGAATATTCAGTTAGACATTAGTATATTTTGGTGGTATGTTTCCACTGTAGAATTCCTTTTGGGGAAAAATATTCAGTTGATTAGATGCAAGTCATGCCCTGTCTGGTGTGGCTCAGTTGGTTGGAGCATCATCCCATAGTAGAAGGATTGCGGGTTTGATCTCTGGTCCAGGCACATGCAGGAGGCAACTCACTTATGTTTCTCTTTTTCCCTTACTCTGTCTCTAAAAAGCAATTTAAAAATATCCTTGTGTGAGATTTTTAAAAATTCAAGTCATTAACACCTCTTATCTCAAGGTTATTTGTAAGGGACTTATAATGTAATAGTGAAAGAAAAAAGCTGTATGGTTCAGTAAATTGAGATTTCAAGGCTGAGTTCTTTATTAAAAAGATTTTATTTATTTTTAGAGAAAGGGAGGGAGAAAGAGAGAGAGAGAAACATCATTGTATGGTTGCCTCTCATGTGGCCCCCACTGGGGACCTGGCCCAAAACCCAGGCATGTGCCCTGACTGGGAATTAAGATGGCGATGCTTTGGTTCACAGCCCATGCTCAATCCACTGAGCCACACCAGCCAGGGCTTCAAGGCTGAGTTCTTTTTCCTGCCTCAAAGTGACATTCTTTACTTTTCCAAATCATCTTTGAGTTTTTTCTTGTGTAAACTGAAGGTCTGTATCACATTGGGGCTCTGGGGAATAATTAACAGTGGTAATTTATAGAATGTTAAATTCATGTTCATTATTATAGCCAAAGTTTTTATTTATGTTAAGAAAAAGAAAAGGGAAAAAGAAGGCTGATAAGCTAGTTCTCAAGTTTCATTTAGCCTCTGTACTAATAAGAAACAACATTTAACAACTCTTCCTCCAGCTAAATATTAATTATAAAATGAAGAGCAGCATAAAAAAGGAAAATAGTAAGGGAAGCAGAAGGCCTGAATAATTTATATGTGTAAATATTTGTCCATATATTCATACTCAGTTGATTAGTGTTGAGTTTTGTGTCAGTAATCATAATTCATTGCTATTTTAAAATGTATTTTGTCCTTAATATAGAATACAAATCATATTCTCCCGAAGCCCTCTGGAGATACCTTACAGCTCGCCATGACTGGTTAAGCATTATCTCATGGATTGGAGAATTTCAGACCCAGAATAATTATTCTTCACTTCAGCAGACTAAATGGCCTCCTCTGACTGTTGATGTCATTGATCAGAATACTTGCTGCAACAACAGCATGAGGAATAAAATTATAGATGAGCTGGCCAGGTACTATAACTGTGGGGAAGAGCAATAAAGAAAATTCTGTAATTTTTCCTTTGATACGCCACAAATACAGTGGGATGTTGTTTCATAGTATTTTAAAATTGAGGTTTTAAAATCTTACGCATTTAGCATAATGTGGTAGTGAATAGGCTCTCAAATTTCAGATGAAGGTATGTGCTTTGGTGTAGAAATATGGTGAGCTTTCAGAGGGGCTACAAGGACCAAGTGGCAAGAGCTGGATGAGGACAGCTTAGCGTCATGTGATGTCTCCTACCCTCTTCACTGCACCCATATCCATGTATGGTCTTGAACTAAAGAGGACTATTCAAATAAGAAATTAGTGAGGGGAAAGAGATCCTGAAGGTTAAGGGAAGACTTTAATTTCTAAAAATCATTCTATTAGATCAAACCCTGTAAACTTGCCATTTGTGTGGGTCAAAAATGGATAAATATGAGCAATGTCATATCATTCAACCTACTCTATCTTCCTAAGCTATCAAAATAATATAAGGAGACTTAACATATATGTTAATTTTTAAGTTTCTTAAACTTATTTCTAGGGAAAAAATAGCTGTATTGTTTACCCAATTTAAAGATATGGAGAGTGATATCCAGAGAAATTAAGAGCTTTGCCCAACCCAGTACTTAAAGGTTTTAATTATTTTAACCCTTTACTTTCTATTCACACTTCTTTCCATTACATTAAATACTCTTCTTCTTGTTTACTGAAAGTAAAATTTCATATAACTTGTATGCTTATTAAATATTTTGCTTAACATTTGATCATTTAAAAAGCTAATATATGTATAATTTATCATGAATTATGACATAGTAAAATAATGAGAGATTTCCAGCCAAGATGGACGTGTTGGTAGATACACTATGCCTCCTCACACAACCAAAAGAAGAACAACAACCAATTTAAAAAACAAAAATAACCAGAACTGCCAGAAAATCGAACTGTATGAAAGTCAGACAACCAAGGAGTTAAAGAAACATTCATCCAGACTGATAGGAGTATAGGTGGGCAGCTGGGGCAGAGAGGACACATGGCAAGGTGGCGGCAGGAGGGCCCAGACAGTCCACATTTGCATGTGGATAAACCAGGAGGAAAAACTGGGGAGAGAGACAGACTGCACAACCCAGGGTTCCAGTGTAGAGAAATAAAGCCTCAAAACCTGACTGAAAAAAGCTATGGAGGGTGCAGTAGAGGGAGAAACTTCTAACCTCACAGGAAAGCTCATTGGAGAGATTCACAGGGTCCTAGAATGCACACGAGCCTACCCACTGGGAATCAGCACCAGAAGAGCCCAACTTGCTTGTGGGTAGTGAGGGAAGTGACTGAAACCCAGCAAATAGCAGAAGTGTCACTGTTCCCTCTCAGACCCCTCTCCACCATATAGCACCACAAAGCAGCGATGTAGGTTGCCCCGCCCTGGCGAATAACTAAGGCTCTGCCCCTTACTACATAACAGGCTTGTGGAGACAAAAAAAAAATGGCCCAAATGAAAGGATAGATAAAAGCTCTAGAAAACATACAACTAAGCAATGAAGAGATAGTCAACCTATCAGATGCAGAGTTCAAAACACTTGTAATCAGGATGCTCACAGAAATGCTTGAATATGGTCACAAAACAGAGGAAAAATTGAAGGCTATGCAAAGTGAAATAAAGGAAAATGTACAGGGAATTAACAGTGATGAGAAGGAAACCAGGACTCAAATCAGTGATTTGAAGCAGAAGAAAGAGTCAATGAGAACAGAATGAAGAAACAAGAATTCACAAAAATGAGGAGAGGCTTAGGAACCTTTGGGACAACTTTAAGCATTCTAACATACGAATCATAGGGATGCTAGAAGGAGGAGAACAAGAACAAGAAATTGAAAACTTATTTGAACAAATAATGAAGGAGAACTTCCCCAATCTGGAAAAGGAAATACTTTCAGGAAGTCCAGGAAGCTCAGAGAGTCCCAAAGAAGTTGGACCCAGGGAAGCATACACCAAGGTACGTCATAATTACATTACTCAAGATTAAAGATTTGGAGAGAATCTTAAGATCAGCAAGAGAAAAGGAAACAGTTACCTAAAAGGAGTTCCCATAAGACTTTCAGCTGATTTCTCAGAAGAAACCTTGCAGGCAAGAAGGAGCTGGAAAGAAGTATTCCGTCATGGAAGTCAAGGACCTACATCCAAGATTACTCTATCCAGCAAAGCTTTCATTTAGAATGGAAGGGCAGATCAAGTGCTTCCCAGATAAGGTCAAATTAGAGGAGTTCCTCATTACCAAACCCTTATTATATGAAATGTTAAAGGGATTTATCTAAGAAAAAGACGATCAAAGCTATGGACAGTAAAACGACAACAAACTAGCTACTATCAACAACAGAACCTAAGAAAACAAAAACAAACTAAGCAAATAACTAGAACATAGAATCATAGAAATGGAGATCACATAGAGGGTTATCAGTGGGGAGGAGGAGAAGGGGAATGGAAAAAAAGGTACAGAGAATAAGTAGCATAAATGATAGGTAGAAAATAGGAGCAGGTTATGAATAGTATAAGAAATGTAGAAGCCAAAGAACTTATATGTACAACCCATGGACATGAACTGAGTGTGGGGAATGCTGGTGGGCATGGGGGTTGCAGGGCTAAGGGAATAAGGGGGGGGGGAATGGGACAACTATAACAGCATAATCAATAAAATACATTTTTAAAAAATGAACTAATATCTACTATATTAACAGATCAAAGGGAAAGATAATACCCTGATAGATAATACCCTCAAATGCTTTGTGTAAAGCATTTGATAAAACTCAATATTTATCTTGAAAATTATTAGCAAACGTAGATAGCTACAGCTCTTAACTTTAAAAGGGTGTCTAAAAAAAATCTAGCTACCATTATACTTAACAGTGAAGCATCACAAGCTTTCTCTTAGATTTAGACAAGCCTGCTATCAATTCTTCCCAAGTTGATCTTTAGATATAGTACAATCTTAATAAAAATTCGAGCGGATTTTCTTCTGAATTTTGTTAAGCTTATAATTAATATTAATATGGAAATGTAGAGGATCAAGAATAGCCTAAAAAAGAACTTCCCCTACCAGATATCAAGACTTTGTCTAAAGCTATAACAAGACAATGGGAATGTTGCTGCAGGAATAGATAAATAGACCAGTAGAACAGAATAATGAACATAGAAACAGACTTACATATACATGCTCGCTTTATATGTGACAAAAATGACACCACAGAACAGTGGGAAATGAGTAGTCTTTTTGCCCAGTCAGGGTGGCAAACTGTATGCCAAACTGGATGATACCTATATGGGGGAAAAGTTAAATTGGACCCTCTGCCTTAATCGTGCATGAAATCAACTCCAGGTAGATTTTTAAACCTAAATGTCAAATGTGAAACTATAAAGCTTTTAGAAATACAGAAGAATATCTTCATGACTGTGGGATTAGTGTATGCCGGCCAACCTGAGGTCATCCAGCGTGGACAGAGCCAAGGCATCCCCATCCCAACCTTTTTCTGACTCAGCTTCAGGGCTGGTGGTGTCTGCCATAGGGCACACCAAAACAGAAGCCTGAGGGCAGTGGACTTTTCTGGAGCAACGAGTACAGGTTAGCCTCCAGGGACACAGAGCAGGAGAAGTGTAAAGCTTAGGCCTGAAGGGGAGGGTACCAGTACAGTTAAGCATTTCACAAAGAGAAAGCAAAAATGGCCAGTAAGCATGTGAAAAGGTGCTCTTCCTCATTTGTAGTCATGGAAATGTAAATTTATTTTACAAAAAAATCTGAGAGCAACTGCAATGACCATCCAAGGTAGAGCAGATAAATAAAATGTAGTATAATCATATAAGATGTAATGCCCTAAAGCCCTGGCTGGTGTAGCTCAGTGGATTGAGCATGGGCCTGTGAACCACATGATCGCAGTTCAATTCCCAGTCAGGGCACTGCCTGGGTTGCAGGCCAGTTCCCAGCAGGGGACGCATGAGAAGCAACCATACATTGATATTTCTCTCCTTTTCTTCCCTTCCCTTCTAAAGATAAATAAACAAAATCTTAGAAAAAAAGTTAAAAAAAAGATATAATGCACTAGATAACAAAAACTGACAAACTATAGCTGTAGGTATCAACACAGATAAATTGCACAATGTTGAGTAGAAGAATTTTCCAAAATGTACCAGAATGTTTTATTTATATATGAAGCTTAAAATAGGCAAAGCCAAACCATATATTATTTGGGGTTGCATATATGGGTGCTAAAACTATGAATAAGACTAAGGGAATGGTTATCACAAAAGTCAGGGTAGCAAAGGACATGAAATGGGGAAGGGATACACCAAGAGCTTCCAGGTATAATGTGCTGTAGTCTGGATGATGGCTACGTAGTGTTTCTTTAAACTCCACATTATATATTTTCTGTATGCCTTGGGTGTATATGATGTTTTTAACAGTAAATTTATAAAAAGTACTATTTCAATGCAGATTTCTATTGTTTAGTAGTTGGTTTATTTAAATTATTTTGCTTCAGTTTCTTAGTAATTTTGTTTGTATATTTTGGTGAATTTATCAGTGCTAAAAACATCTAGTTCAAGAGCTAACCACCATTGCACACTGGATTGTACAGTTCCAATCATACAAAAAAATGGAGATAGCTTAGTTTAGGTTGTTGAAATATTTAAGATAACTTAAGACAGTTATTACTACCTTTAAATACTAACATGATTCAAAAACCTTTGTTGTAAACCAACAAAATGTGTCTTCCTATGTATTGATAGAGTAAAAATTATCAGTTTTAGTTTGTAAGTTTTTTTTTTAATGCAGTAAGTCATCTCTTAACATTGTGGATAGGTTCTGTGACTTTAAGTGAAACAACATGTAATGAAACCAGTTTTACCAATGGCTAATTGATATGAACAAGAGTTAAGTTACTATAGTATCTCATCAATATTATAAGTTAAAACAAAATGGCATTGAGTGAAAAAAGAAAAGGGCATTATTTGAGTGCCTGCTGTAGTTAAGACTTAAACTAATGGAAGTGGTTTGGTGTGCTCTGAATCTAGCAACTTTGTAACTTTCCATCTCTTAAACCTGTCCTATAGGAATGGGATTTTTCTTATATCTGAACTAGAAGACTTTGAACTCTTCCTCCTAAGACTGAACCGCATTGGGGGTGTGATGCAAGATGCCCTTCCTGTTCAAAACTACAGATCCAAAGAAGGATGGGATTTCCATTCTCACTTCATTCTCTATTGTTTGGAGCACAGTCTGCAATATCTTCTTTATGTATATCTTGACTGTTATAAGTAAGTGCTGAGAATTGGTTGTCCTTGAGTAGGTCTTCACGTTTCCTCTTTCAATTCTATTTGAATATGATAATAGGAAAATATTGAGCATTCACATGAGGAATACTGATTTTTTAAAATTTTTCTTTTTTTCAAATGGCAGAGAGAGGGGAAGGGAGGGAGAAAGAGAGAGAGAAAAACATTGATGTGAGAGAGACATCTATTGTTTGCCTCCTGTATCAGCCCTGACTAGGGACTGAACCTGCAGCCCAGTCATGTGCCCTGACCAGGAATTGAAGCTGTGAGCTTTTAGATTGCAGGTTGATGCCCAACCAACTGAGCCACACCAGTCAGCGCAACTGATTTTTAAAGTAGTTCTTTCCCCTGCAGCACTTGGTATACCTTTTAGTTCCATGCTGCATTCAACTAAAGGTTTATCTTGTGTGTTTTGGTAATGTTAAATTTGTAATATCTCTGTTAATCTTTTAAATAGCTAGAGATTAGGATAAAGTGAAAGTTTAAAAAGAGGATGAGTCCTGGCTGGTGTGGCTCAGTGAACTGAGTACTGGCCTGCAAACTGAAGGGTTGCCAGTTCGATTCCTAGTCAGGGTACATGCCTGGGTTGTGGGCCAGGTCCCCAGTTGGGAGCATGTGAGAGGCAACTGATTGATATTTTTCTCCTTCTCTTTCTCTCTTGCTTCCCCTCTCTCTAAAAATAAATTTAAAAAATTAAATAAAATCTTTAAAAGAGAGGACGATTCTAAAGGTTAACCTAGAGTTCTTTGATACTTTCATTACCAGGCAAATGTTAACCAGTTTACATTTGGATAGACGAGTAGATAGATGGATGGATGGATGGGTGGATGGGCACCAATATATACCTACTTAAGATCAACCTGAAGATTCATATATGTGGCCTGTGTTTGTTGCTATTGGGTCAGTAATAACAACAATAGTAGTAGTGTCTAATATATGAGTGCTTATAATGTTCTTGACCCTTAAGTTATCTCATTTAATTTTCACAAAAACCCTATGAGGTTGTTATTTCTTTCTCCATTTCACAGATGAGCAAACTGAGGCTTTGAGAGAGAGTAAGTGCCTTATGGCTCATAGCAAGTACATGGCAAAGTCAGATATAACTCTACTTATGTTTGATTCTAGAGCCCACTTTCAGTATGCTAATGAAAACGTTATTAAAATTTTATTTCAATTGTTGTTCAAGTACAGTTTTCTGTCTTTTACTCCCATCCCAGCCCACCCACCCACCCAGCTCTCCCCACCTCCCTCCCATTTCCACCCCCCTAGTTTTTGTCCATGTGTCCTTTATACTAGTTCCTGTAAACCCTTCCCTTTTCCCCCTGAAATTCCCTCCCCTCTCCCCTCTGGCCACTGTCAGCCTGTTCTCTATTTAATAAAAACATTTTTATTTGGGGTAGTAAAGACTAGGATTTCAAACAGAGTGTATTTTCTGGTTCATATCTTTGAGGCTTGCTTACACACAAAAACGTTTTCCACAAAGCTGCTGGCAAGAGATGATTTAAAAGCCATATTTTCAAAGTACCTATTCTGACCCTTAACTGCTCAGTCCTAGCTTCTTTGTAGTTGTGTAAAGGTTTTTGAAAACCTCGTAAGTTTGAAAATGCTATAGAGTTTTCTTGTAAAAATAATAAAATACAAAGTACCTTGAAGACCTTAAAGTGTGAGTTATCTATTAAATTGTGGTAGTGAACACATCTTATTTATTTATTTTTTAAGGTTTTATTTATTTATCTTTAGAGGGGAAGGGAAGGAGAGAGGGAGAGAAATATCAATGGTTGCCTTGTGTGCGTCCCCTGCTGGGAACTGGCCTGCAACCCAGGCATGTGCCCTGACTGGGAATAGAACCATGATCCTTTGGTTCATAGGCCCACACTCAATCCACTGAGCTACACCAGCCAGGGCTCACATTTCAAATATTGTTATCTCTGTCTCTAAAATTTTCCTATATTTCTAGATCATAAGGAATGTGTAAAACGACACAAGTGGGAGTATATTGTGTTATATTTACTCTTAAAATCCAGGGTTCTATTTTTATGCTCATTATCACCTGAGGAAATACGATTGTAGCTGTGTGTCTTATCCTGTATATTAATCAGAGTGTGTTTTTTATTTTATATTTTTATACAGGCTTAGTCCATCAAACTGTCCCTTTTTGGACAAAAAAGAATTACATGAAGCTCACCCTTGGTTTGAATTTTTAGTTCAGTGTCGACAAGTTTCTGGTAACTTAACAGGTATGGGTGTATTGTATTAAATACAAAAAATTCTGTGGATAAATAACTGGTCTTTGAGTAGCATTTAACTTGTGAACTCTTTTAAATGAATCATTTGGCTGTAGACAAATATCTGATCATAATCTAGGCTCAAGCTTTCTTTAAGAAGCAGAAGAACAAAAATGTTAGCTTCTTCCCAGCTAAGAAAAGCCAGACTTGGAGCAGACAGAGCGTGTAGTTGTTTCCTTTCATTCTCAGCCTCCTGCTCTATTCTCTTTGGATATCTCTCATCTTACCAGTTTATCATAGCTGAATTTCTGCTCTCTGGCAGGTTGACAGCCTTTTCCCATGAAGAAATGGTCTGTTTTCTTTTAGTGAGGAACTCCACATGGAGTGAAAAATGCACAGTATGTGTGGTCTTGTGTTTTCTGTAGCAGAGCTGCTGACAGAGTGTTGCTCTGGTTACAATCAGATAGTCCTGTGAGCCCTGAGGGCTTAGCTGGTATTATTCCAGAGATTTCTAAAAGGGCAAGGAATGTCAACAGCCAATCTTTCACTTCTATATAATATCTGGTTTCTTAGCAGATGAAGAATATGTTCATAATTTGCTTTGTTTTGTTTTGTTTGTTCTTTTGGTGTTGATTATAGTAATATATGTTCATTGTAAAAAAAAAATTGGAAGCTGTCGAGAAGATAACTGTCCATAGTAGAAGCCTAGGTAGATAGGAAGATCCATAGGTAGTTCTTTTTTCTAAATTTATTTTATTTTCTATTTTTCCATCACCATTTATCCCCCTTTCACCCTCTTCCACTTCCATCCACTCCCTTCCCCCCCACAATCACCAACCCACACTGTTGTCCTTGTCCATGGGTCCTTTCTCTCTTTTTTTCTTTTTTGCTCAATCCCTCTCCCACCCCAGCTCCCCTGCTCTCTCCTGCTCCCAGAGCTCTCAGCCTGCTCTCTATCTATGAATCTGTCTTTATTTTGCTTGTTAGTTAAATTTATTCATTAGATTCCACATATGCATGAAATCATATAATACTTGTCTTTCTCTGACTGGCTTATTTCACTTAGCATACTGTTTTCCAGGTCCATCCATACTCTTGAAAAGGGTAAAATTTCCATTTTTTTTAAACAGCTGAGTAGCATTCCATTGTGTAAATGTGCGATAGCTCTTTTATTTATTTTTAAATATATTTTATTGATTATGCTATTACAGTTGCCCCATTTTTCCCCCTTCATTCCCCTCCACCCTGCACACCCCTCCCCCCACATCCCCCCTTTAGTTCATGTCCATGTGTCATAAGTTCTTTAGCTTCTACATTTTCCACACTTGCCCTCCCCCTGTCTATTTTCACCCCACCGTCTATGCTACTTATTCTCTGTACCTTCTCCCCCCTTCTCCTCCTCCCACTCCCCTGTTGCTAACCCTCCATGTGATCTTCATTTCTGTGTCTCGGCTCCTGATCTAGCTGTCTCCTTAGTTTACTTTTGTTTTAGGTGTGGTTGTTAATAACTCTGAGTATGCTGTCCTTTCACTGTTCACATTTTTTATCTTCTTTTTCTTAGATAAATCCCTTTAACATTTCATATAATAAGGGCTTGGTGATGATGAACTCCTTGAACTTGACCTTATCTGAGAAGCACTTTATTTGCCCTTCCATTCTAAATGAAAACTTTGCTGGATAGAGCAGTCTTGAATGTAGGTCCTTGCCTTTCATGACTTGGAATACTTCTTTCCAGCCCCTTCTTGCCTGTAAGGTCTCTTTTGAGAAATCAGCTGAGAGTCTGATTGGAAGTCCTTTGTAGGTGACTGTCCCCTTATCTCTTGCTGCTTCTAGGATTCTCTCCTTCATTTTAATCTTGGGTAATGTAATTATGATGCGCCTTAGTGTGTTCCTCTTTGGGTCCAACTTCTTTGGGATTCTCTGAGCTCCTTGGACTTCCTGGAAGTCTATTTCCTTTGCCAGATTGAAGAAGTTCTCCTTTATTATTTGTTCAAATAAGTTTTCCACGTGTTGCTCTTCCTCTTCCCCTTCTGGTACCCCTACAGTTCAGGTGTTGGAACATTTAAAGATATCCTGGAGGTTCCTAAGCCTCTCCTCATTTTTTTGAATTCTTGTTTCTTCATTCTTTTCTGTTTGGTTGTTTCTTTCTTCCTTCTGGTCCACACTGTTGATTTGAGTCCCAGTTTCCTTCCTATCACTATTGTTTCCCTGTGCATTTTTCTTTATTTCACCTAGTGTAGCCTTAATTTTTTTATCTAATTTGTGACTAAATCAACCAGTTCTGTGAGCATCCTGATCCACCGGTGTTTTGAACTGTGTGTCTGATATGTTGGCTATCTCTTGGTTGCTTAGAACTATTGGCTCTGGAGCTTTGATATGTTCTGTTTGAGCCATAATGTTTTGGTCTGGTCACACCTGTTACATATGAGAGGCGGAGCCTTAGGTGTTCACCATGGGGGGTTAACACAGTTGCTGGGTTGTGATGCTGTATGTGGGGGTGGGGTCAGAGAGGGAGCAATGGCATTTGTTGGGCTCTCTCTTGGATTTCCGTTCCCTCTGCTGCTTCTCACAAGCAAATTGGGTCCTTCTAGTGCTAGTTCCTGGGTGGGTGGGCTTGTGTATGTTCAAGGACCCTGTGGGTCTCTCCAATGAACTTTCCTGTGAGGCTGGGAGCCTCTCCTGGCATCTCAACCTCCAAAAGTTTTTCCAATCAGTGCTTTTAGGCTTTATTTCACATCGCTGGGGCCCTGGGTTACGCAATTTGTCTCACTGCCCTTTTTTTTGGCCTGGTTTATCTGTGTGTGAATGTGTGTTCTTGGTCAGCCAACTGCCTTGCACACCTCGTTTTCTCCCCACACCCAGTCCTGCTAACCACTGCCTCTACCTCCTGGGACCCCTCTCTGCTCACTGCCGACTCCACCCCTCTTACTGGTTTGGATGAATGGTTCATTTTTGTCGGACTTTGGTGCAGTTCAATTTTCTGTCTATTCTGGTTGTGTTTTTGTTTCTAAGTCTTTGTTGTCCTTAAATTTGGTTGTGCGAGAAGGTACAGTATTTCCACCTATGCCTCCATCTTGGCCGGATGTATATCCCATAGCTCTTTTATATACTCATCTACCAGTGGACACTTGAGCTGCTTCCACATCTTGGTGATTGTAAACAATGCTGCATTGAACATAGGGGTGCTAAAATTCTTTCAAATTAGTGTTTTGGGTTTCTTAGGATAAATTCCAAGAAGTGTAGGGTCATAAGGCAGATCCATTTTTAATTTTTTGCAGTAACTCCATTACTGCTTTCCACAGAGGCTGCACTAACCCCACTAACAATGCATGATAGTTCCCCTTTCTGCTCCTCCTTACCAACACTTGTTTGTTGACTTACTGATGATAGCCATTCTGACAAGTGTGAAGTGGTATCTCATGTGGTTTTAACTTCCATTCCTCTTATGAGTGGTGTTGAGCATCTTTTCATGTGTCTATTGGCCATCTGTATATTGTCTTTGGAGAAATATCTATTCAGGTCCTTTGCCTATTTTTAAATAGGATTGTTTAGTTTTTGGTGTTGAGTCTTATTAATTCTTTCTTTTTAAATATTTTATTCATTTACCTTATTAGAGATAGAGGAAGGGAGGGAGAGAAGCAGCAATTTGTGAGAGTACATGAATTGGTTGCCTCTCACACACCCCCAAGCAGGGACCTGGTCTGCAACTGAGGCATGTGCCCTTTGGTTTGCAGGCTGGCATTCAGTCTGCTGAGCCACACTAGCTAGGGCAAGTTTTATAAATTCTTTATAAATTTTGGATGTTAACCCCTTATCAGATGTATTAGCAAATATGTTTTCTCATTCATGGGTTGTCTTTTCATTTTGTTTAGTGTTTCCCTTGCTGTGCAAAGACTTTTCAGTTTGACGTAGTCCTATTTGTTTTTTTCCTTTTGTTTCCCTTTCCTCAGAAGATATATCAGAAAAAAATATTGCTATGAGAAACATTTGAGATTTTACTGCCTATATTTTCTTTTTTTAAAAAATAGTTACTTTTTTAATTTAGGGGGGAAGGGAGGGAGAAAGGGAGAGAAACATTGATGCAAGAGAGAAACATCTATCTGTTTCTTCTCTTACCCTGACCAGGGCAGCAAACTTGCAACCTAGACATGTACGCTGACCAGGAATCTAACCAACCTTTCACTTTGCAGGGTGATGCTCAGCCAGCTGCGCTACACTGGTTAGGGCTGTCTACGTTTTCATTGGGATTTTTATGGTTTTTAGCCCAACGCTTAAGTCTTTAACCCCATTTTGAGTTTATTGTTGTGTGTGGTGAAAGAAGGTGGTCTAGTTTCATTTTTTTGCATGTATCTGTCTAATTTTCCCAACACCATTTATTTAATAGACTATCTTTAGCCCATTGTATGTTTTTGCCTCCTTTGTCAAATATTAATTGACCAGAAAGGTTAGATTTAGCCCTGGTCAGTGTGGCTCATTTGGTTGGAGTGTCATCCCCCTGCACTAAAAGGCTGCAGGTTTGATTACTAGTCAAGGAACATACGTAGGTTACAGGTTTGATTTGCAGTTTGGGTGTGTATGGAAGGCAACCAGTCATTGTTTCTGTCTCACATGGATAATTCATTTTCCTTCTTTCTCTTTCTCTTTCTCTCTCTTCTCTCTCTCTCTCTCCTCTCTTTCTCTCTCTCCCTGCCCCATTCCTCTCTAAAAGCAATGAAAAAATGTCCTTGGGTAAGGATTGAAAAACAGGTGTGGGTTTATTTCTGTGCTCTCTGTTCTGTTCCATTGATCTGTGTGTCTGTTTTTATGCTAGTACCATGCTGTTCTGATTACTGTGTCCTTATAGTATAGTTTGATAGTAGGTAGCCTGATTCCTGCAACTGTGTTTTTCTTCAAGATCACTGTTGCTATTTGGGCTCTTTTGTGGTTCTATATAAATTTTTGGAATATTTATTCTAGTTCTGTGAAATAAGCCACTAGTATCTTGATAGGAATTGAGTTGAATCCGTAGATTGCTTTGGGTAGTATGGACATTTTAATGATATTCATTCTTCCTATCCATGAGCACGGTATATGTTTCCACTTATTTTATACTCTTCAATTTCTTTGTTTAGTGACTTAATTTTCCAAGTACAGGTTTTTTTTACATTCTTAGTTAAATTTATTCCTAGGTATTTTATTCTTTTTAAAGCAATTGTGAATGGGCTTGTTTTCTTATTTTCCCTTTCTGATAGTTCATTATTAGCATCTAAAAATGCAACTGATTTCTGGATATTTATTTTGTATCTGGCGAATTTACCAAATTCATTTATTAGTTCTAGTAGTTTCTTGAATGTTTAGGGTTCTCTAAATACAGTATTATGACGTCTGCAAATAATGATAGTTTGACTTCTTTCCAATTTGGTGTCTTTGATTTCTTCTTCTTGTCTGATTGCTGTGGCTAGGACTTCCAGTACTACTTTGAAGAAGAGTGGATGTCCCTGTCTGGTTCCTATTTCTGGATGTAGTTTACTTATATTTTGTTAAAGATTTTAGCATCTATGTAATCAGGAATATTGGCTTGTAATTGTCTTTCTTTACAGTGTCTGTATTTGGTTTTGGAATTAGGATAATGCTGGCCTCATAAAATGAGCTTGAGAATCTTCCCTTCTCTTGAATTTTTTGGACTAATTTGAGAATGATAAGTGTTAGGTCTTCTCTAAATGTTTGGTAAAACTCACCTGTGAAGCCATCCAATCCAGAGCTTTTGTTTTGAGGGAGTTTTATTTATCATTGCTTCATTTTCATGAGTTGTAATCTGTCTATTCAGATTCTCTGATTCTTACTGATTCAATTTGGGAAGATTGTATGTTCCTATGAATTTATCATTTCACCCAGGTTGTCCAAATTCTTCATATATTGTTGTTCACAATATTTTCTCATAGTCCCTCGTATTTCTTTGGTGTCTGTTGTTACCTCTCCTCATTCATTTCTGATTTTATTTATTTGGGTCCTCTCTCTTTTTTTCTTGATTGGTCTGTTTAAAGGTTTGCCAGTTTTGATTATCTTTTCAATGAGCCAGCTATTGATTTCATTGATATTTTATCATTTTTGGACTACTTCATTTATTTTTCTTCTGATCTTTATTATTTTCTTCTCTTCACTTTGGGCTTTGCGTATTGTTCTTTTTCAAGTTCCTTTAAGTGTAAAGTTAGATTATCTTTTTGAGCTTTTTTCTTGTTTCTTGAGATAGTCTTCTAATGCTATGAATTTCCCTTTTAGGATGTTTTCCCCTGTGTTCCACAGATTTTGGGTTATGTGTTCTCATTTTTGTTTGTTTTAAGGTATCTTTTAGCCCTGGCTGGCATAGCTCAGTGGATTGAGCACGGGGCTGCGAAGCAAAGGATCACGGTTCGATTCCCAGTCAGGGCACATGCCTGGGTTGCAGGCCAGTTCCCAGTGGGGGACACATGAGAGGCAACCACACACTGATATTTCTTTCCCTCTCTCCTACCCTTCCCCTCTCTTTGAAAATAAATAAATAAAATATTTTTTAAAAAAGGTATCTTAAAGGCCTTGTTGATTTTCTGTCTGGAAGATCTATCCATTGATGTCAATGAGGTGTTAAAATCCCCTACCATACTGCGTTACTTTCTGTCTCTCCCTTTGTGTCCATTAAGATTTGCTTTACATGTTTAGATGTTCCTGTGTTGAGTTCATAAATGTTTACAAGGTTTATATCTTCTTGTTGGATTGCTCCCTTTATCATTATGTAGTGTCTTTGTTTGTCTCTTGCTTTAGCTTTGGCTTTAGAGTCTGTTTTCTCAGATATAAGTAGTGCAACTCTAGCTTTTTTTCCCTTTCCATTTGCGTGAAATATCTTTTTCCATCCCTTTACTTTTACTCTGTGTGTACCTTTCTTTCTGAGGTGGTCTCTTGAAGAAAGCATATATATGGGCCTGGTTTTCTTATCCATTCAGCTACCCTATGTCTTTTGTTTGGAGCATTTAATGCATTTACATTTAGAGTGATTATTGGTAGGTATGTATTTATTGCCATTTTATTTTTTAATTATGTTCTGTTGTTATTTGTCTTCTTTTTCTTCCTTCCTCCTCCTCCTCCTCCTCCTCCTTCTTCTTTACCTTTAGTGTGGGCTGAGTACACCCTCCCTCATCTTATACTTGAGACTTGATTGCTGTTGGCAGGTTAATGGGGGGTATTTACCCAGGCTAGTCAGTTTCCAAGGACTGGTTGTGAGCACTGACCACCAACCTCCACCCTCTGTGGAGGATCAGTTGTGCAGGGGCAAGGTGTTAGTGCTCCATTGTGGTGTGTAGCTGTCCACTGGGGTTTCCTGGGTGGTGCAGGCCATGGTCAGCCCCCACCTGTGTTTTGCCTGGGGCCACCTTGTCTGAGGTATAAAACAAGCTGAGATGGCTGCTCCTCATGCTGGCCTTGGAGATTCAAGGCAAAGCCAAGGTGTGAATCTAGGCTGGTTGCTGCTAGTGCTGGGCCTGGGGCCACTTAGCATAAGGTATGGGGATGGGGTGTGGGGGGGCATCACTGAGGCTGACTGTTGCTTGTTTGAGAGGATTTAGGAAGTTGTGCAGCATGAGCCAAGACCAGCCATTTGTATGGAAAAGCAGCTTGGATGGGTCTATAAGCTAGGCGGGATGGAGTATCTGAGTATCTCCAGGTCGGCTCATGAGTATCTCCTGGTCGCTCCAGGTCGGGACAAACAGTGTTAGCCAGGTTGATGGAGACTCAGTTATGACACTGGACTGCTGGCTCTGTGTCCCTGTGGTGAGGGAGGGGGTATTCAGGAGCGAGACAGTGGCTTCTGCCCACCATTCTGCCTGGGAGAACACTATCCCCCAGCTCTTGCCTTGATGCCAGACACTTCAGATTCTCCCTGCATGGCTCTGGTGCTTTCAAATTGCTACCCTGGTGCTAGAGCTCAGAGAGAGTCCGAATAAGTCCATGTGTGAGTTCTTTAAGAGGAACTGCTTGGGACTCCAGAAGTTTCTTTCACTGATTGAGTCCCTGCTGGTTTTTACATCCAGAAGTTATAGGGGCTTAGTTTCCTGGAACGGGAACCCTGGGCTGGAGTACCTGGTATGGGTCTGTACTCCCCACTCTTGAGTTATCCCTCCCAGAGTTTTATCTACCACATGTGGATATGGGACCAGCCCATTCCACGTCTATGTCCCTTCTACCAGTCTGCATGGATGTGATTTCTTTAATTCTGTAGTTGTCAGACTTCCTTTCAATTAATTTCTGATGGTTCTGAGTAATGGTTATTTTATATTTTAGTTGTGATTTTGATGTGGTTGTGCAAGGAGAAGAGCTGTGTTTACCATGCCACCATCTTGACCAGAAGTCCCCACCTTTTTAGTTTGATGATGGTTTCTTTAGTCATGCAGAAGCTCTTTAATGTGATATAGTCCCATATGTTTATTTTTTTCCCTTTATTTTCCTTGCCCTAGGAGATATACTGCCAAACTTTTGCTATGTGGGATTTCTGAAATTTTACTGCCTCTGTTTTCTGCTAGGACTTTTATGGTATCATGACTTGTATTTAAGTCTTTCATCCATTTTGAGTTTATTGTGGTATATGGTGTAAGTTGGTGGTGTCGTTTTATTTTTTTTTTGCATGTACAAGTCCAGTTCTCCCAACACCATTTATTGAAGAGGCTATTTTTACTCCATTATATGCTCATTCCCCCTTTGTCAAATATTAATTGACCGTAGAGACATGGGTTTATTTCTGGGTTCTTTATTCTGTTCCATTGATCCATGTGTTTGTTCTAACACCAGTACCTGCTCTTCTGTTGCAGTGGACTTGTAGTATAGTTTGATATCAAGTATTGCGATCCCTCCAACTTTATTCTTATTTTTCAATGTACTGAGGCTATTCGGAGTCTTTTTTGGTTCCCTATATATTTTTGGAATATTTATTCTAGATTAATGAAATATGCCATTGGTATTTTAATAAGGATTGCATTGAATCTATAGATTGCTTTTGTAGTATGCACATTTTAATGATGTTAATTCTTCAGATCAATGAACAGAGTATGTGCTTCCATTTATTTGTATTTTTTTCAGTTTCTTTTTCAATGTTCTATAGTTTTTTGAGTACAGGTCTTTTACCTCGTTGGTTAAATTTATTCCTAGGTACTTTATTGGGATTTTTTTCCTAGGTTCTGTTTCTGATAGTTCATTGTTGGTGTACAAAAATGCCATTGATTTCTGAATATTGACTTTGTATCCTGCTACTTTGCTGAATTCACTTGTTAGGTCGAGTAATTTTTTGATGGAGATTAGGATTTTCTAAGTACGGTATCATGTTGTCTGCAAATAATGACAGTTTTACTTCCTCTGTCACAATTTGGATGCCTTTTATTTCCTCTTCTTGTCTGATCACTGTGGCTAGAACTTCTAGTACTATGTCGAATAAGAGTGGTGGAAGCGGGCACCCTTGTCCTGTTCCTGATCTTCAGGGAAAATTTTTTCGTTTTTGGACATTGATATGTTGTTGGCAGTAGGTTCTCATATATGGTCTTTATGTGTTGAGGTGTGCTCCATCTGTTCCTACTTTGCTCAGAGTTTTTATTGTAAATTGGTGCTGGGTTTTATCAAATGCTTTTTCTGCATCTATTGACATGATCATGTGGTTTTTGTCTTTCATTTTGTTTATGAGGTATATTACATTTATTGATTTGCAAATATTGTATCATCCTTGGATCCCTGGAATAAATCCCACTTGATACATGGTGTATGATCTTTTTAATGTACTGCTGTGTCAAGAGAACCAGTATTTTGTTGAGGATTTCAATATCTATGTTCATCAGAGATATTGGCCCATAACTTTCTTTTTTGTTGTGTCTCTACCTGGTTTTTTAAGTAAGGTAACACTGGCCTCATGAAAAGATTTGGGGCGTTTTTTGTCTTCTTGAATTGTTTAGAATAGTGCAAGAAGAATAGGAGTTAGTTCTTCTTTGAACGTTTGTAAAATTAGCCTGTGACACCATCAGGTCAGGGTATTTGTGTGTCAAGAGTTTTTTGATTATTGCTTTGATTTTGCTACTGGTTATCAGTCTCTTCAGGCATTCTGCTTCTTCATTCAGTTTTGGAAGATTCTTTGTTTCTGCAAATTTATCCATTTAGTCCATGTTGTCCAATTTCTTGACATATAATCATTCATAGTAATTTCTTACAATTCTTTTTATATCTGTGGTGTTGGTTGTTATTTGTCCTTTTTATTTTCTGATTTTATTTATTTGAGTGGTCTTTTTTCTTGATGAGTCTTGTTTAAGGTTTGTCAGTTTTGTTAAACTTTTCAAAGAATCAGCTCCTGAATTCACTGATCCTTTGAATTGTTTTTTTAGTCTCTATGTCATTTAATTCTGCTCTGGTCTTAATTATTTCCATCCTTCTACTCACTGTGAGCTTTGTTTGTTTTAGTCCCTGTAGTTGTTTTAGATGTAGGGTTAGGGTGTTTATTTGAGATTTTTCTATCTTCTTTAGGTAGGCCAGTATTGCTATGAATTTTCCTCTCAAGACTGCCTTTTTCTGTGTCCCATAGGTTTTAGGTTGTTGTATCTTCATTTTCATTTGTTTCCAGATACTTTTTGATTTCTTTCTTGATCTCATTGTTAACCCATTCATTATTTAAGAACATGTTATTCAGTCTCCATGTATGTTTTTGAGGGTTTTTTTAAAGATTTTATTTATTTATTTTCAGAGAGAGGGGAAAGGAGGGAGGAAGAGAGGGAGAGAAATAGAAATGTGTGGTTGCCTCTCATGCACCTTTATTGGGAACCTGGCCTGCAACCCAGGCATATGCTTTGACTGGGAATTGAACTGGAGACCCTTTGATTCACAGGCCAGCACTCAATCCACTGAGCCATACCAGCCAGGACTGTTTTTTGAGTTTTTTCTTTTAGGTTGCTTTCTAGTTTCAAGCTTTTGTGATCAAGAAGGCACTTGATATAATTTCAATTTTCTTGATTTTGTTGAGGCTTGCTTTGTGTCCTACCATGTGGTCTTTGAACATGACCTGTGTGCATTTGAAAAATATGTATATTTTGATTGTTTGGTGTGAAATGGTCTGTGAATATCAGTTAAGTCCATTTGATCTAGGGTGTCATTCAATGCCACAATATCCTTGCTAATTTTTTGTTTGGATGATTTATCCATTGTTGACAACTGGGGTGTTAAAATTTCCTATGATGACTATATTTCTGCCGATCTCCTTCTTAAAGTCCTGCAAGGTTTTTCTTATGTATTTAGATGCTCCTGTGTTGAATGCATATATGTTTACAAGGGTTATATCTGCTTGTTGCACAACTCCCGTAAGTATTATGTAGGACCTTCTTTGTCTCTTGTTATGGCCTTTGTTTTGAAGTCTATTTTGTCTGATAATAAGTATTGATACCCCAGCTTTTCATGTCCATTTACTTTTTCCATCCCTTCACTTCAGCCTGTGTAGATCTTTGTTCTGAGCTGGGTCTCTTGTAGAGAGCGTATATGTGTGTCATGTTTTCTTATCCATTCAATTACCCTATGTCTTTCGATTAGACCATTTAATTCCTTTACATTTAGTGTTATTATTGATATGTATTTTTCATTGCCGTTTTCCCTTTGTTCTTGTGTTCCTCTCTTTTTCTTCATTTTTAAAAACGATTTTATTATTTATTTAAACAAATTTTGTTTGTTTTTTTTAATTTTTAGAGAGAGGGAGGGAGAAAGAGAGAAAGATCAGTGTGTGGTTGCCTCTCGTGCACTCTCTACTGGGGACCTGGTCTGCAACCCAGGAATATGCCCTGACTGGAAATCAAACTGGCAACCCTTTGGTTCACCGATCGAAGCTCAATCCACTAAGCCACAACAGCCAGGGCAATTTTATTTATTTTTAGAGACAGGGGAGTGAGAAAGAGAGGGAGAGAAACACCGATGTGAGAGAAACATCAATTGGCTGTCCCTCACACACATCTCATCCATGGACCAAACCTGGAACCCAGGCATGTGTCCTGACCTGGAATTGAACTGGTGACCTTTTGCTCTGCAGGATAATACTCAACCAATTGAGCCACACCAATCAAGACATTTTTTTTCTCATCTTCTTAAAGCAGTCCTTTTAGCATATCTTGCAATGCAGGTCTGGTAGAGATGTAGCCTTTTTTTTTTTTTTGTCTGGGAATCTCTTTATTTAGCCTTTCCTTTTACATGAGAGCCTTGCTGGGTGTAGAGTAAGTAGTCTTGGTTGCAGGTCTTTGCTTTTCATTAGTTGGAATATTTTGTGCCATTCTCGTATGGCTCGTAGTATTTATGTTGAGAAATTAGCTGGTAGCCTTATTGGAGCTCCCTGGTATGTTACTTGCTGTTTCTACCTTGCTGGGTTGAAGATTCTCTCTTTGTCTTTAAATTTTGTCATTTTAATTATGTGATGTGTCTTGGAGTGGGCCTCTTTGGGTTCATCTTGACTGGGCCCTCTGTGCTTCCTGAACTTGGTTACTTTTTTCCTCACAAGTTAGGGACGATTTTGTCATTATTTTTTCAAATAGGTTTTCTATCCCTTGCTCCTTTTCTTCTCCTCTTTGAATCCCTAAGATGTGAATATTGTTATGTTTTATGTTGTCCTGCAGCTCTCTTAAACTATCTTCATTCTTTTTGAGTCCTTTTCGTTTGTTACTCTGAGTGGGTATTTTTTCTACCTTGTCTTTGAACTCACTGATTTGCTCCTCTGATTCATCTGGCCTGCTTTCAATTCCTTCTAGTGTATTCTTTATTTCAGATATTGTATTCTTCATTCTTCTCCTGGTTCTCATTCATAGTTTCTGTGTTCTTTTTCATGCTGATGTAGTTCCCACTAAGTTCCTTGTAGTTTTTACTGAGTTCCTTTAACACTCTTTAAAACCATTACTTTGAACTTTATGTCTGATAAGTTGCTTGCCTCAATTGCATTTCGCACTCTTTCTGGGGATTCCTCCTTTCCTTTCGACTGAGTGTTGTTTTTTTGCCTCCTCATTTAGGTGATCTTTTTGGTTTGTTTCTGTATATTAGGTTGATCTGCTTCAGCTCCTTGTGTTGTGGGATGGCCTTCTATGGTAGGAGTCCTGTGGGTCTCAGTGTTGCAGTCTCCTTGAACTCCTGAGCTGGATACTCTAGGGGTGGCCTTTGTGCAGTTTATGTGGGCTCTCTTGCTATATTTGGGTTTTGGTTTTTGTTGACTCCTTCATTGGTGGGTTTTCCCCTCTGGCTGGCTGACTGAGAGTCACAACCCCTCACAACATCTTTTATGCTGTTGCACAGGAGCTGCTAGAACAAGACAGAACCACCCAGCAAACAGCACCCATGCCAGCAAAAATACCCCTAACCATTATCACGATATCAACAACAAATGAGCTAAGATTAATAAAGGTGAAAAGATAGTAAGAATATTATATGAAAGGCAAAAAGAATATGAGGTGACTAACACAAGGAAAAATGATTTTGAGAGGGCAGGGGGAGGAGAAATAATAAGAGTAGGAAATAGAAATAAGGTGAAGAAAGGGAGAAAATAAAATTTACAATGTAAATAAAATAGGGAGGGAACAGGGCAAACTCGAGTAAGAGAAGGAAAGAATACAGTATGAGGTTTGGAGGGAAAAAATAGTGGAATAATAGGAACTAACTTGAAGAAAAGCAACCACTGCAGCAATATCCACGACAAAGGAGAAAAGACTAATAAAGGTGAAAGAGGACAATAATATTATAAGAAAGAAACAGAAAGAAAAAAATATTGTGAGATGTCTAAAGGAAAGAAAACTTATTTTGAGGGGACAGACAGAGGAGAAATAATAAGTTTAAGAGTTAGAAACTAGGGTAAGAAAGGGAGAAAATAAAATTTAAAACAAAAACAAAACAGGGCAGGAGGTAGGCGAAATGGAATAGGACAAGGGAATAGTAAAACATGAGATATAAAATTTTAAAAAATAGTGAACAGCTATGGATAAAATTTAAAAAATACAACAACAACCTCAATATCAATGACAGTCAAGCATATACTAATAAAGGTGGAACAACAATAACGATAGTATGAGAAAGAGAAAAAGAATGTGAGATGACTAATGGGAAGAAAGATGATTTTGAGAGTATGGAGGGAGCAGAAATAGTAAGAGTGAGGAATAGAAACAAGACATAGAAAGGGAAAAAATAAAATTTAGAACAAAAATAAGAGAAAGATGAAGGCAAAATGGAGTAAGAGAAGGGAATAATAAAATATGAGATTGGAATTAATGAAAAACTTAAAAGCATAAAAGTAATATAAAAATATAATAAAATAGTGAAATAATAGGATCAAAATAGAAGACAAAGAAACAATGTAAAAAGGTATACAGGAGAAAAAATAGCACCAATAATGAAAAAGAACAAGGTGGAATTCATCTCAGCAGAATCTAGTGTTTGTTGGCCTACTATCTTCTCCTTTAGGATCCATCCCTGATGTCAGGTGGTGTCCCCGTCTAGCTTTAGACTGCCTGTTTGAGTCAGCAGATGATCCACAGTCTGTGGCTATCTCCTCCTTGTTCAGTTGGTCCTCGCTGTACTGCCTGCTGGCTTTTTATCAGCACAAGGCCCAGGAGTGGTTCATTTAACATCTGGTTGCACTGCAGCACTGCATGTACCACCTCCACCTGCCTCCAGAGGGAACCTGTGGTGTGAGCAGAAGGGTGGGATCCTGGGATCACCCTCCCCACCAGGAGGCACTGTTTAGCCTTCAGAGAGGCTGGTGGATGTGTCCCTCCCACCCGTAACACATATGTCTTGGTCTGTCCCAGATTATTTCCTGTAGTGTATAGTTTCTGATGAATTTGCTGTCTCACGTGAGGAGTCAATCTGTAAAAGGGTCAGTTCTTTCCTGCTTGGCACTGATGGCAGCTCTGTGAGAGGCAGGGCTGAGCAGGGCCATGAGTACCTCTTGCTGGGCTAATATCTAATCTCTCTGCTGTTTTCAGTGGAATGGGGCCCAGGGAGGAGCCAGCATTGGGTATAAGTTCATAAAGGTTTCCTTGGGTGATTCTCCTTCTTTCCCCTGTGGATATGCCCTGGCAGGGTGTTCTTGAGCCTGGTTCTGCAGAGTTTGCCATCGTCTAGGTAGGGGATGGGCACACATTCCCTTCCCAGGGGTTTGCACTCTGTGGTTTGAGTGGCCCTGCCTGGCTGCAAAGCCCACCCAGTTCCTAGCTCACTGCTCTTGCAGGAGGCTCAGACCCAAACCCTCTGTTTTGCACACAGCCCCCTTCTCGTGCTGGGTGGGGCCCCACAATCCCTTTACCATACACATGCAGCCTTCTACTTTTCCCAGCCAGCTGGGTTAGTGGGCATGAACCTCGCTTTGAATCTGGCCTCTTTTTTGGCAGGGCAGCTGTGCACACGTGTGCAGATTCCCTATTCAGCCATGCCTCCACTCCGCTCTTTAAAAAGTTCCTACATGGCACCCACAGTGCCTGAGCCACTGTCCAGCTCTCCACATACTCTACTTACCCATAAAGTGAAAAGTCTTTTTCTTGGTGAAGGCTGGCCACAGCTTGCCCATGCCTCCAGCAGTTTTAGAAGCTAGAATTTCTCTCTTGGGCTCTTCTGGTTGGCACTGCAGCTATGGATGTGATGCTTGCTGCGTTTGTGCAGCCTGAGTCTCCCAGACTCCATGTATCCTCCCAAGTTTCTCCCAGTTAGGGTTAAGGCTTCCCTGTGCAGTACCAGAGCCCCACCCCTTCGCAAGAGGCGGAAGCTACTAAGCTGCATTTTTGTACCTCTGTTCTCTCCCTTGCTACTGGCACCTTGTACAGGGTGTTTCCCCTTCAACTTATAAAATGTCTTACTGGGCAGTACAAAGCTTCTATATTCCTTTGCCTCAAAAATTCATATTAGCTAAGATTCCACTGGTTTTTCAGGTCACTTGTTGGAAGATCAGCTGAAAATCCATGCTGGGGGCACAAGCAAGTGGGCTCATCTTCTACCTACTTGGCCGCCATCTTCACTACCTGTTTTTATTCTCTCCTTTAATTTTAAATGATAGCCTTGCTGGGTAAAGAAACCTTGGTTGTAGTTCCTTGCTTTTAATTACTTTGACTATTTTATGCCAATCCCTTCTGGACTGCAAAGTTTGGGTTCAGAAATCAGCTGAGAGTCTTATGGGAGCTGCCTTGCAGGTAACTGTCTTTCTCTTGAGGCTTTTGAGATTCTCTCTTTGTTTTTTTACCTTTGTCATTTTAATTATGATGTGTCTTGGTGTGGGTATCTTCGAGTCCATCTTGTTTGGGACTCTGTATTTCCTGGACTTGTGTGTCGTTTTTCTTCATCAGGTTAGGGAAGTTTTAGGTCATTATTTCTTCAAATAGGTTCTCAATCCCTTGCTCTCTCTTTCTTCCTTCTGGTACCCATATGATGCGGATGTTGTTATGTTTCATGTGGTCCCAAAGGTCCCTTAAACTATCCTCACTTTTTAAATTCTTTTTTCTTTTTTGCTGCTCTGGTTGGGTGTTTTTCTTCTACCATATCTTCCAAATTGCTGATTCAATCCTCTGCTTCATCTAAGCTACAGTTTATTCCTTCCAGTATATTCTTTATTTCAGATCCTGCATTCATCATTTCTAATTGGCCCTTTCTTATGGTTTGTGTTTTTTTTCATGCTGTTGAGCATCCTTGTAATCATTATTTTGAACTGTATCTTAATAAATTGCTTGCCTCCATTTCATGTAGCTTTTTTTCTGGAAAATTCTCTTGTTTTTTTATTTTTTAATTTGGAGCCTGTTTCTTTGTCTCCCTGTTTGGGCTGCCTCTTTGTTTTTGTTTCTATGTATTATGCGATCTGCTAGGACTCCCGGTCCTGGTAGGGTGGCCTTATGTACTAGGTGTCCTGTGGGACCCAGCAGCACAGTCTAGCAGATCACCTGAGCAGGGTGCTCTAAGAATATCTATTGTTGTCTGAGGCTCACTACTGGGTGTGTTGGTTGTGGGCCTCTTTGGAGCAATTCTGGTACAGGATGCTGCCTGTGACTGGCCCTGGAGCTGCCAGTGATCCACAGCTTGTGGCTCTCTATACTGGGCCTTGATGTGTACAGAAGAGACCAGGTTGCACACCAAGGCTGGCTTTTACCAGCACTGGGCCTGGGGGCAGGTCAGCACAAGTCTCAGAGCACCAGAGATCCACCTCTACCTGCAGGCTACCTGTTAGGTTTAGTCACGGAAAGAGCCTCTGGCTGTACTCCTCATCAGGGTTTAAACTCACAGGGTGTGGTCAAAGGGATTTCCTCAGGTGGGCTGTTGCTTCCCCCAAGGCTGATGCCTCAGGGGAAGTAGTGCTCTGCCAAAGAAGGGTGGCTTCTGCAGTGCAGGGAATGTCTGAGCGAAAAGATCCTGGCAGTTGACTAACCCCAGACTCTTCACACGGTTCTAGTCTACATAGTCCTCTCTCTACCAGAGCCCAAAGTGAGTGGCTGTGAACAGAATTTTGTGTATTGGATTGGCCCTAATTTAAGAAGGTAGCTGCAACTCTAGCTGTCTCTTTCTGGTAGAAGGAAACTCCACTGCTTTTCACAACCAGGTATCATGTGGGTGTGTTTCCTCGTTCTGGTGCTGTAGGCTAGGAGCCTGGTTTAGACCCAACACTTCTCGGGGGAACGCCCTGCCCCCATAGCTGAGCTGTCCCTCCATGGGATCCTGGCCAGCACTCTTGTACCTCTACACTTCCTACCAGTCTCGATGTGGCTTCTTCTGTAAGTCCTTGGTTATAAGCCTTCTCTCCAGCTAGTCTTCAGTTGGTTATTCAGGATGATTTTTCAATAATTTAGTTGTAATTCCAGTTTGGTCCTGGGAGGAGGTTAGTGTAGCTTTTACCTAATTCACCACTATCTTGGATCTCCCCGTAGGGTAGCTCTTGATATAGTTGAATGTCTTTTGTTCTAGTTATTTTCTCCATACTTTTTCAACCTTTCCATATTATATTTCATTCATCTAACAAGCATTTGTTGAGCTCCTACCTCTCAACAGCCTGTAAGTGCTAAGGATACAACCAGAAACATTTGTGTATCTGTATACTGCTTTTTTCACTTAGTAATTATAAGAATTTTCCTGTATTCCTAGAGACAATCACCCTTTTATGTTTACATAATATTTAATTGTATGGATATACCCTTATTTAATTTACAGTTCTCTTATTTTTTAACATTAAGACTGTTTTCATTTTTTCTCCTATAAATAATAGTCTGGAATATATGTGAACATGAAATTTTTGTCTTTGTTTCAGATTATTTATTTAGTACAGATAGTTTCTGGATATGAAATTACCGGGTCAAAAGTTATACACATTTTAAAGGTTCTTGCTATAAGACCAGACTGCTCTCCAGGGAGTTTGTGTCATTTTATCCATAAGTCCCAGCTATTCTATATACCCTGACCAAGTCTATGATTGAGGATGATTACTTTCTAAAATCATTGCTGTTTCGATAGGTGATATATGGCATCTAATTATTTTGATGTGCATTTCTTTATTGCACATTTTATGTGTCAGATGATTATTATTTCTCCTTTGTAAATGGTTATTTCTTTTGTCTGTTTATCTGTTGTAGTCAGTATTTGGGGCATAGTTTTGTATGAGCTCTTCATTTTAGACATTAATCCTGAGGTTGTTATCTGTTAATTTTCCCTCCTAGTTCATTACTACTTTTCAATTTCTTAATAGAAGTTTTTATTTTTACCTAGACAAATCTTTCATATTTCTTTTTGTGATTTTTTTATTGCTTTTAAATTTAGAAAATCCTTCTTACTGTGGGTAGACTTAAAAATTAATTTTCTTCCTCAGAATTATATGTAATTCTTAACTTATGTTAAGGAGAAAAACAGGAGCGGGGGTGGATGGGGCAGGGGAGAGCAACAGGGGAAAATTGGGACAACTGTAATAGAACAACAATAAAACATTTTTAAAGGAGGAAACCATACTTTTTTATTTTCCAGATCCTAAGCTGATCTTCCAGGCTAGCCTTGCAAATGCTCAAATATTGATTCCCAGCAACCAGGCCAGTGTGAGCAGTATGCTGTTGGAAGGGCACACGCTCCTGGCTCTTGCCACCACAATGTATGCGCCTGGCGGTGTCAGCCTGGTATGGACAGCACCTTTACCTGTAATGGCAAACTAGGACTGATTTTAGATTCAGCAGAAATACCTATGGGTTTCCTAGAAACCAGTTGGTATTAAAATATAACCACTTATAAGTATTTCATTAAAGAGTGTAAACCAAGGTGAATTTAAAATTTTTATATCATATCCTCTTAAATTGAAAGGGACCCTAAGTGTTGTATAGATATTATTTTTCACTGTTACTTGTTTTCTAACGCTCCAGGTTTATTTTCAAGACAGAATCAGAATCTTATTATTTCTGGGAGTAAGTGCACCTTAGACCTTTGGCTTAGGAATGATTTTGTACTGTTTGTCTTGTTAAAGAGGTAAAAAAGACGTTATGATTTTTAGCTGCTTGTGTAAACTCTTTTGAGGGACCCAGTGGAAATTTGCCCATTTCTGCTTTTTTGAAAGTTATAGCGTGCCTGTTTAGAGGAAACTTAAGAATTCTTTTAAACATTTAATCTTCAAAAGTTTCTTACTGATTATAGCTTAATACCAGCTCTTTTAGATTGTTGCAATATACCTAACTTAGTTATTTATTCCTCTGTTCTTAATCACTTCTCAGAAATTAGTCATAAAGTAACAGAGCTGAGGAAGAGTTATGTAGTCTAGTAGTTATTTTTCTTTTAAAATATTTACTATTTGATACCTTATTCAATATTTAAGTATTTTAAATGTTATAGTACCAGTCTTGTTTCAAACAGCTTTCCCACACACAGTTTGAAAACCACTGATTTGGGTTAAATTCCTAATTTTGTAGATGAGGAAACTGAGGCCTGATTTTAAATATCTAGCTACAGGTCACACAGGTGTTTGTCTTAGAATCAGAACTATCGGCTTCTAACTCTTTGTCCAGTGCTGTTTTCACTACCATGCATTCTCTCAAACTAACCTTGTTTCACAAGGGTCTTGTGAAGAAAGGACATAAACTCAGAGAAGACAAAAACATGACTTACACCATGTTATCTCTTGTTTAGGTTGTCCAGAATGAAGAAAATGAGAACTGTTTGAAGAAAGTGGATCCCCAGCTACTGAAGATGGCATTAACTCCTTATCCCAAGCTAAAGACTGCTCTCTTCCCACAGTACACTGCTCCTAGTGTCCTGCCACCTGACATTACACTCTACCACCTGATGCAGGTACAGTATTTATTTCAGTGGCTGGTATTTAGGGATATCACTCAAGGTTCAGCCAGGAAAACAGAAACTACTCTGGGTCTTGCAAATGGATAACAATTTAACATAGAGAGTTACTTATACAGAGTGTTAGAATGGAGAAACCAAACACTCGGTGCTGACACAATCCCAAAATTGACAAAGAACAAAGCCATCAACACCTGTAGGGCTGCAAGGACACTTAAAGAAAGTGGTGTTATGAGAACCTAGAAGCTGGAGCAATCTCTGAGAGTTAAACTCAAAGCCAGGCTGCCTGACAGGAGCTGGGAACACAGGGTAAGGCTAAAAACTTGGAGGAGATGCCCCAGAAAACAAAGTGGAAAAATATGTTGGTTTCTCCCCTCTTCCCACCTCTTGTGTTGTCTGTGGTGGCTAACCCTATCTGCTAGCCAAAGGGCAAGTGGGCTCGGGAAATAACAGTTTTCTGTAATACAGGGAGAGCAGGGGAAGTGTGGAAATAGATCCGACCTCACCTAATTGACCTTCATATTTATCCGCTGCTTTCATCAAAAGCTCGATTCTACCACTGATAATTTGTCTCTTCTCAGTGAGTACTACTGCTTATTTAAATCAATACTTCTTAACCTTTCTAGGACAAATACCTGAGTATGAGGGAGCTATGAATCTCTCTAACCAGAAAAATCGTACAGATGCATGTAATTTTGCTTACATTTCAAAGGAATTCACAGATTCCCTGAAATCTATTTAGGGTCCCTCATTTAAAAACACCTTCTTTTGCTCATTTCTCATTTCAAAGGACTTTTGCCTTTTCTTCCTCTGGGTACAAATATTCCCATGTCTTCAATTCAAAATAAGCTGTATAATCCTATGAAGATTTGAAATCTCTCTTATTTTAAGGTGAAGAATTGTTGGGGTATAGACTTGCTACGCAACACTGGTACCCAGGCAGGTGCCAGTCCATGAGTTACTTGTTGCTGAGATGAGATTAGGATATTTCACCAGAGTATAAATTAGTGTCACTAAGCATGTTGTGTAGTTCAGCAGGCTTTTCTTTTTCTTTTTTTAACAAGAATTTCTTAAAGAAGGAAGCAGTAAGTGTATTTATATTTATCACAGGCTTCTTATCTCCTTGTAGATCAACACTTTGAGTAGCAGTGATATAAACTATATATAAGTGGATTATGTAAAAACAATTGTTCTACCTAAAATAGATTCAATCAGCCTAAAACAAAAGTGGTTTTAGATTGTTCTTTGTTCTGTTTTCAATTTGGCTGCAGTTTTTTAGTCCTGTCATTGTTGCAGAGCAGCAGCTGGGTCCCGCTGCCCAGTGCCACACTTCAGGCAAGATTCCAGAGGCAAAGGTTTAGTGATAAAGAGGAGTCTATGTAAAAGCTTCACAACCTTGGAATCACAGCTTTCTACATGCCTTAGTCACTTAAGCCTATCTATTAAGGCTAAACTCTTAACACCTGAATTCTGTCATCCCCATGTTAGTTTTTAATTATTTTACTTGTATAGTATTAGTTTACAAACTAAAACAACATAAGATACAAAAGCTACATAACAGAAGAATGGCAGGCTTCTGCCTCAGAACTCATCACCTAAGGAACCTTGCCACCCTTTGCCAGGCCAGCCTGATCCTGGGCTGCGCCCCGAGTTCTTTCTCATCTAAAACACTGTCCGTTGGGAAATGCAGGCAGCTGCAGCACAATCATGCAAGCATCCTCGAGGAGGAGAGCCAGCCCTCTTTCTATCCCACTCTCTGGATGCATTCGGCTTCTCAGCCAATCCTGTCCTAGGCCGCTTACCATTTCTTCCAGCAACTTCCTCCTATAGTCCCTTCCTACTCCTCCCCAGTGATCAGATCTCTCTATTATTATTCCAGGACAAGTATTCCTTAATAGACCACAAATTCTCCCTTGACTTAAAATCAAAGCTGCTCTTTACTTAGCTAGCCAAAGCTTGACTTAATTGTTCTATTTTCTCTATATCACTCCAACCATATGTTTATAGTCTTTGCTAAACCTTTGGCCTAGACAAATTTCAAACAGCCACTGCTTCCTGCTCTTATAAGAAAGTTTTTTTGACTAACTTGACCTTAGTGGACTTTTTTCTTTGTTGTGGATGATTTTTTTAACCCCCTTTTTTAGCTTTTGATCTGATTTTCTTATTCTTTTTCTTTCCTGACATGCTTTAGATCACCTTGTCATGTTCATTGCTTAAAATTTTCTACCTTCCTAGTCCTCTAGCCTTTTGGTTCCAAAAGCATTTCTAAAACCCATTTTACATTATAATTAATGCTGCTTCTACCAAAAGAGGGTGCACTTTGCAGACGTAATTTGACATGAAGAGAGTCTTTAAAAAGAGCATTGCCAGTTCTATTTTTATTAACATAGAAAAGTGTCTCATACATTTTTTTAGTCACATTCAAAGAATATATGCCAGAAAGATTTTTAATTGCCCTGGAGAAGGGAAACAGACTACCTATGAAGTCCTTTCATATAATTTTGTTTACTTATTTTAGCATCAGTTAACTTTTTTGTTTTCTTTAAGACAGAGGTATCAAACTCATTTTCACTGGGAGCCATCCCAGTGAGTATCTGGGAACTCCTTTTCTTGCAGTTACCTTCAAGGGCTGAATGTAATTTTAGGACTGTGTAAATGTAACTTGTCCCTAACTAGGGGCAAGGAAGGTGGCTGGCCGGATTCAGCCTGTGGGCTTTGTGTTTGCCACCTGTGCTTTAAGAGGCCTCAGTGAGAGAGGGCCTCCACCCCCTAGGAGGGAAGGAAAGGTCCCTATTAAGCCATCCCTGAGGCTCACATGGGAGTTAATAATGAAGAAAAGGTGGTTAGCAGACATTCAGTTAGTCTCAACATTAATTTCTTCTTGTGGGGTTCCTTTAAAATTTTTCCAATCAGTTCAGTATCTGATTCATTAACTTCTAAATACATTTCACCCTTCTGGAAAATGGTTATGTGGGCATCATTGGTTTAAAGAAAATCTTGTTCTATCAGGTGAATTGGGGCAGATTCAATTAGCAAAAATATATATTGTCCTATAATATTTCCTAGTTGGAAGGGAAGAGATTCTGATTTAAAAACAGGCATTGGTTGATTAGATATTCCTACCATTTGTACAGAAGTTTTACTCTAAGGGGAAAGGCAGCTTCATTGGGTGTGATTAGGAACAAATAAAGTAGTCCCAGTATCTACAAGGGCCTAAGTAATTTTTCTTCTTTGAATTTCTCCTATACTATTAGTAAGGAGAAGGGGAAATGCCCTCTCATAGTCCTGGTAGCAACCCTGTGTTTGTTTTTGTTTCTTTTCTCTTTCTAAATCCCATTTCAGTTGTCTATAACTCTTCCTAAGGTGAACTGGCTTTCTACAATAAAAACAGCCTCCTATACAGAAGTTTCCCATCAAATTCTTTTTTTTTCTATAATCAAAACGTATTTTAATTAAACTTGCTCGGGTGACATAAGTTAAAAAGATTATATAGTTTTCAAGTACACATTTCTATAATACGTTGTCCGTATATTGCAGTATGCCCACCACCCAAAGTCAAGTAAGTCATCTTCTGTCTCTATATATTTGACCCCTTTACTGTTTGTTATCTTTATCTCCCTGTCCTGTAACCACCATGCTGTTGTTTATGTCTGTGAGGTTTTTTAAAATATATTTTATTGATTATGCCATTACAGTTGTCCCATTCCCTCCCTTAATTCCCCTCTACCCTGCACACCCCTCCCCCACCACTCCCCCCCTTTCATTCATGTCCATGTGTTACAAGTTCTTTAGATTCTGTATTTCCCATAGTATTCCTGCCCTTCCCCCTGTCTATTTTCTACCTACCCTCTATGCTACTTATTCTCTGTACCTTCTCCCCCCCTTCTCCTTCTCCTCCTCCCACTCCCCTGTTGCTAACCTTCCATGTGATCTCCATTTTTATGTTTCCGCTCCCGATCTAGCTGTCCTCTTAGTTTGCTTTTGTTTTAGGGGTGGTTGTTAATAACTGTGAGTTTGCTGTTCATTCACTGTTCATAATTTTTATCTTCTTTTTCTTAGATAAGTCCCTTTAACATTTCATATAATAAGGGCTTGGTGATGATGAACTCTTTGAACTTGACCTTATCTGAGAAGCACTTTATCTGCCCTTCTATTCTAAATGAAATCTTTGCTGGATAGAGCAATCTTGGATGTAGCTCCTTGCCTTTCATGACTTGGAATACTTCTTTCCAGCCCCTTCTTGTCTGTAAGGTCTCTTTTGAGAAATCAGCTGAGAGTCTGATGGGAAGTCCTTTGTAGGTGACTGTCCCCTTATCTCTTGCTGGTTTTAGGATTCTCTCCTTCATTTTGGTCTTGGCTAATGTAATTATGATGTGCCTTGGTGTGTTCCTTCTTGGGTCCAGCTTCTTTGGCACTCTCTGAGCTTCCTGGATTTCCTGGAAGTCTATTTCCTTTGCCAGACTGGGGAAGTTCTCCTTTATTGTTTGTTCAAATAAGTTTTCCACTTGTTGCTCTTCCTTTTCTCCTGATACCCCTATAATTCGGATGTTGGAATGTTTAAAGATGTCCTGGAGGTTCCTAGGCCTCTCCTCATTTTTTTGAATTCTTGTTTCTTCATTCTTTTCTGTTTAGTTGTTTCTTTCTTCCTTCTGGTCCACTGCCTTGATTTGAGTCCCAGTTTCCTTTCCATCACTATTGGTTTCCTGTGCATTTCCCTTCATTTCAATCAGTTTAGCCTCCATATGTTCCTCTAATTTGTGGCTAAAATCAACCAGTTCTGTGAGCATCCCGATCACCAGAGTTTTGAATTGTGCATCTGATAGGTTGGCTATTTCTTATTTCTTGGTCACTTAGAGTTATCGGCCCTGGGGCTTTGAGCTGTTCTTCTTGAGCCATATTTTGGTCTGTTCGCGCCTGTTATGTATGAGGAGTGGAGCCCTAGGTGTTCACCAGGGCGGGGCAACTCAGTTGCTGGGTTGTGACTCTGTATGTGGGGGCGGGGTCAGAGAGGGAAAAAAAATGGTGCTCCACTCCATTCTCTCTCAGATTTCTGTCCCCTCTGTGGCTTGCCACAAGCAAATTGGGCCCCTCTGGTGCTGGTTCCCAGGTATGTGGGCCCGTGTACTCTCGAGGACCCTGTGGGTCTCTCCAATGAACTCTGAGCCTGGGAGCTTCTCCTCGCTCCTCGACCCCAAGAAAGTCTTTCCAGTTGGTGCTTTCAGGCTCTAATTCCCGAAGCTGAGGCCCTAGCCTGAGTTGTCTGTCTCACTGTTCGCTCCTTTGCTTGGTTTATCTGCACGTGAATGTGTGACCACAGTCAGCCAGCCACCCTGCACCCTCACTGGTTCCACCCGTCGCCACCCCACGTTTGGGATCCACCAACCGCCTCTGCCTCTGCTCCTAGGTCAGTTGGACGGAATGATCTTTCCAGCCTGACCCCGCTCTGCTGCTGACTCTGCCGCTGACTCCGCCCCTCTTACTGGTCTGGCTGAGTGGTTCGTTGTTGTCGGACCTCTGTACAGTTCAATTTTCACTGTTTTGGCTGCGTTTTTGTTTCTAAAACTTAGCTATCTTTAAATTTAGTTGTGGGAGGGGGCACAGTGTTTCTACCTACACCTCCATCTTGGCCGGAAGTCCCCCCATCAAATTCTATTTAGTAATTTTGTTGCTTTGCTCCCAGAAACCAATAGGTATACTAATTGGAATAGGTCAGAATAGTCAGGATCACATGTTCTAACAGTTAAATTAAAATTTTTCATGCCCTGGCCAGTGTGGCTCATTTGGTTGGAGTGTAGTTCCATAAACTGAAAATTTGCAAGTTTGATTCCTGATCAGGGCACATGCCTAGGTTGTGGGTTCAGTCTCTGGTCTGGGTGCATACAAGAGGCAACCAATTGATTTCTTTCTCTCCCTTTCCTTTCTCCCTCCCTCCCCACCTCCCCCATCTCTAAAATCAATGAGCGTGTCCTCAGGTGAGGATAAAATAAATAAACAAAATAAATAAATTCCTTTGTGAACCCATCAGGGTTCTGGAGAAAGTCAGGGAAGTCTTCAGGTTGATTCCTTAATTCTGTACCATCACTGGTTCCCCTCTCCCTGGGACTGCCCTTTCTGGTTTTCTATTGTGAGTATTCCCTAGGTCAGTAGGCAGCTGTAGTGGAGGAGTTGAGAAGAGAAAGAAGAGGGAAAAGGAAAGGAAAGTAAGTCCCGATGACGATGTGTAAAGGGTACAGGAGGGCAGTTGGAGAAGAGGGGAGAGTGTTGGCATTGAGAGCTTCAGGAGCCTCCCTGAGTTCAGAGACAGGCTCTAAAAGTTCTTATTAATTTCTTATAGAAAAGAGAATTTGTCTGTGCTCCTCATAGAAGCTTCTAATTTCTAGCCAAGATAAGCTTCCCATTTATCCAGTTTAATTTTAGAGCCGGCTTTTTCTAATTTTGCATACAAAAAATTTAATTTAGGTGTCAGGAGTTCCATTTTTGCCATCTTAAGTTGATATCACTTCTAGGTGAATCGTCCCATTTATGTAAGTACTTGCAATTAAAGGCTTCCTATTTATTGTGTATCTGCAAGAGTATTAATGGGGGCTGGGAGCTAGAAGTTGTGGGCCTTGGAAGCACAATTTCCCATGTTAATTTTAGTTTTATTTTGGGGCCTGTGTAGCCTGAATAGATTTCTAAGAATGTTGTAGCTGGCCCTGGCTGGTGTAGCTTAGTGGATTGAGCGTGGGCCTGCAAACCAGATGATCGCGGTTTGATTCCCAGTCAGGGCACATGCCTGGGTTGCAGGCCAGTTCCCAGCAGGGGACTCACGAGAGGCAACCATACATTGATATTTCTCTCCTTCCCACCTTCCCTTCCTTGCTAAAAAAAAGATAAATAAATTAAAAAAAAAAGAATGTTGTAGCTGGTTGAAGTGTGCTGCTTATTGGCTGAGCTCCATTCTGAGGGCTCTTAGAATCAATTAACTTTTAACTCCAATTTGACTTTTTCCCTTTTACAGTCATTATTGCCCTTTGATCCTAGCAGATTGTTTGGCTGGCAGTCTGCCAACACACTGGCTATAGGAGGTAAGTCATTATTGGTACTTCTTGCTTTGGAAGCATTTCAGCAGTGCTGATCCATAGGAGTTGATTTATGTTAAGCCAATCCAGTTTTTTTCACTGCTTTCTATTAAATAAAAATAAATAAATGAAGGTGTATTCCAGTAAATTGAAAACATATTGTGAGTTGAAAGCCATTGTATTAAGTCACTAGTGCTGTACATGCTGGAAAATGTGTACCTGTCTGTTTATATTTTTCCCCCAAATCCCTTTGTTAGTGATATAGTATTATAAAGGTTAAGCGCATGAATGTTGTGGCATTAGATAAATCCTGGCTCTGCCATGTAACAGCTGTAAGGACCCTGGGCAAGTGATTGAACCTCTCTTCATTCCATGTAAAAGAAGCTTAATAATAGTGGCCATCTCACATGTTACACTGAGAATGAAAGGAGACAGGGCACTTAATAAGCTCTCACAGTTTCTGGCACATGGTCAGCACCAGATAACACACACATTGCCTTCCTCACTAGACCATAAAAATTTGTGTGTGTGTGTGTGTGCCTTTTTTAAAGTATAGTTAACATTCATATGCCATTCTTAAACTGCTTTTTCTTTTTGTTTCTTTTTTTTTTTGCATTTAGAGTTAGCCTTTAATATCATGTTACCTATGGTGCCTCCACCTAAACTATTCTAAAGCTGGCTTCAAATTAGTATTTAGCACATGATATATAACCCATATTTATTGACATACATAAACATGAATATTCTAATGTGTCAGTTTTACAAATTCAGATTTCAGTATATTGAATTTACCTGAAATATAAATTTCCCATAGCCCACTGCAGGCCTATAAGAGATGTCCAATAACTATTTGTTGAGTGCTGAATAAAGTAGTGCTTATTGCATTGTCAAATGAAAACAGTTGTTCTAATCTCAGTGAAGTTAGTAGCGAGTAGAAAGAATCCTCTGTCCTGCTCTTAGCATACAACACCATCCCTTAGCCAAGGTCATGACCTCTGTTTAGGAGACTGAGCACTCTGGTAGGTAGGTAGATACATACCAGGGAAACAGGAAATTGAAGGTGTGCATGTTCCCTGCCTGGTTTTCAGACCTTTAAAATATATTTGAACAAATAAAGCACAAAGTAAATGAAACAGTAATACAGATTCATAAATTGTAGAAGTGTATTTAATTAGAACATTTACTAACTTTTTTATGTGATTTACCACTGAAAGGGAATGTAAAGAAACTGCATGATGACTTTGCTTCTGTGGCAGGCCAGAGAAAAAATTTTCCCTTCAGGTAGAATTTTCTCTTACATGCAATCTCCACACTAGATCCCAATTGCTAAAAAATCAGGGTCTTATTTGAGTAAAAAACCTAAGTTTACTCATTTGGCACCTGAAAGTACCATACACTTGACATGTATTTGGCAAATATTTAATGAATAAGTAGTTTTATGTGGAATTATAAGTTAACAAAATTACTGTGATCTCAGAAACATACAGATAAGGCATGTAATGTGACAACTTTTAATCTTAAAGGGGGTGTACTTTTAAGTAATAGCTTATAAGATGACAAGACACCATTGAGGTTTTCATCTTTTTTTATAGGAGCCAAGTCACAATATTAAATTTATTTGGAATTCCATAAGAGGATAAAACTTTATTTCAGAAATAGGCTTTGAGCTATTTCTGAAATAGCTGGTGGATTGAGCTCAGTGGATTGAGCGTGGGCCTGACAACCAAACAGCCTTGGTTCGATTCCCAGTCAGGGCACATGCCTGGGTTGCAGGCCAGTTCCCAGCAGGGGACACATGAGAGGCAACCATACATTGATATTTCTCTCTCCTTCCCTTCCCCTTTAAAGATAAATAAATAAATTTTTTTTAAAAAGAAATAAGGGTTGAACTTTGAAAATGAGAACACATTCACTGTTTTCCAGAATTGGTTCCTTTAATAGTTCAGAATGTTATCTCTCTTTATTCTTAAAATAGGTAGCAAGTGGTTAAGAGACAAATATTAGAGCTTGACAGGAGTGGTTATTTCATATTAACTTCTCACATCTAGATATCTTCTGACTTTAGATTTCTCTAAGAGTAGAAAAGAAAAATTTTGGCTATTTTCATGGGCATAGAGGAGCTTTAAACTGAGTCACTCAACTGGTCTTGGAAAGGTGGTACCAACATGTAGATAATACGGTGCTCTATGCATACAGTATCAGGAAACACAGCTAGTGATAACTAAAGGAGGTACAGGAGGGTATTAATATGGAGAAAAAGATGTTCTTCTCGGGGTGTTTATTGGAGAATGGTACAGTAGGTTGGCCATGGTAAATAGAGGAGACACAAATATGTTAAGTAGGAATTTCATTGCATAACGAGCTGCATTAATGAGTTAAAAAAACATTTGGAAGAGATTTTGCAGCTAAAGGGTTGCTGCCATTGTGAAGTTAAATATAAAATTAAAGCATCTGAAATTACAGTAAGTTCAGTGGGGGAAAACACAATTTATAAATTGTCATGCCGCTTCTCCAGTACACATTTTTGCATAAAATGAGGACTATCTCTCCATATTAAAATAAAACTGTTATATTTTGGTGGTTCAGAGTGACACAATGGTACAAAACAACTATAGCAACCAGTTTTCTTGTACCATTGCAGACTTAAGATTTCCATGTGTAAGTCTACAATTAATCATGGTGAGGTACAGAGTATTAATATTGCTTCACTTTCCCTTCAGATGCATCCGGTCATCTCCCGCATTTCTCTAGCCCTGACCTGGTGAATAAATATGCTATAGTGGAACGTCTGAATTTTGCTTATTATTTATATCATGGGCGGCCATCGTTTGCATTTGGTACTTTTCTGGTCCAAGACTTAATTAAGAGCAAGACACCCAAACAGCTGTGAGTATGTAAAACATAGTTTGTAGTGTTTATAAAAAGCATATCGGTGTGTTTTACATGTGCCTTTAAAAAATGTACTGGAACATGTATACCCGAGTTAACAGTGATTATATTTGGATGGTGATTTTTTTTATTTGTGCATTTCTCTGTACCCCAAGTTTTTGACATTTGGTGTGTGTTACTTTTGTTAATAGGAAAAAAGATAAGTATATTTCAAAAGATAATAAATACATTTTAAAATCCTATTTTTAAAAAAATTATACAGGAGCTTGCTGGATGTTGCCATTAAGCCCAAGAGAGAATTCTATGAGTTGTGGATTCTTTTTATATATATATATTTTTAATAGATTATGCCATTACAGTTGTCCTATTCCCCCCCGTCATTCTCCTCCACCCTGCATACCCCCTTCCCCACATTTCTCCTCCTTTAGTTTATGTCCATGTGTCACAAGTTCTTTAGATTCTATATTTCCCATACTATTCTTGCCCTTCCCCCTGTCTATTTTCTACCTACCCTCTATGCTACTTATTCTCTGTACCTTCTCCCCCCTTCTCCTTCTCCTCCTCCCACTCCCCTGTTGCTAACCCTCCGTGTGATCTCCATTTCTATGGTTCTGCTCCTGATCTAGCTGTCCTCTTAGTTTGCTTTTGTTTTAGGGGTGGTTGTTAATAACTGTGAGTTTGCTGTCCTCTCACTGTTCATATTTTTCATCTTCTTTATCTTAGATAAGTCCCTTTAACATTTCATATAATAAGGGCTTGGTGATGATGAACTCCTTGAATTGGACCTTATCTGAGAAGCACTTTATCTGCCCTTCCATTCTAAATGAAAGTTTTGCTGGATAAAGCAATCTTGGCCGTAGGTCTTTGGATTTCATGGCTTGGAATACTTCTTTCCAGCCCCTTCTTGCCTGTAAGGTCTCTTTTGAGAAATCTGCTGACAGTCTGATGGGAAGTCCTTTGTAGATGACTGTCCCCTTATCCCTTGATGCTTCTAGGATTCTCTCCTTCATTTTGGTCTTGGCTAATGTAATTATGATGTGCCTTGGTGTGTTCCTTCTTGGGTCCAACTTCTTTGGCACTCTCTGAGCTTCCTAGATTTCCTGGAAGTCTATTTCCTTTGCCAGATTGAAGAAGTTCTCCTTTATTGTTTGTTCAAATTAGTTTTCCGCTGTCGCTCTTCCTCTTCTCCTTCTGGTACCCCTACAGTTCAGGTGTTGGAACATTTAAAGATATCGTGGAGGTTCTTAAGCCTCTCCTCATTTTTTGAATTCTTATTTCTTCCTTCTTTTCTGTTTAGTTGTTTCTTTCTTCCTTCCGGTCCACTGCCTTGATTTGATTTGTCCACTGCCCAGTTTCCTTTCCATCACTATTGGTTTCCTGTGCATTTGCCTTCATTTCAATTAGTTTAGCCTTCATTTGTCTCTAATTTGTGACGAAAATCAACCAGTTCTGTGAGCATCCTGATCACCAGAGTTTTGAACTGTGCATCTGATAGGTTGGCTATGTCTTGGTCACTGAAAAGTATTGACTCTGGGGCTTTGAGCTGTTCTTCTTCTTGAGCCATAATGTTTTGGTCTGTTCGTGCCTGTTACATATGAGGGGTGGAGCCTTAGATGTTCACCAGGGCGGGGCAACTCAGTTGCTGGGTTGTGACACTGTGTGTGGGGGTGGGATCAGAGAGGGGCAATGACGCTTGTTCCACACTCTCTCGGATTTCAGTCCCCTCTGCTGCTTCCTGCAAGCATATTGAGCCCTTCTAGTGCTGGTTCCGAGATATGTGGGCTTGTGCACCCTCAAGGGCCCTGTGGGTCTCTCCAATGAACTCTCTGTGAGCCTGGAAGCCTCTCCCAGCACCTCAACCCTCGAAAGTGTTTCTAATTGGTGCTTTTAGGCTTTAATTCCCAGCACTGGGGCCCAGAGTTGCACAGTCTGTCTCACTGCTCTTTTTTTTTGCCTGGTTTATCTGCGCACAAATGTGTGAGCAGGGTCAGCCAGCCTCCTTGAGCCTTCACTGGGTCTGCCCGTTGCCACCCCACACCTGGGATCTGCCAACCGCCTCCTGGGTGCCTGGGTCAGTCTGGCCATTTTTTCCTGCGTGACCCTGCTTGCCAGCTGTTGACTCCGCCCCTCTTACCAGTCTAGCTGAATGGTTCGTTGTTGTCAGACTTCGGTATAGTTCAATTTTCTGTCTGTTTTGGTGGCATTTTTGTTAGTAAAACTTTGTTGTCTTTAAACTTGGTTGTTCAAGGAGGCACAGTGTTTCCACCTACGCCTCCATCTTGGTGGAAGTTCTGGATTCTTTATTTAAGATCTTTGTTAGGTTTACTTTATTGGTTTGTTTTATTTTTATTTTTATTGTATTTTTCATTACTGTTTTAATCTCCTTATAGCCCTCTCTCCCCTGAAATTATTGGTTTGTTTTATAATTAACAAAGTAATGCATTTTTATGGAAAATATTCAAGTAGCCAAGAAGGGTGAAAAATGAAATGTAAAATTCCCTGTCTTATATCTTCATTCTACAGAGTAAATGAACATGGTTCATTTCTTGTGAGTCTTTCCTCAAAATTTTCTATGCATATACAAGTACACATGAGTCCTTGAAAATGTATGTGGTTTAAGATGTCAAACTTTAAGTGGCATTCATTTTCTTGGTAGTTTGTGTACATATAATTGACAAGATCACAAGTTGACAATCTTTTGGAAAAGTCACTTCCTGTTCCCTGGATGCAATTGGAAACAAAATAATCTGGACTGTGAGTAGGTGTTTTAGGAGAAGGTAAAATATAAGGAAATGGGGCCCTATGGAGCCAAAAGACAGATAAAAGCTACCAAGAACCTGAGTGAATGTGTACAAGGGATGCAAAAAGGGAAGGGGGAGGAAGCAAAAAATCACAGGTGTCTGACACTCCGTGTACCACTGATGTGATTCCGTCTGCTTCTCCTGATGAGATGCATTTTTTATGTGCTGATACGATTTTGCTTCCTTTCTTTTTCAGGATCCAGGAAGTGGGCAATGAAGCCTATGTTTTAGGCCTCTCTTCCTTCCATGTGCCTTCAGTAGGAGCTGCCTGTGTTTGTTTCTTAGAATTGCTTGGCCTCGACAGCCTCAAGCTCAGAGTTGATATGAAAGTGGCCAATATAATTCTGAGTTACAGATGTACAAACGAAGATGCTCAGTATAGCTTTATCAGAGAGTCTCTAGGTACAGCACCTTTTCTTTCTGGCTTGGTTTGTTTAAAGGACCTGAGATGAATAGGTCTAAGGCAGGGGTGTCCAACCTTTCGGTGTCTCTGGGCCACACTAGAAGAAGGATAGTTGTCTTGGGCCACACAGTAAATACATTGTGACGCATAATCATAAAAAAATCTCAATGTTTTAAGTAAATTTACGATTTTGTGTTGGGCTGCATTCATTGCCATGCTGGGCTGCATGCAGCCTGCAGGCCTCGCATTAAGGCATTGACTTGTGAGTGGTGTGGGGAAAAACAGTGATCTTCCTGTTTCACCCTTTTCCTGCAGTGTGTGTTCTTTAACTCACTTTCTTGGGTCCTTTAATTGGATACTGAAATGGCCCTGAACCACACTTTTCAAACAGAAATGCCTAGTTCTTACCTTTTTTCTTGACCAAATTTGTTTATGTTTCTTATAGCTGAAAAACTCTCTAAACTGGCTGAGGGTGAAAGGGTAGTGGTAGAAGAGTTGCTTGTTCTCTTAGAAGAAGGTCTGTGGAACAGCATTCAACAACAAGAAATAAAAAGGTTTGTAAGTTGCAATCCCAACCTGTTTTCTAGCAAGCTTTATTGTTCCCATGTGTTTGCCTAGTCTTTCCGCCAACATCTCAAGAGAGTTTCACCAGTCCTCCTAGGCCTTATCTTCTTACTCATCCAGCATATAGCAGATTCTTAGTGAATGGATAATGGGGGTTTCCTTTTTTTATTATTATTTTTGGATAATGGGTTTTACGTGCATCTTACTATCAGTAAAAGGAAGGTGAAGGTAATGATTTCCTCTTAAGAGACGGAGTTTTGAAGAGTTGGAGGGGAGCTTTCTGTCTTCCACTGCCCTACTGGTCAGGGAAGTCTGTTTAGTGTTACACGTTGAAATCATTTCAGAGGCTGTGGGAAGGATAGCAGAAAATTTAACTCTGATATCCTTAATTTTTTCTTGCTCATATGTCAGTTGATAAAGAAAGTTGAGGTGAGCATGTATCCACAAAAGCCCCTCTCCTGATACAGAGTGCAGCAAAAGAAGGTTTACAGTTGTGAATACATGAAAGTTTATCCTTGTATTATTTATTAATTATTGTACTATTTCTTCCACACGAACAACGGTAAGCCTACTTTTGCTCTGCTCTATACATTTTCACTGTCGTTCCTCTGTGCTATCCCACTGGGGCTGACCCAGCCATGCCAGACCGTGGGAACACACCATTCTTCTGTAACTCCTATCACTGACTCTGCTTTTAACAGCTTCCTGCTTTTAGCAGGAACAGGTACCCTCCCCTTAATGAGGAAGTCCAGACAGCTGTCAGGGCTCTGATTTTCTAAAGTGAATCATGAAATATAATTAAGCACTCAGAAGATTTCTTGAGTGACTATTTTCTCACTTCTCCTAAAGATTGTACGTAGATAATTTGACAGATACTTGGTTGACAAAAGGAATGAATTCTACCTGTATGCTAAGAAAGCTATTATATGTCATAGGTAGGAGTCCTTTTCTGTTTTTTCAAAGCAGTCTAATAAATATTTGTTATTTGTTAAAAAGCTTTTTAGAGAATATACTGTGATTAAATTTATTTAATTTTTACTGATTTTTAGTTTAAAACTAAAGCAATATTTTACAAGTTTGTTTTCTCTGCCTCTCCACTCCCAATTACAGGTTATCCAATGAATCTAGCAGCCATTGGACATTAGTGGTACAGTTCTGCAGGCTCCATAATGTGAAACTGAGCACAGCTTACCTTAGAGAATGTGCCAAAGCAAATGATTGGTTACAGTTCATTGTTCACAGCCAGGTCCATAATTACCACCCTGAGGAGGTAAGCCACTGATTGTTGCAAGTTATTCAAGAAGAGGATATTGGAACACTTCTTAGAATAAAAATAGTGTTCTTTCTGTTGTGAACACATACACTTTTGTTTGATATGATACTGTTGTTTTTACTAAAATTTCAGGGGGTTGGCATCAGGCAAAGGACAGACATTAGTACTAAAGAGATGAACAGTTTTGTGATTCCAGATTACAAAATGGAAATTCAGTCAGAAGCAACAAACAACTTTGTAAATATATATGGTCACCTCTGACACAATTGAGGTTGAAAAAGAAAAATTTTGCCTATTTTTTTCTAACATTTTCAGCTCCAGCTGAAATTGAAACTTGGTTATCTGCCTCGTGCACTCTTAGTGGGATTGCAGACTGGTGCAGCCACTGTGGAAAACAGTTTGGAGGTTACTCAAAAAATTACAAATAGAACTACCTTATGAACCAGCAATTCTACTTCTGGATATTTATCTGAAGAAATCCCAAACACTAATTCAAAAAGATCTGTGCACCTCTATGTTCGTGACGGCATTATTTACAATAGCCAAGATAAGGAAGCAACTTAAGTGCCCATCAATAGACAACTGGACCCTGGATGGTGTAGTTCAGTGGATTAAGTGTGGGCCTGCAAACCAAAGGGTCGCTGGTTCCGGTCCAAGTCAGGGCACATGCCTGGGTTGTGGGTTCTCTCAGGGTGTGTATGAGAGGCAACTTATTGATGTTTCTCTCTTATGTCAATGTTTTCTCTCCATATCTTTATTCCTCTCTTCCCCTCTCTCTAAAAATAAATAAAATCTTTAAAAATAAAAAATAAACTTGGTTGTCTGTTTTAATCATCTGTTTTCCAGGTGAAATCTCTTCTCCAGTACTTTAGCCCTGTCCTTCAAGACCACTTAAGGCTGGCTTTTGAGAACTTGCCCTCAGTGTCCAACTCTGGCATGGACAGTGATCAAGTCTGCAGCAATTGCCCCCAGGAACTCCAGAGACACAAAGAAGAGATAACTGATTTCTTTGAAATTTTGCTCCAGTGCTCAAAGGAGCCAAACTCCTGGTGCTGGCTTCTGGCTGAAGCAGTGAAACAACAGGCCCCAATTCTTAGTGTCCTGGCTTCATGTCTCCAGGTGAGGATCATGAAAAGCCTCAGTTAAGGATCCAGAGAGCAGTAGAAAAAGTGGGGAGGGATAGGGAGGCTGGTAATCAGGAAGCATGTGGAGGGATGATGATATTGAGGCTTGAACATGTGTTTCCAAGGTCACTACAATGTTTTATGCTTCTCCAACTTAGGACCCAGGCCATCTAGTGCACTTTTTCAGGGTCAGAGCCTTGGTTCCTGGTTGGCAGTCTTAGAGAAGGATGCTTTGGTAGACTGACCACCACAGCCTTTGAGCCAGGAAGAAGGATAGTCTATATCAGGGATGTCAAACTTATTTGCTCTGGGGGCCACATCAGCCTCGCGGTTGCCTTTAAAGGGCCGATTGGAATTTTAGGGCTACATAAATGTAACTACTTATCTAGGGGCAGGGAGCTCAGTGCTGCTGCCAGGTAGAAACAAATGCTGGGCTGGATAAAACAAGGTTCGGCCTGTTGGCCTAGTGTTTGCCATCTGTGGTCTAGACAGTCCCTTGGTCAGCAGTTCTATGGTGGGAAGTTGTGTTTTCTTATACTTAGCACTTCCCTGTCTTTCACACATACCCTCTCAGTCTCTGGGCTTTGACCTGCCATACTGCACCCTGAGTCTGCAGAATGATTTACAAAAGTCCGTTGGTTGTTCATTCAAGTTTGTTTCATGTTTGGAGGCTTTTAAAGCCTTATTAACAAATATATTGAGGTAACTTGTTCTGAACAGGAAATAGCCATCCATAGTTGTAGCATTGCTGTAGACTTCCTCTATCAAGTCATCCAAACCCAGTTGTTATTTTATTTTGAAAAGTCCTTATCCCATGGTAGGATGCCAGTGCTATTCCTTGTCTCTGTGTTTGGATCATCACTTCTGTGGAGGCCAGTGTTGCAGCTGAAGCAATGGAACACATCCAGGGCTCTGTGGAGGGTCATACCTGGGACCTCAAGGATCTCTCAGTCATCTGGAGAACATTATTAAGAAGGCAGAAGAGCAAAACTCTCATCAGAGGTTTCCAGCTTTTCTTTAAGGTAGTAATAGTCACTTCATTTCTTTCCTGAGTTTAAAAGGTTTACTTTAGCCCTGGCTGGGTAGTTCAGCTGATTAGAGCGTTGTCTTGATATACTAAGGTTGTGGGTTTGATCCCGAGTCAGGGCACATATGAGAATTAACCAATGAATGAGTGCATAAGTAAGTGGAACAACAAAAATCAATGCTCTCTCTTTCTCTCTCTCTCTTTCCCTCCTTTCTTTTTCTTTCTTTCTCTCTTTCTCTTTCCCTCCTTTCTTTTTCTTTCTAAAATCCATCAATAATTTTTTTAAAAAAGCATTACTTTAGAATATCCCATTCTGACTTTTTCAATTATTTCTATTCCTGGATTTCTTTTTTAGCCAACAACAAATAATGATAATAACTGCCATTTATTTAACAATGTGCTTTGTATACATTATTCTAGCTAATTCTCACATTAGTTCTATACAAAGATAATACGTATGAAGATATTATGAAGAGATCTTATCCTCATTTTGCAGAGGAATAAACCAAGGCTTACAGAACTTAAGTAACATGCCCAGAGTCTCAAAGTATTTTAGTAAGTGGTGCACTTACAGCTCAGATCCATGCTTTCTGATTCCCAAACTCCTGTCCCCTGACTGAAAAATCTCCCATTGATGTGATGGAACTGTATGGATTGATGCCACAGGGAGCAGTAGGTTGGCAGGTCAGTAGAGCCCATTATCCAGAAGTGTATGTAGAGGTTTCCTAGCACCATTAGTGGAACATGTTTGCTCATATGTAGTGGACTGGGTATAGAATAGACAGAAAATGGACTGTTGAGTAGATATACCTAAACAGAGTATCTTTTTTCCAAAAGGAAAAAGAAGTATAAACTTAATTTTCTTTCTTTTTAACATGCATGCTTTTAACTTTAACCTTTTCTTATATTGGCATTTTTCGTGAGAAAATAGTATTGAGTTCAGAATTTTTACATTTTATTCAAACTCTTCTTCAAAGGATTCCCCATTACTACTGATGATGGAAATGTATGAACTCTGTATGTTCTTCAAGAATTATAAGGAAGCTGAAGCTAAACTACTGGAGTTCCAGAAGACCCTTGAAACTGTAAGTTAGAATTATATGCTCTTTCTTGCCGATTTGAAATTCTTTAGAGTGGCCTGTTGTCTGCTAGTCATCAGGAGGTGGCAGCAGGTGAATAGCTGTTAACATGGCATGATTCAAACTAAGTCATGTGTACTGTTGCCCAGGGATGGGGAGGCAGGGCAGGAGTTGCAGTGGCCCTGCTTATAGCACCTCGTTGCCAGGATGACAGAGGTTCCATCTAATGTGCTATGACTGATCAGTTTCCTGATGCTGCAGCCAAGCTCAGTGAGCAAGAAGTTAATGGTATCTACTATGGATGCTGAAGAGGAGTATGGTGATGCATGAGCCACATTCTACCAATTCAGGATAGCTCCAGCAGCATTGAGTGTGAATGGTGTTCTTTTTTTTTTTTTTTTTTTAAATCAACCCTTCTAGTGGCCCCTGTCCAAATGATGCTGAGCCTTGTGGTCAATTTGAGGCTTTACTTATTAGAAACTTGTTTCAGGTCTATTTATCACATAGTGCTTCAATAATTAACTCTGTGGGGGGGGGGGGAAGGAATTTATAAGAAAGGAAAAGAGCTGTGCCTTAGTTCTGCTTGGGGTTTTGGCACTTTTGCCTTGTCTTCCACAATAGAGCTCTATGATAAATGAGACAAAACTACTTACTGATTCTACCCAACAAATATATCACAATGGAGCCTCAATATGTCTTTGCCCTCAATCACATTGGTCCTAACTGTAATGAAGATTATTTATTATTTGAAAGTACAGAATCAGTTATTCAAATATTCCTGAGGTTTCTAAATCACAGAAAATAAGGGCATTAATTTCCTTGGTCTATCACTCTCTGTGGCTGGGGCCCTAATAGGTATCTTCTTCTTCTTTTTTTTTTTTTAGTATTACTTTTTATTGTGGTCAAATACACATAACATTTAACATCTTAGCCATTTTAAGTGTACAGTTCAATGGTGTTAAATAAATACACTCACAATATTGTGTAACACCATCACGACCATCTGTCTCCATAATAACTCTTTTCATCTTCTAAAACCAAAACTATACTCAATAAGCAATAACTCATTCCCCCTGTCTCTAGCCCCTGGCAACCATTACTCTGCTTTCTGTCCTTATGATTTTGACTACTCTAAGTACCTCATGTAATTAGAATTTATACTGTAGAACTATACAGTAGTTGTCTTTTTGTGACTGGCTTATTTCACTTAGCATAATGTCTTCAGAGTTCATCCATGTTATAGCATATGCCAGGATTTCCTTCATTTTTAATGCTGAATAATGTTGCATTGCATGTATACACCACATTTTGCTGGTCCATTCATCCATCGATGGACATTTGGGTTGCTTCCACATTTTCACTATTGTGAATAATGCTGTAATGACATGGTGTACAATTAATTCTTTGAGATCCTGCTTTTAATTCTTTTGGGTGTCTACTCAGTAGTGGAATTGATGAATGGTATGATCATTATATTTTTAATATTTTGAGGAACCACCATACTATTTTAGTGACTATATATTCCCACCAATAGTGCAAAAGGGTTCCAATTTCTCTGCATCCTCACCAATACTTGGTTTCTGGTTTGTTGGTTTTTTTTTGTAGTAATCATCCTAATAGGTGTGTGATTGTATCTTGTAGTTTGATTTGCATTTCCCTAATGATTAGTGATATTGAGCATCTTTTCATATGCTTATTAACCATTTGTATATCTTTTTTTTTTTGAGAAATGTCTATTCAAGTCCTTTACCCATTTTTGAATTGGGTTGTTTGGTTTTTTGTTGTTGAGTTTTAGGAATTCTCTCATAGTCTGGATATTAATCCCATACCAGGTATATGATTTGCAAATATTTTTCCCATTGTGTGAGTTGCCTTTTTATTCTTTTGATAGTGTCTTTTATACACAAAATTACTAAATTTTCATGAAGTCCAATTTGTATATTTTTCTCTTGTTACCTGCACCTTTGGTGTCATTTTCAAGAGATCATTGCCAAATCCAGTGTTGTAAAGCTTTTATCCTATGTTTTCTGCTAATTGTATTGTTTTAGATATTTTGTCCATTTGGAGTTAATTTTTGTATGTTTTGTTAGGTTAGGGTCCAACTTCATTTTTTTGCATATGGATATTGTTTTTCCAGCACCATTTGTTGAAAAGAATGTTCTTTCCTCATTGAACTATTTTGGCATCCTTGTTAAAAATCATTTCATCGTGTGTGCAAGGATTTATTTCTGGGCTTTCTGTTGTATTCCGTTAGTCTATGTGTCTGTTTTTATTTCAGTACTGCACAATTTTGATTACTGTAGCTTTGTAGTAAGTTTTAGTAAGTAAGTGTGTTTTGTTCTTTTCCAAGATTGTTTTGGCTCTCTGAGGTCCTTTGAAATTCTATATGGTAGGATGGGTTTTTCTATTTCTGTGAAAACATTGGGATTTTAACAGGGATTGCTTTGAATTTGTATTGCTTTGTATAATATTGACATTTAGACATTATTATCCAATCTAGCAACATGGAGTTTCATTTGTTTTATGTCTTTAACCTGTGATCATTAAAATGACAACAGACTCACAACTATCAACAAATAAATCTTAAAAATAAAAACAAAAACAAACTGAGAAAACAACCCAAACAGGAACAGAATCATAGGTAAGGGGATCATGGGTTATCAGCTGGGAGAGAGAAGGGGGAGAAAGGGGGAAAGGGTGCAGAGATCAAGAAGCATAATTGGTAGGAATAAAATAGACAGGGAGATGTTAAGAATGATATAAAAGAGGGAGACACCAAAGAACTTAGACACATGACCCATGAACATGAACAAGAATGGGGATTGCTGGAGGGAAGGGGGGTACTGGGTGGAGGAGGGCATATTGAAAAAAGTGGGACAATTGTAACAGCGTAATTCCTAAAATATACTTAAAAGGATTTTATTTATTTATTTTAGAGAGAGGGGAAGCGGGGAGCAAGGGGGGAGCGAAAGAGAAACATCAGTGTGTGAGAGAAACATCAATCAGTAGCCTCTCACATACCCACCTGGCCTGCAACCTGGGCACATAATCTGACCTGCAACCAAACCGTTGACCTTTTCCTTTGTGGGGTAGCTCCTAAACCCCTGAGCCACACCAGTCAAGGCCTCCCTCACTGTTGAAAAACAGTTTTGCTAGATATAGGGTTCTTGGTTGGCAGGGTTTTTCTCCTTTGAACAACTAAATGTGTTGACCCATTGTCTTCTGGCCTCCAGATTTTCTGGGGAAATCTGTCTCAATAATCTTATTGAGGATCCATTATATGTGATTAGTCATTTCTTGCTGCTTTCAAGATTCTGTCTTTGTCTTTTGAAAGTTTGAGTATAATGTGTCTCTGTGGGTATCTTTGAGTTCATCATAAATGTGATTTATTGAACTTCTCAAATATTTATATTCATGTCTTTTGTCAAATTTGGGAAGCTTTCAGCCATTTTTCTTCAAATACTTTCTCTACCCCTTTCTCTCTTCTCCTGTGACTCCCATGATATATATTTGGTCCTCTTGATGATGTCCCAGGTGCCCTTAGTCTCTGTTGACTTTTTCTCTTCCTTTTACTCAATAATTTCCACTGTCCTATCTGAAAGTTAGCCATTTTTTTCTTTTGCCTGCCAAAATCTGCCTTTGAATTCCTCTAGTAATTTTTTCATTTTAGTTATTATTGTACTTTTAGCTCCAGAATTTCTTTTTTGTTTCTTTTTAGGTTTTCTGTCTCTTTATTGATATTTCCATTTTGTTCACAAATAAGTTTCTTGACTTTTTTCAAATCTTCCGTAGCTCTCTGTACTCAGAGAACTAAGTATCTTTAAAATATTTGTTTTGATGTTTCATATAGTCTATGTGTCATAAGGTCTTTTTTGGAGACAGTTTTTGTTGATTGATTTTTTTTCTCTTTTTGAATAGGCTATACTTTCCTGTTCCTTGTCTTTTCTCTCTCTTTTTTAAAAATATACTTTCTTTTGTTTTAAGAGTTTATTTATTATTAGAGAGAGGGGAAGAAAGGGAGAGAAACATCAATGTGTGGTTGCCTCTCAAGCTCCCACTACCGGGGACCTGGCTCACAATCCAGGCATGTGCCCTGACTGGGAATTGAACTGGCAACCTTTTGGTTTGCAGGCTGGCACTCAATCCACTGAGCCACACCAGCCAGGGCTGTCCTAGTCTTTAATGTTGGGTTCTGAAAGGAGAAAAAGCAAAAAAGTGAAGGGGGGAGAAAAGGGTACCAGCCCTTTAAATCCCTTGGAAGCTGTTTAAGCTAGAGTGGGTGGGTCTCGCAGCAGTTGGGGAGGTAAAACAAAAATGGATGCTTACCTCTTTGCACCTTTGTGATTAGAGGCAGCAATCAGTGATCAGAGTACAGATCTATATTTGGAAGGCTGGGTCTTCCCCCACACTCCATCCACACACTCCTGTAAACTGCGTGCAACTGCTTCAAGAACAGAGATTGACAGCTGCCAACCATGTGACTGGGATTGAGGAATGGGTAGATGCTACTATGCTAAGGACTGAAATTAACCATAACTATTGCAATTTATCTCCCAAGTCTTCCACTGTAAGTTGCAAGTCATAACAGACTCCAGAGTTCCAAAATAGTTGCATTGGACAGATTCTGCCAGTGTAATCATTATATAGATGTGGAGAGCGATTCCCTGTGCTTTCTGTTCTGCCATCTTCCCCCTCCCCATTTTTAAGGAATTACTTGTTAGAGCAGTTTTAGTTCACAAAAAAATTGATAGGCAAGCACAGAATTTCTTTTGTACCCGCATTATTAGTATCATTAACCAGAATGGTCCATTTGTTACCAAGATGAACTTCCGTTTGACACATCATAATCACCCAGAGTCCACAGTGATTCACTCTTGGTGTTGTACATTCTTTGGGTATACATTTGGACAAGTGTACTCCATCATTATACTATCATACAGAGTATTTGTAATGCCCTAGAAATCCTGTGTATTCCACCTATTCATCTCTCCTTGTCCCCAACCCCTGGCAACCACTGATATTTTTACTATCTCCATAGTTTTGCCTTTTCCAGAATGTGCTATAATTGGAATCATATAAAATGTAGACTTTTCAAATTGGCTTCTTTTGGTAATATACACTTAAGTTTTCTCCATGTCTTTCTTTTTAATGACAAATAATGTTACGCTTTCTGAATGTACCACAGCCTATCCATTCACCTACTGAAAGATATCCAGTTTGCTTCCAAGTTTTCATAAACCTGCAGGATTTTGTGTAGATACAAGTTTTCACCTCCTTTGGGTAAATACAAAGGAGCATGATTGGTGGGACATATGGTATAAGAGTAGGTTTTGTTTCATAAGAAGCCACCAAACTGTTTTCCAAAGAGGTTGTACAGCTTTGCATTTCCACCCACAATTAATGAGATTTCCTGCGTCTCCATGTTCTTGCAAGCCTTTGGTATGTTGGTGTTCCAGATTTTGGCCATTCTAATAGGTATGCTGTGATATATCATTGTTGTTTTGTTGTTTTGTTGTTTGTTTTTTATCCTCACCTGAGGACATGTCTTCATTGCTTTTAGACAGAGAGGAAGGGAGAGAGAGAAACATTGGTTGCCTCCCATATGAGCCCAGACTGGGGATCGTAGGTACCCAGACCTGCAATCAAACCTGCAGCCTAGGCATGTGCCCTCACTAGGAATCGAATCTGCAGTCTTCCAGTTGGGGGCAGTGCTCCAACCAACTGAGCCACACCAGCCAGGGGTCTTGCTGTTTTAATATGCATTTCCCTGAGGACACATGATGTTCAGCATCTTTTCATATGCTTATTTGCCTTCTGGATATTTTGGTCTTTGACCCATTTTTTTAATAGGGTTGTTTGTTTTCTTATTGTTTAAAGAGTTCTTTACATATTTTGGATAAAAGTCCTTTTTCAGGTGTGTCTTTTACAGTATTTTCTCCCAGTCTGTGGCTTGTCTTCCAATTCTCTTGACATTGTCTTTTTTAGAGCAGAAGTTTTTAACTTTAATGAAATTCAGCTTATCAGTTAGAGTTTCATGTTGGGTCCTCCCAGGTTTCTTATTCTTCTTACCTGACTGCGCCTGCTCCTTCTTCCTGCAGAGAGACAGTGCAGCTTCTCCATTCTTGTCTCAGTCCTTCATTTCCATATATTTTTTCCTTTAACCAGCTCCAAGATCTGCCTGCTGCAGTCCCTCTTTCTAGAGCAACAAAGGTAGGTAAACCAGTAAATAAAGACTGATCTGATTCAAACTAATGAGGCCTGCTACTTGGGGTCATTTTCCTATTACTGTTTTTAGCATTACATTGAAATGACATAAATCCAGGCTTCTTCACTGAGATCTGTCTCCAGCAATATTATAAAGTACAAGCTAACTAGTAGAATCAGTTCGGCAGTGTTAAGCAAGTCTGAGAGGTCTTCCTTCATATATGAATATCAAATCTGGGCTCCAGAGCAGGCCTATATCCTCTGAAGTAGCTCTTAAGTGAAATATGTCTGTTAATTCACAGCAACTCACAGGGCTGTTTGGTAGTCAGTAACTGGGGGTATTTACATCAGTTTACCCCAAAGTAGTCTTAGGTCTCTTTCCCATCTTTGATTTTCACACACAGGTCTCTACACAGAGATGGCTCCCAAAGAGGCAAACTACACAGCTGCCAAGGAGGGCTTGTTTTTGCCACTCTTCTGAGCCACACTACAGGTTCCTACTATTGAAAGGACTTGAAGGAGCATCCCCTTTTGTGATAGGAAGTGACTTTTGATAGCACGTTGGTTTTCATATATATATTCCCACTTTTGGAGGTTTTGATTTGCTTTTCCTGTGAAACCACTTTCCCTGACCCTCTTCTTTTTTTATAGCTTGAAACAGCAGCCATAAAGGTCCATGCTGCCATCCCTGTTCCATGGCTGAAAGAGCAAGTGTGTTTTCTTCTGAAGCTTATGCTGCAGCAGTGTAGGACCCAGTATGAGCTGGGGAAGCTTTTACAGCTGTTTGTTGGAATAGAGCACCTCTTCTCTGATGGTAAGACAATCCTTACATTTAGGTTGCTGTTAAGAAGTTAGCATTCTTAATTTTAACATATTTTAGAAGGGCATTCAGGAAATTAAAATGCATATGACATAGGACATTACATTTACGGTCCATAACAGATTTGAAGACGAGGTCGTGAAACTTTAGTTATGGTTAAAGCATTCAGAGCATAGAACAACAGCGTATCACGTAAACAGTAGAACTATCTACTCATTCTAAACAGCTGTCAAATAGCCACATTTACCCCCTGGCTAGCCTCTGCACTAGCCTGTCACTGTCATTCTTTTTTTTGTCAAGTAACCTAAACATGTCATCATTGCTCAGGGTCACAGACTTGTTTCAGGAACACCTAATTCATTTTGAGGGTTTCAAAGACAAATTGTGCTTATTTTTTGCAGGTGTTTCCAGACATTGGCAGTATCTAAGCTTGTTGCTTATTGAATGAAACCAACATTGTCTTACCCTCTTTTCTACCTGTTTGATAATTTCAAGTGTTTGTTGAATAATAATATTATTCTTTGACACTAGATTCTGACATTTTCACTGCTAGGGTTATTTTACTACATTTAAACTCACACCTTCAGCTGGAGAGCTCACATTTGCACAGAACACAGAGAGTGCTGGGCACACTGTCACTGTTGTAGGCTGTGAGGCCAGTGACTGGAAGAAAAGAGGGCTGTTCCCCACATGTACGTGCAGGGCACAGAAGATAACTATGTAAACCAAAGAGTAGATCCTCTTAACATATCAGTGTTTTCATTAATCTTTAGTAAGTTTTTCTTTCAGAAATGAATTTTCTGTTTTCCTGTCAAAGTTACTCTATCTATGAAAAATTACAAGGATTGTCTAGATTGTTAACATTACTATAATGCTTTTGTTCATGTAATCTAATTAAATTATATTTTATAGAATATTTGTGTGTGTGCCACATATGTGCTTGGAGAAAAGAAATGTTTTTTTAAAACCTGTTTTTTATATGATGCCAGCAAAGGAACTTAGCTCACGCTGGTGGTTATTGTGCAGGATGCTGCACTGTCACTGGAACTGCCGAAATCAGACCACAGCAGGTGCCACTGGGAGCAGGCTGTTATGGAATGTTTTTAGACTCTTCCTTTATGGTAGGGCACACATAGTCTTCTCACAGACTTTTTGGGAGTGGGAGCAAACCTAGCCACATAAGCTGTTGGCAGAGCATTCCCAGTGTTACTGATGGTAAGAATTTCTCAGAGACATCAGCTGGAGGTCTCAGCTGATGTCTCAGAGGAGCTCAGCTGGGTCTCACCAGGTTAGACAGATAGATAACCGGAGGAGCAAGTGGTGCTCCATTCCAAATACAGTGTGCCACATTACACACAGCTTTGGCTCTCAGCCAGCTTCAGTTTCAACTGCCCTATAAATTCTGTGTCTTAATCCACATGACACCCCATTGAATGAGTGAGTGAATAGTCATAGAAACAAATTTGTTCAAGGTAGGAGAAAAATCCAGAAAGAGATGGGACTGACTTGAATGAATGGCCAGATCTTTTCAAGATTGACTGAGTTGCTGCTACACAGTAGACTACCAACCTCTAACCTGTGTTTAAAGCCAGATATGTGGATTGAGTCCATGTGCCAACCTCTAATAGTTCTTCTGTAGAGGAGCTGCCTATGGCTTCCTCTGCTCTTCAAAAAGAGTAAAAAAAAAGATATTTTTGTTTTTCCCTTAATCACATTATTATGTTAAAGTTATATATTTCCCTCCTGATATTTAGTTACTCTTAAAATGCCATAGTGGCATTTTATTGATGAAATGTTTATATTCTCTTCTCTTTGGCACAGGTCCAGATATAAAGAAGCTGTGTGTCCTAAGCCAAATTTTGAAGGATACTTCCATAACTATTAATCATGTAATTATTAACAGCTATAGCCTTGAGAATTTTCAGCATGAATGTAGATTTATTTTGGAAAAACTGGAGACAAATGGACAGTTTGCATCGGCTAGAAGGGTAGCAGAATTAGCTGAGTTACCTGTGGACAACTTGGTTATTGAAGAGGTAACATTAAGTCTTTTACGTTATTTAAAATCTTAGCTTTTTAAAAAAATATTTTTTATTTATTTATTTTTAGAGAGAGGGGAGGGAGGGAAAAAGAGAGGGAGAGAAACATCAATGTGTGAGAGATACATCAGTTGGTTGCCTCTCACATGCCTGCCACTGGGGACCTGACCTGCAACCCAGGTATGTGCCCTGACTGGGAATTGAACTGGTGACCCTTTGGTTCTCAGGCTGGCACTCAATCCACTGAGCCACACCACCCAGGGCTAAAATCTTAGCTTTTTGAATCAGAATTAAACAAAGACTCAAATGAGCCATGTAATTTATAGGAGATGAGTTTTCTTTTTTTTTTTTACTTTTGACACACATTAGTTTCAGAAATGGATGAGCATGGGATTCCCATTACTGAAGAATGTATGTTTTAAATGTAAGGTTAGCTTACAGGATAATCTACAGGATTATTTACAGGATAATTTAATTCCTTTGGATAGAATTAAATATAAGGTGGCTGTCCTTGAATCCTATTTAATTAGATAAATTTAGAATTGTTTTTCATACCTTAACTTTCCCAATAAAATACCCAGGATCATCTGTAGCCATGTCCCACGTCTTCTGACTTGGTTTTAAAAAGTGTGTTGTAATTAGAGAGCAGTAGCATTTATGATACCCTTATCTGGGAAAGGCTGACTCACATCATTAAATTTTACAGATAACACAAGAAATGCAGACCTTAAAACACATTGACCAGTGGTCCCTGAAACAAGCAAGAATTGACTTCTGGAAAAAATGCCATGAGAATTTTAAGAAAAATTCCATTTCAAGCAAAGCAGCCTCTTCCTTTTTCTCAGCCCAGGCCCTTGTGGCATGTGAGTACCCAAATGAGGAGGGACAGAGCAGCACTGAAGAACGCCATCTGCTGCTCACCCTGGCAGGACACTGGCTTGCTCAGGAGGACCCCGTGCCTGTGGAGAAGCTGGAGGAGCTGGAGAAGCAGATCTGGCTCTGCCGTATCACCCAGCACACCCTCAGAGGAAACCAGGAGGAAATAGAGCCCAGATTTTCTCAACAGATCTCAACTAGTGGTGAACTTCCCTTTGATAGCTTAGCCAGTGAGTTTTCATTCTCTAAGTTGGCTGCTCTGAACACATCAAAATACTTAGAACTCAATGGTCTTCCATCTAAAGAGACTTGTGAGAACAGACTAGATTGGAAAGAGCAGGAATCACTAAACTTTTTGATTGGGCGCCTATTGGATGATGGCTGTGTGCATGAAGCAAGTAGAGTATGCCGGTATTTTCATTTCTATAACCAAGATGTTGCCTTGGTATTGCACTGCAGAGCGCTGGCTTCAGGGGAAGCTAGTGTGGATGACCTACATACAGAGATCCATGCTCTCCTACAAAGTGCTGAACTGCTGGAGGAAGAAAAAGAACCTCACATTCCTCTAAGGAAAGCCCCAAGCAGTAAGTAAAAGAGATCAAACTGCCCTGAGTTCTAAACAGTGTGTTGGCACTCTTTCCAGGAAGAAAATGGTCCCTTTGACATAATATTTACACTAAGTTAAGAGGATAGCAACTCTTTTCAGGTAATCCATAAACTAGGAAATTAACTAGTGGATGAAATAGAACTACCTGGTCTTTTAATTAGCTGTGTATCAAAATTAGAGGGAATCCATCTGACTTGTAACTAGTTCATTAAAATGTATTCTATACAAACAGTCCTCATGGTTCCAATTGTGCACTGATATTATGTAGAAATATGGTTGGCTTTTGTGTTAACCTTGTATCCTTGCTAAACTCACTTATCGACTGGGGGTTTATTTATAGATTCCTGGGGATTTTTCTACAGAGACAATCATATCATGAATAGACAGTGTTATTTCTTCCTTTCCAATCTGTATGCCTTTTTCTTCCTTTATTTCCCTGGCTAGAACTTTCAGTATGATGTTGCATAGAAGTGGTCAGAGTGGACATCCTTGCTTTGTTACTGATATTAGGGAAAAATCATTCAGTTTTTCGTTATTCAGTATGATATTAACTGTAGGTGTTTTGAAGATATGCTTTGCTATGTTGAAGATGGTCCCTTCTATTCCTAGTTTGCAGAGGGTTTTGAATCACTGTTGAATTTTGTCTTGTTTTTTTCTGGATCCATTGATGTGATCATGTGTTTTTTTCTTTAGACTATAAGTTTAATTGATTTTTTAAATATTCAACCAGCTTTGCATTCCCAGGAAGAACCCCACTTGGTTATGGAACACTATCCTTTTTGATATATTACTGGAACCAGTTGGCTATTAGAGAATTTTTGCATTTATGTTCATGAGGAATATTAGTATATACTTTTTATTTTATACTGAGTATCATTGTTAATCAGGGTAATGCTGGTTTCATGAGTTGGAAACACTCATCTGTTTTCTGGAAAACATGGTGTGGAAATAATGTTATTTCTCTTTAAATGTTCATTAGAATTTACCAGTAACAATCTGAATGGAAAAATTTCTGTTTTGGAAGATTTTAAATTATGAATTTAATTTCTCTCATAGTTTGTATGACTAAACAGGTTTATCTTTTTTGCCTTGAGTTAATTTTTGTAGTTTGTGGTTTTTGAGGAAACCTTTTTTTCCTGTCTTTTGGGTGATTTGAACATTTTTAGTCTCCCATTTTAGTTTATTGTGATTTTGACTATATATCTTCACATAGGCTTTTAAATTGTTTGTTTCAGGGATTACACATTCTACATTATTGACATTTCAGTATACTTAAAGTCAGTATTTTATTTCTTACTAGAATGCAAAAACTTTACCACTTGTAGATCATTTACTCCTCTCCCTTTATATCCTAGTTGTCTTATTATATCCACATGCATTGTAAGCCCCATGAAATAATGCTACAAATTTTGCTTTCAACCAAAAAATATGTTTTTAAAAATACAAAGGGAAAATAATTTATTATATTTGCTCAGATATTTACAACTTTTATTGCTTTCCCCTCTGATATTTCTTTTTCCTTCTATCTAAAGGGCTTCTCTCTCTCTTTTTTTAAATCCACACCAGAGGATATGTTTGTTGATTTTAGAGAGAGAGGAAGGAAAAGAGAAAGAGAGAGAAACATCCATTGGTTACCTCTCATATGCATTCCAACCAGGGACTGAACCCTGGTGTACAGGATAATGCTCCTACCAGCTGAGCCATCTGGTCAGGTCTGAAGGCTTCTCTTAGTAATTCTTTTAGAGTTGTCTGTGAGCAACAGATTCTCTTCATTTTTCTTTATTAGTTTTTCTTCATCTAAGTATATCTTGCCTTGTCCAATATGGCTCAGTTGGTTGGAGCAACATCCTCTAAAGTGAATGGTCACAGGTTTAATTCCTGGTCAGGGCACATGCCTAGGTTGTGGGTTTGGTCCTTGGTTGTGGTGCATACCAGGGGCAACTGATTGATATTCTTCTCTCATATCAATTTTTCTCTTCTTCTCTTTATTTAATTTTTTTAAAGATTTTATTTCTTTATCTTAGAGGGGAAGGAGAGAGAGAGAGAAACATCAGTGCATGGTTGCCTCTCATGCATACCCTGCTGGGAACCGGGAACTGGCCTGCAACCCAGGCATGTGCCCCAACTGGGAATCGAACCGCGATCATGTGGTTTGCAGGCCCTCACTCAATCCATTGAGCCACACCAGCCAGGGCTCTTCTTCTCTTTAAAAATCAATAAGTATGTCCTCAGGTGAGGATAAAACTATACAAAAAAAGAATGTGTCTATTTGACCTTTATTTCTGAGAGAGAGTTTTTGCTGGATATAAAATATTCATTATTTTTGCCCTGGCTGGTGTGACTCAGTGGATTGAGTGTGGACCTGTGAACCAAAGGATTGCTGGTTCCATTCTCAATCAGAGCACATGCCTGGGTTGTGGGCCAGGTCCCCAGTAGGGGGCATGTAAAAGGCAAGCACACATTATGTTTCTCTCCCTCTCTTCCTCCCTTCCCCTCTCTAAAAATAATAAATAAAATATTTAACATATATATATATTTAAATAATAAATATAAGTAAAATAAATATATATTATATATTATATATAAATACACCTTTTTTAAAGCACTTATAAATGTTGTACCACTTTCTTTTGACATCCATTGTATCTGATGAATAATCTGTAATCATTTGAACTATATTTTTCCCCTATAGATAATGCATTTTTCTTTTTTCAAATTTTTAAAATTGTTATTCAAGTAGATAACGCATTTTTTTCTTTGCAAGATTTTTTTGTCTTTAGTCTTTAGCAATTAGTTGATAATGTGACTGGGCATGTATTTCTTAGTATTTATCCTATTCAGGATTCACTGAGCTTCTTGAACTATAGGTTCGTGTGTTCTACCAAATTTTAGTTGTTTTCAGACTTTTTTTCAAATACATTTTCAGAACCATACTCTTACTCTTGTCCTTTTGGGACATGAATCTTGGAACTTTTGTTAGTGTCTCAAGTCCCTGAGACTTTGTTCATTTTTTCCAGTCCTTTTTTCTCTCTGTTGTTTAGATTGGATAATTTCTATCCATCTATCTTCAATTTCGCTGACTCTTTTTCCTGGCATTATCATGCTACTATTGAGTTTTTTTATTTCTGTGATTTTTAAATATCAGTTATTGTTCAGTTCTAAAATTTCCATTTTATTCTTCTTTACACCTTCTATTTCTTTGCTGAAGCTTTCTGTTTTTCTGTTTGTCTCAAGAGCATCCATGATTGCTTTTTGGAACATTTCTATAATAGCTGCTTTAAAGTCTTTATCAATTTCAACATTTGTGTCATTTTAGTACCGACTATCATCTGTTGATTGTCTTTTTTCATGAGTTGAGATTTTTCTCTATTTTTGTATGTTGTGTAGGTTTATGTTGCATCTAGACATTTTGAAGAGTATGTTATGAGACATTGAGTCTTATTTAAATCCTATGAAGAATGTTGATATTTTATAGCAGGCAATTGACCTGGTTAGGTTTAGGCTACAAGTTCTGACCCACTTTCTATGGGCTAACTCAGTTCAGTTTCCAAATTCTTTGTATTACTGTTCAGATCCATCTTTGTGTGTGTCATCCTGAGGTCATTCTGCAACTTGAGTAATGGTTTATCTGTTCATTCAATTCTCAGAATCTTTGATAGGCTGGTTAGGATCAGATTCATGCATCAAAGCCCAAGAGTGAGCCCTAGTGTTTGTAAACACCTTTGTGTTGCTTTCCTGAATCTTCCTCCCAAGTACTTTTGTCTTCTTGAGGCTTCCCTTTTCAGTCCTCTGGGCCTGAAGCTGGAGGTTTAATCACCCCATTCTGTCATGCACTTCCCTGACTTGCCTGCATTCAGGACCAACTTACGGGAGGCTAATGCAAAAAAGAATGAGTTCACTCCACCCTCGTGGGACCAGATCTCCTCCGATCTGAAAAGGAGGTTCCCCTTTGTGTTTTGACTCTCGCCAGCCGCTGCTTCAGCCTCTACCACTAAGGGCAAGGGGTTGCTTAGGAGCTGAGATGAGAGAGAATGAACAGTAGGAGTTCCCATTTCTACTCCTCGAGTCCATACTAGAGGATTTTCCCTGGGGAGCACACTCTCTCTGTGATCCTTACTGCTTGGTTTTGGGTTTTAGGTGGCACTGTACTCAGGCTGGAGGTTACTAGGGGAGAAGGACATGGAAGTTCTGGTCATCTTTGACCCACCTGCCACTGTTTCCATCTCAGAGTGCTCACATAGCGCTGTCTACAGCAGTGGGCAGGTTTTACATGGGGTTCCATAGGGGAGACAGGGTGGAGTGACTGTACTCCACCTCGCCTAGAACTGGAACCCCCACTGAAGGATTTTAAGAAGGAGGATAACATGGTCCGGGTTCCTTTTTACTTTTATCTTTAATGCGTGTTTTTTAATGGATAGTATTTTAAATGCAAAAGTATTGTATTACACACTCATTGTAACAAATAACACAATACAGAAGTGTAGAATGTAACCCATTCAACACCACCCTCACTAAATTCTTCGAAATAACACAATGCTTTATTGATACAGATTTAGATTTTTAATTTTGTTTTTCTATTAGAAACAGTTATGTAAATATTTTTTTCTAATAGAAACACTTGATCAAATTAAGAAAGTTTTCTTCTATTTCAGAGTAAGAATTTTTTTAAAATCAGAAGTATATTCTAATTTTACTATTCCCTTCATCCAGACAATTTTTTGTGTGATTTGAATTTTAGAAAGATCATGCTGAATATGTGGAAGATTGACCTATGGGCGAGGGGAGGCTAACAGCAGGAAATAGTAACAACCTCTTAGATGCAGGTTGATGAAGGTTGGAAGTAAGGGTAGTGATTGGAGAGATGTTTTGGAGATATAGTCAGCTGGACCTGGTGACTTATTTGATGTAAGGGGAAACTGAGAGGAGGAGGAGGTGTAGAGGAGAGTCTAGCAGTCAGCTTTGATGATAACTGCTCGAGTGTCATCAGTTAGGCGGCTTTGAGTCTTTTGTAGCCCATGAGACCTTTAAAATATTTCAGCTTGGAATTTCCTGGAAAAAGGCAATGAAAGAAGTTTAAGTGGGGTATGGGCCCTGTCAGAAGTGGTCCCAGACTCAGGGGCACTCATGATGGTGCAATGCAGGAAGCTGTGGGCAGAGAGGTAGAGAGTGAACTGGGAAGAGGTTTAAACTTTACCACCCCCTTCAATCTCTGTTTGCTTCCAGCTTCAAGTCTGGATAGTCAGTCATTTGTGATGCTGCCCCCCAATGATGAAGTTGTAACTAATCTCGAAATTCTGACAAGCAGATGCCTCCATGGAAAAAACTACTGCCGGCGGGTCCTCTGCCTGTATGAACTTTCCAAGGTAGGTGCCAAAGCATAACACCTTCATATTAAGCTCCCTTTGAAAGGGAGGGAAGCTGGCGGTGGAAAGTTGGGCATAATAGAGCTCTTGTCAGGATGTTGGCCCCTGTAAATCCATCCCTTGGGGGTCATGGGAGGGTGCCAGGCCAAGCCAACCAGAAGTTAGGGCAAGACATTTCACTTCTCTAGGCCCCTAGTTCTGGTCTATAAGTGATTTGACCACAAGGGTCCCTTCTAACCCTAATATCTTAGGTTTTGCTTTAGAATTGTTTGGACCTTTCCATATGAGGGAAAGCCCAAAATAAGTTTTAAAATAAAATAAAATGGAATGTCATGACCCTAAAGACAGGAGCTAGAGCAGCCAGGAATTGTTTGTGGATTTGTGCTGACTGAAGGAGAAAAACAGCAGCCTGTGCATGAAGTGGAAGAGCACGAGAGAAATAAAGTAGAACACTAAAGCCCTTGCCTTGGATAAGGTTCAGAGACTTCTTTGGAAAGTGAGGGTTTTGCTGCTACTGTGGGGACATGGAAGGGGCTCTTGCCTTTCATTCAACTTTCTCATGTTTCATAACATTTGAATAGCTCAATGTTCAACATGAGATAACTCACCTGATGCTTTCTGAAGACAAGCCTTTCCTTCCTTAGGTGAAGTGATAGAAAAAGATAGAATACAGTGCTTGCCTCTTCTAAGATTCCTGCTCAGGGTGAGCCATCAAGCCGGTCCACATCAGAACTCAGAAAAGGCTAGCTTTTCCCTGGCTCCTAACAATAGCTTTGACTGACTTTGCCTTCTTCTCAGGAGTTGGGCTGTTCCTACACAGATGTTGCCACCCAAGATGGTGAGGCCATGCTCCGCACAATCTTGGCTTCTCAGCGGCCCGATCGATGCAAGCGAGCCCAAGCCTTCATTAGCACCCAGGGCCTTGAGCCAGACAGGGTGGCTGAGCTAGTGGCTGAAGAGGTGACCCGTGAGCTGCTGTCCCCATCAGAGGGAACAGGTACCCTGCCCTCCAGGCCTTCCCAGCCTTTCAGACAATTTTCACAAGTACCCTGTGTCAAGGATTTGGATGTTATGTTCACGTACATCCTGCATGCTGCCCTCTCAAGTGCCAGGCTGCACTCTTTAGAGGAAAACACATTGCATTTATTTTGTTATTGTTGGCCTTTGTTCTTTTATTGTTTTATGATGATTCTTAGAATAGCTGTGCCTTTCTCTGAGCTAATGAACTCCTGTTCTGTAAGATGCCCAGTAGGCCAAGAGGAGGGCTGCACTGGGAACTCCTTCAGCATTATTTACTAGTACCCAGGCCTGGGCAGCATGGAGCTTTTAATCTCTCTCTCAACTGTCTCGGTAATGCCTGCGCCTTTCTCCACATCTTTCTGAACAGGACATAAGCAGATCACCCCCGCAGAGGAAAGCCAGACATTTCTTCAGCTGACCGCTTTGTGTCAAGACCACACCTTGGTAGGCATGAAGTTGTTGGAAAAGATTTCCTCTGTTCCCCATGGGGAACTGTCTTGCAGTAAGTTTTTGCCCATTTTCTTACATGTTTGGGGCCCAAGGAGATCTCCAAGAAATCTTCCAGAGTTAGTCTTTCCAAAGTTCAGTTTGGTCCTTCTTCCTGCTCTGGATCCCTACCCCTCCAGCGCAGTTTATAAAGCTGTAAGTTTATTGAAGAAAGTTTAGAAACTACATATGGGAAAGCAACCCAAAGTTTAAAATCACACAAAAAAGCAACCTTATAACATTTGGTGTATTTATTTTATTTTACTCTTAAATTGCTTTGCAAAGTGGATATTTTTGTCCCCATTTTAGAAGAACAGTGAAACTTATAAAAGTTGATCAATTTAACTAATACATGACAGAACTGGTATTTGAATCTGGTCTGTATGATTTAAAAACCTGCTCACTTTCTCCAGTGTCTAGTTCATTACAGGCATTAAGTAGTATGTGTCCCTCTGATGTTTTTCTATACAAATCTGTAGGTTTTTATTTTTCAAAAATGGCATTAGACTGTACATAGTGTTTATAATTGCTTAATGAATATGCTATCATTATCATCTTTCCATTACATTGAATATTCTCCTATATCACCTTTAATGGTTACGCAGTATTTCTCTTATATGCAATTGAAAATTGTATGCCCTATTGTGGGGCCTTTAGATTGTTTCCAATTTTCTGTTTTAGAATGTCCTTATAGGCAAATCTACAGGGTCTAGCAAATATTTTTATATTAAAAAATAACACCCATTTTTAATTATAAAATCATCATGTAATTCTGTAACATATCACACTTAAGCACACCATGACATTTCAAGCAAAATGTTCAAATTAACACTATAAATTATTACACCCATATTATTACCCTACCAACCACACTCAAGCAAGCGTAACCTCTGCTGGATCCTGCATATCCACGATTATTTCCCTAAGATAAACTCCTGATTTAAGAGCACGCTCATTTTTAAAGCTTTATATATATAGTCAAATTTTACTCCAAAAACAAATCACTTCTTATTCCCACTTAAGCAGAGTGTGAGAGTAGCATTTCTTGGAACCCATTCCACTTTGCAAATTTGATAGACTCAAAAAAGGCATTTTATGGGTTTAGTGAACAAATAAATGGATATTTTAAAAGGTTGAAGAGTTTTATTTAAGAAATTGCTTCTTGTATCTCTTCTCAGTCCAGTTCAACAGTATTTACAGGGCACCAACCATGTGCAGGGTACTCTAAAAATCAGGGGTATAGTGAACAAGTATATCAACAATCTCTGGAGCCCACAGACTACAGGTGTGTCACACAGGAAGAGCCAGACTGCTGGTTAAGAAAGGTTTTTGGAGGAAGTGTCCAAACCAAGGCCAGATGGATTAGTAGTCAAGGTTGCTCAGTGGTCAGTAGGTTTGGGGAGTGCTCCACAGGTACTAAGGCCCAGAAGGCATAGTATGGGAACCTTTTTTCTATCTTCAACATTGTAAATATTTTCCCAGTTTGCCTTTTAATTGTGCTTACAGTGATTGTGTGTAAAAGTTTTACATTTGTATGTAGTCAGATTTTTCATTAATCTAGAAAGCCATTAGAAGTGCAGAACATCACATGGCACTTCATTAGGCCCTAAGACTCTTCACTGAGATACAGATTATGCCCTTGGATTCTGGTTGGCATGGACTCCATCGATTTGTCTCCAGAGAGTTTCTCCATCATTAGAAGTCAAGGATTCCTTGTTCTCATGTGTAAGGCCTCAAAAGGTCACTATGCAGTCACTACATGATTGTCTTTGAGGAGAGGGTGTGCTATCTATCACTGACAGAATGTAGATATTGTCGGAGGGCTGTCCCACAGCTGGAGCTGGTGAGGTCAGAGACCTCAGAGGATTGGTGAGAGCGCCTTCTCTAGACAGCCAATCTGTAGAGGCCCCTTCACCCTCCTGCCTGGCACAGAACTAGACAGTGAGTGGCCAGGTTCACAGCTCCATCTTACCAGTATCCCACCTAACCAGCCACAGAGCTGCTGATTCTGGCCCATCACTGCTTCACGCTGACATGCCACATGGAGGGCATCATCCGAGTTCTGCAGGCTGCCCGGCTGCTCACAGATGACCATTTGGCCCCCAACGAGGAGTATGGGCTGGTGGTAAGTAAACCCTCATGCCTACCTTCCACCCTGAGGAAACCTTTGAGAGAGCAGATGGGCTGGGACCAGCTCAGAGTTGATGTTGTCTTAGGGAATTTGCCACCTGGGTATTACTGCCCACTCGGTAGCTGGCTGGGTAGCTCCAGGCTGAGTTCTGTCAGAATCAGATTGCTCCAAAGGAGAAATTGAGAGGATCCCTACACTGTACTCCAGGGCTGTCATCCTCCTTGCCAGGGCAGTTTGCTTTTCTAGAGGGCTAAGACAGCTGTATTTTCCCCAAAATAGAAGGTTCAGACCTACCTCTTATCTCTAATTTGAAATGAGCTGACAACTCAAGCCTCCTGTGTACTGTAGGTTTGAAAGTGATCCAAGTGGCTGAGCAAGCTGTTGAGCACTGCAGTAAGCAGTGGTGGGAAGGGGAAGAATGCCTGCCCAGGAGGGTGGCACTTCAACACTTGATAGTCACTTCTAGAGACAACAGAAGTGGGGACGGCAAATAGTATCTCAATGACTAGCATTTCTGAATCCTCCAGAAATGTCCTCTTGTTGGGCATACAGGACAGGGAGATTAGCATGGCAGCCTAGATATTAGCCCTTCAATACCCCAGGAGCTTGGTATCTGCAAGCAACCTTGATAAGGGTAGTGGTCTGGTTCGGAGAACTCTTAAGGGAAGCTGATGGAAGCTGCCTTCTCTCTTTCCAGGTGCGTCTCCTCACTGGCATTGGAAGGTACAATGAGATGACATACATATTTGAATTGCTGCATAAAAAGCACTACTTTGAAGTGCTGATGCGGAAGAAGTTGGATCCGGTAGGTGTACAGTATTCAGAGCTCCAGGATGACGTGTACTACTTACTGACTTCGGGAGTCTCAGACTTTCTTAAGAATAATCCCAGAGTAGACCCCTAGTATATAGAAGGAGGGAATTAAAGCCCTCCCCAAGACATACACTGTAACCAGTAGCTTAAGGTTACAGAGTTCAGACCAGATAGTGATTATGCTAACAGATGCTAAATAGTGAAGAAAATAAGTTTGTACATGTACACCTCAGCTGTTGCCTGCATCTACTGTCCTAATGACTGCTCTGACAGGGGCAAAAAACTTTGCTGAGAGCTACACAGAAATAAGCTGACCAACTCAGAAGGCCATGTCTAAGGGCTGATTTTTAGTGGAGAATTTTCAGGGGACCATGAAAAAGAGTGTTGCTGAGCTGTTAGGAAGTGAATGCCAAGGCTTGGGCCTGGAAATCTGTGGAGCTGTTTGTAACAACCAGGAAGGAGGCTGGGAAGCAAAGACCTGACTTGCCAGGCCCTTGGGCTTGGGCTTGGGCTTGTCTGTCCTCAGCATGCTTATGTGATAGCAAGCATGTCACTCATTTTCAAGTCATTTATTTAACTGATGCTTCATTGCTTCAGCCCATTTCACCACTGAAGATTTAAAAACCACAGTATACTTTTGGCTTCTGGGAACTTGGGCATGGCCAAGCAGAAAAACTCCTTAATGCTGGGCTCATTTTAGGACAGACTGGTCCAGTCATCAGGAGAGGGGCAAGTCCTGGACACCTTAAGATCCCCCAGGGGGTATTTAAATGGTTTTTGAGGCATTTTTGATTCTGCATTTAAATATTCTTTTAATAACTTTCTTATTACAAAAGTAATACATATTCAATATTAAGACACTTGGAAAACAGAACACAGAAAAAATCCCTGTCTTTATTATCTGGAGACAGCCACTGCTAACACTTTGGTATAGGCCCTTTCTGTGCACACATACCTGCAAACATATATACATACAAATTTAATATTTTTAGCAAAATATCATACCATCCAAATATGAAAGTCTGCCTCTTTCACTTAATAACCATGTCATGAACATTCCCTAAATCAACATCAGTTTTAATGGCCATGTGGTATTTCCTTAGCCTTTATTTTGGACCTCTGGATTATTTCTAATTGTTTGCCATTAAATGTCCCCATTATATCCATCTTAGCACTTCTCTCATCATTTCTTTAGGGATAGATTTCTAGAAGTGGAATTGTTAGAATAACACGTGCATTTTTAAGGCTCCTTCTGACAGGTTTTACCGTTCATACCACTGCCAGCAAAGTAGATGTACTTGTTTCCTTGTACTCAGGATAGTGTAAAGTTTTATATTCATTTTTGTCTTTTCCTTTTTGGGGGAGTGTTTAAGGAACTTTCAGAACCGAGGGACTCAGCCAATCCTGCCTGCCTACAGTCCCTGTTTGAGACCTCGGCATTCCCTTTTTTTCTGGGCAGAGTGGTACCCTGAAGACGGCCCTACTCGACTACATCAAACGCTGCCGCCCTGGGGACAGTGAGAAGCACAACATGATTGCCCTGTGCTTCAGCATGTGCAGGGAGATCGGGGAGAACCATGAGGCAGCCGCCTGCATCCAACTGAAACTGATCGAGTCTCAGCCCTGGGGTGAGCAGAGGTCACAACAAGCACCCTCAGGGAAGGTCCTTAGGACTTAGGGCAAGAGCCCATGGAGAGTGACTAATACCCACTTCAGCATTTAGCAGCCACTCACTGGGGCCCCAACTGGGCAGACAGGAGATGGAAGGGGACCTGGAAGGCATCTGGTGTTCTTGTAGCTCATGTATCCAGGTGTCATCTGTCAGGAACCAGTGTGTACGTTGATACCATGTAAACCTGCCTTGATGTTCCAGAAATAATTGAACTAGATGGGGCACTGAATCCTACTCCAGATTGTGTGTGTTCCTGGCCCAATACCCTTTACCTCAGTGAGACCTCCACCTCCCTGTGAACACAAGCTGGGGTATTTCTTGTCCGGCTTGTGATCACTGAGTGGGGTGGGGAGCAGCCAGCCTTGGGAGTCAGACACACCCACACGTTTCCTTTACTCCTCTGCAGAGGACAACCTCAAGGACGGGCACCAACTGAAACAGCTGCTGCTGAAGGCCCTGACTCTGATGCTGGATGCAGCAGAGAGCTATGCCAAGGTAACCAAGGGGAGTCTTACTCCAGACTGGTTTTGGGGCTTGCTCTCTTCAGGAATTATTTTGTCCCTATGCTCTATCAAGTGAAGGGGAAGAGAGCCATGGGCCAACTGGGGGCAGAGGGGTGAGTTCAGTTTCTGGAGGGTTCAGAGGGAGATAATGGCAACAGAGTCTTTACCTGTGCCTCCCTCCACCCTGTCTCTCAGGACTCCTGTGTGCGACAGGCCCTGCACTGTCACCGGCTCACCAAGTTGCTAACACTGCAGATTCATTTTCTGAACAGTGGCCAGAACACTATGCTTATCAACCTGGGCCGCCACAGGCTGATGGACTGCATCATCTCCCTGCCTCGGTTCTACCAGGTGAAAAGGAAGAAAAATCTAGCTAGCACTGCTAGCATACTCTCCTGCTGTCTAATGGGACTCAGAGATTGAGTGACTTGCCTAAGAGCTCAGAGCGAGTGACAGAACCAGGACTATGCGGTTCTCCTGAGTTAGCTGTGTGACATACAAATTGCCTTTCTATGGTAGTATTTCTTGCTAGCTTGTTCGGACAAAGGGTGGGGAACGGTACGACAAACTGGTAGGCCAGCAGAGAGGCAGACAGCTTCGCCCCTCAGACAGTTGAGGTTCAGAGAAACATCACTGCTAGTGATCCTGCAAGCATCTCTCAGCCCCAGCATTTTACAAAATAGTGCACCCAGGTTAACACAGGGAGTCAAGGGCTTCCAGGAGCCTGTTCTAGTCCCTTAATGAGGAGGGATGGTTTCAGAGAATCAGCCCTTTCATTGTTCCTTATACAGTTTAGTATGAAAATGTTCTTTAACAGTTTTATAAGTCCACTGAAGGTCAGTGTTTGGGGGTTTAAGGGAAGGGAAATGTCAAACTAACACCAAACTTTCCACCAATTCTGATATAGACAGAGCCTTTAATATGATTGGTAATGATGACATTCACTGTGTGAGTGTACAGTGTTAAGTTTTCTACAACAATCTGCCTTCAATGTTACATTTAAAAGGCTTTAATGGTGTCCTTCCTCCATCCTTTTAAGGCTTCTATCGTGGCTGAGGCCTATGACTTTGTTCCTGATTGGGCTGAAATTCTATACCAACAAGTGATTCTTAAAGGAGACTTTACTTACTTGGAAGAATTTAAGCAGCAAAGGTTATTAAGAACCAGTATATTTGAAGAGATTTCTGAAAAGTAAGTATTAAAATGCCTCTACTTTGGTTAAGGCATGGTAAAGAATTTTATGGCTAAGTATAACATGCCTATAGCCACTCCTCTGCTTGAGATGACAGATGTCAAGAATGCCCAGAAAGGAGAGATTTTTTAAAACAAATTAATGCAAACAGATGAATGAAAACACTTTATGGTACTCTGTACTTAAAATGGGAGTCCAGGTACTCAGCTAGCCTGAGGTGCCCAGAATTCTAAACATCAGAGGTCCCCTTTGGTGTACTAAACTTATTCTAATTAAAGTAAGCATTAAGATATATTTTTAATGAAATAATTTCAGTGTTCACCAAATGCCCCCTAATGCTAGTTAGTTTTAGATAGTTTCCCAGAGTCTGTCTAGCACCACCCCTTCTCTTCTGTAGGTATTCAGTGTCAGGGCTGACAGTCCTCACTCAAGCTACATTATCTTAACCTGTACATTCTTGTTTGTCCAGAGTTAAACAACGCCAGCCTACTGAGATGGCTGTGAAAAACCTGAAGAAGTTACTCACGTGTTGTGAAGATGTCTACCTGTATTACAAGCTGGCATACGAACATAAATTTTATGATGTTGTAAATATGCTTCTGAAGGACCCACAGACAGGCTGCTGTCTAAAGGACATGCTGGCAGGTTAGATGGATTCCGATAACATGAGCAAGGTTACATAGGTGCCTGCTGTCTCGTCCTGAAATGAGGTACTGACAGATGTTTGTGATCACAGTAGAATAACGCATTGGGGATCTTTGTCATCCAAGTTATAAAACCCCAGAACTGATCATACCAGTCAGTCTGTTGTGAGCAGTGGATAAAGAATGAGTTTCCATAAGGAAATTCCTGTTTTAAAAGTGACTGTTCCTCTGTACCATTTTATATAGATATTAGTGATAAGATCAAAAGTTTCATCTTCCTCAGAATAGCTTTTACTTTAGGACATGATACAATATTGATTAAAGAATACCTGTGCCTACAGATTCCAGTTTCAAAGGAATTTAATATTATTTACACAGTTAAGGAACAGATACACATTTCCATTAGTTAGAAACTGACCTCTATAATAAAATAGATTTTAAATTCAGTGCATGTCATTATTAACTGCTAAGAAAATCTTAGCCCTTGTCTGCCTTAAAATGATCATTATTTGCTCTTAATTATTGCTGTGTAGTTGCTGCTTTCTGTTAATTCCTCAAATCATTTGGATGGTCCTGTCTTCCAGTTAGTAGTCTACAGAGCTTTGATTGAGCCTCCTCTTCATGAGAGACACTAAAAGTATTTTTCTTCTGTCCCTACTTTTGAGTCTGTGACAGATGCAAAAAAAGACTCTAACCACAAATTTGGCTAAAATGCTTAAAAGAAAATGTATAATAAAGATCACTCAATCTATGCTTACAGCCATAACCTGAGTTATAAGCTCAGTTACTCCAAATAAATAATTCTAGGTACTTAATTAGGCCTTAGTATCTAAACCACCAAACAATTTCCCCAAATAAATAAAAAGAGGAAAGCAGCCCTATACTTTTGTTGCTCTAGAGTGACAACTATTAAGGGCCTGACAAATCATTTTTGTTTTAAAGCTATTAACTACTCATCAAGCATTTAGTAAGCTTTGTAAGTATAGAGAACTCTAGTCCCAAGAGCTGTGCTCTGTACTCTCCAAAAATATCTCTTGGGAGGTAACACAAAATTTAAGTCCTCACAATAGTGATTTTATTAAATTATTTGCTTTATAAAACATTGCAGATGTCATAATTGTTAACATAACAATTTACCAAACTGTAGTTAACTGGTGCAGCTTGCTGAGCATGTTTTATAAAGGAAAGGAAATGCCAAAAACCCTGTTTAAAGTTGTTCCATTGCAGCCTAAGAGAACAAAAATTTGTTTCTCAGACACTCAAATCAGGCAAATAAAACAGTGAGGGTTTCCCTCCCCCATCCAAAGCACTTCATCAGTAGAATAGTCTGATAAACTAGACAGTCTGCATTCAAGAGATTCCACGACTTGTAATGCAATAAGGGAGAGGTTTACCTTCTTCGGCTTCAAAGTCAGAGGGTTTTGGTCATTTAACTTTTCAGTATCAAACTACTGCTTTTCAGCTGCCATATCTTCACTCTGAGATAAGCAGTCTTCTTCACAAATGTATGTTTAATATCCTCACGCTCAATTTTAAGACAAAGCAATTTTAATACTAGGTGCACACCACATGCCCTTGCTGCAAACTGCTTTTCTTGATAAGTTATGAAGTAGTTCAAGGAGGTATGGTTAAGGCTGTATTACTGAACGGTGCTGGTCAATACTACACAATTTTTTGTCATGTTGCAACCCTTGTTTCCAATTTAGTGACTGCTGCTATAAAATCAGATAGCAACAATGACAACATTATTAGCTTTTGTTTGTTTTTTAAAACTATGATTTAGTAGCAACTGAGGTTCCCAATTTTAACCCCTTGGCAGCAAGATCCAAGTTCCCTCATTTGCACATTAGCACCTAAGCATCAAGGGGTTAAATAACCAGCACAAAAGATACTGTACTTCTGATTGTAGCATTTGGCAGAACTGAAAGGAAAGGAAGTTGTGCTACATGTTGAAGGGATTGTGGGCAACAGAAAGAAGACACCAGAGGAGATAAAATGTCACATGAAATCTTCATAGTCTTGTACATATCCTCCATCATAACCACCATAATCTGCCAGATCGTCTTTCATAGTGGCCTTTAATCCCCCTCCAGGAACCACACCTTTCTTCTTCTTTTTGGCTTTGCTTTGCTAAAGAAAAAAGAGTAAATACATGAGACCTTACCTACCATATGCATCCAGTCTGGTATAATAACCCTCAAAGAGATACTAAAACCTCTGGTCCCAGACAAATTTTAGTTCTAAGGGAGATCCCATACCTAACACGGCAATTTCTATTAATTCAGAAACTGAGACTGTGAACATGACTGTTTAAAAAAAGACAGTAAATGCCACACTCTTACTCTATTTCACTTTAAAGGGTGTTGGTGAATTGCCTGACCTTTAAGTTTCCTAGACTTGTTGAGAATACTATGCTTGCACCGCCATCCTAATGTGACACACAGTGCCCCAAAGAGCTTGCTCTTACCTTTTCTTGCTTCTGTTTCTCACTACACAGCACAGTCAATGAATTGGTAATCTTTTTCAAGTCATCAATTTCCACTAAAAAAAAAGTATACCACTAATATTTAGTCACCCGGGGGAATAAGTAAAGGCAAAATATACATTTTTCCCCATGTGTTATGAGAAATCTGATTTGTCTATCATTAATTCCAATAACTTTGAAAAAGCTATGATTCTCCTGTTTGACATAGTGAGTAAAGAATCATTCAGTCTATGGTCAGACTTACAAATCAGAACTATTCAAAGTAAAATGGCAAACTTAACAACAATAATTTCTTTATAATGATTCATTATCACCAAGACATTAATGTTCGACCAAAGAGAAACTAAAAGTGTCTTTATAGCTAGCTCAATGTTGCCTACCACCCTTCCTTACCCACCAGATAACCATGCCCTTCCACAACACATCCCTGATGCTCAGTGAGGAGCAGCTGAATAAACATGGAATGACAATTCTTAAACCTAGAGAAGACAACCACCCACCCCCTGGGGTCTCCACTGTCTAAGATTGGAACTAGAATGAAAATAGTAGGTATCTCAGCAATCTATGTCCTACCAGGAGATAAGCCTGTTTAGATATCTTCCATCTTTACAAAAATATAAAACTGAAAACAGACATCAGTTTTTAGCTACCAAAAAAGTGTTCAGTTTTGGTTAGAGAACACCTTCAGAAACAGGGAAATAGTATGGGTGTAATAGTACACCAACTATGGGTGTATCACTGATCATATAACCCTCAGCTTAGAAATAACTCCTCTAATAAAACCCAATTCAAAATCCATTATATAGAATTCCTTTTCCTCAATCTTAAAAAACAGTAAATACAGTACTAGCAAAACCAGCCCCTTACACATCAGTGCTGCACCACTCCAGCTGTCACTCCCACACACCCAGCCACTGAAATGTGTGACTTGTCTCAGAGCCTGGAACAACATCCAGGGATATAGAGAATAGGTGCCAGCTCTGCTGAGCAACCTGCACCTGATCAGAGGCTTCCTTGTCTGTAAAATGAACAGACACTTGTTGTAGTCTCAGCTCTAAAATCTTGTATGCCAAAGAGCATTTTCTCCAAAAGACACTCCTAGCCCCTTTCAATATATAAATAAAAGAAGCTGCTAGTTTTTCATCAGCTGCTGTAACAACAAATAGATGTCTCTTTGGGAAGCCACTGTAAAAACATTAAAAAGGAAGCCTCAAAAAATGAACAAAACCACTCAAACGGATTACATATTTGCAGAATATTCTCACTGTGACTGCTAAAAAGCAAATCCTAAATCTATATTATAGCATCCCCGCAAAAAGTCAATTGCCATTTTCCTGAGTCTGTCCTTACTAAAAAACACTCAAGAGTGTTAGAATTACTTACATGAAATACATACATCTCGAACTAAGGCTTCTAAAAAACTGGCGTAATATAGTGACTTTTCATATTGTGTAATTTTATCTTTTAGTAACTTTCCAAACTCTGTGAAGTCATCTCTTGAAGATGGGTTCATAGCATCTATTCCATAAATTGTATTAGTAGTAATACCTGTAACACAAAGGGAGCACTGAAAATTTCAGAAAGATTTTAAAAGTTTATAAACTAATTAAGTATCTGAATAATCCTGTTATTTCATTCTAAAGCACAGATATTTTAACCTGAGCCCTCTAATTTATTGTCCTTGTTATTTTGATTACCGGCAACAAATCACAGCGATACTAGCAAAGCCTGACAGCTACCAACAGAGATCAGATACTTTTGTATCACATTACTGTTGTCACAGATACTTGAAACATTGTTCAGTCATTACTTTCAAATCACATCATCTATTAGACCTGCCCTCCTTCTTATTTAATGCATTAATAAAGAAGCATGTAATTACTGTAGCAAAAGTAATTTTAATATTTCAATATCAAAGATTTCTTGTTACATAAATTCCCATTTTTATCTTACACATTTAAAAACATATTTAAAAAGCAAATATGTAGTAAAGTGGGGAGAGAAAACAAACAAAAAAAGATAGCTAACTCTTGAGGCTAAGCAGGAGCAAACCATTTGTTAAACCCCTAAAACATTAAACCCCCTAATGTTTTAGGACATTAATATGTCCTAAAACAAGGGTGTTAAACTCATTTTCATCAGGGGCCACATCAGCCTCACAGTTGCCCTTCAAAGAGCTGAATATAACTTTAGGACTGTATAAATGTAACTACTCCTTAACTGGGGGCAAGGAGTTCAGCGCTGCCACCAAGTAGAAACAAGGTGCCGGGCCAGATAAAACAAGGTGCCGGGCCAGATAAAACAAGGTAGAGGGCTGTATTTGGCCTGCGAGCCTTGTGTTTGCCACCTGTGTCCTAAAAGGATTCTAGGCAAGAGATGGTATGCTTTCATATCCTCCTCCTCAACAGGCAAGTAAATTAGTTGTTAACAATATCTCTGATTCAGTGTTTTAATATGAGAAACACAACCCTGAAATCCTATTAACCAAACAATGACTATGAATGCATGTTTTTGCCTTTTGATCTACGGGTACCACATAAACAAACCCTTCTCTTTAATAAGCACATGGGTAGCCTTTCCCACTCTGAAGACACAGGATAATGGCAGAGTGCCCTCTATAATGAGATAAGTGCAGCTAAGACATTGAAAGCACATACCAGTAGACAGGAGCATTAAGAGCAACTCCTGAGATTACCAATGAAAGACAAGGTCATACTTCCATAGAAAGGAAATGATCACTACAGTCAGCCTGCTTGATTCATTTTAATAGGGGTGGGGAAACAACTAAACCCTTCTTGGTGCTAGGCTTTCATTTCAAGTTATTTAACTGTTTCAACATGACCTACTCTACAAAGTACTCAAAATAGGTGATGACAACAACAAACTTGGTTAAACAAAATGAGAGTTTCTAATTTCTCGGGCCATGTTCCTTTTACCCTCTATGCCATGTTACTCTCCTCCTGGAACACTGAATTGATCTATTGGGTTGGCCAAAAAGTCTGCTACATTTTTTCCCCATAAAATAAAAGACATTTTTCATTTCACCAATAACTATATTTGGATATTTTGAGTATGTTGGCTATCTCTCACTACTAGCTTCTAGTAGCCAGGGGTGCTACTAAATATCTTCCAGTGCATAAGACAGCTTTACAGCAAAGAAATTATTTGACCAAACTGTCAATACCAAGAAACTTCATAAACCACTTTTGACACATTCAGTCAATCACAGCACCTTCTCCATACACTGCACAAATCTTTTTTTTTGCATTTTAGTTGTACTTTTACCTTTCTTGAAATAATAAGGCATAGTATGCTAAAAGTGTTGCATATTTTCTTCCATCTTCAGTATTAAAATGACTGCACAAAAATTCACCAATTTTTGATTTTTTAAAAAATGCATGCTGATATGACAACTGTCACAATACACTCTAACAAAATTATTTGGAATGAAGTTAAAGACAACTAAGCACTATTAGAACCATCCTATGGAAAAAACGAAATAGACTTTTTGGCCAACCCAGTATTTATAGGATCCCCAAAATGTCTTTTATCTCATGCTCTAACCACAGCTGCAGGTATGGCATACAGAACTGGATGCACTGTAGAGACAGGGCATGGAGAGGGCCAAGAAAGGTTGTAGAAAAAAGTTACCATGAACACATGAAGGCATGGCCCAAGCTGAATGCTACCCACTGACCGCCACTCCCCTCTCCTGGGACCAGCATGCAATATTGTCTGATCCTTATCCAGACTTAAGACAACAGGACAGCCCTACAGGCAGTTCAGTATTTAAATCTCAAAACTCAGACATCACATTCCAGCCAAATTTTAACCAGCTGATGAATACATTTAAAAAAGTGATAGACTTTATTTGGGTCCAATGACCTTTTATCTTAATCTTTTGATATTCAAAACATAATTATTCAAAAATCTGACCATGTATCTCACTGTACCATAATTAATATAAAGAGAATAAAAAATGCTTTCTAGTATCTGGTTAGCCAGTGTATTTCTTCAAAAAAGGTGTTTCCTGAACTTTCATAACTAGTGTTATGAAAGTGTTACTTGGAACCCCAATATTGCATTGTAACTGCACTCCCACTTACCAAAAGTTTCTTTTGCTAATTCAAGGTCTGATTCTTCCTGTAATTTCTTTAGCCTCAGTTTATCTGCTAATTGTTCTTCTGGTGTTAGCACTTTAGTTTCTTCAGGTTCTTCTAACTAAAATGAGACAGAATTGAAATATTAAAAAGGCTGGAATCACCATAGGTGGACCCAGTGCATCTATGTATATTGTGTGAGTTTTTTATAAGCACGTCATTATAAATAATAGCAAACACTTATAAAGTGTTTACATACTGTATTCCGGCATTCTTCTAAACACTTTATATACTGTTATCCTAATATGACAGGGAAAAAAACCCAAAGCACAGAGAAGTTATGCAACCTGCCCATGGTAACAGAAGGTAACAGAGCTGGTAATGGGACAGAGCTGAGGTTCGAACCTTTTTTAAAAATAGATTTGAACCCTGGCTGGTGTGGCTCAGTGGACTGAATGTCAGTCAGTCTGCAAACCAAAGGTCACTGGTTCAAATTCTCAGTCGGGGCACATGCCTGGGTTGCAGGACCGAGACCCTGGTGAGGGGCACACAAGAGGCAACCACATATTGATGTTTTTCTCCCTCTCTGTCTCTCTCCCTTCCCTTCTCTCTAAAAATAAAAAAATAATAATAGTAAAACTTAAATAGAAATAAAGAATTAAAACTGTAAACAAGGTGAAAATGTCACTCTCAGCAATATACAGTGCTGCTAACACTGTATATTGAAACAACTTTCCTAGGGAGCAACTTTGTAATGTATCAAGCCTTAAAATATTTTTATATGCTTTACTCAAGGAATTCTACTTCTAGGTATTTATATTAAGAAACTAAAGATGCACACACGTTTTAACCAAAATGATGTCCAGAGGAGTATTATTTATACTTTCAAGTAAGTTTAGAGATAACCTGAATGTTCAAAAACAGAATGGTTAAATAAAGTATGGCATATCCATGACATTATGCATACATTTAAAAAAACATGTTTTCCCCCCAAAGAATCAGAAAATATTTCCCCTTTATTTATATCATGTTGCCTTGTATTATTAAAAACGTAAAACATTATCATTATAACAAATTTAAAACACAAAAGAAGTGGTCACTTATTTTTCCCAATCGTACTCCTCTGGGATGATGGTTAACAGTTAAATGCATATCATTTCTATATAATGTGATAAAATTTTGTACAACACTTACTGCTTTTACTATGAGGGGAAATCTTAATATTTATCAAAATGGGAAAAAGCAAAAGAAATTTGTGCCATTCATAACTATCCCATGCCTATGCAGTCTGAAAATTTTAACTCAAAAGTCCACTTCTGTAATAGACCATGTTATTTCTTATGGATAAGATAAAATTAGAAAGTTTTTATGCCATGTTAGGTAATCCTAGAAAGAAAAATAAATATCTAGAAAGAAAAATAAATATCTTGACTTAACGGTCCAACAGTTAGGGTAGGTGGAAACACTGTGCCTCCTTGCACAACTAAGTTTAAAAACAACAAAGTTTTAGTAACAAAAACGCAGCCAAAAACACAGAAAATTGAACCGTACGGAAGTCCGACAACAACGAACCATTTGGCCAGACTGGTAGGAAGGGCGGAGTTCGGTCAGACCAACCCAGGCAGCGGTGGTTGGCAGATCCCAAGCATGGGTTGGCAACGGGCAGACCCAGTGAGGGCGCAGGGCAGCTGGCTGACCTCGGTCACACATTCATGTGCAGATAAACCAAGCGAAGGAGTGAACAGTGAGACCGCTCAGGCTAGGGCCCCAGTGATGGGAATTAGAGCCTGAAAGCACCAATTGGAAAGACTTTTAGGGTCAAGGTGCCGGGGGAGGCTCCCAGGCTCACACAGAGTTCGTTGGAGAGACTCACAGGGTCCTGGAGGGTACACAAGCCCACACCCAGGAACCAGCACCAGAAGGGCCCAATTTGCTTGTGGGAAGCCTCAGAGGGGACAGAAATCTGAGAGAGAGTGGAACAAAGTGCCATTTTCCCCCTCTCTGGCCCCGCCCCCACATACAGTCACAACCCAGCAGCGACTGGGTCTCCCTGCCCTTCATACATAACAGGTGGGAACAGACCAAAACATTATGGCTCAAGAACAGCTCGAAGCCCCAGAGCCTATAATTCTAAGCAACCAAGAGTTATGGTTGCACAGTTCAAAACACTGGTGATCAGGATGCTCAAAAAATTGGTTGATTTTAGTCACAAATTAGAGGAACAAATAAAGGCTAAACTAATTGAAACGAAGGGAAATGCACAGGAAACCAATAGTGATGAAAAGGAAACTGGAACTCAAATCAAGGGAGTGGACCAGAAGAAAGAAAGAAACAACCAAACAGAAAAGAATGAAGAAACAAGAATTCAAAAAATGAGGAGAGGCTTAGGAACCTCCAGGACAGCTTTAAACATTCTAACATCCGAATTATAGGAGTATCAGGAGGGGAAGAGGAACAGCCACGAGTGGAAAACTTATTTGAACAAATAATAAAGGAGAACTTCCCCAATCTGGCAAAGGAAATAGACTTCCAGGAAGTCCAGGGAGCTCAGAGTCCCAAAGAAGTTGGACCCAAAGAGAAATACACCAACGCCCATCATAATTACATTACCCAAGATTAAAATAAAGGAGAGAATTCTAAAGCAGCAAGAGATAAGGGGACAGTTACCTACAAAGGAGTTCCCATCAGACTGTCAGCTGATTTCTCAAGAGACCTTGCATGCAAGAAGAGGCTGGAAAGAAGTATTCAAGTCATGAAAGGTACATCCAAGATTGCTCTATCCAGCAAAACTTTCATTTAGAATGGAAGGGAAGATAAAGTGCTTCTCAGATAAGGTCAAGTTCAAGGAGTTCATCATCACCAAGCCCTTATTATATGAAATGTTAAAGGGACTTATCTAAGAAAAACAAGATGAAAAATATGAAGTGAAAGGACAGCAAACTCAGTTATTAACAACCACACCTAAAACAAAAGCAAACCAAGAGGACAGCTAGATCAGGAGCAGAACCATAGAAATGAAGAACACATGGAGGATTAGCAACAGGTGAGTGGGAGGAGGAGAAGGGGGGAGAAGGTACAGAAAATAGCATAGACAGTAGGTAGAAAATAGATAAGGGGGGAGGGCCAGAATGGTATGGGAAATGTAGAAGCTAAAGAACTTAAGACACAGGACATGAACTAAAGTGGGAGAATGTGGGTGGGAGAGGGTGTGCAGGGTGGAGGGGAATGAAGGGGGGGAAATGGGACAGCTGTAATAGCATAACCAATAATATATATATATATATTTTAAATTTATTTAGTTATTTTTCAAGTATAGTTTTCTATTACTCCCATCCCATCCCACCACACCCTCTGTGCTCCCCTCCCCCCTCCCTCCCATTTCCACCTTTCTTAGTTGTTGTCCATGTATCCTTTATATTTGTTCCTCTAAATCCCTCCCCTATTTCCCCTGAAATTCCCTCCCCTCTTCCCTCTGGTCACTGTCCCCCTGTTCTCTATTTCAGTGTTTTTGGTTATATTTTGCTTGCTTGTTTGTTTTGTTGTTTAGCTTCCTGTTAAAGGTGAGATCATATGGTATTTGTCCTTCAACACCCGGCTTATTTCACTCAGCATAATGCTTTCCAGTTCCATCCATGCTGTTGCAAAGGGTAGGAGCTCCTTCTTTCTTTCTGCTGCATAGAATTCCATTGTGTATATGTACCATAATTTTTTGATCCATTCATTTACTGACGGGCACCTAGGTTGCTTCCAACTCTTGGCTATTGTAAATTGTGCTGCTATGAACATTGGGGTGCATATGTTCTTTTGGATTGGTGTTTTAGGGTTCTTAGGATACAATCCCAGCAGTGGAATTGCTGGGTCAAAAGGCAGGTCCAATTTTAGTTTTCTGAGAAAATTCCATACTGCTTTCCATAATGGTTGTACCAGTCTGCAATCCCACCAACAGTGGACTACAGTCCCCTTTTCCCCACACCCTCTCCAACATTTGTTATTTATTGCTTTGTTTATGATAGCCATTCTCACCGGTGTAAAGTGGCATCTCATTGTGGTTTTAATTTGCATCTCTCTGATAGCAAGCGATAGCATAATAAAATATATATTTTTTAAATAATTTAAAAAAAGGAACTACAGGTACAAGCAAAAAAAAATCACTTACCATGGTCATTACACAATCACACTGTTCCCGAGTGTTTATGAAAACTTAAAAGGTGTTCTAATATATAAAGCTTCTGGGGGTTTGGTTTTTGAAAAAAACCACACATTTAGTTTTGGGATTCTCATATCCTAATGACATCCATTTAAAGTCTTTACAAAGCCACTCAAATTGCCAGGTAATATATGTTGCCTGTTAAGACACTGTTACCACTACTGATGTGAGAGTTCTGTATTTCTGAAAATCAGCAGTACTTACCCGCTTTTTAATTTCTTCTTGCCTTTTCTTCTGTTGCCGTTCTTTCTCTTTTATCTTCTCTGTCATTTTTTTCTTTTCTGAAATTTTTACTTCTGAAAGGAAAGAAATTTTTAAATCAATTATTTTGAGCCCTTACTGATGTGGCTCCACAGGTTGAGTGCCAGCCTGTGAAACAAAGGGTCACTGGTTCAATTCCCGGTCAGGGCACATGCCTGGGTTGTAGGCCAGGTTGTGTGAGGGAGTCAACCACACACTAATGTTTCTCTCCTTGTCTTTCTCCTTCCTCTCCCCTCTGTCTAAAAATAAATAAGTAAAATATTTAAAAATAATTAATTAGTTAATTTTGAATCTTTTTTTTTTTTTAAAGATTTTATTTATTTATCTTTAGAGGGGAAGGGAAGGAGAGAGGGAGAGAAACAACAATGTGTGGTTGCCTTTCATGTGTCCCCTGCTGGGAACTGGCCTGCAGGGAACTAGCCTGCAACCCAGGCATGTGCCCTGACTGAGAATCGAACCGCGATCGTCTGAGTCGCAGGCCCGCGCTCAATCCACTGAGCTACACCAGTCAGGGCGTTAATTTTGAATCTTTTCCAGCTTATGGATGAGACAGATATATTTGTGTACTTCAAGAGACCAAACCCCTCCCAGCTCCATTTCATATGGTAATTTCCTGGCAAATAAAGAATGAGAATGTTCAGGGGACTCTGCCATTTTCCTCTCTAACCTGACCCCTAAGATCCAAACATCTCCCTTCACATTTCCCCTGTCCTCTAGGCAGAACTGAGATCACTAAACTATGATGCCACACCCTTTACTCACTCCTAACAATAATTCAGAAACAAAAACAGTAGGTATCTAATCCGATTATGTTGTAAGAGGAGAGAAGAAATGCAGGGAGAAGAAAATAAAGTAGGAATGGAATGATGTTTGGTTTCTAAATAGCAAAATTTTCAATTTTATGAGCATTTTGTCATTAACAAAGCACCACATGCTCATCGAGACATAAAACCAAAAATGGACAAACCCCAGTGGCTCACCTGGTTTTACTTCTGCTTCATCTTTTTTTTCTTCATCATCATCATCCCAATTATCCTAAAGAAAAGAAACTCCATTAATAATTCTTGCATGTTCAGTTTTCCACATGAACTTTATTATCTACCTGTATAACTCCATAGAAAAACTGTAGGTGTTTTTTGGCAGTGCATTAAATTTATAAATTAATGTTGGAGAACTGATATCTTTTTGTTTACTGATTGATTTTAGAGAAGGGAAGGGAGAAAAGGAGGGAGAGAAACACTGATGTGAAAGAGAAACATCCACTGGTTGCCCTTCCATATACACCCAGACGGGAACAGAATCTGCAACTTAGGCGTGTACCCTAACTGGGCATCCAACCTGTGACCTTCCACTTTGTAGGACAATGCCCAACTAACTAAGCCACGCAGGCCAGGACAGAAAATTGACATTTTTATCATGTTGAGCTACCCTCACAAACAAAAAAAGCTCTTTCCATTTGTTCCAGTTAACTTCTGTATCTCCCAAGTAGTGTTTTAAAGTTTTTCTCTTAGAGGTGTTCAGATTTCTCTTTAGATTTACTCCCAAGTATTTTATGTTCTGCATTACTACTATAAATAGTTTTTCCCCCTTTTATGTCCTCTCACTGGTTTATGTCCTCTCACTGGTTTATGTTCCCCCTTTTATGTCCTCTCACTGGTCCTCTCACCTGGTATATAGAAAAGCTATTAGGTTTTTTTTTTATTCTGGGGGTGGAGGACAGACATCACTTTGTTGTTCCACTTATTTATGCATTCATTGGTTGCTTTCTTGTATGTGTTCTGACCAGAGATGAACCCGCAACCTTGATGTATTGGGACAACACTCTAACCAACTGAGCTACTTGGCTAGGGCTTTTTGGTTTTTTCCTAAACTTTTAAATTGAATTTATTGGGGGTAACATTGGTTAATTGCATGTTAATTTTATATCCTGCTACCTTATTGATTTCATTTATTAAGTCTGTTTCATCCTTGATTCTCTAGGGTTTTCAAGGTATACTACCATATCATCTGCAAAAAAGAGATAGTTTTACTTCTTTACCAATTCTTATGTCTCCACAATTGATTTATTTTATCTAATTGTACTGACTAAATCTCTAGAGCACAATGTGAATAGAGGTAGAGATAATGGGCATCATTGCCCTGTTGTTCTCCTAAAGAAAATGCTTCTCATGTTTCCCCACGAAGTGCCATGCATCCCATCACATTTATGCAGTAAAATTTATCAATCTTTTCTTTCACTGACGCTTGATTTTCTTACAGCAAAGAATTTTCTTCTAGAATATGTATGATTTCCTTGTTTTTTCATTTAGATATCTGATCCATCTGGAGTTTCTATGGTCTAGTGTGAAGCATAAATCTAATTTTATCTGTTTCCAAATGGTTACCTAATTGTCACAGAATCATTTATTAAAATATCCTCCTTTGGCCCTGGCTGGTGTGGCTCAGTGGATTGAGTGCCAGCCTGCAAACTGAAAGGTCACTGGTTCGATTCCCAGTCAGGGCACATGCCTACATTGGAGGCCTGGTCCCTGGTTGATGTATCTCTCACAAAATACTGTTTCTCTCCCTCTTTTTCCCTCCCTTCCCCTCTCTAAAAATAAATAAAATCTTAAAAAGAAAATCCTCCTTTGCCCCACCATTTAACATATACTATTATTTTCATAAGTATCTGGTCTATTTCTGCTTTCTATAGTATCCCACTGGTCTGTCTCTTCAAAACCAGTACCATATTGCTTTAATTACATAGGCTTTACAGTATGTTTTTATGAAGGTTAGGGCTAGTCTCCTCTTCTGGGTTTTCAGGTTTTCCCGGCCATTCTTGCCTGTTTGTTTTTCCATGTCAACTTTTATATCAATTTGTCAAATTTCATGAAAAAGCTTCTCCATTAACAATTAAAACCCAGGACCTGGCCGGTTAGCTTAGCTCAGTTGGTTTAGAGTATCGTCCTGATATACCAAGGTTGCGGTTTCAATCCCAGGTCAGGGCACGCATACAAGGAGCAACCAATGGATGTGTAAAAAAGTGGAACAACAAACTGATCTTTCTGTCTCTCCCTCCCTCTAGCCTCTCCCCTTCCTCTCTAAAATCAATCAATAAATATTTTTTTAAAATTAAAACACAAGACAACTACACCAACCGTCTCTCTTAAATTCAACTGTTTTTAAAATATATTTTATTTATTTATTTTTAGAGAGAGGGGAAGGGAAGGAGAAAGAGTGGGAGAGAAACATCAAATGTGTGGTTGCCTCTCATGTGTCCCCTTACTGGGGACCTGGCCTGCAACCCAGGCATGTGCCCTGACTGGGAATCAAACCGGTGTTGCTTTGCTTCACAGGCCTGTGCTCAATCCACTGAGCAACACCAGCCAGGGCTAAATTCAACTGTTTAAAAAAAAATAAGGACTTTATACTTCTCACTTTCCCAAATATAAAAACATCCAACATCCTAACCACTGGCTCAATTATTTCAAGCAATATTTCATACAACACAACTGTGGTTAGTGAGTTAAATCTATATAATACAGTGCAGGGTGGGGGAAAAGTGGGTTTTTAGTTGGTCATATGGAAAATAATATAATTAATAAATAATACAAGAATAAACTGTTTCCCACACTTAATATTTAAGAGGATTCAAGAACTGTTAAACAAGTACATGGAATACATTCCCTACCTTGGGCAGAGCACTTTAAGGTGGATCTATACTCTGTCTTTTCTATGCCTAACACAGTCATTGAGCTAAAAATAAACCAATTATCAAACAATTTTCTAAAGGCTCCACAGAATTCAAAAGGGCTAAGTTTGATAAGGACAGGCTCAACCTTGTGTTTAAATAGTGCTTTAGTATATAGGTAGCCTGGTCATTGTGTAAGTCCACTACAGCACACCATTTGAAGCTGAGCCACGGGATGGCAGATGCAGAGCAGGCGGCCCTAATACTACTAGAAGATGCAGAGGCTGACTAATGCACCTTACCTGTGACACCAAGCTTCTAGTTTTACAAGACAGATCATAAATCTGAATCAGTCTAGGGATATAAACTACCCAAGCCTTTATTCTTAATAAAAATCTGTAAATCCACCAAAGGAATAAAAAATCCTAATTAAGGTCTACAGCAGAATAGTAAGAACTTGTATAAAGTAAAAATATTTTTATAATCACCTTACCTTGGCAATTTAACCCACTGTTCAAAGTTCACAGAATGAAAGCAAACCAAGAGCAGATTGGTGGTTGCCAGAGGGGTGGCGGGTTGGGGGACTGGGTAAATGAGGTGAACTAATTAAAAAGTACAGATCGGTAGTTAGAAAATAGTCACAGGGATGTAAAGTACAAACATAGGGAATATAGTCAATAATACTGCAGTAACTACAGCTCAGTTGGTTAAGAATGTTGTCCTGATACACAAAGGTTTCAGGTTTGATCCCAGGTCTGGGCACATAGAAGAATCAACCAGTGAATGCATAAACAATTGGACAACAACTATCAATGTCTGCCTGTTTCTCCCTTTCTCTAAAATAAAGAAAAAGGAAAATAGTTAAACACCAGGTATTTTGTTGTTTTAATCTCCAAAGAACATAGGAGAGCTAGGTCTGTGAGTGGTATGAGACTTGGGCAGTGCTTCACATAGGAAGACCATTTGTTTATTCCCCAGGAGTACATATTTACGACTCACTTCTGATAATGATGATGGTAGGTAGAGAGCATTTACTGAGAGCTTACTTTGCACTGGGCACTGTGCAAAGGGCTTTATATATAAATAACACAGTAACCCTCACAAAAGTCCTTTAAGTAAGGTGGTCCGATCCCTATTTTACAGACAAAGATACTAAGACCCAGAGATAGGTACCCGACAATGTCAGTGAAAAATAATGAAGGAACTTGTTCTGAATGAGCCAAATTACTTTAAAGTACGGTAAACATGATTATTTACTTAAGTCCTAAATTATAAAATAACTATCTGGGAGACAGGTAGTTATAAAATCTACCCTGGAAGAGCAGGGGAGCTCATCAAAGAGAAGGGTTATGTGCATACTAAGAAGATATGCCCAGCTACATCTACATCAGTTACCCATCTCGAATTGCCAGTGATGGTTTTATACTAACTTTAAAACACTACTCTAGCACCTCAAGTACTAGCAGGCTAAGAAGGGAGAAGTATGGCTTAAAATGAGCAGTTCCATTCCAAAAATTAAAAAATTGAGAAACAGATGGAACAAAGCATTTTTGTTCAATACTGTTGCTCCTCAGTTCCCTTTCTTGGTAAAACATCAACCCCCACCCTACCATATCACTGCTCCCTCGGTATCTCAATCACACCATGTCCCACACCTCTATCCATCTCTGGTTTCCCCATCAAAGCAAAACCCCCAGACAGTCAAGTTAAGCTGTCCCATCAGCCAGACACAATAAGACTACCCAGACCTCCATAAAAGAGGATTTTAGTAGCAAAAGCAGTGTTAGCTATAAGTCCTGGAAACAACCTTGACACATACTCCTCAGTTGATAAAAGGACCACTGGAAGGATGCATTTCCTGTCACCCTTACCCAAGAGTGTTCAGAAACAAGTCTGCCCTGAAGTGTACTACTACACTGGTGACAAATCCCTAAAGGAGAGAGCACAGTAATTATCAGCAAAAAGAGACTGGTCACATTTCCAAACAGATATAATAATCCCAATAGTGAAAGGCCAGGTAGCTTTCACCAGAAACTTAAGATAGTTTTTGCTTCCTTAGTTAAGAAATTTGCAAAGTGCCCTAAAAGTAAATGTAAGGTAGAATTGTCTAAATCTGTCCAATTTTCTGTAAACACTAGAACTTCATAAATGCTGACAAGTCCAGATAAAACACAAAAAGGATGCCTAGAACAACACCTAAAATTAACATTTAAAATGGGGAGTATGCCTTAAATGGTTACTTGCTTCAAGAGAATACCTATCAATATCCAATTCCTTACCCTAATTATTTTAGGTCCCAATAAATCTTCCAATTTGTTATGTCCAATTCATCTCCAAAAGATCAGCCAAGCTGTTCTCCTAAAATGGCTAGCTTGCTTAGAAAAGAGGCTGTTTATAAACTACTACTTGCTTATCTATACTCTTCTTCTACAGATACACACCCAATAAATATCATTTTGCTCTGAAAGATATGGCTGCTTTTCAAGTTTAAAAACTGCCTCCCAATTGAAAACAAAACAAAAAAATTTTTAATCCTGCTTTCTTTTTATTTCTAACAATGTGGCCAGTAGTTGGTTAGTCTGTCATTTTTATAATATACAACTACAGAATGTCATATGCAATGAGAGAACACTTTTAGGGTTGTAAATGCTTTCCAACTTAAGCAAGATATATTTATAGATTGTCAAATAGAAGTAGCTTCAAAAGAGCAGTAAAATTCTTCTGCCCCATTTCCATAGTCCACTAACATACACTCCTTCCTCTTTTTCTTTAAGTAGTTTGGTTTAGATAAAGCATAATCTCTTGCAGGAAAAGAGCCTTTTACTGGCTCTGAGGCCTCTGGCAAAGCTGGACTTCTCAGCAAAATTCAATTTTTAAAGCAAGTTCAGCCATGACCAGTGTGGCTCAGTGGGTTGAGCCTAGCCCTGCACAGCAAAAAGTCACTGGTTCCCAGTCAGAGCACATGCCTGGGTTGCAGGTTTGGTCCCCAGTCAGGGCACATACCAGAGGCAGCCCATTGATGTTTCTCTCTCACTGAATGTTTCACTCCCTTCCCCTCTCTCAAATAAATAAATAAATAAATAAATAATTTAAAAGAAGTAAAAATGTTCTTCCACCATCTCAGAACTCTGCTGGTCTCTGGAAGCCCAGTCATTCACTTAATTTAATTTCATTAAGTTTTTAACATCCTATTATGTATGGCTTAGCACTTAGTTGAATTCTGACTCAATGCCTACCTGTCTAATATGTTTGTTCCCAGTTAAGGAAGATCACAATCAAGACACTGAATTCGAAACAAGTGGCTTATTTACTTTCAGTGTTCCAACATTACAATAACATTATGTATTTTTCAGTAACAGATATGCTTCCTTACTAAAAACTTCCACTAATAAAAAATATCAGGGTATTACCCTGGCTGGTGTGGTTCAGTGGATTGAGCGCAGACTGTGAACCAAAGGAGCACTGGACTGGGAACCAAAGGGTCTCCAGTTCGATTCCCAGACAGGGAACATTCCTGGGTTGTGGGCCACATCCTCAGTAGGGGGCACAAAAGAGGCAACCACACACTGATGTTTCTCTCCCTCTCTTTCTCCTTCCCTTCCCCTCTCTAAAAATAAATAAATAAAATCTTTTTTAAAAAGTCAGGGTATGACATAAATGGGATTGAAATGACACAGATGGGATTTTCTTCAAAATAACCTGGTTATTTCTGGTTGGAGGAGAAAAGCAGTAAGTGGGGATATAGAAGAAAGAAGATTGGCCCTAAGTTTATTAAACTTTTCTTTCTACTTCTGTATATGTCTGGAATTTTTCCTAAGAAGTTATACATATACTTCAAGATACCCATTTTCTGGCAAAATGCCCTCCTTCTGAGTATTTCCCAACAATTTCTCATTCTCTGAAATATAGATCCCCTTCTTCAGAAGTGCTATTTCCAATGCTTGAAAAATGTCCTTTGCTGTGGTAGATTTAAGCTAGTAACCCACAAAAGTTCCTACAAGATGGTTCAATGGGTAAGATGAGGCCAGCAGTTTTCAACTAAGTCAGTTCTCCAGGATTTTTAAAAGAAATTCTATTAATAACATTATTCCAGCAAACGCCTGTACACAACCAGGAGCAGTTTTCTCAAAACAAATTCTACATCCTTTGAATAAATCTAGCTTCTAGTCTGTTTTATTAAAGAGCTGGGAGACTAGTAAAATGCAGAAAAAGTTGTATTTGCCCCTGCTTGCAGTGGGTAGATACTCACTACCTTCTTGCCAACACAGCCTACACATCATTTCAGCAATGGGGAGAGTCCAGTGATATATACCAAGTGAACAATGCCTCCCACTGCCTCTGCATAACATCAGTATGGTAAGAAAAATAAAATAAATCCATGAATATTAACAATCCTACAATTTCACCTAAATCCAATTCTGCCATTTCCACACAGCTACTGAAAAGTCAAGCACAGCAAAATGCTACAATGTCTCCTGAAATACTGTAAACTATGGGAGTAAATTACTGCAACAAAGACATCAGTTCTCCTTTCATTTCTCAGGATATTACAAATGACATTAAATCTATATTCTTAAAGGTTAAACACTAGATACTGATGTAAACTGAAGAACTTACTGTTTCTTCTGAAGACTTTTTAAAAATTCTCATATTGTATTAAGAACTATGACTTACTCAATCTCAAGGGAACTACACTTTGCATCTTTTAAAGAAAGGATTAGGTACTAAAACATTAGAATTCAGAAATTTGGTATTACTACCATCCAAGAAGGCAAGCTTCAATTCCAGACTGATAACCTTTGAGCAAGCAAAAACTTGCTTAATAAACATGGTCAGTGCATTCAAAACAAAATTCACGGTAAATAGCCACTGTGGAGAGAAGTTACCCCAGAGCTTAGGAAATCAAAAATGTGGCACAAAGCACTAGGTCTAAACAGCCTAAGCACACTGTCCATGAGCCCGAAAAAGTAAGACTGTACCTTGAAGAGTGAATTAACTTTTATTGAGTGCCAACTTTGCTTAATGCCTCCTTTACTATCTCATTTAAAATGTAAAATAACACTCCTCCCCCAGCTCCTGTAATAACAATTTACAGGTTGGGAAACTAAAACAGCAAGATTAAAAAACTTGTTTATGACTACAAATACAGAAAATGTCAAGGCAACAATATCAACCCAGGTCTGACTCCAGAGTCCAGGAATCAAACTACTCCATCGATAGCATATCATGAGAATCTTGAAGAAACTCAACAGAATTAAACCAACATTTAAACTCGGAGATAAAACAGACAAGTTCAGCTTTTTCTCCAAGATAAACTTCAAAGTTTATTTAACAGAAATAAACTGTATATAAAAGAAAAGAAATTCTGCATTGAAAGAGTGACTTAACAAGATGACTTTTACGGTCCCTTACAACTTGCAAATCTCCAAAACTAATTCCAAATGGTCAGAATTGTTATTTATCTGAATTGACACCATTTATATGCAATAATCTCAGGCAGTCTACAGACTACTCCATTCAAACCTCATTTTCTGTTACTTTTGTCCAGATTTCCCTAATCTTTTCTTCTCATTTGATAACTTATTTCCAATGTTCATTTACAGATGTCCTAACTGCTGCATCCAGGTACACACAGAAAAACTGAAACGGCAAATCTGAACTCAAGGCTCAAAACAGAAAATCCTCTACAATGTACAGAAGTAACTTACACCTTGAAATGAAGAGGTTAACACAATCCATTCCCATGTCTACAAACATGTAAATGAAGCATTTAAGTATCTTCACAACAATACTACTCATTTATTAATCCCAATGTGTGCAAAGCACCCATCATTTCTGAACCTCAGGTTGTTCGATAAATTGAACATTCACCTCGACAGACTCAGGAGAAAAGGGTAAAATCCAAACGAAAGCAGTATTAATAGTAAGTTAAGTGATTTTCTAGCTTAAAATTCTCAGCCCAAGCAGAAGGACTTGAGGAGTTGAGTAAATGCTAAAGAATAGAAGTCAGGAGTAAAATATTTACTAAATAAATCAAAACTACCAAATACCATTTTCCAATTCACATAAAACTTTATCTGCAGAAATATTAAAAAGTTTTGAGAACTTCGTTAATAAGAGTTTTAACGTGCTGGGCTTCAGACTTTTGAAGCTACTAAAAACAAAAACAAAAACAAAAACGATGAAGGCAAATCTGGTTCAGATCTACAAGGCATAGGAAAAAATAAGCACTGGCTCCTTCTCTACTCCAACTACCAAATCTTCGATATCTTGTGTTAAGATTAATGTCACTGGTGGATTACTCAGGTTTCTGAGCAATAATTGCTGGCTGTCAGTACTCAGTTCATCCTTTTACCATTGGGTGTGGGAAGAAAGGCTAAAAGTCATTTCATATTACTGTTTTTATTTCTCTTGTGTGGGGAAAAAGTAGTTAAAATTAAGCCACAACATTTACCTATCTAATTGTACAAACTCTACAAGTGGGCCTTTGGGTACATAAATGAATGACCGGCTCTGGGGAGACTTGAGCTTTAAAAGGCAGCTGCGCTGCAAGATTTTCCATATGGGACAAGCCGTGGGGCTCAACCCCAACTTGCCAGGCTCACCTCGAAGACAGGCTCCTGACTACGAAGTTTGCACGTGGGCCGACCCCGCCGGTGCTGTCACCTCCAGTCGCCAGTTACCGTATAGGATCCAGGCCGGGGCGCCGACTGACAAAGAAGGGCTGGGGCTGGGGCAGCCGCCGCCCTCGCCAAGGAAGGCCGAAAGGCCATGCTGCCCGTCTCCGGCCCGTGGGATTGGAGAGCGGAGGGGAAGAGGGCACCGCCGGGCCCTAAGCTCGCGCCTGAGCCCAGGGCTCGCAGGCCCGGGCATCACCCCTGGGCCCAGAGTCCACCCGCCCGCCCGTCGGTGGGCAACCCCGCCCGCGAAGGCGCCAGCCCGCACCCACCTTGACGTCCTCGTCCTCGTCTTCGCCTTCCCAGCGGTCCCCGCCCGCGGTGCCGACACCCCCCATCTTCCGTACCGGGTCTTCCACGGAGAACGTGTCCGCGTCTACGGAAGAGAGCGAGCCACGTTAGTGCCTGCCTCAGCGAGGGACCAGCGCCGGCCCGGGCCCTGCCCCGGAACTTCTCCTCACCCCAGGAGTCGGAGTCCCCCGCCGCCGCCGCTGCCGCCGCCATGTCGAGCCGGGTGTGAGCGTGTGTGAGGGGAAAGCCAGCGAGGAGTTAGCGCGGCGGAGGTGAGTCACTGGATTTGCTCTCGTTGGCCCGCGCAGGGCAGGCTGGGACCGTGGCAGACTGTAGGCCCGGGTCCGGGCTCCGCCCCCTCCGGCGGCGGCGACGCGCGCGCGGGCGAGAAAGGGGCGTGGGACGTGGCCAGAGGAGCTGAGAGTCGCGCGGGAGGGCGTGACTGAACCTTCGGTATCCCGCGTTGGGGCGCGGGGAGAGGAGGTGGCAGGGAGGGCGCTACGCTAACCTGGGCCTTGGGAAGAAACGTAACTGCCGGGAAGTTAGCCGGGATGTCTCCCTTCTGGCCTTCCCCCCGCGCTCGCCACTCCTACCCAGTCTATCCCCACTGCCCGAGCAGGGGAGGGTCAGCCGTGCGTAAAGGAAGGGAACTCCTGTCTGGAAGCTGGCGGGTGCAGGGCGCCAGGCAAGGACATGCAGGGGGCGGCGTTCCTGGCAGTCTTCCCAGATTTGGTGCCTCGGACTCAGTTCCTGGCACGTTTGCCTCGCTGTAGTCACTAAGGGATCGAAGAGAGCCCCAGTGCTCGAGGATTTTCCCTTCCTGTGAGCCACTTGAGGCCAGTGCACGATTCATTCTTTCGCAGAATATCTTCGGAACTCGATCTGCAGTAGGCATAAACTCTAGTCCTGTCCGCAAGGTGTGCACAATTAAGTAGCCAAGATAGACATGTGGGAAATAAATTTCGACAGTGTGATGACTAAAACAAAAAGTATTGTGAGGTTAATGTAAAAAGGTGACATTAACGGTGGGGGAGAGAGAGGAGGCGTGAAAGGCCCTCTAAGGCTACCAGGCTTTTTCATATTTTTGGACTTTATACCTACAGTGCTCTTCCCACCTCTCTTTGCATGATTGACTTTCCTCCCTTCTCATCAAAGTGCAAATTTACCCGTGCAAAAGTGTCTTTCCTGATCTCCCTCCTGCAACGAGCCTCCCACAGTTACTCTAGCTCATCACTCTGTTTTTTGTCATAGCATTTATTACTATCTCTAATAATTTTTTTTAATGTCTGAAGCACAGGCATCTTGCCTATGTTCTTTACTACTTATTGTATTCCCAGTGGGTGGCATGCTCAATAAATGTTTTTGAAAATGTATGGTGACTGTCATCACAAGAAGGAATAAATTAAGCTTTGGCCACACAGACCTCGGCATTTTTGTGGGACATCCAAATGGAAATGGCTACTACATGTTTGGAACTATAGAAGCCTGGACTACAGATAGAATATTAGGAGGCCATCTGAAGATAAGATAGAATGAGAAGAAACCTTGAAGGGTGTCAACGTTTAAGGAGCAGCCAGAGGGAAAAAGTATAGAAAGGATAGAGTAAGATTTTTTAAAGTTTGTACCACTGTGAAATACAGTATATTAATATTTGAAAACTTACTGTTGGAAGTCAGAAGACCTGGGTCCTAGACATTGAAATGATCAGATTACATTGAAGTGAACACTGGACACTTCTGGTGCGGAGTGGGAAAAGCTCACAGTAATTCCTCCTTGTCCAGAAATTGCCCTAGAACACAAGTATAAGTGGGAAACCACAAAACCACATTTGCTTTTTTACCATAGTTGATTTGGGTAGAGGGGTCAGAAGCAAATTAACTGTGAAGTTAATGAAATTCTATCTTCAGGGCCACTCACGGCATGGGCCCTCCATTATTCAAGAAAGCCTTCCAAATTGTATATTCTTCAAATGATATAAAATATAGATCTGCCCCTAGGTGTGATATAAGTAACCCAGTGGAATATTCAAAATCCCTAGTAGCTAGACTCCAAAGATGGCCTCTTAGGGAACAGTATTCCAGCAAACCCTTTTGTGGTCCCCCCTCTTCTTGAGTCTGGGCCAGCCCTGTGATTCATTTTTGATCATTAGAATAGGACAAAAGTGACACCCAATGCTAGGCCATAGCAAGCCTTGCAGCTTACACCCATGTCTTGGAATGCTCACTCTGGTGGAAGCCAGCTGCCATGTAAGAAGTGTTAGGACCAGATAACCATGTGGAAAGGCTGTTTAGGAAGAGAAATACTCAGCTAACCCCTGGCTGTTTCAGATATCCCAGCAGAGATGCCAGGCATGGGAGTGAAGAAGCTACCTTGGACGTCCATCCTGCTTGATCCTTCAATGATTCCACCCCCAAGCACCATTTCAGTGCACCCACAGAAGACCCCAAGCAAGAGCTGTCCAGCTGAGCCCAGTCAACCCACAGATCTGTGAGAGATGTTATGTTAAGCCTCTTAAGTTTTGAGGCTAATTTTGATGGGAAGATTCTCTTTCCCAGAGCTTTAAAATTTGGAACAAGATTTTCACTGCCTGGGAATTGGTGGCTGATGACAGCTCCTGAAGGGAGGAGTTTGTGAACATTACAAACTCCTGATGAAGTGATGATTTTCCAGGCCACCTTTCTGCCTCTTGCCTTCTCTTGGGATCCAGTTGTCCAGCTCTTCCTTAAATGCCATGAGGTACCCCAGTATCTTTCCAGTGTTCCATTCTTGGCCTCAGCTAAAAATTTGAAATACATCCTAGTAGTCTAATTTCAGATAAGAAATCTTGAGAGAGTAAGTTCTGCTGCACGTAATTAAGTCTGGGTGTGGCATAGAGTAGGCACTCAACTGTTGAGTGACCACACAAATACATGTCTATGCAGAACTGTTCCCACCCCCCCCAGGAAAAACCTGCCTATCAGGCCATTGTTTCTCTTCATGAAAGATAGTCCCAAAAGAAAATTAACACAGCCAGGTCCCAAAGAACAACGCCTTTTTATTACATTATTAGTAAGCCCACAACATCATAGCATTAACATGAACTAGGAATAGTAAATAAATGACTAAAAGGATGCAAGACCCAGTCAGCTATGCCAAGGTGGCATTTCAGGAAAGCAAGACTGAACATTTCTGAAGTGGTAATACAGTCATCTGTATTAACTTGCCTGAAGATGTTTTAAGACAATGTGCCTAAAAATGTTAACAGAAAGTAAGTGAAATATAAAGCAAGGCCAAGGAACAAGATTTGGGCAGAGAAAAGGGTAAGCTGACTTACAAACTTTTAGCAGATACCTAGTAAAGATGAGGGCATCCTATTAATTTGATACTAGCCATGATGATTCTTTCAATAGACTTTCTCTCTAGCTCTACCCTTACCAAGCAGGCATGTGATTGTGATTTAGTTTCATAAGGAGGAAAACTGCCAACAGTAAACAAATGAAATTGAAATATAACTTTAAAAAATTAGTGTCTTGTGAACTTACTGTGAACCAGTTCTGCTGAGTCCCACCGATTCAGGGCTGCACTTGAATGAGTCAATTTTCTGGACTTGAAATGTCCAGAAAATGAGTCCAAACTTTGAAATGTGAGCATATTCACATATTTATTCAACAGATACTGAATGCCTATCTTGTACCAAGTACAATTCTAGTAGGTTCTTGGAATATTAACATCAAGGTATTAAACCACATGTAATTGAAAATGAGGTGTAGTATTTGCAGGTGCTACAGAAAACTACATGGGCTATGTGCCCTGGCTGGGTGGTTCAGTTGGTTTGGAGCATTGTCGAGTGCACTAAAAGGTTGCAGGTTCGATTCCTTGTCAGGGCCCATACAGAAGGCAACCAATCAGTGTTTCTCTGTCTTCTCTCTCTCTCTCTCTCTCTCAAAAGAAAAACATATGGGCTGTGTGTATGTAGCACTGATCAATTTTGAAGCAGAAGTTGAGAACTTATTCACAGTATTATGCATGCAGCTTTCCCTTTTTAAATCCTCATCCAAAGATATATTCACTGATTGAAGAGATTCAGGAAGAGAGAAACATCAACTGGTTGCTACTCATCCTACGCCCCCACCAGGAATCGAACCTGTAACCTAGGCATGTGCCCTGACCAGAATTGAACCTGCAGTCTTTAGGTTTACAGGATGATGCTCCAACCAAATGAGCCACCTGGCCAGGGCTATGAATGCTGCTTTTTGAAATGATGAAGCAGGGAAACAATGGTCTAGAACTATGTTCTTGGGCCTTAAAACCAACTTTTGATTCATGTTTGTCTCCAGGGGAGTCCTGTAACCACACAGCAGTATTCTGCTTTACAGGTGAGCAGAGTAATTGTTCATCAACAAATTAACTTAAAACCTCTGCCTTCAAGAATTTTTTTAGCTTTATTTTTTAGAGAGGGGAAGGGTGGGAAAAAGAGAGGGAGAGAAACATCAATGTGTGGTTGCCTCTTGTGTGCCCCCTACTGGGGACCTGGCCTGCAACCCAGGCATGTGCCCTGACTGGGAATCAAACCAGGGACCCTTTGATTCCCAGTCTGGTGCGCAGTCCCCTGAGCTACACCAGCCAGGACTGCCTTCAAGAACTTTATCATTAGAGCTATAGGATGGTAAATGGCAGCAAAAACGTAGAGTTGCTCATGGGCCCTTTTTGGGCAGAAGTGCCTTAAGCACCAGACTCAAAATCTCCTAAAGATGAAATAAGGCTCTGAAGAGGTTTTAATCACAAATAGAACCAGGTTAAAGCTAATTTACAAAATATCAAAATCAATATATTATTCATTACAAAGGTAGGAAGATTTAGGATTTGATATAAACTATGTAATTGAATGACTTTTTAAATTTTAAACCACCCCTGCCTCCTGCAAACCTATTCAAGAATCTTACATGAAATATCAGCATGTCTCATCCCCATTTAACTCTGTACCATGAAATCCTAAAGCACCTCCTGTTCCTGTCAGTAAGCCAGACAAGCAATGCTTTCCTGAGGATTTTACCCTTCTCCTGACTTCAGACTGTCCATTATAATGCTAGTACCCAATGCATTAACCATTTGCTGTCTTGCAGAAAGGAATACATTGTGTGGAGAATTAGGTCAGCTTCTACATTTTTAAACTGTCTCCCACCTACCCACTGTATTGTCTGTGCAGCAGCCGAAGTGGTCTTTCAAGACAAATCTGATCATTTACTACCTTGCTTGATTTTACCCCTTCCCCCCACCAAAACCAAACCTGTCTTTACAATTTTTTAAAAATCTTCGACAGTTCTCATCTTAAACAATATTTCAGCCTGGCTTCCAGGCTAGGTTGTGTTAGTGCCCTCAAATCTCCATGACCCTTTTCCCAACAATACTGCGCCCCCACTGCTAGACTGAAAGCTTGAGAGCAGTGTCAGGTTTGCGTTCTGCCACTTGCAGTGTCTCTCATACTCATACTAAAACAGTGTTTTAAAGATTTTTGCTGTCGTCCAGAAAGCTACTTACAACTTCAACAAATATTGTCATACATCAAATCTAAAGTTCTAGTTAATTTGGCTCATCCGTTACTAAGACATCTAACTTGGCAAATCATATGAGCCTGCTACCCCAACTATTATACTTACCAGACTTGTCAATACTCACCCTTCAATTTCCTCATTACCCATTTCTTCCCGAACTCAGCAAACTTTCCCATCCAAGTACTAACCAGGCCAACATATTTTCATCAAAACATGTTAACAGTCATAGGTGACCTCTCCATCACTTCTCCCATCTTTCTTTGAACACACCTTAATGCTCATTTCTTACATGAAGTCTCCTTGATATCTGTAATAATACCAATTCTACTGCCCATTTCTGTACCCCCATTTTACAGATGAACAAACTGAGGCTCAGCTATTTGATAAGTGGATAAGAACTTGAATTCACATCTTTTGACTTTGAACTTTATGATCTTATTAACAATACTCTGAACTATTCATTTGAAACCCATTTATTTCTAAAGGCCTACTGCAAGTGACAAGCCAGTCTGTGCATTAAATTCCTTTGGAGCTTATGGAAAAATTGTTTTATAGTCTCATCACAGCAAGGGGCTGGGAGTGGGGGAAATGAGATACTGGTCAAATGTTACAAACTTCCAGTTGCATGAGGATGTGGTTGGTGTTGTGTGGGCTGAATGTATAGCATAGTGACTTTAGTTAACAGTTAAATGTATATTTTAAAGTTGCTACTAGAGATTTTTCTTTTAAATGTATTTTATTTTACTTTTTTTTAGATTTTATTTATCTTTAGAAGGGAAGGAAAGAGGGAGAGAAATATCAATATATGGTTGCCTCTTGTGCATCCCCCGCCGGGAACCGTCCTGCAACCCAGGCATGTGCCCCGACTGGGAATTGAACCATGATCCTTTGGTTCGCAGGCCTGCGCTCAATCCAGTGAGCTACACCAGCCAGGGCTGGAGATTTTATTTTTAAGGTAGGTTTTTAAAAGATTTTATTTACTTCTAGAGAGGGGAAGAAACATCAATGTGTGAGAAATACGTCAATCAGTTGCATCTATAACACCCCCAACTGGGGACCTGGCCTGCAACCCAGGCATGTACCCTAACCAGGAATTGAATCAGCAACCTTTTGGTTCACAGGCTAGCACTCAATCCACTGAGCCACACCAGCCAGGGCTGTTACTGGAGATTTTAAATGTTCTCACCACAACGACAAAAAAAAAAAAAAAGAAGAAAAAAAAAAGGTAATCATCTGAGGTGAAGGATGTTTACTGTGGTAAACATTTCAAAATATATCCATACATCAGATTATCATATTGTATACCTTAAACATACATCACATTGATGTCAATTCTAGTCAATAAAGCTGGAGAAAAAAATCTTATCAGAGACATGGGGGATGAGACCAGAATGCTATTTTGTAGCTACACTGACTCAAATTATTTAGCCCATTACATCAAGTATAAACTTCTCATTTAGCTCACCTTAATCTGGCTTTCTTGCCATCTTAACCCCACTTAACAGTAATCCCTTCTTGCCCTGGCCAGTGTGGCTCAGTTGGTTGGAGTGTCATCCTGCATACCGAAAGGTTGTCAGTTTGAGTCCCTGTCAGGGTATACAAGATCTCTCTGGAAGAAGTCCAGCCATTGTTAATATAACAAGAATGGTTTGAGCAACACTGGTGTAAGCTGCCGGCCAAGAATGGACTGGAACAAGCATGTGTGAACAACGATGACTTCACTGTACTAATGAGGGCAGTAAATGCTATTGAGTGAGCATGCACATTGTGTGGCTATTGCATTCAAAATGACTGATCAAGTAGAGCAATGAATCTGCATCAAATTTTGCATGAAGTTTGAACATTCCTCTGCAGGAACTATTCAGATAATGCAGAAGGCCGCAGCTATGGGCAACTGGTGATTGGCAGCTTCATCACAACACACCCCTCAATGCATCACATGTGGTGTAGGGTTTTTTTTTTTTTTTTGCAAAACATCAAATCACCAGGTGACTTGGCCCTATAGCCCAGATTTGGTGCCCCAGGACTCTGGCTTTTCCCCAAACTAAAACCACCTTCAAAAAGGAAGAGACTTCTAACCAGCAATGAGATTCAGGAAAATACAACGGGGCAGCTGATGGCAATTGGGAGAACTGTGTGAGGTCCCAAGGTGCCTACTTTGAAGGAGACTGAGGCATCATTATCCTATGTACAACATTTCTTATATTTTCTTCAATTAATGTCTCTGTTTTTCTTATTACATGGCTGGATACCTCCTGGACAGACCTCATATACCTAGGTTGCAGGTTTGATCCCTGACCAGGGCACGTACGAGGAGGCAACTAATCAACATTTCTCTAAAAGTCAATAAACATCCTCAGGTCAGGATTTAAAATTTTTTGCATTAAAAGTTAACTCCTTCATTCAGATTTTATCCAAACATTTTATTTCACCTCTGCACAAAGTATTTCTACAAATTAAGAATGTCATTCCTCCTAAAGTCATTCCACTGAGTAAGAGTAATTGAAATCTAGATTCTAATTCCAACTCTGTGATCCAGGGAAGACTTTTCTAGACACATTTCCTTCTTTGAAAAATAGAGGCAGGCTTAGAAGTTGGAGTTTCCTTCTAGTTTAAGAAATTGGATTATTAAACTCTAGGGCCTAGTTTGTACCCCAAGGTTTTACATTGTTATATTCCTTTATAAGAACATTTTTTGTTGGCTAAATTGATTTATAAACTTGAGAAAGCTTTGTATTTATGTATCAACATGCCTACACAAGAATGCCAAGGCCTTGGGAAAGAGCATGATGCAGTGATATTTGAATTCAAGTCCCCTGAACAGTTACGAGGTCTTGGGACATGGCCCTATATGAGCCTGTTTCCTTATCTGTAACCTACTCTGTTCCTTACAGGACTGTCCTAAAGATTATCAAGAGAGAAAGAAATGTGAAAAAAAAAAGTAAACAAAAACAGCATTATACAATTAAGTTGTTAGATATTACAATGTTCCTGATGGCTGATAAAATATCATCAAAGAAAAGTGCTTCCATAAAAGTTTTATTGATCCCCACAACAACCCTGTGAGGTAGGGTGACCAGGGCATTGGAAGATGAGAAAACTAAATCTACATTGCTTGTTCATGGCTATACTGCATAGTAAATATGTAGAAATTAAACTGAGGTTCTTAAATGTCCATGACTTCATATTGATTCACATGGAAAAAGGCAAGAGAGAATATTAACTACCCCCACCTTAATGCCAAATGGACAATGCCTTGAAAAATCCCATTTCAAAAGATGAAAGTAGTATTTCATTGCTTATTTCTACAAAGATTTATAAAATAAAAAAATAGTGAAATATTTTACAGTTTATATATAAGGGTCTCATTCAGGGATATGTCCTTCAGTTGTGTATATGATCAACTATTCCAAGTGCTAGGAATGCAAATTCTTAAAAACTATGAAAAAATGATAATGAGCAGTAGCTTCAATCTTCTTTATTATTCCTCCATGCATCTTGAATAAGTTCTGTGAAATCTGGTCCTAGTTTAAAAAACAAAACAAAACAAAACAAAACACCTCTACCACAGAGATGTCTGATAAACTTTTATTTTGCTGCCTACCATCAAACAACTGTCACATTTTTAAAACAGTGATTTCCCAAACCTGGTTATTAGAATCACTTGGAGAGCTTAAAAAAAAACAAAAACAAAAAACCACCCACCCACCCCCACACACACACAAAATCAGGCCCCACTGTAAATCCAAAGAGACAATTCTGCAGGGGTTAGGCATCAGGAATCTATTTCCAAAGCTCAAAGTAACTCTAATGAACAGTCAGGTTTGGGAACTACTGATGTATTTTAAAGTACTAACTAATATCAAAACCATAAATTAACTAAGTATAATCTTGCTGCTTTCTTATCCCAATTTCTCAAAACACACATCCCAAGAACTCTTGCCTCTGGGAAAGTAATTTCAATTCAAGATGTGGAGAAACATTTTATAAAAATGTATCCTAGTGAGTGAGACTTGGATTCCAATAATTTAAGTAGCATTTAAATATAAGATACTGAGTTTTGTGGTTCTTATTCTGAATATTTAAAATGTGTATTTCATTTCAACAGGCTTTCAACTCAGGGGAAGACATGAAAAGTAATGACATAATTAAGCACATCAACACTGAAAAAATACTATACTTGAACATAGGTCATGAGAGGAATAAGAAAGTGAATGAATGACAACCTAAGGCCTTTCGGCCCATACATTTTTGTTCCCAGTCCACTCTTCCCCTATAAGGGGAAATAAAATAAACATTCTTTCCTAGTTGCTTGGCATAGTTATTCGGTGGGTAACTATTAACTAAGTTAATTTTAGATACACAAGATTGATTAAAAGAGATAACAAATAAATATCTATGAAGACAAAGAGAAATCCGGTCAGAAAACCTTAACTAATGATGTAGTACGTAACACCATCATGTTAGTACAATTAAATGAAGGCTTCCATGTCCTTTACATTTCATATTTATGTGAGTGACACAAGACGTGAAAAAGATGTGGTCCTTATGAAGAATTCTGTGCTCGCTGCAAAGATTTGTAGGAATAATGAAATACTTTTTTCAATGATGAGATGCAGTCTCTACTTTTCAGGTAACTTGCCTGAACTAAACAGTGAAAAATGAATTTCTTTAGAAGGCTGAATGAAAGTAGTATCTAGTTGAAAAAGTCACTGGCCGAAAAGAACTTTTTTTAAAAAACATGCTATGTTTAACCCTAAAACAAAACAAATAAACAAACAAACAAAAAAACCCCCCCAGAAATATAAAAAAACAATGTACACATACATTTGCACTGACAGTTACAAGAAAATAGCCATTTATAGAAGTCACAATGCTTTTAACAAATTCCCCCCAAATTTTGGGAAACAAGATAAAGCCATTGGGTAAATAAATATACATACTAGCTAATATAAAACAATTTATGGTTTCAAATTGTTATTCTTTTAAGACTCAAGGAGAAATTTGGTAATATAAATCTGATTAGGGCTACATATATTACATGGATTAAAAACACAACTGATTAAAACATTCTAACAATAATACAAATATTTAAAAGAATGTCTTAAAAGTCAGACATTTACCACTGGAAATAGCACAATTATAGTATGAACTTCAGAGCTGTAATGTGTATATAGGTCACTTGCACTGTATCTTATTAGGTATCCATCTCTCCTGCATTTACTATAGTCAGTTTTTAAGAGTTCATGTTTCCTGCGTGAACTGTAGGGGCTGGGCACATTTTAGTTCATAAAATATACTCATACACTTCCACTTAACTGAATGGAAGTGTTTAAGATAACATCTATAAACAGATTTTTTAAAAAGGGGTAATGAGAAGATAAAACATTAACATGAGAGGAGGCTGGACAGTTGTCTATAAATTATTTAAAATTTTGTTATTAAATTTAAAATGACTCAAGTCAAGTAATGAAAAAAATATGTATTAAATTAGTCTCAAGAAATGTTCTCAGGCCATACAAATTTCCCTTACTTTATTTCTTTAAAGAATCTTGTTATGCTTGATTCATTTGTCAGTCGACTTGAGGGAACTCTCCCTTAACATGGGACTGAAAACAGTGTTTATTTAAAGTGCCCACTGGCACAAGAGAATAGGTGCTTGTATTTCCCTTCTCATTATGGGAAAGCCCTTTGGGACTGTATCTACTTAGAAAAGCTTTCAGCAATTATAATGCAGGCTGAAAGTTTTGACCTCATATAGTTTTTGGATTTTGCTGTTTGAGCATAAAAAGGGAGCAAGGAAAATGTAACTAGGTTCACAATTTTGAGCAAGAGCATATGTAAAGGTAACGTATGTACATTTTATTTCAAGAAAGACAGGAGACAAACAGCATAAAGATGCCCAGATGCCCTAAAGATAAATACATTTCAAAGATTCTCATTAAAATGAATCTGTAGTATTTTTCCTGCAAGCAAAATACCTTTCTTTAAATTAAAACAAAAACAAACAAAAAAACCCAGTATTCTGAATTGCAAATGCTTATGCTTTTTTTTTGCAGAAAATCTGCCATGATTATTTAATGAATAAGGATTTTCCACAAAACAGGCTTGCTCTACATGCTAGATTTTTTAACAGTTCAGTGACACAATATGCTAACTACATACACAACGGATAATATAGTAAGAAAACACTCAACCTGATGAAAAGTTAAAATTTTCATTAATACACTGAAAACTGACATAACTCATGCCTTTAAAATCAAAAATACAAAAATTAAATGTTTTCCTAAAAAGATTTCCTTATTTTAAGGATTCATTTGAAAATGAAGCTGCATGTAATTTGTACAGTAAGTTGTACAAGTAAACAGGTAATTTACATAAAAAATTAAGTGACATACTCCTCAATTATCAGTTGTCCACCTTTAATTTCCAATACTGTACTTTCTTAACAAGCATACAAAATATCAAACTTCTCTTTAGAAAAAGTGCCGTTCTTTGACATCCTTTACACAAAAACAGTCTGAGCCTGTGGCATGTTAATGCAGTCGAGAGGCAAAGCATACTAACTTTTACAAATTCTACCTTCCATAAAAAGCCTCCCGAAAAGGAGATTACACGCCACTATAAAAATATCAACCTCTTGTGGTAGCTGCATTATACTAGAACCAAGGCTTGAAGACTATTTTCATATAGCATAGAAAAACCACTATGAGAGCATATTAACTGCATCGGTGGCTTGGGAGTTTACTGTGCCACAGGATTATGCATAGCCACTGTAAGGTACCAAGACTGTTACACAGAGTTTTAAATTGATTGTAACCGAGAGCATAACAGAGGTACTACCAGCCCATGCAAAGTAACTAAAACGCCAAGTCACTGTGCTGAATACTTCATTCCTGGAGGAAACCAAAGGCAGCAGTAACCAAATCCAGCCCCAAAGGTGACCAAACACATTCTCCTCAAAGATTGGTGAGCACAGTGAAGTCTGAGGTATACCTTTATCCATTAAATCCGTGTGCCATCGCAAGATATTACCATTTGGGAACACATGCCATCACAATGGTTTAAGTCATTTGAATATTAGTCATTTATATATTTTTATCTACCCAGTCTCTTGATTTTTGAAAGGATTTCACCTACAGTAGAATATTACAGAAACAAAATATAAATGCATGTCTTTCTAAATGAAACTTACATGGACTAAAAGTAGGGAATATTTTTAAACAAATATACAATATGCAGGCAGACAAAGCAGGAAAACGGCCATTCAAATGTATAATAAAAAACTAAAAATTGACTATTTCCAGAAAACTATGAAGCGCCTCAACTAAAAGGAATGCATAATGAAATTCTAATCTAATACAGGTCAAAAATGTAAAAAGGTTATAAACCTTAACAGGAAAAATAAAACAACCTTTACTGGCCATTCCTGTTGAAATGAGAATCTTAAAGTAACAGAAAGTGGCTACAAACCCACTTAGAGCACCAAACAGAGAGAAAACAAAAGTCCGTTTCATCTCTGTTATTATCATAAAATCCTGTGTGACTACAGGTCAAACTGCTGGTGGCAGAAACAGAATTCTTTATAAACTGCAGATGTCCTGTACATAAAAAAATTTCACTGGAGTTGCACTAGTTCTAAAGACTCTTCTGTTTTAGCCTACCTACTGTATGTATTCAATCTGAGATAAAGTCTCTCTCTGTAACCCTTGATGATTATTGGGCACCAAAGATAAGAAAAGCAAGACGGGGTACAAAAATGCAAAATTTCAACAGTAATGGCAATGTTTTGTCTTAGTCCAAAAGGGTCCTGCATTCTCTCCCCCTTCAGTGATTTGCCAAGTCTTTGTACTTAATCAGGGGGCAGCAAATCATGCAAGCGAAATCGGTCTCTGATGTGAGGTCGAACATCTTCATTCTGTGTGAGAAAAAGACATTTTAAAGGCCATGTAATTTCAAAGATATGATCCTCAGAGCATCATGAACATTTTTGCTTTACAGAAAAGTATATCACTATTGACTTTCCAACTTATTTGCCAAATATAACATACTACACAGAAGCAATTAACTTAGAATTAAATTTAGGTTTTTTAAAAACTGCCATTAAAATTTTTAATTTTGTAAGAATGATTATGCAGTAACAGTGTGGTTTGGTTTGGTTTTGCTTTTACCAAATCAAGAGCTAGATAAAACCATTAAGCCACTGAATTCTATTTCATATATTAGTTTTAAAATGAATCCATAAGTATAGGAAAAAAGATTTTCAGTATAGTTTTAGTAGCATAAGCAATAATTCTATACCTGAAGTATGAAAGCAAAATAAAACTGATTTAACAAAACTAGTTCAGTGACTTGCAAGAGGAACCCAGTGAAATAAAAAGATTCACTTAATAAATTTTAAAATAGTAATAAGTACAATTTAAATATAGTTGATAAGGCTGATAAGTGCATGTAACCTTTTCAATATTTGCCCTAATCTCCCACCACACTGACTCTTTAAAGCAATTAAAAAAATTTATTTCAATCAAGCTGAGCCAACAAAAACATAACAGAAACAGGTAAGATATACTTGCCAGTTCTACAAGCTTCTCCAGAAATGGAATCAATTTTAGCAGTTCATTGTCATTTTTATCCATAAACCAGCTTTCTATAGGGATTCCATTAGATAGCTAAAATGATAAATAAGTAATTAAATCCTTTTTGCCTACTTTGGAAAAGCTTAAAAAAGAAATAAATTGGAGCCTAATTGGGTTTTCAGCATAATTGCATCTTAGTGTAAATAAAACTGCACAAGAAATATTCTTTAAAACAAATTTTGCATTAATGTAACTAAAAACATTCCTTTAATTCATTCAAAGAATAGTTACTATTAGTTAATGCTAGGCATTGTGAATGCTGGGGTACTGTCAATCTAAACAAAACACACACTATTGGAGAGCATATACTTATTATACACAGGGACCATGTCCCATTCATGGTTTTATTCCCCCAAAACAGCAGGATAATCTAAAACACAGGAACATAACAAATTGACTCAATACTATTTCACTGAAGAGTTCAAAAATAAGAATATAAACTTTATCTGTTTTAAAGTAAATAATCTCTAAGATAAAATATCTTTATTTAAACATTTACACAGAACATTGTGTTTGAGCTGAAGGATAAATTCAATGATTTTATCTAGGAACCCAGAAAAAAATTCTTAAAAATATATTCCGAAATGCAAGCAAATAAAAAGCAACTTAAACTGAACATATTTCAATACCATAGGCAGTTTACCCATTTTATTCTTTTTATTATGGACATTTTAAACCACAGCAGTTAAGGGTAAATCTTGTTTTATCTATACCCAACCCATATTCCAACATCTCCATTCTATCTACACCAATTTATTGTGAAGGAAACCTCAAACAGGTCACAGGAATATACTCATAATGTAAAAAATGTCCTGGCTGGTGTGGCTCAGTGGATTGAGTACCGGCCTGTGAACTACAGGGTCTCTGGTTCAATTCCCAGTCAGGGCACATGCCTGGGTTGTGGGCCAGGTCCCCAATGGGGGGCGTGTGAAAGACAACCACATATTGATATTTCTCTCCCTCTCTGTCTCTCTCTTTCCCCCTCCCTTCCCTTCTCTCTATAAACAAACAAACAAATAAAATCTTAAAAAGGGTACAAAAATATTGACAAAGCAGTCAATATATAATATTTAAAATGTCAAATTAATATTTTACTATTTGTCAAAGCAGACCAGAAGAACAAGGCTAAACTATTCGTAATTATCCAACATGTTTACAAATTACTGCTAGAACAACTCATAAGAAAGCTATTAAATGATGTACACCTTATAGTCCCTTCTTATTCACATTTACTGCTGAGATTTTTCTTTATTTAAGTTGTACTCAATTTTAAATAAATGTTTCCACAAGGAATATGCCAATTTGGCATTTCTAATTGTAAATGTGACACTAAACAGGGAAATGCCACCAGTGAAACTCCTTTTCTCCCATCATATTGTTTGGCAGCATTTGTCTTCATTGTCATTTTTTTCCAATCTGAGTTTCTTTAGCAACCCTCTTCTTACCTGATATGCAAAGGCTTGTGGTGAGTTGTCAATTATTATAGTTTTTGAAAGATCTCTTCCAAGGATATTTAAGTCTTTTATATAGTTTCCTTGTACACAAACACAATGTTCACGAAAAAGTCGGTGCCTAAACATAAAAATAAAAACTAATTAACTAAAAACAAGCAACCTCTAAAAAAATACAACATATACTGAAACATATATACACACATATACTATAGGTTTAGAGGTTATGCCTTGTTTTGTCTCACAAAGGAAATTCATGTGAGCCCAAGTTTTGGGCTACAGTTTTACTGTAAAAATTCTTAGCAACTACTAAAACCTTACAACCAAATATTACCATGCCTTAAAGAACTCTGGTTTATCCCAAAGTGTTATATTAAGTTACAGAAAAGAACTAAAAGTTCTGTAATTTGTTTTTATAATTTTTACCCAGGAAAGCTCAGTGCAAATGCAGCATCTGATTGTCAGTGAACACCTGCTTTTTCATCCATTTTCCAGATGGCTGACTGAGGCACAAGGCGGACAAGTGACTTGCCCAAGGTCACACAGTAAGTCAGTGGTGAGCCCTGCACTGGAATCCAGGATCCTCCTGGCTTCTAGTCCTTGGCTCTAACCAGAAGACCACACAGCCTCCCTATCCCTGTATATGCCAGAACAGGATATATAAGAAAGAATGTTTCTGTGTTGGCATTTAAAAAAATGTTTCCAGTTTTTGAGAAACTGTTTTTACAGTTTTTGAGAAAAGTTGTGGAGGCCAAAACATTCCATCATTTCAACTTTTCCCAAGCACCTTTTTAATTTAGTGTGTGTGTGGTCACTTGAGAAAACAAGGACTGAATAAAATGATGAATTCAGATTTAACATGTAAACTGATGTTTCACCAATGATAGATACTAACTTGAAAAATTCTGTATCATTTTAAAAAGCTATTAAAGGTTTTATAATAGAAACTGTAACAATTATATAATCTTCATTTAGAACTCAAATATTAGTCTCTGTGTGTTATGCATAATTGATACAGATCATCTTCAAATACTCCTTTTATATACATTAATTATTTGGTAGTTTGGCTTCCTTATGTCTTCATCTCACACTAAACATTTTTTCAGCAGCTAGGCCCTACTTATACCTGTATTTTCAATCATGCAATTTCAATAACTGGGCATTTTCTGCAACTGAAATCTGCCTTAGATCTAGCAGCAGCAATACCACCACCACAACAAAACTCAACTTTAAATATATCAGAGCTAGTGGTGATGGCAAAGGGCAAGAATTTTACAACCAGACAAAACACAGTATAAATAGCTCTTTCCCTCCTTATTATAAAGAATACTTTTAGTTATATGATAATCTATCTCTAAAAGGTTTAAAGATAGTCCTACTTTGAAAAAATAAGGCCAAACAAAGGATTTATGCAAACATTTAGATATGAGGAGATTGGTGAGGCAGACTCAGCATGCATGTACAAGTCACTACTGATGTTTTTCCCCCAATAGTAGCAAACTCACCCAAGACAGGAGACAACTGAATAAGTATGCATACTAACAGTTATTTAAAATTATGCTAAAGCCTCTCCAGTTATTAAAAAAATCTGAGGGTTAATAGCATGTATTTTCAGTTTTAGAAAGAAACCTTTTTTTTGCCAGTCATCAAATTTGCATTTAGACTCATGAGATTCAGAGATCTTAGGAATTTCTGAGTCTACCTTGTCACCAACAAAGATAATTCCCTATAGCACTCCAATGAAATATATTTAAAAAGTTTTTCCTGTTTTCAATTTTTCAAAATGTAACAAAATAAACTTAAGCTAAATGTGTAGATTTTAGAAAACTAGTTTAAAAGAGGGATGTTAATTTGTAACATTATAATTGCATGAGTATAATTTGTCCTCCAGTAAAATGAAAGCTCAAAGAGGGGAAAGCAGGGCTTGTGTCGCTCATCAATGTTCCCTGGAATGCTGGAGGTACTGAGTAGAAATCTTCAGAATGAATGATCAAAGCAAAACAATCTGTATACTTTTGTTGAGCACAAATTTGAATATACTTTGAAAGATAAAATGCAAACTTACTTCAAGGGCAAATTTTAATCCTTTAGACTAAAATAAAATCATAGTTCTATTTACAAGAAAGAGAATCTCCTAAATGTGGACATTAAGAAAAGCCTTTCACAGCAGTTGCTATCACTCAATAATAAAGGTACTTAGTAAAGCCCTGGCCGGGTGGCTCAGTTGGTTGGAGCATCATTCTGTACACCAAAGGGTTGTGGGTTCAATTCCCGGTCAGAGCACATACCTAGGTTGCAGGTTCGATCCCCAGTCGGGGCTTATACGGGAGGCAACCGATCGATGTTTCTCTCTTTCCCCATTCCTCTCTTGCTAAAATCAATAAAAAAAACATATCCTCAGGTGAGGATTCTTAAAAAAAAATTAAAGAAACTATTAATAGCAGAAATTAAATTTAGGATTTTCTACTAAGACAATATGGGAGAAAGTATTCAAGAAAATGAACACCTACCTATTAAGACTTTTATGAGTTTTTTGTGGCATTTCTCTCACCTCTTGGTCAAAAACTCAAAGATTAACTCCTACATCTTATATGATGCAACAAAAGACTGTTGTAGTCTCAGTATCTCAGTTGAACTAGTTTTCAAATTCTTTTATTTTTTTAAATGCAAAATGTCTTATTTAAATAATTGTTGTCAGGAATCTGTACTTGTCTTAAGCCTCTTTTTTAAAAATGTTTTTATTTAATTATTTTTTTTAATTTTTTAAAATTTTTTATTGATTTATCTTTAGAAGGGAAGGGATGGAGAGAGGGAGAGAAATATCAATGTATGATTGCTTCTCATGCATCCCCTGCTGGGAATTGGCCCCTGCTGGGAACTGGCCTGCAACCCAGGCATGTGCCCTGACTGGGAATTGAACCACGATCATCTGGTTCACAGGCCCGAGCTCAATCCACTGAGCTATACCAGCCAGGGCTGTTTTTATTTAATTATTGTTCAAGAACAGTTTTCCACCCCGGACTCCCATCCCGAACCCCCCCCCCCCGCCCCCCGTGCTCCCCACCTCCCTCCCATTTCCACCTTCTTAGTTGTTCTCCATGTGTCCTTTATACTAGTTTCTGTGAATCCTTCCCCTTTTCCCCTGAAATTCTCTCCCCTCTCCCCTCTGGTCCCCTGTCAGCCTGTTCTGAATTTCAGTGTCTTCGGTCATATTTTGCTTGCTTGTTTGTTTTGTTGTTTAGGTTCCTGTTAAAGGTGAGATCATTCAATATTTGTCTTTCACCGCCTGGCTTATTTCACTCAGCATAATGCTTTCCAGTTCTATCCATGCTGTTTTAAAATTACCCAAGGCACTTCCACCTAACCAGGAACACACTGCATCTGTTGGCTCAGGACACACACAAGAAACTGAGTCCAGATCAGGATAAACTCAGTGACTAAGAGAACTGAAATTTGCAATTTAATTCATATAACATTTTCTCTCCATGGAAGATAAATTTGCTCTTGAAAAAAGCAAGAGTTTAATTTGTCCCTTTCTGTTGAAACTAACTTATTTTCTTTATGCCATTAAAAAGATGTTGTAACATGCACTACCTCAGAGACATAAGGAAGTGAAAACATCATGCACACAAGTGAGAAATTCCACATACCCCACTCTCTCCCCAGTCCCCCAAAAAGCGAGGATACAGATGTAACAATAAATAAATACATTTGACCTTTGTATCCTTTTAAAAATGTCTGTCTGCATTATATCATTAAGAACTCTTAAAGAGTTTTGGAGTTTAAAAAATCCATTTATTTTCACCATTCAACACAACAAATCTCAAAATATGTAGCCAACTGAAAATGGCCATGAGCGTTAAATATAATCATAGTAATTTCATAGTTCAGTGTGACAGACATTTCCACTATTTCTTAATTAAATTTACCTGACCAGTTGCTTTTTAGGGTCTAGTATGTTCAGTAACTTGTCTGCATACACCTTCTTAGAAGCAGTAAAAAGAATAATCTACAAATTCAGGGGAAAAGAAATAATCATTATACATGATCTAAATAAGGGTACTACGTTGAATAAAATAAAAATACTTATGTAATTAATTCATGCATGTTTACCTCATACATCTGAGACATTCGTTCCAGGAATTCCCTGAAGAATGGCCTTAATCTCACATAAACCTGAAGAAATACAAAGACAAGCTTTCAGCAAGTAAACACATAAAATAGAACCAACTTATTTATGAGATGTTATATTCTAACTCTGAATATATCATCCAGTTCATATTTTAAAGAAACAGAAAAGTTTACTAAGTTTTGTTGTACCACTCAACAAAATATATTTCACATACCAAGTCACTTTAAACAACCTTTTACATGGCAATAATAATTAATCACTGGTGATCATTTCACTTTTCAGCATACAAAAGTACTTTATGGAATATAATTCTAATAAACATTTAAACTAATAATGGAAGGTTTCCCTCTTGAGATTTTGATCCACCAATCAGCTCCATCTTCCACCAGGTAGCATCCATCCAAGTATTAGGCAGGCTGTGTGTCCATCTCTAGCTGACCTGTCTCAATGACCTTCCTCAATAACTACTCAGAATTTCTTCTCAACAATCACCTGCTAAGAATAGCTTTATTTCAAATTTCTATGATGGTAAGTAACATTCAAGAAAGAGATGTTTGGATTGGTGGGTTTAAATAACTGAAAATTTTCAGAAATCAACTTAGTTGTTCTACATTTACTGATTCAGATGTGGCATCTAAATTAGTGCTACTTGAGATAAAACTAAAATAGTCAAACACCTACAGTTGTCAAAACCTACTGCCACTATCAGGAAAGACCAGAGCACCCAAAGAACTGTCTTATTTCTGTGTCTGTCTTCTTGCTTACATTTAATGTAGCTCTTGTAATACACTCCAGTACTCAAAACGCATATAAATGTAAGTCATAAGCAACCACTAAAACTGATTTACAAAAGGTTTTGACTTTTTAAAATTGTATTTGTAACAATTTTATAAAAAGAAACTTTTGTATTCCACTCAAAGGTGATTATTAACCTCAAATACCACGAACAGACATTTGCACAACACCTATTTATTTACCAGATTCATTGGGTTCAGATCAAACAAAAAAAAAACTGGTGGTAACAAATTCAAAATCTAGGTTTCATGGAGTCCATCACCAATACACATTCACATAAAAGTGCCTTCATGATAAAAATCTAGTTCTAGGAATGTTGTACGGGCACAAGAGGGAAATCATGCAAAGGGACTATGTATTACCAATCTTTGTAATTTCCAAAGCCCAACGGGCATAAAACAATGCCAAATATATAGTAAATACTTGATAAAAATCTGTTGAGTAAATGAAACAGAATTGCCTAAAATTAAGCAAAATAGGCTATCCCACATGGCTACATAAGGGTAACTATTAAATTTCTTTAACAAGTTCATCACTCATGTAAGACAAATTTTGAACAAATATGCTAATAATATCATTTATTAGCCCTACCTCTAGGCTAGAATGATAAAGGTTTACTTGTTTTCAATCCTATTAATCAGGCATTTTATCTCAATTTCTTGACTGGCCAGAAAACAAAGTAAACCACATACCCCATTCCTGGCAAATAAAAATAACAAAATCCTCAGTATCCCATCACTATCATTTAGGATGAGTTAATTTTTAATTAACTAGAGTTGTCATTAAACTTAACGTTTTCATCCTGGAACATTTGGTAGTTTATGTCATTGGTTGAAAACCATGTACCTTACTTATTGGTAATTCAAGTAACTGATAGATTTTAGATATATTGCTACCTTAACTGGCAAAATCCTTTTTTAATTAAGTGTTTCAAAATAGATTTGTTATGGTTAAAGAAAAAAATCAATTCTGCCAATACTTTTTAAAAAATTGCCTCATCTGAAGGATGATAAACCATGAAACATCTGTTTGTTACTAAGGTTTTTATCACTTACAGGTACTTAATAATCAAAAGAATTCATTTTTACATATGTATAAATGATTTCAATTAACCCTGTTTATCACTTGCCCCATACTGTGAACTAAGATAAACAGGGCATCTATAATTTGGGATGTTTCCTCAGAATACTAACACAATTCCATTTTACAGGAATACTTCTATTTAAACAGTATTATCTAAGCATAATAAGTAGAACATTGTACAAAGGCGACATTTCCCAACTTCTTATACAATGGATTCCAGATCAGGTCAAAACTGTAACTCCATTCTGTACTCTACTACTTTGAGTATATTTAAATATAAAATACATCTTAAATGATATTACTTTCAAAATGTGCTTGTTTCCTGGGGATAAAAGGTGTCACTAAAGATGAGGAAATATATTGCTAGGGTATTTCCTTACCATGAGAATACAATATAATAATTATTGGCTGTAAAAGTTCCCATCCTGAGAACAATGCCACCATTTGAACAGAAGGTATTTCAGGATTAAAAGACAAAAGTGAAAACCTAGACAGTTATTGAAAAAACAAGAATTTGAAAAAGGTACAAAGTAACAGTGAGCAGGGGTGGGGTTGGGACCACATGGGGTTCTGCCCTCTGCTGCCAAGGCAGAATCTCAGAAAGGAAAGTAGAAATAGAAGCATCAGGCCAACAGAGTACAACTCATTTAGATGGATATATTAAAGCAGAAATATGCAGAAGGCAAGACTCACACACTAAGTATTGTCCAGTAGGAAACAAACAAAAAACAACTGTACAGTAGGTATAATGAGACTACAATCACTATTTGTGTTAGGGCACAGAGATACATTAACATGCAGACGCACACAGAGTAATGCCTCCAAGTGCTCTAAACTCTATTCCACAAACCCTCTTAACTTCATTTTCTTTCTTCCACATTCTTTTTCTTAGTATTTCACCAACCATTCCTTCAAACTTGCAACTCTTCAAAACCATGTCATCTCCCAAATGTAAGATTAGGCTAAAAGTTTCAGTTCAGTCATATGTATATACCATATCTATTCCTCCCAACATACAGCAATTATTCTATCTACATTATAAATAGTTTTAATCTTCTACCAGTAAAACAAATATATTGTGAAATTAAGTTTCAAAATAACATATAATGCTATAAGAAGTAATTACATAAAATATAATACCAATACATATCTTCAATTAGATTTACTATCCTAAAATAGTATTTATGAATATGTTCATTATGCAAAAGTTTTAAAATAAAATCTATTATAATAATATCAGCAAAACAGTGATATTGGAACTGATCTTACCAAAAACTAAATTTTATATAGAAAAGTGATAAATATTTAACAGAAAAATAACATTACATTAACAAAATTTACTATGAACAATATTTGACAGTTAGCCTGTAGTTTCTTTGGTATTAAGGCAAGGGGAATGTTCTATGACTGTGTATATAGATGGTCATAATAGGCTATAAATGGTAAATACAACTAGATTTAATAATAGTAGTCATTAAAATAGCAATCTAGTTATATAAATTGATTATATTTTGTGATGAAGTCTAAATTAAAATTCATGTCTAAGTATGCAATGCCAAAATATATATATTGAGTAATTTCTGACTGCCAGTTTTAACTTTTATTTATAATCATGGATAACTTTAATAGCATGACAAAAAAAAAAAGGAAAAAAGAAGAGAAAAAAGCCCAAAGAAAGATAAGCAGTTTCAGTTTTTTCACTTTGTCGGCAAGCGATTACCAACAAAGCTTATGACATGTAAATCTTATTTGGAAAAAATATTTCTAAATGGTTTTAAGGACAGAGATATATGACCTTAACATATTCAAAATGATACATCTTTAATTGTTTTTCCATGATATCCTTAGAATTTATTGTTACAACGTTGTAGGTTTAAAAAATAAAGGTCAATTCAGTGGAACTCACCCACTTTAAGAGTATGGATCTTCAAATTAAAAAAATGGTTTGTAAGTGCTATTTCATCAGCAGTAAGAATTTAAAGCAGAAGAAAACTAGCAATGCTGGGGCATGTGAAGAATGAGATGCTACAAATAAGTAAAATATCTTAGGCTCTGGCCAGTGGCACAGTTGGCTGGGGTGCCATACCTTACACCAAAAGATTGTGGGTTCGATCCCTGGTCAGGGCGCTATGGGAGGCAACCAGTTGATAGTTCTCTTTCTCAAAATCAATAAACATAACCTCAGGTGAGGATTAAGAAAAAAACTTAGTAGATATCACAGGTGTAACCCTTCTGTACACCTTAGTTTCCTAATCTATAAAATGTGTATAACAGTACATACCTCATAGAGTTGTGAGGATTAAATACATTAATGCATGCAAAGTACCTAGAATTGTGCCTGACACACTGAAGTTACCAATAGCTATTATTATTATCCATCTTACTATTTAAAAGTAATCAATTGAGAATAAGGGTTAGATGGCTCCTGGGGGATAGTATTTGTAGGTAGATCAATCCGGGAATGAATAGGTAAATACTAAAACATCAGAACTAATAAAAATGAAAATAAAAAAAGACTCAGAAAATCCCTAAACTAAAAGTTTCTGTAAAACCTAATATTCAACCTGGCTGATGTGGCTCAATGGATTGCTGGTTGGATTCCTGGTCAGGGCATGTGCCTGGGTTGCAGGCCAGGTCCACCACTGGGGGCATGAGAGAGGTAATCAAATGGATGTTTCTCTCTCACATCAATGTTTCACCCTGTCTCTTTCTCCCTCCCTTCCTCCCACTCTGAAATATAAATAAAATCTTTTAAAAAATAAAATCTAAGTAGAAACAAATTAAAAAAGGAATCTTCTTATAGAGTCCAAATGAGATAAAGTGAAACTTAATATATTCATATAAATGGTAGCAACAAAAAAACTTTCTCAAGTAAAATCATCCATAATGTATCTATTTTAATTTAAATGTGTAAATTATATTTGGATATATATACAAAATATCAATGCGCTTATTTGAAAATAAAGCCTAGTTATTTTAAGAACAAAAAAGGTCTTTATCATAAAATTAAAATGTTGCCTTTACATTCTAAACTTTATTCCAATTTAATATTTTCAGTAATCAACTGTCACCTGTCCTGAATTTTCAGAACATTTTAAGCTGTTCAACAGAATTTTCCATGTATTTTTTAAAGAACTGCTTCTAATTTTAAGATACACTTACAGCCCTGGCCAGATGACTCAGTTAGTTGGAGCACTATCCCATACGCCAAAAGGTCACAGGTTTGAATCCTGATCAGGGTACATACCTAGGTTGCAAGTTCAACCCCCAGTCAGGGCACATAGGGGAGGCAACCGTTCCATATTTCTCTCTGCCTTTCTCTCTACCTTCCTCTGTCTCTAAAATCAATCAACATGTCCTTGGGTGAGGATTAAAAACATTTTTTTAAACATACATTTACAAAGAATATATATGATTCTCCATAAAATACGTTTTATCTTTTGAGAAGTAGATAACTACAGGTTTCAGCTATATTGTTCTTTTTTAACCTAAAAATTAATAATGAATAATTATGATTAAAAAATGAGTGTCAATGAGCCCTTGTTGGTGTGGCTCAGCAGACTGAGTGCCAGCCTGCAAAGTAAGGGGTTGATCACTGGTTCGATTCCCAGTCAGGGCACATGCCTGGGTTTTAGATCAGGTTCCCAGTAGGGAGCATGTGAGAAGCAACCACACACTGATGTTTCTCTCCCTCTCTTCCCCTCTAAAAATGAATAAATAAAACCTTTAAAAAAAGAGTGCTAATCACTAACTATACTTACTAATAAGGATAGGAAAGTAACTTTAAAATTGTTTTTAATATTTACCTGTAATTAGTTATCAAAATGTTTTTCTGGACCTACTTTATTACTCTTCAATACTAAGTGTCCGTGACCCCAAATGTTTAAAGACAAATATACATGCTACTATTATACAACAAAATTATGCTTTATGAAAGTCAAAACAAAATGCCTTTTGGTTACTGTCAATTTAAGTCAGAGCTTCAGAGAAGGAAAAACATGATTAGGTATTTACTAAAAAATTCTCCATTTAAATGACTGCTTTTTTCTTCATGAAGCAAAAATAATGTTGATTTTTCTCGGAAAGACTACAGAGGAGTTAGAAGCTTCTTGTTCTGCAGTATAAAATACTCAAGATCCTTATGAAAATTATCCTAGGCTGTAAGGTCCCCAAGAAAACAAACAAACTATAATAATGGAGAAGAGGCTGAGCTTTGCTAAACATGGGGTTCCCCGCCCTTCCCTCCAACTTTTCCCATAAAAACAACCTCTACTAACAAAAGTATCTTTTAGCAAGTAGCTCCCTAGAGGATCCTCTCTCTCCTTGAGTGCTTACCACAATCTGATTTCTGGACAGCTGACCCAAAGTTTGTTGATTTTACTGATCTTCAGAAAGCCACTGACTGGCTAAAGTCTTAAAGGTGAACAGAGTCAAAAATCAGATGCCCCTGCCATACTTTACAGAATGAGGAGTTGGACAACACAGTTACGTTTGGCTGCACTGTGGTGAAACATATGAGGCATCTTCTTTTTGTCTTCAATTAGCCACGTTTGGGCTGAGTAGCTCTATTACATCTTCAAAAAACTGAGCTCCAGTTCTTGATGGAGATAGAGGAAGGTCATTGAGGAGGTGGTTCAGCTCAAGAGCTAAGTGAAAAATCTGTCTTTTGATTCAGTCCTGCTTGTGGATAGAAGTCATCTTCTGGATGGAAGAGGGAGTGAGATGACCTAGAGTCTTGAATTGGTGGATCTGCAGGAACAGAAACTAAATACAGTGGAGACCTCTTAACTGAGTAACACCACGAGATGGATTTCCTGACAATGTGTCAATATAAGCTAAATATAAAGATTAAACATGTGCATTGGAATTGATCATGCACTTGTTTTTCCTGATATCAAATGCACTTCTATCATTCCACAAATAAATAACTGTAAAATAATTTATGGAAAAAGCAACAATTTAAAAGGGAAGACCCATTCAAACAAAAATCTACATACTTTGCCTTTGTGAATGCCATACCCTCACTTAAAAAATTCTATTCTTTTGAATTACTTTTTCTTCACATACATAATCTATCTATATAGTGTTGGTGGTAACATACACTGAATTTTAATTTGAGTTGAATTTTTAAGGTATTTCATTTTATCCCTTAGAAATGGAACTCAAGTATACTCAAGGTGCTCCACTGAGGCTTGAATAATCTACCCTGTTGGTAACTTCTAAGACTTGCAATAACTAAGTTGAGTCCTACTTGTCAATCAAGAGAAGAATATAAATCATTGAAGTCAGGCAATCTTTAAATGTGAGCAGTGGCCATCTTAAATTTCCCCTCGAACTTTTATCTAAAAAAACCTAAGAAAGCCCACAACCAGATTAGAATGAAGCTAATTTTAAATTTCTCTCAATATTAACGAGAACACTGATGAACATTTGATTGCCTACTTCCACTTAGAAAGAATCTGAATATGTAAATTTACTGTATATACTCTCATAATTATTAGACCAAGGGTCAGCAAACTACGGCCAGGTCAAAACTGTCACTTATTTTTGTAAATAGAGTTTTATTTGTACACAGCCACACTTATTCAATTATGTACTATCTATGAGTACTTTCATACTACAATGGCAGAAAAAAGTTGTAACAGAGAAGGCAAAACCTAAAATGTTAACAAATGGCCCTTTACAGGAAAAAGTTTGCCAACCCCTGATATAGACAATTATTAAAATACATGTAAGAAAATTTGCCCTTCACATTGTTTTGAAAGAAAGAGAAGTAACAAGTAGAATTAAAATTAGATACAGCCCAACCATAACAAACTTTACCACAAAAAGAAAGCAAAAGTAAAATAAGTCCCAAGAGGACATTATCTGGCTTTGACTCAGATTAAGAATTTGATCTTATCTTAACTTTATCTTTTTGTTTTTAAGAGTATATATACACAAATGCTATGCAACTAACATATTAAGAGTATATAAATAAATGCCACAGAACTGTTCACTTAAAAATAGTTATGTTGTAAATTCTACCTGAATATATTACTTTTAAAAGAGTATATACAGTATTTTACAGGTTCCTGTCTTTAAGTGGGCCACATTATACTGTAGTGGTTAAATATGTAAGTTACATCTTACCTAATAATGTGGTTTCTCCAAAATCTCTTAGATCATCTCAGACCCTTGTGTATATTTCTTCTTTGCCAGTAGATGGAGACAACACCACTGAAAGTTTAAAAGACATCATTCCCTGTTTAAAGGGAGCTTGCTGGTCTGAAAACTGGGGGAACTCTAACCCAAGATTTCTTCAAGTTATTTTTTAAAAGCAGACAGAATAGCTATGCCAAAACCAGGAATCCAAGGAAATGTACCCAATTTAACTATGGACACTCTCAAAAATGTACTGAAGGGGAACTCAACTCTGTATATGATGTAGTAACTAAATCATATTAAATTGCAATCATCTCTATAACTTGTAAGATTCAAACTTCTACCTCACTGCTCCTAATTTAGGCAATTTCATTTATTTTTCAGTTTCAGAAAGTGTAGCTCAGAATATATAAGAAAGAGTTCTTTGAATTCAACAGAAGTAGATACAGTACATACAGGATTTTATAAGTATAGTCATATGTACTGATAGAAGCCTTTTACTCAAAATAAGAGAACTATCCAGATCCAAACGAAAGTAATAAAAACTTCATAAAGAAGAGAACGGAAGCACTAATGGTCAAAGCAGTAAGAAAAAATTCAAGTTTATGGTGACACTGAGAAGAACTTGCTCATGAAGGGTAAGAATCAATCTCTTCTATTTTCCAAGTTTCTTACTTCACTATTAAAAATTATATAAACAGACCAAAACCATTTTCAGAAATAAACTTCAAATCTGAAAGCTTAAGAAGTCATCTCAAAATATTATTTTAAAGTAACAGCTTTACTTTCCAAATTCAAAGCCTGTAAGCCATTGTTCTTAAGTGGAATTCTGAACAAAAAACAAAGTTATGAAGCTAAAGAGAGAACTCAAATATTGCTATGCTATGTTTATTTGCCAAAACACTCCTGATCTTGAAGTGCACTAAACAAGAACAACCTACTGGCAGAAAATCTCAACAGAAAGTTTACCTTAAACCAAATAATATTGTTTTAAAATACCAAAACCTATAAATCTCTTATGTTTGTGTATATTTTGCTCATCCTCTGATCATATATATCAGAACTAAAATCAATTTCCATAAAAGGGAAATGAATATAGTATTCAGATGTTACCATACCTACAATACCCATCTAGGTTAAAGTAGAACTGACAAAAACTGCAAAAATAAATCCTCTTAAAACTCATTACAAGATAAAGTAGGTAAACTAGACTGTGAACCAAAAACTTCTATTTAATTCTGAAATTGAAAACTATACTCAAGTTCTAACTGCCTATTAAGAGCAATTAAACAACCATAAACACTTTTCATCATTCTCATGATAAATTTTCTGTGGCTTTATTTAGTTAATCCTTGAGGTTCACTTCCTCTTGACAAACAACAAACTTTTTGACCCTTTCCCAATCCTTCAACAACGGGTAAGTAAAAAGGTAACACTAATTAAAAACAACCTCCATTAGAGAAAGGAACTTTTCCTTGCAATTTTCAAAGTATAGTCCCATATATTAATTCAAATTTTATATTAGAAAAATCTCAAACATAATGTAAAAACTATGGCCAACATACATAAAATGTAATTCACAGTGAAAGTAAATATGTATATTTTGCATTGTAACCTGTTCAACAACACAAATGAGAAATACTTATACCCAAATGTTTTAAGGAAAGTAGTAACTAGAAGAGTATCCTGGAATTCTGTGATGAATATAAAAAATATCAACCAAACTGCAATCTACAGACCATATTACCAGTAGAGGAAATAAAAATGACCAACAAGGAATGAGTTTTCTTTATTATTATTAGGATTTTGGAGGAAAAAACACACACCAGGTATTAACCTGGCAAGTTCTTCTTAGGGATCTATGATGTCAGTGCTCCTGCCTCCACCTGCTGGCAAACAGATGATAAAACTAGCAGAGATCACTCAGTAAAAAAGAGTTTACATCTTTTTTATAACAAATTAATTTGTTTTATGTAATTTTTAGTATGATGCTACTTTGTGTTAATCCAATGAAAAAGCATATTAAACTTCACCAAAAAATTACAAAAAAATTCTTATATCAGAATGTTATCTAACAGGCCAAAAAGCAAGTTAAAAAATTTTTAAATTACCTGATAAATGACATCTTGAAAAAGAACTGGAAAAGTAAGTGCTGCATCTTCTAGCTCATTTAGACTACAGTGTACTAGTGTTTCATCCTTAAAATAAAAAACACATATTAAATAAACCAAGATAGTAAAAAAACTTTCCAATGATTAATTTTACGTATCAATGATCACCAAAAACATCTATTCAAGCACACATTCATATGTGAAATTTTATATTCATCATATATTATTACTGTGTAAAACATAGCAATTTAGAAAGAATGTTCCTTAAATTTTTTTTTAAATTTACTGATTTTGGGGTGGGGAGAGAGAGAGAAACACCAATTTGTTTTTCCACTTATTTATGCGTTCTGATTGCCTCTTATATGTGCTCTGATTGGGGATTAAACATACAACGTATCGGGATGGTGCCCTAACCAACTGGGCGACGTGGACAGAGCTGGACAGAATTTTCTAAGTCACTTTTTCTGGTATGGTCCCAGGACCAGCAAGCAGCATCAACATCACCTGGGAACCAGTTAGAAATGAAAATTCTCCAGGACCACTTCTTATAATTCAGAAACTCAGCTGGAGGTGAAAAGAGCTCAACAGGTTTTTCCCCCCAATACAAGCCATTTATTTGAAATGCCAATTACATGTAGGATAAAGTCAGTGTTACATGCTTATCAGCAATCTGTTTCAATAAACTCTTCAGGTGATTCTGATACATGCTCAAGTTTGAGTTTCCAACTTTTTGTTAAGAAAACCACATAACGCTGCCTTTTTTTCTTACAATTGACAAATGTAAGTTTAGAATCTAATTATTACATATATTCCAAAAATACATATTTTTCTAGTCAGATATCCTTAAACCTTTTTTAATGAATGTTTTCGTACCTGCTGAATGTTTCCAGAAATAAATATTGTTTAACTAAATTAGTAGTCAATGAAGACTTGCCATCTTTGATTACCAAATGCTGTTTTCTCATTAAAAGAATAAAGTGAAGATCATTCATTCAAAGATATGTGCAAATATTTATTTCTTAAATCCTGAATGATGAAAAACACATGGCTTCCATTTATGTGACAACACTTTAAAAAATAAATAAGGCTATTAATAACTATATTCCCAATTTTTCAATCCATTTAAGATGAATTAAAATGAAACACAAATGTCCATACCTTGTGATTCCAGATCTTAGAAGCTGGAATGTTTCTTTTAACCTAAAGTTCAAAACTCTGGGGAGGCAGATAGCAAAATATACTCTAAATACACCTCATTTTCTTTTAATAGCACAGTTCACGGTATTTTCATTGTATCTTAAAAAAAGTTGTCTTTCCTACAATTAACTCGTAAGCCTTAATTTTGATTATTCTGCTTTATCCTCTTCTGTAAAATAACTCAGCCAAGTCTTATTTTTCCTTCTCACTGGATTAAAAATTATATGGCCAAACTTGCCACATCAACTCCAAACATACAAATCAAGCAAGATGGCCCTGGCCAGGTGGCTCAGTTGTTGGAGCAATGTCCTACACACCAAAAAGTTTCAGGTAATTTACCCACAGGGCCCACATGGGAGGCACTGATGGATGTTTCTCTCCCACATCATTCTCTCTCTCTCTACCCCCTCTCTAAAATCAATAAACATATCCTCATGTGAAGATGAAAAAATAAATAAAAATAAAATAAATAAAATAAAATGCTTTTCCTGAAGAAAAATTATTTGTGAGAACTAAACTACATCTTCAATTATAGGGTACCAGTAACAAAGGTTAAATAATATAATGTTTTCTAACATTACATGACACATTCAACTTTTGAAGTTTTTCTGGTACCCTAAACAATAAATTTTCAAATCATATCGAGGGCATGTTAAAGGTTTTATTACTCAGTATTAAGATATCATGCTTTTGCCCTGGCTGGTGTAGCTCAGTGGATTGAGCGCGGGCCTGCGAATCACACGATCGCAGTTCAATTCCCAGTCAGGGCACATGCTTGGGTTGCAGGCCAGCTCCCAGCTAGGGGACTCATGAGAGGCAACCATACATTAATATTTCTCTCCCTCTGTCCTTCCCTTCACCTCTAAAAAAGATAAATAAAAAAAAAAGATATCATGCTTTTGAGTCTATTAATAGTCAATGGTACTAGGTAATACACAAAAACAAGAATAGGAAAAACGTATATCTGTATAAGGTTAACTCACTGAAACCTAGATTATATTTGGTCCTTCAAGGAAACATAATCCTGGCCCAAAAGTAAGTGAAAACTAGGCATGAAATAAATTAAGAATTTATTGGGAGATTTAAAAAGGTACCTGATACCAGCCAAGCTAGGAATTCTAGCATTAGACTGTGCTTAAAATAAAAACATTTCAGCATATCTAAGACATATTTATAGTAAGTGTGTAAGGCTATTCACTCACTTACATTCTTTTAAGTATTTTGGGCTAGTATTTTAAAAGTGCAATTTAACTCTTTGCATCTACAAATAATATACTTACCAGATCTAAAACTAGGGAGAATTCTGGTGTGCTTCTTGTTTTCAATGGAAGAGCAGGTTTCCTATTTAGTTGTTCTTCTGTCAGTGGTGGAACATGTTTGATGAAATAATAGCTATAAATCAAATGTTAAGAAAATTTCAATATTTCTACTTTTTATAAATATAAGACATTAGTACTCAACTCAGCCCATCTTTAAATCTTCAATTAGATAATGCACATTTAAACTAGTAAACCAAATGTGTAAAACATGTAAATAAAACTGAGAATATACAAATTAGTATTTCAGTAACTCAGTAAAAGTATATAGGTCACACACTCTTTGCACTATACCATCCAGCTACTCCTCCCTACATGTACTTTCATTCTGCTCCAAGTAGGAAAGAAAAGAACTTACGGGTCAAATACTTCCCAGTCTTCTTCATAGGTGGCTTCTGCATGGGCTGATGAATAACCACTGTCTGGAGTTACTGGTGCTATTTAATAAATAAAAAATGTTACTTTTACTCAATGCTGACATGAAGTACACATTTTACTGTTTTTATATAGGTTCTTCCCGAAGCCTTGTGTATTTTAGGTTAAAGATAAGAGAGAAATAGTATCTAAACAGTACTCAAATTTATTAGCACATAGTTCTAACTCCAGATCCAAAGGAAAAAACTATTGCTACAGTCAAAATGGCCAGCTATATTATAGCTAGCAGAAAAAAATCCTAGGAGAAAATTTACTGATTATCAAAAAATACACTCCATAAGAATCAATTTCTAAGCGGATGGTGTTTATATACATAACTATAAAAATTTCAGGGTGCTCTTATAGCAGTAATACTTCACACAAGTGCCTTGTACAATAGGCAGTCAATATATGTGTGTTCATAATAGACCCAAGGCGACAATTTAACCTATAATCTATGAACAATTTTTAATAGGTCCACAAACTCCTTGAAGAATTATGAAAAAATGTTGTATGTACATTTTCCCAAAAATATCACGGCTGTCTATCTATGATCTTAAATAGTTATGAAATGCTGCTTTATAAAGAAGTCATTGAATTAGAAGACCCATTATGTTACTTCTAATGTACAAAAGACTTAAAATAATCAAGAAACAATTCTTTATTCCATGACACACAATCCATTCTATGTTTGAGTTAAAATTTTATCAACTGGCCCTGGTTGGTGTAGCTCAGGGGATTGAGCGTGGGCCTGTGAACCAAAGGACTATGGTTCGATTCCCAGTCAGGGCATATGCCTGGGTCGCAGGCCAGTTCCCAGCATGGGACGCATAAGAGGCAACCATACATTGATATTTCTCTCCTTCTCTCCTTCCCTTCCCCTCTAAAGATAAATAAAAATAAAATAAAATTTTATCAGCTGACTGAGCTTTAGAAATTATGTTGGGAATTTTCTAAGATAATAATTACAACCTAAATTCAAGGAAGAGGGAGAAGTTAACACACAAACTAAATAGGTAGTATCTAACAGATAAAAGTTTAAGGTGGATGCTAGAGACAGAATGTTTGTGCCTACCACCCACAGATATCATACATTGAAATATAATCTTCGATATGATGCTATTTGGTTGTATGTGGAGACTTTGGGAAGTCATGAGGATAGAGCCCTTGTGATTGGGATTAGTGACCTTCAGAGAGCTCACATAGCTTCTGCTATGTGAGGACACAGTGAGAAAACAGCTGTCTATGAACCAGAAAGCAGGCCCTCACCAGACACTGATGCTGTTGACACTGTAACTTGGATTTCCCAGTCTCCTCAACTGTGAGAATTAAATTTTGTTATAGCAGCCCAAAAGGACCAAGACAATGGAACTCAATAAAAATTGCTGTAATTTTCATAACAACCTTATGCCAACTGAATAGTTCATTAATGCAAAGGGGTAAATGTCAAACTGTATCTTCCAAACACTTCTGTTTCAAATTCCTATTAACCTCAGAGAAATGGGGGAACGGATCTCATGATTCTCCTCATCAAAGTAACTGCAATGTGCCACTTCATTATTTTGCTCATTTATTATTAATTTTTTAAATTTATTTTTCAATTATAGCTGACACACAATATTAGTTTCTGATGTACAACATAGTGATTAAACATTTATATAACCACACAAAGTAATCAATCATCCAGATAAGTCTAATACCCATCTGACACCATACATAGTCATTAAATGTTATTGACTGTATTCCCTATGCTGTACTTTATTTTATTATTTTTAGAGAGAGGGGAAGGAAGGGAGAGAGAGGGGGCCAAGAAACATCAATGTGAGAGAGAAACATTGATCAGTTGTCTCTCATATGCACCCCAACTGGGGACTAAACCAACAACCAAGGCATGTGCCCTGACCCTTGGGTTCATGCAAGTGACCCACAATGGCCAGGACACTGACTATTTTTTATTTTAAAGATTTTCTTTATTTTTAGACAGAGAAGGGAGGGAAAAGGGAAGAGAAACATCAATGTGTGGTTGCCTCACACACACCCCTACTGGAGACCTGGCCTGTCTCCCAGGCATGTGTCCTAACTGGGAATCAAACCAGCAACCCTTTGGTTCACAGGGGAATGCTCAACAGCCACAACAGCCAGGGCTATTTCAATAACTGGCAATTTGTATTTCTTAACCCTTTCACCTTGTCCACCCATCTCCCCAAACCCCCTCCCATCTGGCAACCACCAATTTGTTCTCTGTATTGTTTGTTTCTGTTTTATTGTTCATTTACTTTGCTTTTTAGAGTCCACATATAAAGGAATCATGGTATTTTTCCTCTAACTTATTTCACTTTCCTCTAGGGCATAATACCTTCTAGGTTCGCCCATGTTGTTACAAATGGCAAGATTTCATTCTTTATTAGGCTGAGTAATATTCTATTGCTCATTTATTTTTATTAACACTCACACAATATATAGTAACTTTTGTGTATAGTTGGTTCACCAATTAGATCATGTACGCTTCAGGGTTAAGAACATATCTTACTTTACTTATGAACAGTCCCCATCATAAAAATAGGTGTTCAATACGTGTTAGGGGAATAAATAAATGAATGAGACAACTGGAGTAAATCTTACTTTTTCTCCTCTAAAAATCACTAACGTTAGAGAAATCCCTTCTCCATCTTCACAGTTATCAGATAAAATAAATACAAAGGTTTATACCACAACATAAAAATAAAGAACAAGCATCAACTGAAAGCCAAAAGACCTGGACTTTACCATTCAATAGCCTGTAACACTGGGCAAAGCAATCAGCATAAAATGATAGGTCAACAGTAGGTTCATTTGAAGTCCTATCTACCCAACAATAAACTATGTGCATAATCCATGCTGATTTGCATGTTAGATTCGGTATTATTCTTTTTTTAAAATATTTTATTTATTTATCTTTAGAGGGGGAGGGAAGGAGAGAGGAAGAGAGACATTAATGTATGGTTGCTTTTTGCGCATCCTCTGCTGGGAACTGGCCCCTGCAGGGAACTGGCCCCTGCAGGGAACTGGCCTGCAACCCAGGCATGTGCCCTGACTGGGAATCGAACCTCGATCGTCTGGTTCGCAGGCCCGCGCTCAATTTACTGAGCTACACCAGCCAGGGCATTCAGTATTATTCTTAAATTATAACAATTTAATGTTAAATACATTAACATTATAATGTTTAACATAGACATTTATCTTTTGACAGATTTAAAATCTCTCCTCTATTATGCTGCTTTCCCTTTATATTATTACTGGATTGTACTATGTAAAAGTTTCATAATTGTATGCATTTTCTTTGATTATTAGTTTGCCTTTTATATTCAAGAGAAGAACACCATTCTACTCCCTTATACAAAATCATATTTGTTAACCAATACATATGTACTGGGCTCTCTCAAATACCCAGTACCACAAGGAACTTTTTAAAAATCTAAATAAAAGTGTAAGATCTTCTCCCTCTGGGAAAAGATGGCCATCCTCAGTTTTATTTCAGCTTTTAAGCATGATGAAACACAACTTCATCTTTTTACCTTATATGTCTATCACAAGCCCTCCGAGGTAACAATGAATTATGATCTAATGTTTTTCTACCTTTCTATGACAACTGGCACAGAAACCAAACAATTATGTTAGGTCTTTACTGGGTCCCAGAATTAGGCTACAAAGTTGGAGTTCAGGGAGAGATCCAGGAACAGAAGCTTCTTTTGGGGGAACGACATCTATGTATGAAACAAATCTGAAGGCACGAAATGAGACTACCTCTAGACAGGAACTTCAGACCTAAGGGTTATCTAAAAGTGTTAAAATTATAATAATGATATTCACAAAATGAGCACATATTTTGCTAGTTGTATTAAATTTCTTCAAGCAATAAGACCAGTACAAATAATTACTGTAAAATATTATTACTGTCAAAACAGCCTTTTTGAAAAATTCCATTTCAAAATGACTAAATTTGGGGGAGAAAGTTTTATTTCCATTTTAATTAACTTCAAGAAAGAAAAACGTATGCATTTTAATCTGCATATTTAAGAAAAATATAAAATACTGTATTTTTATAAACTATTCTTGAAGATGCATAAGACAAGACATTTTCTTCACCTGTAAGGGGTGGGATATCACGATTAACTGTTTCTTCTGCTTCTTCTAAACCATTATTTATTGATGGCCTCACTTGAACTGCTTGATTTGAGTAAGCTGCTCCATTAGTTGATGTAGTAGTACTGGTAGTGATCTCATCCACCTGGTCCATATCCAGTTGTTTTACTATCTCTTCAGCTTCCACAGCCTGTCCTGGGGAATCGGATCCTGATGTTCCTGAAATCATGATTCAGTGTACTCACAATCATTTAAAACTCATACGGGGTGGGAAAATAAAACATTGTTTAAGGTAAGGGTACAAATTTACAATGATTAGTAAATAAGCCCTAAAGATCTAATGCACAGTATAATAAATACAGACAATACTGTATTATAATCATCAGACTTGCTATGAGACTAGGACTTAATTATGCCAACCAATAAAAAGAAAGGGTAATTATGGTCCATGATAGGATTGCTAATTATTGCTATTATAACTATCATAAGATATAAATATACCAACTCAACATGTTACATACCTTAAATTTACACAATGTTGTATGTCGAATGTATTTCAATAAAATAAGATAGAATAATTAAAACCCATAAATATTTAGGGAAATTGAATACAACAGAAACAAAGCTGAGGATACCATTGTTTAGTGAGCCTCTTCCAGACATTCAAACAGTGAGGAATAGACTACTATAAACTATGGTAGTATTTGTGAACAAAGTTTTTAAGAGTGTTCAAATAGTTTAAAATACCCATTTATAATCAGTCATAATTTAGAATCTTTTATTGAGATATAACTGATATGTAACAATGTAAGTTTCAGATGTACCTACTGATTTATATAGTGCAATATGATTAACAACCTGTCACTGGCTACTATCTCTATCCCACAATATAATTATCATTTCTTTTTTGTGGTTAGACCATTTAAGATCTATTCTCTTAGCAACTTTGAAGTATATAATACAGTATTGTTGACTATAGTATTCTTTACATTAAACCAAGTATCATTTATTAAGTACTTACTATGTCTAGACATTATATATATACTGCACATATATTTCTCCAAAAGCTCCTGATCCTTTCAGTACTAAGCATCATAGACATTGTCAGCAGTTGTGATTTTTAAATCACAGGTAGTTATCCAAGAATGAGCTAACTGTTCCCCGTGAACTAACCACGGGGACTTATTCCATCTTAATAAAGACTGATGTTAGTTTCCTCATTATACTCAGCCATTATGTACACGACCATGCTGCCCAATTCTTCTTCCATTATGGAATGACCCCAAACTCTTTCCATTTTTTAATGGAATCCTCCAAAGTTGTTTTCAACAATAAAATCAACCTCCAATACTTTCAGTTTCCTCAGAGAATATCCCTTTTGCCTTATTACTTTAAATTTAACCTTATCCCCCCAAAAATCTCTTTTCCTAATACCCTTCCCTCAAAGCCCTTTACTCTCCCATACTCAGGGTACTAACTGAGTCAGAATTCATTTATTTCCACTGCATGCCTTCTCCCTTGAGACTGATGTCGCTTGGTTATACAATTCACTTATCCCCATTGCTGTCATCTGCCATCTATTGCAAGCATCCTCTCAATCACAGAGGAATTTAACATCTTACTAAATTTAACCAGTTTACTGCTGTATTAAATACCTGTCTAATTGTTCTTACAAATAATGTCAATGACTCATCCAATGACTAATCCCTCAAAGGTCTTGCCCTCTTCGGCTCCATCTTCTTTCATACTGCTCTTTAGTGGTGTTACCATGGTCATAACCTGGACATTAACACTAAGAAACTGTTTACCTCTGAAACCTAAAGTTCAAACTTATATTAATTCCCTACCACAACTTCCTAATCTTCTAATTATCTATCTCATACTCCTATTATATGTGATGTTCATGTTTGATAAAGACCAGTCTCTTTTACTCCAAACACAAACACATCCCTCAACAGCTTCTTCCCCATCCTCTTCATCTAGTTAGACTTCATGGTATATTCCTTATAAGCCACTCTCAAGCCAGCAGCCTCAGTGTCCTTTGTTCCCTTGTCTTTCCACAGTCATCCACCACAGAAATCCCTACTGAATCAATCTGACTTACGGGTTCCTCAGGCACAGAAACAATACAATTATAAAGCGCAGTCATACTCCAAATGAAAACCTCTAATCTTGGTTAGGCCTATAGCATACTTCTCAGTACTTTCGTGCATCACCCCCTCAACATCATACATTCTAAACTTTCACCATTCTTTAATCCCTGCCACCAGAATTATCTCAGCAAATGATACCATCTCCCCGTTTATTTTATCATTTTATTTTATTTTTTAAAATGATTTTATTTATCTTTAGAGGGGAAGGGAAGGAGAGAGGGAGAGAAATATCAATGTATGGTTGCCTCTCATGCATCCCCTGCCAAGAACTGGCCTGCAACCCAGGCATGTGCCTTGACTGGGAATCAAACCGAGGCTGTTTGGTTCTCAGGCCTGTGCTCAATCCACTGAGCTACACCAGCCAGGGCCCATCTCCCCTTTTAAAGAAAAAAAATTGTAACTACCAACCCAAGCACTTATTTCTGCACACACCTTCACAGCTTTTTCACTCCAGCATCAGAGAAAAATGCTTTTTCTCCCTGTCTCACTTTCAGTCTTTCTACCTCTTCTCTTGATCCCATCTCTGTTAGGATACTCTAGAAATTTTCATTACTAATTTTTCTATTTTCTCCCACTAGACCCATCCCTGGAACTTAAAAATATGCTTGTCACTCACAAATACAAACCATCCCTTGAGATTTTGTGACTTCTCTAGTTTCTTTCATATTCATGTTCCTCATAATAGTAATCTACACTTGCTGCTTCCTTTCTTAATCTCCATTTTACTCTTCTCCTTGTATGTTAGGCTTCCAATTCAAACCACTCCTCTGAAAATGTTCTGGCAAAAGAGCCCAATGACCTTTTAATTGCCAGGTTCAGTGGTGTCTTTTCAATGCTCATTTCCTTTTCTTCTATCTTCACAGCTATTTGATCCTGGGTTTTGATATTTGATCCTGGGTTTTGATATTCTCTCTCCCTTTGGCTTCTATGAGACAAAGTCTCTCCAGGATTCCTCCGTGTTTCCTTTGTTTGCTTCTTTTACTTTGTTCAGTCCTTAAATGTCCCTCACAAGATTCCATCTTAGTTGGCTAAACCAGACAGACCATTTATTTCACTAGAATCAACTAGTATCTATAAAAAGCAGGTAAAACCAATGTCTACTGCTTAAACCCAGATTTCTAAGCTCCACATCAGAATGACACATTGCTACTAGACATTTTTATTTGGTTGTTTCACGGCATCTCAAACTCAGCATGGCCTAAATTAAATTAAATTCTTTCTTTCTCAGGAATTTACTATTTTCTCTTTTTTAAAGATTTTATTTATTTATTTATTTTTAGAGAGGGGAAGGGAGGGAGAAAGAGAAGGAGAGAAACATCAATGTGTAGTTGCCTCTCACACACTCCTTACCAGGGACCTGGCCTGCAATCCAGGCATGCACCCTAAACTGCGTATTGAACAGGTGACCCTTTGATTCCCAGGCCAGCACTCAATCCACTGAGCCACACCAGCCAGGGCCATTCTCTCTTACAAAGTCTAACCTTGTGTCATCTTAACCTCACTTCTCTTTCACCTACAATCTGTGCTCAAAATGTGTCCATTTTATAACTCTGATCTTTCTTTTCTAATACCACAATTAGGTTGCATGAAGTCTCACATGGACTAAAAGTATAATTAATTTTTCTCCCTGCATACAGCCTCTTGAGAATCTAACCTACACACTACAACCAAAGAGATCCTTAGAAAACACACGTCAGTTCTCTAATCATCCCCCAGTGACAAAGGAGAAAGTTCAAATATCTGACATGTTAGCTTTATAATCTGACTTCTTTATAACTTCTATCTAATGCTCCACCTGTGACAAAATAATGTTTCTCGAATACATTATGTCTTTGCTCACGCTGCTCCTTCTACCTTTACCACCTTTCAAGATTCAGCTTTTCTATGACACCTTTTGTGAACTATTGCCCAGAATATAGAACCACTACATTCTTTAAATCCCTCACTGCCCCGCACCTCTATCAATGCACTTATAAAAATTTATTATACTCATTTACATATATTTCTCTCTCCCTCACATGAAAGGTGAGCCTCTTGAGATCAGGAATGATGTGTTAATCATCTCTGAATCTCCAGAGACTAACACAATGGCTAAAATATACTAGATGCTCAATATTTGTGGAGTGAATTAAATCCTCAAATCACTCTTTACATGTAAGTATTATTAGCCTCTCCCTCAGATTAAGAGACTCAAGAGAACTGGTCCAAGGTTACATGGATAAAGAGGGGCAGAACTGGAATTTTAAAAACAAGTTTAACTTCAAAGCCCATTCTTTTCCATTACCCCAAGCATTTATTTCCAAAGATGTTCTATGAGGCACTAGTTCTACAAGATGTTAATAGATGATCCACAGAATAGGGTTCTTGGTCAAATATGTCTAGGAAATAGTGGGTTAAAAAGTTAAAGGTAGTTTTGTTTCATTTCTACTATAGGACCTCACAGCCAAGTTAATGTGCTAATATGCATTATTTTGCCCCCAGGGCATCTTGATTTTACAGTACACCATTCTGTCTCTAAAAAATCACACCAATATCCAGAAACATAATTCATATTAATGTTTTAATAACCAGGTAAGAAGTATTTAGTGACTATTTTCTACATACCTAATACTATATCAAACAACATAGTAGGTGCAAAAAATAAAGACATAGTCTCTTTCCCTCAAATAGTATACAGACTAAATTATCATGTATTAATTCCATATTAATCATCTGAAAATATAAGACACTAAATCTTTTTGAAAAATACATTGATAAAGAACCCTATTTTGATTCTTCTGCAAAAGCATTATAAAATGAAAACTTTCAATTAATTAGAATTAGGGTAGTTTTACTTTGTCTAAATTAAAGATCCCTTGGGGGCAAGAAAAAAAATTAAACAAATGATAATAAAATAAACTGTGTTACAAAAATTAACTTAGTTTCAACTCACTTAAAATATTCATAAAATTCTCCTTTATTGATCTAGGAAACTGAACATGCTTCCAACATGCTTCCAGATTCTTTCCTGAATACACTCTAAGGATTAAAGAAGTCATCCCAACAAAGAAAAAACAAAACTTTTCCTCCAGCCCAAAGCTTAACATCTAGCTTTTCAGATAGTGAAAGCAGAGTTCATTCACTTCGATAGAATTAAACGTATTCTATACTTATTTCAGTCACTTAAAGAAAATGACTTTTTGGAGCTGTGTATTTTTAATGAGGTTAAAAACAAACATAAGATGCTGACAAGTAGGCCACTAAAATCAAATAGAATTTACAAAAATCTAAGAAGGCCATCAATTTTTCTTAACCTAAATTATGCTTAATGGTTTTTACTTACCATTTTTATTTGCTGGTGAAAAAAAGTTGAAGACAGGAGAAAATATGGTCCCCAACAATGTAGTCCTTGGAGGACTGCCGGAGGAAGGGCTATCTTCTAATTTTCCATTCTGTTTTACATGTTGATTTGTCATTTCGTAACTACCAGCTTCTAAAAAAGAAACAAAAAAAGTGGCTTTCAGAAATGAATTCTAAACCATTCATTGTAAAAACAGTATTTCATGAAGAATAACTGACATTAATGTTAGGAAAGTTTATTTTTAAAATAAATCTTGAAGTACATCTCTTTATGTCAAATTATCTCTTTACAAATTTACTTATGCTTTGTAAATAGTAAAATTCACTGCACTTTTCAAAGTACAGTTGACTCCTGAACAATATAGGTTTGAACTATGTTGGTCCACTTAAACTTGAATTTCTTTCAATAAATACACAATTGGCCCTCCATATCCCCAGGTTTTGCATCCATAGATTCAACAGTTTTTATTATACTACTATTATACTGAAAACAGTATTTTCCATGTATAGCTGGAAATCCACAAATAGTAGGCAGACTGTATGCATTGTTCTATGCCATTTTTTTCAGATTTTATTTATTTATTTTTAGAGAGAAGGGAAGGGGGGACAGAAACATCAATATATGAGAGAAACATTATCAGTTGCCTCTTGCACTCCCCAAATTGGGGACCCAGCCCACAACCCTGGCATGCGCCCTGACTGGGAATCTAACCAGCAACCTTTTGGTTCACAGGCTGGCACTCAATCCACTGAATTACACCAGGCAGGGCTCTATGCCATTTTATATAAGGGACCTGACCATCTGCAGGTTTTGGTATCCATTAGGGTCCTGGAACTACTCCCCTGTGGATACTGAGAGGCAATGGAAGTTTTGGGGGAGTCAAAAGTTACATGTAAATTTTTGACTGTGCAGGGGGTTGGTGTCCTTAACCCCTGTGTCATTCAAGGGTCAACTGTAGATTTACACCTAAAATTATAAAGACTGAAAGTCTTCAAATCAACACATGGCAACAGTGAATGACATAAACTCTTTGTAAAAGTAAAGCAAGTTACACTATAAAAAAACACAAATGCCAACTTTTGTCCTTGTTTATATACATTTTGGGATGCTAAACAACTACTTCACAAAACCTAACCTTCCATCTATTTCTAATGAACAAAAGCAACACAGCTCTAATGAAGCAGACTATGTGCAGCAGTGTCAAAAATTACTTATGGATACCGAGGCACCATTTCAAAGTGGTTAGAAAAAATAATCAGTTTTCTTGTGAATAGAAGATTTTCCATGGATTAAAAAAAAATTCAAACAAATGTTTTGATTAATCATTCTTGACCTTCTACATACAGCCTTACTATCTACCTCAGTTCTACCTTTCTTGGCAATGGCTCTTTTAACCTATTACTGGTCAATTCTAACACCAGAGATACATTACTGCACTGAGAGGAAAAAGCTAATAAATTATTATTGCTGTTGTGTTTAAAATAGCATTGGTTAAAAGACAGCACTCAATGCTCTTAAGTGTTGTTCTTTAGAGATTTCTCTGCTTGTCCTCCTTATTTTTCTCTTCTGAGGTGCTTGAACGGGGTTTGTCAACAGCAACACTGTTGACCTTTGGGCTGGATAATTCTTTGTTGTAGAAAGATGGCCTGTAGGATGTTCAGCAGCATCCCTTCAACAGGCTGTGACAACCAAAAAGTTCTCCAGGAACTGACAAATGTTCCTGGGAGACAAAACCACCCCTAGTTAAAAACAGCTGGCCTAAGTGATCCAACCCTTGTGAGCTCTGCAATTCCATGACTGAGAAACAAATTCTTTGTACATATTAAGAGCACATTTCAAATTTGTAATGTAGAAGTTAAGTCACAACTATTATTGCTTTAAGAAGTGAATTTATGAGAAATCAAAAATGTTGCTCCATATACATTTTCATGCTAAACAGTATAAAGCTACTTGCTCTGCCTCTGTCATTTTAATTCATCAAAGTAGATTTATATTAAGGTAAATTTTCATTTCACTTCACACTACCAATATTTAATAAAAAAGAAATTACAAAAACAAGGTAGAAACTGCTTAAAGCAGATTTTTAAAAACAGAAATGGAACATGTTGGGTGAGATCTCTGCCTATACCTAATAAAGCAATTATCTAAATATTAACAAACCTCCATTTACTTGACTTTTCCGTCTTACTCGAGATATCTGTTTGTTAGGTTTTCCTCCTGCTCTTGGTGTTGATGTGATCAGATTATTATCTATATCGCGTTCAATTCTACTCCGTTTTGAAGGATTTTCTCTCTCTTCCTTAAGATATAAAAGGAAAAACATTCATTGAGTAGTCATTCTGCCTTACAGGTTACACTTTTAAAATGATAAAATATGACATGCACCCCAACTGTGTTCACTGCAGCATTATTTGCAATAGCCAACAAACGGAAACAACTTAAGTAGTTCACTGTGAATAAAGAATATGAGTTATATGCATGCAATGCAATACTATTCAGCCATAAAAAAATTAAATTTTGCCATTTGGGAAAATATGAATGGACTTTGAGGGCATTATACCAAGTAAAATAAGTCAGACAGAGGAAGACAAATAATGTATGACCTCACTTATATGTGGAATCTCAAATTTAAAGACCAAAACAAACAAAACCTAGCTCACAGATACAGAGAACAGATTGGTGGTTGCCAGAGGTGGAGATGGGGTGGAGGGGAGAAATGAGTGAAGAAAGACAAGCGGTACAAAATTTCAGTTAAAAAATTAGTAAACCATGAGGATATAATGTACAGCATGGTAGATATAGTTAACAATACTACTGTATTGCATATTTGAAATCTGCTAAAAGAATAAATCTTTAAAGTCCTTAGAAGAAAAAAACTATCTGAAACCAGGTATTGTAACAGATGTTAGTTAACTAGACTTACTGTGGTGGTCATTTCACAATATCTGCAAATATCGAATCATTACATTGTATACCTGAAATTAATGTAACACTGTATTTCAATTATATGGTCAATAAAGAAAGGACAAAATATGGTTTGATCTACTTTCCCATTTTTCAATCTAGGAGAAACAAAATAAAATATCTAACCTTGGTAGAAAATACAGGGAAAATCTGAGAGTCATAAGAGTATTTATTAATACAATCACAATACACAAATACACTTACAGCATCCTCACAATTCAGATCCTCTCCCCAGGGTCCACTCAATTTCCATGCTATTGAAATACTGAACTGCACATTGTGCTCTGAATTTTTAGCTATTTTCCCTTATGCCTCAAACTGCCTAAAAGAACAGAGGTTGTTTCATAAGCACTTAGGGTAAGAAAAACCTTACTGGAATTTGATGTCACATCACACATCACTAAAAATGACAAAAACAAACAAACAAAAACCCTAACGATAAGACCTAACACTGACACACCTTCCAATGCAACCTTAATTCTTTATTTTTTTCAAAGATTTTATTGATTTACTTTTAGAAAGAGGGAAAGGGAGAGAAAAATCAATGTGCAAGAGATACTTCAACCAGTTGCCCCTTGCACACCCCCAACTGGGGACCGGACCTGGCCTGCAACTCAGGCATGTGCCCTGATTGGCAATCAAACCAGCGGACCTTTTGGTTTTCAGGCCAGCACTCAGTCCACTGAGCCACACCAGCCAGGGCCTAACCTCTTTAAATAAACAAATTAACACTAAGGACTCTACACCTTAATGAAGTCCTTCCTCTATTCATTTCCTTATGTCGGGCAAATCCACATATGTCTAGCTCATACGATTTTTAACAGTATTACTGACTAAAGTATATCCCAAGCAATAGCCTGATTTACTCTTCTCCATCTATTTTTCTCATTTGTAATTTTTTCTTACATTACTATAATAGTGGCTTATAATTCTTTACTGTTTTAATGAGACTACCTGAAATTTTTTGATAAGGACTAGACTTTATATACTACACTAGTATATAAAGCAAAGGGAAAAGGGGACTACTGTATAGCATAAAATAATGCCTCTGTAATCCACAAAATTCTTCAAATTTTTACTATCAGCATTCCTTTGTATTTTAAAATTAACATGACACATCATATCCTAAACACAGATCTCTATTACCAGAAAATACAGGAGTTTCTTTATAAAGTCCTTCAAGAACAGAAATAAAGCCACAGAGCCCCAACTACACTAAACTCCATTATCCTCTTAATGAATTCTCTTAGTATATCTGCTATTAACATAAATACATATGTTTCTGAAAACTCTGCATTCTATAACATCGAAAAAATTAAGGTTTATTGGGGAAAATGGGTCCAGGAGGGTAGAGAAGTCTACACTGGGTCATATCAATCAATGCCTATAAAACTCTGTAACCATAGCATAACAAAAATAATGACTGGGACATCCAGAGGTAATTTGGACACCCAGTCAGGAAGCTAAGAGCAGCTGAAATGCTACCTTAGGTCTTAAAGTAAAAGTTACTAAAAACAGAAAAGTAGAAACAAAAGGCACCTCAACCGCAGATTATCACCTTTAATTAAAAAGTCTGTGTGTGGCCCTGGCTGGTGTTGCTCAGTGGATTGAGTGCCAGCCTGCAAACCAAAGGATCACTGGTTCGATTCCCAGTTAGGGCACATGCCTGGGGTGCGTGCAGGCCAAGTCCCCACTAAGGGGATGTGTGAGAGGCAACCACACTTTGATGTTTCTCTCCTTCGCTTTCTCCCTCCCTTCCCCTCTCTCTAAAAACATGTAAATAAAATCTTAAAATAAAAAAAGGTCTGTGTGTGCCAGTAGAGAGCTTTTGTCTCTGTAACACCCTAATTTTATTTTTTACTTTCCTGATGGACCATAAAATTCCACTTCCATTATTCAATATCCCCTTGTACAGTTTAGAGGAAAAAAATCACATAATACCAATACACCACCCATGTTATACTAACTTTATTCTCCTATTTAACCAATACTATGTGCATAAGTGATATTGTGGAGGTACCACATATTGTAGCAAAATGAACTATATACTATGGTCAATTAAGAGTACATTCAAATACTTTAGCTTGTATCACTCAAGAAAAAAAGGAAACAGAAGTTATTAAGATCCAGGTTAAGATTCTGCAATGACTATAATAAATCCTGTTATTCAGAATAATGTATTCAAATGTCTGATGATGGTCCAATTCTGAAACAGTTAGCGAATCAATCCTGGTCTTCCTTAGATATTCAACTGTATACTTTGGGGACATTTTTTTTAATGTGATATGATTTTCAGAAGAGAAACTATGAAAAACAAAGAGTTCCACATTGCTGTATGTTTTAATTAATGTAATAACCTTACAGTGTCTTCTCTAGAATTTGTATTTTTCAAAGTTGTCTCTAAGATAGGCTTTTAAGGGGAAAATCTTGGGCAGGTGGTGTTCTTAAATCTCTGAATCCCAAAGGAAATACACGGAACTAAAGAGGCAACCAAAACCCAAGGGTAAATTTCAAATAAAACCAGCAGACAAGGTAACCCCCAAACTCCATGTGGATGAAAACAAACCAACAGTCACAAATTTGAGTGCCCTCAACGCACCAGTGCAGAAGAAAGCAGAAGGATGCAACAAGGTGTATGCATCTGAGAACAGAAGTCCAAAATAGCTAAGAGACAGGTCTTCAACAGAAAGCACTGCAGGCCAATTTGATGAGATCAGATAAAAAGGAGAAGAGGGAGTTGCTGCTCAATCCAATAGTAAAGAGGTCCATGGTGAGAGTGAAACAAGAATAGATTAGCTTTTATAAACTCTTGAAAATGACTACCTATGGCTCCTTCTAGAATAGGGCTCCACACAGAGAAGAAACTCTGCTGAGAATGTAATCAAAACTGAGTAAGAAACCCAGAGAAAAGAAGGGAAAAAAACGTTCCAGATAAACATGGGGTAGAGATAGCTCAAAAAGCAATCATTTTTTAATACTACACAAAAATAACAAAACCAATTTAAAAAGATACCCTTAATCACAACACCCTCTAAAAATTCCAAAAATCTAGTATCATATAAAAAAGAGCAAAAAGAAACTATTGATTTCAAAACCCAAGCAAAATTATTATAATAAAACACACAAGGAGTAAAATAACATCTCTAAGATGAAGAAAACATGCATGTCAGAAAAACATGCATAGAGAATAGATAAAAATTAAAACCTTCTGCCCAGACTTGTGTAGCTCAGTGGGTTGGGTGTTGTCCTAAAAACCGAAACATTGATGGTTCAGTTCCTGGTCAAGGCACATGCCTGGATTGTGGACCAGGTCCCGGGTTGGGGCCGTGCAAGAGGCAACCAATCCATGATTCTTTCATACATCAATGTTTCTCTCCCTTTCTCCCTCCCTTCCCCTCTCTCTAAAAATAAATAAATATTTAAAAAAATTATAACCTAGTTCAAAATAAGACATTAAGAAAATGATATGTGACATACATCAGAGTTAGAAAAATTCAGAAATGAAGTGACATTCTAACAAAGTAATTATAAATAAAAAAAATCACTTCAGACATAAAGATTGAACTAGCCCCTGGCTGATGTTGCTCAGTGGATTGAGCATGGGCTGTGAACCAAAGGGTCACTGGTTCAATTCCCAGTCAGGGCATATGTTACATGCCAGGCATATGTTACAGGCCAGGACCATAGTGGGGGTCATGTGAGAGGCAACCACACACTGATGTTTCTCTCCCTCTCTTTCTCCTTCCCTTCCCCTCTCTCTAAAAATAAAGAAAAAATTTTTAAAAAAATCACTGAACTAGAATGAACATAAAAGTGAATAAACAGAATAGATTCTGCCTTTAAGAGAAATAGAAGATAGCCCTGGCTGATGTAGCTCAGTGGACTGAGTGCGGGCCTGCGAACCACACCATCGTGGTTCAATTCCCAGTCAGGGCACATGCCTGGGTTGCAGGCCAGTTCCCAGTAGGGGACTCATGAGAAGCAACCATACATTGATATTTCTCTCCTTCTCTCCTTCCTTTCCCCTCTAAAGATAAATAAATAAAAAATCTTATTAAAAAAAAGAGAAATAGAAGATAAAAAAATTAAAAAACTCAAAACATCAAAATGTGACAAATACTGCAAGACAGAAAAAGAAGATCCAACAAACAGAAAACAGTAGTCCTTGAAGAAAATCTAAGCAAACTATGGCAAAAGAACAATTAAAATTTTCCTCAAGTAAAAGATCTGAAATTACATATTGAAAAAGTACTATGTTTAACTAAAACTATCAACCCAGAAAAATAAATACCAATTTATTTCCTAAACTTAATAGAATTTAATGAAAAAATCCTTTGGAGACCAAGGCAAACATTATTTATAAAGGGGAAATTAGATTTTCCAACTTTTGACAGCAATGTGTTTTTTTTTAATGCCAGAAAATAAATGGAATAACATTTAAAATAACCAAGAAGAGAAAATGGAAACCAAAAATTTTATATGCGGCAGAACTGATTTTCTTTTGAAAGATTTGATTTACTTTATTTTTAGAGATAGGGAAAGGGAGGGAGTAGTAAGAAGGACAGAAAGAACGATGCACCAGAGAAACGTTCAGTTGCCTCTTACACACCCCCAACTGGGGACATTGCCAACAACCCAAGCATGTTCACAGAGTGGGAATTGAACTGGCAACCTTATGGTTTGTGGAATGATGCCCAACCCACTGAGCCACACCAGTCAGGGCTGATTTTCAAGTATGAAGGGCACAATTAGCAACATTCAAGAAATCAAAATATTGTTACATGAACATTGTGACACTACTCAAGAATGAGCTTCAGAGAACAAAATGACTTCAGACAACAAAAATGACCACAGACAATGACATAAGAATGAGGGTAAGCATTAAACATACCAAATATACGTATTGAGTAGGGTAAAAGTAGGTTTACAGTTATGAGTATGCAAAACAGTTTATTTTTGCATTTTCATTTAAGTACTGTATTATTTGCCATATAAACAACTGTAAACCTACTTTTGTCCCACCCTGCATAACTTGTATAACAAAGACAAATGAGGAATAAGATATAGTATGTAATGACTATGACTCAGAATGTATAGGTGTAAAACTATAATAACTGTGTATGCTGTCAGAGGGTACCAGATTTATTGAGGGGATAACTTCATAAATTATAAAAATTTATGAAACAATTTATTTTAGACAACCATTTCATGCATACAGATACATGAAATATAATACTGAATGTCAACTGACGAAATTTAAAAATGATAAACTTAAACATTGGTAAGATATAATGAAAAGTTTTTTTTAATTGTTCACTTTTAAAGACATTGTGAAAAAATGTGACAATTCAAAATACAAAATTAAGTTCTTTAGACATAATATAAGTAATACTAAATGATATCTTCAATCTGCAGTAAGGACTGAACACTACTTAGGCAAATATGTGAGTAAATATAAAAGATTTTTGTTTTCATTACTTATACTGTGCTCTTACTAATTACCTTCAATAGTTATACCTGCTATAATCTCTATAGCCTTTTTATGATCTGGTAAATTATTATTTTGTAGTCTCAGTTTTCCTATATATGTGCAAAGACAATAGGAGTACATTTTTCAATATATGTAGAAACACAGTAAGAGTACTATTTTGCTTTGTAATATTAAATTTGGTTTAAAGCTTTTTAATCTAAAACAATTATTTGACAATTTAGTAATATTTTAAAATAAAATAAAACTTAAAACTTGATAATTAAAAATAGGCCATTGAATTTAAAAAGGGAGATTAAATGATGTGTGATTTCAATCCACTGCTACACCGATGGAAAGAAAAACATGATATATTGGTATTCTCTTACAAAAAGGGGAAATATACTTCAAAGAAATTGGATGAAATTATATATTATAAATGAAAATATGATGAACTTATTTTCCTTTTAGCCATAAATATTATGCTGTCTTATTGTATCTTATGTTTTAAGACACAACATATTTAAATTGAATTATGGTGCCAATTCAATTGCACTGTCATTTGACATTGTTCAGCATTTTTTAAAAAAATATTTTATTTATTTATCTTTAGAGGCGAAGGTAAGGAGAAAGGAAGAGAAACATCAATGTATGGTTGCTTCTCAAGCATCCCCTGCTGGGAACTCACCCCTGCCGGGAACATGCAACCCAGGCATGTGCCCTGACTGGGATTCAAACTGCAATCGTCTGGCTCGCAGGCCCGTGCTCAATCCACTGAGCTACACCAGCCAGGGCTCGTTCAGCATTTTTAAAACAAAGAATTTAATATTTTAAATATACACGCTGATTTCTTTAAAAGCCAAAAACTATTACAGCTTTCCAAACTAAAAATAAAAATACCAATGAAGTATTTTCAAAAGTTATAGTGCAGCGGTTGAAAAGTGTACATAATATCTGAGAGACTTAGAAACTCTTGCACTGGTGTGCTTAAAGCCAAGTGAATAAAAAGTGAAAAAAAGAAAACAGGCATTTCCACCTGCCAAGGGATAAAGTTACTCAATGAATTAAAGACTTATATGCAAATACAAAAAAGGAGTTAACATCTGGGCTGCAGAATTGTACTTATGGCTTAACAGATGTGGCTGGACTTTCTGTTTTGAGTGTACTTATCTGGTACTATCATCAAAAATCTAATTATCAAAGGTCTTCTTTACTGTTAATGCATTGTAGCAAACACAAGTGGTGAATAATTTTTTTACATCTCAGTTTACCCTGAAATATCTTGTGCTGACATTTGTACTAACTTCAAAAGCAATGATGGATATGACTACCACCTGAGCACAAACCAAGGTACTGACAGCCAATAGTCATTGTATTTTTCATTGCCATGCACTTGCAGGGGTGAAAAAAAAGGATGGTTTTACTTCAAGATTGTCCTTGAAGAGACTGTAAAATTAATTAAATCTCAACCCTTAAATATGTGTTAACATTCTGTATGAGATTGGAAGTATACATAATATACTTCTGCTGCAAATTTGTGCCTCTACAACTGTCTTGAGAAAAAGCATTTGAATAACTATTTGAGTTATAACCTGAATAGAGTACCTTTTCTGATAGAAAACTATTTTTACTTGAGGTATTTTCTGAAAAGTGAACAAAGCAAGCCCCTCACTTCAAGAAAACCTGACACTTTTTGTTGTCAATACTATAATTTGAGCTTTTAAGCAAAAACTGAAATTTTAGAAAACTTGAACTCCACCATGAGCTTAACAGCTTACCAATGCTTAAAGACTGTTTTTTTGAGTGGAGATATTAAGAAATGTGATTTTAAAATACTGAATAATATAAGATGTCAATGTGGACACACATGTGGAAAATCTGCATAATTCAGTGAACCAATATTTTCCAAATAACCAGTGCATGATGTTACAGGGCATACATAGGTAAAAGATCCATTTCAAGTGCAAGACAGACCAACAAAAAGATCATTGCATTGCTTTCAAATTCAATCTTGGAACAAGAACCTAAGACACTACACCAGTTGTCAAGTTTTGAAATAGTACCAATGGAGTATTTGCAATTACCTAACAAGGACATTAAAATACTCTTCCCTTTTCTCAATACATGTGTGGTTTTCTTTATATGGTCCAATGATAAACTATCTTCTATGAAGCCATGATTAAAGTGATTTGCAAAACTGTAAATAATGTCCTGCTTCCCACAAATTTCCTTTGTTTTTAGAAAATAGTTAAAATTTTATTTGTATTAACATGCAGTAGATGTATAATTGTAATTATGAATATTTTCAAAATTCTTGTTTCAATATCTAATGATATACTGACAGATATAACCCACATAAACAAATGTTCTTTAGGGTTTCCAATACCTGTGAGAAAGTAAAAGATCCTGAGATCAAAATCTTTAAGAACCACTTGCTCAAGAAGTACTACTAATGAAATCACAAGTTAAAAAGTCATCTCCCCCAAACAGAGAAAAAATTTGAACAAAGAGTTCACATAAGAAGATCCAGAAATGGCAAACAAGCACATGAAAAAAGTACTCAAAATCATTAATCACCAGGGAAATGCACAAAACACAATGAAATACCACCCCACCCCTGCAGAAAGGCTGAAGTTAAAAAGACTGACAATAACAAATATTGGTGAAGATGTGGGAAAGTGGAACTATCAGACATCATCAGATACAATGTAAAAATGGCACAAATAGCTGGAAAATAGTCTGGCAGTTTCTTAAGTTAAAGTGCCCCCCTCCCCGACCCGCAAATAGCTATTATTTATTTATTTTTAGAAAGGGGGAAAGGGAGGGAGAGAAGGAGAGAAACTCAGATGCGACAGAGAAACTTATATGTGAATGTTTGTAGCAGTCATTCTTCATACTAGCCAAAATGAGGAAACAACCCAAATATATACTAACTTCTGAACTGATAATCAAAATGTGGCATAATAATATAATGAAATAATAATGAAATATTATTTGGCAATGTAAAAAATGATGTACTGAAACATGGTACAACATGGATGCACTTTGAAAATATTATGCTAAGTGAAAGAAGCCAGACATAGAACACTACATACTGTATGATTCCATTTATATGAAATATCTAGCACAGGCCATCTACTCAGACAGAAAGTAGATTAGGGGTTGCTCAGGCCTAGGCAAGAAAGAGGAGTTGACAGGTAATAGCGAAAGGCTACAAAGTTTCTTTGGGGGATGATATAAATAGCCTAAAATTGATTGTGGTTATGGTTGCACAACTCTGTGCCTATACTAAAAGCTACTGAATTTATACCTTAAGTATAAAGGTGTATTGTGAGTTTTATGATCTTTGAATATCTCAATAAAGCTACTACACACACACAGAATATCATATATAATCTAAGGACAACAATTTTATTTACCGAAGTTTAACTTCAATATATGACCATACATGGATTCAAATACAAATATTCATAAGAACTTTATTCACAATAACCAAAAACCAGAAACAATCCAAATGGATAAAGAAATCATGCTATGTGTTATACAATAGACTACTACGGGCGGGGGGGGGGGGGGGTTAAGTTACAGATATACATGCAGTAACACAAATGAACCCCAAATCTATGCTGAGTGAAGGAAGCAAGACATTGCATCATTACAATCATATGAAACGCTACAAAAGATTAATATGATCTATAATGATAGAAAGCAGGTCAATGATAGTTTAAGGTGATGCTATGAAACTATCTGCCAAGATTGCAAGGGTACTTTTTCGTCTTGGGTATATAAATCCGCTAAAAGTCATGAAACCATAATACTTTAAATGAGTGTTTTATTGTACTGAATTATACCTCAATAAAGTTAATTTTTCAAAAGTCAATATAGGATATAAAATAGAATCCTAAAAGATAATTAGTTTACCAAAAGAGGGATAAGAGAAACAAATAATGGGATAAAAACAGAATATACAGCAAAATGGGAGCCTTTAAATGCAGCCATATTAATAATCACATTAAATGCAAATAGACTAAATGTGACAATTTAAACATAAACACATGTGAGTATATTTATACACAGGGTAGAAAAAGTATATCATACAAATGCTTAGCAAGAAAGTTGTGTGGCTGTAACAGTATTAGGAAAAGTAAAACTCAAGGCAAATGTTATCACCAGAGATAATGAGACATTTCACAGTGGTAACAATTTACACCCAACAATCCATAAAGTGTATGGACCTAACAACAGAGCTTCGAACTAAATGAAACAAAAACTGACAGAACTGAAAGGCAAAGAACACAAATTCAGAACTGTTGGAGACTTTAATATCCCTCACTTAGAAAATGAAATGATTTAAAAAATGAGATACCGGATTATTATCAACCAACTTGATCTAACTGATACTTTAGAGAACACTGCACTTAACAATTCCAAAATACATGTACTTTTTTGATACACAAGACATTCACCAACACAGGTATGTTAAGTACCAAAGAAAAACACCCAAAGAAATAAAATTATAAAGAGTATATTCCTCAATCACAATGATATTAAATTAGAAATTAACAATTAGAGATATCTAAGAAATGGCAAAATATTCGGAAAATTAAAACATGTTTCTAAATAATCCATGAGTCAAAGAATAAACTGCAAAGATAATAAGGTAATAAAAAAATAATTAAAATGTGGTATACCAGTGCTTTGAAATTCATGACTTTAAATGCTTACACTACAAAAAAATAAAAGTGTATTTTTAATGACCTAGGCAAGGGGCTGGCAAACTATAATCCAATGGCCAAGTCTAGCATGCTAACGGTTTATACATGGCCATGAAAGCTAAGAATGGTTTTTATATTTTTGAATGCTTGGCTGCGGAGGGTGGAAGGGACTTAAAGAACAGTATTTCATGACACAAGAAAATTTTGTGAAATTCATACATCAGTGGCCCATATCATGTTCACTTATTTATATATCTTCTACAATGGAAAAATTGCACTGTAGCTGCAATAGAAACAATACAGTCTGCAAAGCCTAAAATACAGGGTGGACAAAACTATGTCTACAGTTGTGAATACATAAAACACACAAATTGATTCTTGTATGATTATTAATTGTATTATTTTCCATATGAACATCTGCAAACCTACTTTTGCCCATTCCTGTATTTCTTATCTGAAATATTTACAGAAAAAGTTAACTGATCCATGATCTGAGCTAAAAAAAAAAGAGTAAATCAAACAGAGAAAAAAACATTAAAAATAATATGTAGAAATCAATTAAATAGAAAACAAAATGAGCAAAGACAGATGTTGGTTCTCTGAAAGAGTGAAATCGGAAAAGCTCTAGCAAGACAGATCAAAACAAAGATAAATCATAAATTATCCACATCAGGAGTGAAAAGAGAATCATTACAGATCCCATGGGCATTATTAGATTAATACAGAAATACTATAAAATCTTTACACGAAATAATTTAACAACTGGATGAATGGACAAGTTTCCTTAAAAAAACACAAAATATGACTAAAACTGAAATAAGAAATAAGCAATCCCATATATATTAAAGAAATCAAATTGATAATAAAAGCTATCCTGCAAAGAAACTTCTGGTAACATTTCAAAAATCCCACTCCAGAATCACCAGTGAATTCTACTAATTATTTAAAGATGAAATAACACTAAACCAATACAGGCAGAGGGGACAACATAATTCTGATCCCAAAATCTGAAAGTAGGACAAACCGAGACAACTACAGACTAAAATCCTCACGAATAAAGACATAAAAATCCTTAAAACAAAACAAAGCAAAGCACAACAATCAAATCCAAAATTACTTGAAAGTTTGGTTTTCCATTCAAAATAATGTATGTACTACTCCACATTAAAATAATAAAAAAGGAAAATCTGAAGAACACCTCAACAGATGAAGAAAAGTCTTTGTCAACACTAAACAACATGATGGAAACTTTTAACAAACCAAAAATAGAAGGGAAGTTCCTCAAACTAATAAAAGATAACTACAAAAACCATTTAGTTAACTTCATACTTAATGGTAAACAAACTTTTCCCTAATATCAGCAACAAAGACATGGTGTTTGCTCACACTAACTCTACTTAACACTGTACTAAAGGTCTTAATCAAAATGAGTGAAGAAAAATAAAAGGCCTAGAGATCAGAAAAGCATAAAACTGTCCTTATCTGGTACATATGATTATGTATGTATAAAAACCTATTAAGTCTTCTAAAAAGAGTAGAACTATTAAGTGAATTTAGCAATTTCACATAGTACCTGGGTCAATTTGGAAAAATTATATATATTTATGTGTATTAACAACAAACAACTAGAGAGTAAAAAAATTTGCCGTATTTTGCTGTGCATAATATATGCTCCCATGCATAACACACACCTGTGTTTCTGGCCCAAACTTTTAGGGGAAAAAAATCTTTTAATTTTTTAATACAATTTTTTTGTATTTAAATACTTGTTTGTTCTTTATAAAGCAATTTTAGCATTTATTTTTAACATATTATGGTACAAGAAATTTTATGTAAAAAATAATTACAAAACACAGAAACAGATACTAGGTATTTCAGGTATTATCCATGTACAATGTGCATCCATATTTTTCCCTCAAAAAATTGGCCAAAAATGTGTATATTATACATGGCAAAACATAGTAAATGTATGCCATTTAACATACCATCATAAAACATCAAATATCTAGGAATGAAACTAGTGAAAGTTGTATAAAACCTCTACATTACTGGGAGAAATTAAGACCATCTATTGTTAATGAAGAGGTACATCATGATCATAACTGGCAGTCTCAATGTTGTTAACATGTCCATTCTAACTAAATTATCTACATATTCAATACAGTTTCTATTATAATTCCAGTAGGTTTTGAAAAACCAAGCTAATTCTACAATTTACATGCAAGTATAAAGAATCTAAAATTATAAAACAAACTCGAAAAAGAACAAAGTTGGAGGACTTACACCATCTCATTTCAAGACTCAGTATAAGAAATGAAGCCAAACAAATGAAGACAGTGTAGTATGGTATAAAGATAGATATATAGATCAATGAAACTGAATACATTTCAAAAACAGACCCAAACATATATAGCTTTTGACTTTAAGGAAGTTACCAATTAATCTAATATGGAAAGGAAAGTCTGTGTGACTAACTGGATAACCACAGCAGGGTGGGGTAGAAGAGGGAGAAGAGCTTTTCGTTCTCTCTTATTCATTCCTTCTTACACTCACTTACATATTTATTACAATCTCATAGGTTATTTCATTCTAGAGGTTATAATCTGTTACTACTCAAGCCATATGTAGAATGAGACATTCTTCACGGAGCTCCAGCTCCTTTTAGTGAAAGATAGTATTTAGAAACTAACATCTGGGTGCTAAGTATACATAGTTCAGAAGCCAGAGAAGGAAATATATAAATACATGTATACATGTAGGGCTTTTTGTATGTGTGTACGTATGTGTATATGCAAATAGAGGGAGGAAGGGAAAAAAGGCAAGAGAAAATATGAATCAAATACAACAAATTACTTTTTCCTTCAGTGAGTTTAATCAGCCAGTCTGAGCTTCTCATTTTTTTATTCCATAATAAATGATAACTTAATTCTTAATCTAGTTGTTAAAAAACACATCTAGGCCCTGGCTGGTGTAGTAGCTCAGTGGATTGAGCTCGGACCTGCGAACCACAAGATCGCAGTTCGATTCCCAGTCAGGGCACATGCCTGGGTTGCAGGCCAGTTCCCGGCAGGGGACTCACAAGAAGCAACCATACATTGATATTTCTCTCCTTCTCTCCTTCCCTTCCTCTCTAAAGATAAATAAATAAAATTTAAAAAAAAAAACACATCTAGAAAGTGGGACTTAACTCTGACAAGACGAAAATTTCCAAGTAAACTATGAAGCTTGGTAATTCAAAGGTTAAATAGTTTTCATCTAATCGTGTTTTTCATATGAAAAACATTCTTTCATATGAAAGAATGCAACTCATCAGTATATAAAATCAATTTAAAGTATTAAAATCACTTTCAAAGGAGAATAAGAGACAGCAGAAAAGAGAAGAAAAATCAAAGCACATCAAATATATTAAGGGTGAGTTTTGTTTCATGTATGTGGCTTATTACAAGATGTATTTCTATGGGTCATAATTAAAAGATCTAAAGACACTAATTTAGTATAACAGGGAAGGATTTCACTATTTCTTTATAATTATAACCATGTGGAAATTGATAATCCTTAACTACAAGAGCATAATAGTATTTAGCGAAGAGCAGAGAAAAAAATCATTATGGGAAATTCTAGAAACCACCTATTTAGAAAGGCATAGAGAGATTCCTGGTATAAAGCAAATATATTTTAGTTTTGAGGCCTTCACTTCAAATATATATCAGAAATCTTATACTAAAAGCAAAAAGGCTGCAGGTGAAAATTCCTAAATGCAGTTGCTGACAATTTCATAATTCTGAAATCTGAGAAGTGGTTAACTATTTGAATCATAAAATGTGGATTTGAAAGAGACCAGAGATTTCATTCACCCCCATAGGGGCTGAATTGTGGTCTCCCCAAATTCATTTGTTGAAGCCCTAACCCGAGAACTTCCAAATGTAACCATATTTGAAGACAGGGCCTTCAGAAAGGCAATTATGTTAAAATAGGGTCATTGGGGTAGACCCTAATCCAAATATGACTGGTGTCCTTATGGAAGAGGAGATTAAGACACAGACAACACACAGAGCAAGGAGCAACCATATGAGGACACATCAGGAAGGTAGCCACTTCTGCAAATAAAGAGGCCTCAGAAGATACCAACTTGCTGACATCTTGGTCTTCGGACTTCTAGCTTCCAGAACTGTGAAAAAATAAATTCCTATTATTTAAGCCACTAAGTTTGCGGTATTTTGTTGTGGCAGCCGTAGCAAACTAAAACACATCCTTTATATTCATAAATGAACAACCTATGTTTAGATTACATAAATACTCTTCATGGCTAAGGTTATATATATTGAATGCAAGGTTAAGACTAGAACACAGATTAAAACTTGCTAGCAATATAAAAATGGGTTGGTTTTAGTAAAATGTCAAGAACACCAGTAGCAATTGGTCTTAGAAATCATAATAGTAAAAAAGCAAAAATAGTAGGCTAATATAAGGAGAACAAGTTTCAAAGCAACAGATTCATGAAACGGGCACGAAAGCATATCAGAGGTCTTTGAAGGGGACCAGCTCAAATGAAAAAACTTGTCTCAAAGTTCAATTCTAATCATATAACTTCAAAAGTCCAAAAGAAAAAAAGGAAAGGTACCAAAGAAATAAAAGTGGCAGCAGAGAGAGTTGTCTAACTCAGTTTTGAAAATGACACTTGTGGAACTGAGAGAGTAGCCTACCATGCTGTCAAAAAGACTAAAGACAGAGGATAATGATATACATAAAATATACTCCCTATAAAAAGAATAACCCTCAAGCTTTGAGCTGATGACAGAATATAAATGATGATAAAGTGGGTGGCATAGGAAGACTCACTCTCATTTACTTTCCTCAAGAATAATTTTCAATTCCTACATAAGATAGATAATGCCAGAAAAACAGAATGGTACAGGAGAAAGAGCACAGATATCAGAGTCAAAAGTACCTGGGTTTAAATTTCAGCATTGTCACTTATTGGAGAGGCAGTAGTGTATAGGGGTTAAAAATGTAGGCTTTAGTGGAAAGAAGTTGGGCTTTGGCAAAAACCACCACAATTTAAAGACTGAGCTTACACAAACAAACACTGCATATCCCTTTGAGGAAATAAAATTTGGGAGGGTACATCCGTCCCCAGTATCAAGGGTCTGAGGAAATCATATGAATAACCAGGATACCTGCTGAAAGAGGAAACCCAACAACAAAGGAACCACCAACAGAAAGCAACAGAAGGTGAAAGAGGGAGTGGAAGCCACACTAACCTCAACCCAGGACCTATCTGGAAATATGATTAAATAGTGGAGAAACTACCCAGTACAAACAACAGAACAAAAGCAAGAGAGAATCCTCAAAACCTTGTACACACGGAAGAACCAGTTTCAACACAACCTACCCACACCAGCACAACAAAATACAAGAGCTGGTGAACAGAGTGACCCTCAGCTAACCAGCTGATGAGAAGGACCCACCAAAAAAAGACCCAACAACAATCAAAACCCAAAAACAAACACAGAGCCAACTGAAATGACAGCCCAAGACCAGTGAGCTCGGGAGATCAAGGAGTCTGCACCACTGAATTTCACAGGTATTCTACCATAGAAGTTCACACTATAAACCCAGGGAGTCAGAACAGATAAATTTAAGAAGCTGAGGCTAACAAGAGTCTCACAAACAATGGGAACACAAAGAAATAATCCCCAAATGAAAGGAAAGCAGGAAGCCTCGGAAATAATGCTAAATGAAATAGAGGCACCTCAGATACTGAGTTCAATGCAATAGTTACCAGGAAGCTCAATGAGCTCACAGTGAATTACCAGAAACTACAGAGAAACAATGAACTCCCTGAAAACTATATCAACATAAAAAAGGAAATAGAAACTATCAACAAAGGCCAAGAGGAAATGAAGAACACAATTTCTGAACTGAAGAACACAGTAGAAGGAATCAAAAGCAGGATCGATGAAGCAGAAGATTGGATCAGTGAGTTGGAAGACAAAGTAGAAAAAAAAACACCCATAAAGAGCAAGAAAAAAAAAAAAAGAGGTTCAGAAAGAATGAAGAGAGAGAAATGCAGGACAATACGAAACGTAACGATATCCGTATAATAGGTATACCAGAAGGAGAAGAAGAGCAAGGGATAGAAAACCTGTATGAAAAAGTAATGATGGAAAACTTCCCTAATTTGATGAGAGAAAAAGTCACACAAATGTAGGAAACACAGACAGTCCCAAACAAGAGGAACCCAAACAGGCCCACTTCAAGACACGTCATAAATAAAATGGCAAAATTTCAAGACAAAGAGAGAATCTTAAAGGCAGCAAGGGAGAAAAAGGAAGTAACATACAAGGGAGCCCCAATAAGGTTACCAGCTGACTTCTCAATGGAAACGTTCCAAGGCAGAAGAGAACAGCAAGAAATATTCCAAGTAATGAAAACCAGAGGCCTGCAACCAAGGCTACTTTACCCAGCAAGACGCTCAATCAAGATAGAAGGCCAAATAAGGGCCTTCCCAGACAAAACAAGTCTAAAAGAAGATGCCTCCACCAAACCAGCTCTGCAAGAGATGTTAAAGGGACTGCTTTAAGGAAAGGAGGGAAAAGAGAGGAGAGGAACACAGGTATGAAAATTAAAATGAATAAGTACCTGTAAATGATAACCTTAAACTTAAATGAATTAAATGATCCAATCAAAAGACAAAGAATAGCTGAATGGATAAGAAAGCATGAACTACACATATGCTGCCTACAAGAGACCCACCTCAGGACAAAAGACCTACACAGACTAAAAGTGAAGGGCTGGAAACAAATTTTCCAAGCAAATGGACAGGAAAAAAAACCCAGGGTAGCAATACTCATATCAGACAAAATATACTTCAAAAAAGGGGCCACAAAGAAAGACCCAGAAGGTCACTTCATAATACTCAAGGGAAGAATCTACCAAGGAGACATATAGACATTATAAATATATATACACCCAACATAGGAGCACCCAAATACATAAAGAAATCTTAGAGGACTTCAAGAAAAATACTGACAGCAACACAATTATAGTAGGGGATTTTAACACTCCACTGCCAAAAATGGATAGATCTTCCAAACAAAATATCAACAAAGATATTGTGGCATTGAACAAAGCCCTAGATGAACTGTACTTAACTAATATATATAGAGCCTTTCATCTCAAAGAAGCTAAATACACATTCTTTTCAAATACACATGAAACATTTTCAATGATAGACCACATGATGGGATACAAAACAAGCCTGAACAAATTCAAGAAAATTGAAATCATACCAAGCATTTCCTCTGACCAAGAGGGACTGAAACTGGAAACCAACCCCAAAGGAAAAAACCCAAAACACTCAAAATCATCGAGATTGAATGCCATGCTATTAAACAATGAATGGGTCAAGAATGAAATTAGGGAAGAAATCAAAAAGTTTCTGGAAACAAAAATGAATTCACAACAACCCAAAACTTATGGGGCACAGTGAAAGCAGTTCTGAGAGGGAAGTTCATAAAGATACAGGCCTACAAAAAAAAAAGATAGAAAAAAAAATTCAGAAAACCTGACCCTATGCCTACAAGAACTCAAGGAACAACAACAAAGACAGCCCAGAACAAGTAGAAGAAAGAAAATAACCAAGATAAGAGTAGAATTAAATGACAGACAAGACTAAAAGCACAATTGTAAGGATCAATGAATCCAGGAGCTGGTTCTTTGAAAAGATAAACAAAATCGACAAGCCTTTTAAGCAGGTTCATCAAGAAAAAAAGAGAGGACCCAAATAAACACAATTAGAAATGAAAGAGGAGAAATTACAACTTATACCACAGAAATACAAAGGATTGTAAGAAATTACTAAGAACTATATGCCAAGAAATTTGAAAACTTAGGTGAACTGGACAAATTTCTTGAAAAATATAATCTTCCAAAACTCAATGAAGAAGCAGCAGAAGCCCTGGCTGGTGTAGTTCAGTGGATTAAACACAGGCCTGCAAACCAAAGGATAGCAGTTCGATTCCCAATCAGGGCACATACCTGGGTTGCAGGCCAGTTCCCAGCAGGGGACCCACAACAGGAAACCCTACATTGATATTCTCTCCTTCTCTCCTTCCCTTCTCCTCTAATGATAAATAAATAAAACGTTTTTTTAAAAAAGCAGAAAGCCTGAACAGACCAGTAACAGCAGATGAAATTGAAGCAGTAATAAAAAAACTCCCAACAAACAAAATCCCTGGACCAGATGATTTCATAGGAGAATTCTACAAAGCATTTAAGAAGACCTAACCCCTATCCTCCACAGACTATTCCCCCAAAAAACCCAAAATGTTGGAAGACTCCCAAACTCTTTTTATGACGGCAGCATCATCCTAATCCCCAAACCAGATAAAGACACAACAAAGAAAGAAAACTTCAGGCGAATATCGCTGATGAACATAGATGCTAAAATCCTCAACAAAATATTGGCAAACCACATCCAACAATACATTAAAAAGATCATACTCTATGAGCAAGTAGGATTCATCCCAAGGATGCAAGGATGGTACAATATTCGCAATTCAATAAATGTAGTACGTAACACAAACAAAAGCAAAGACAAAAATCACATGATCATATCAACAGATATAGAAAAAGCATCTGATAAGGTACAGCACCTATTTATGATAAAAACACTCAGCAAAGGGGGAATACAGGGAGCATTCCTCAACATAATACAGGCCATATATGAGAGACCTACAGCCAACATCATACTCAATGGGCAAAAACTAAAAGCTTTTCCACTAAGATCAGGAACAAGACAAGATTGTCCACTTTCACCACTTCTTTTCAACATAGTATTGGAAGTTTTAGCCACAGCAATCAAGACAAGACAAGAAAAGAAAAGGCACCCAAATCAGACATGAGGAAATAACACTGTCATTGTTTGCAGATGACATCATAGTGTACACAGAAAATTCTATAGTCTGCTAAAAAACTGCTTGACCTCATAAATGAATTTGGCAAAACAGTGGGATACAAAGACAATATCCAGAAATAAAAGGCATTTTTGTACACCAACAATGAAATAGCAGAAGCAGAAATCAAGAAAAAAATCCCATTCGATATAGCAAAAACAAAAATAAAATATCTGGGAATAAACCTAACCGAGGAGGTAAAAGACCTGTATGCAGAAAACTACAGAACACCAAAGAAAGAAATCAAGGAGGACACAAACAAATGGAAACATATACTGTGTTCATGGATTGGAAGAATTAGCATCATCAAAATGTCCATACTACCCAAAACAATTTACAGATTCAATGCAATACCTATTAAAGTACCAATGGCATATTTCACAGACATAGAACAAACACTTCAAAAATTTATATGGAACCATAAATGACCCCGAATAGCTACTGTAATTTTGAGAAAGAAGACCAAAGTAGGAGGGATTACAATTCCTGATACGAAACTGTATTACAAGACCACTGTAATCAAAACAGCCTGGTACTGGCATAAAAACAGGCACACAGACCAATGGAACAGAACAGAGAGCCCAGAAATAAACCCAAGTCTCTATGGTCAACTAATATTAAACAAAGGGGCAACAACATAAAATGGAGTAAAAATAGCCTCTTCAACAAATGCTACATACAAAAAAATGAAACTCAAGCACCAACTTACACCATACACCAAAATAAACTCAAGGTGGGTAAAAAATTAAAAATAAGTCATGACACCATTGAAGTCCTAGAGGAGAACATAGGCAGGAAAATCTCAGATATTCCATGCAGCAATATTTTCACTGATATGTTCCCTGGAGCAAGGGCCATAAAGTAAAGAATAAACAAATGGGATCTCATCAAAATAAAAAGTTTCTGCATGGCTAAAGAAAACAGTACTAAAATAAAAACAGAACCAACCGTGTGGGAAAACATATTTGCCAATGATACCTCAGACAAGGGCTTAATCTCCAAAATATATAAAGAACTTACATGACTCCACTCTAAGAAGACAAGCAACCCAATTAAAAAATGGGCAAAGGACCTGAACACAGTTCTCCAAAGAGGACATACAGAGGATCCAGAGACACATGAAAAGATGCTCAGTATCATTAGCTATCAGAGAGATGCAAATTAAAACCACAATGAGATACCACTTTACACTGGTCAAAATGGCCATCATAAATAAAGCAACAAACAAGTGCTGGAGAGGATGCGGAGAGGAGAACCCTAGTGCACTGTTGGTGGGATTGCAAACTGGTACAACCACTATGGAAAACAGTATGGAATTTTCTAAGAAAACTAAAAAGGGATCAGCCTTTTGACCCAGCAATTCCACTGTTAGGAGTATATCCTAAGAACCCTGAAACACCAATCCAAAAGAACCTATGCACACCAATGTTCATTGCAGTACAATTTATGATAGCCAAGTGCTGGGAGCAATCCAGGTGCCCATCAGTAAATGAATGGATTAAAAAGCTATGGTACATTTACACAATGGAATTCTATGCAGCAGAAAGAAAGAAAGAGCTCCTACCCTTTGTGACAGCATGGATGGAACTGGAAAGCACTATGCTAAGAGAAATAAGACAGGTAGTAAAAAGACAAATACCATATGATCTCACCTTTAAGAGGAACCTAATCAACAAAACAAACCAACAAGCAAAATATAACCAACAACACTGAAATACAGAACAGACTGACAGTGCCCAGAGGGGAGAGGGGAGGGAATTTCAGGGGAAAAGGGGAAGGGTTTGCAGGAACAAGTATAAAGGACACATAGACAAAAACGGGGGTGGGGGAATTGGAAACAGGAAGGAGGTGGGGAGGGCTGGGGGCATGGACTGCGATGGGAGGAAAAGACAGAAAACTGTACTTGAAAAACAACTTTAAAAAATAAAATAAATTTTAAAAATAATGTAGGCTCTGAAGCCAGTACCTGGGTTTCAAATCCAGTGTTGCCATTTAAAGCTAAGTAACCCTGCACAAGTTATATAACCTTCCTGTGCCTCTGTTTCCTCATCTATAATACAAATGATGGCACCTATTTTATATGATCTATAAGGCTTAAAGAAGCCATTACACTTACAGTACTGAGAATAGTGCATAGCACATAGTAACTGGTCAATTTTTATTTGTTCTTTATTGTTGTTTTTATCCTGGGCAAGCTATTTATTATAATTGTTGTTATTATTGACATTGTACACATTACCAAAATTCACTAAACTTCAGTTTTTCTTGTCGAAAAGAGCAAAAAATGGTTCAAGGATTAAAGAGATACTGAATATAAAGCACCTAACAGACACTATATAAACATTAGCTGTCAACTCCCACCCAAATTTTGAAAAGGACAATGATATTGTATTTAAGATACTGAACATGAGCAAGCATTGCATACTCAGTAAAATTAGATACTCAGAAAAATTTTAGAATATATTACCAAGGAGATAGTATAATGACAATGTAGACAAAAAAGAAATAACAATTAGAAGCTACTATAAGCTCATTAGGAATAATACATCACAAGTTAAACTTTTAATTTATTTCTACACAAGGGTTTGTAGACTGGGAGAAAAAACAGTGTACCTTGATTTCAGTAAGGCATTCAAATACTATTTTTATAATAATCTTATAGAATATAATAAAGAAATCTGGGATGAATCACATTAAAGTTAAATGAATTTGTAGGAAAAACTTTGCTCCAAACCATTAATTAATGAGTAAGATACTAGTTTGCAAACAGGTTTTTCATGGCCCTATTCTAGTTAACATATTTGAGTAAGTAGGCATTAATTTTAAATCTTAGATGTTGGTTAAGAAAAAAGAAATGATGGCAAATTCTATAGAAAAATCTTAACCGTTTTAGTTGACAAGGGCAAAAATCTAACCAGTGAAAGAGAAAACAATTAAACATAATATATAACATCATGCCATATTAATACAGAAGAAGTATGCCCAAATCAAAGGAAGTAAAAAATGAATACAAGTCAGGAGACACAGGAAACTCCCCTATCTTCACTTCTGATTGTTACCTTTTATAAAAAAACAAAAAGGGGTGACCAAGATGGTGATATATATCATAACCTGTAATATAATGAAAATTAAATATTCAGCCTAGATAGTGATTGAGAGTTTGCATTTGCACGTGCAGGAAAAGAACATATAAGAAAATAAAGGGTAGCCCTGGCTAGTGTAGCTCAGTGCATTGAGCACCGGACTGGGAAGCAAAGGGTCACTGGTTCAATTCCCAGTCAAGGCACATGCCTGGGCTGCAGGCCAGGTCCCCAGTAGGGGGTACACAAGAGGCAACCACACAGTGATGTTTCTCTCCCTCTCTTTCTCCCTCCCTTTCTCCTCTAAAAATAAATAAATAAATAAAATCTTTTTTAAGAAGTAAAGGGTAGATGTATTTTCCTAAGATGAAGAACTTTACAAGATTTAGAATTATTAACTGACTATTCTCTATTTGTCAGAGAATAGCCTGACAAATAGTAACATTCCCATCAACAAAAGCTGAGGACAACCCACTAACAATTTATAGATTTGGGGATTCGTATTTCTGAAAGAAATTTGATGTTTCTTATATAACTGCAGTAGATTACTTCTAGGTTTATAAAAACTAACTCAAAGAAATTTTTTTTTAAGAGAGAAGAGAACGCAGGGAGAAAGAGAAGGAGAGAACCACTGACGGAGAGAGAAACATCAACCAGTTGCCTCTGGCACAGGCCCTGACCAAACCCTCAACCCAAGCCAGCACCAGGAACATAACCAGACCTGGAATAAAATGGGCAACCCCACCCTTTTGTAGGGCCCAACCAATGGAGCCAGGCTGGCCAGGGCAACTCAAGGAAACTTTTAAAACATTCTGTTTAAATTAACAAAATTTTTTTACTTATATTAGAAAAACAAAATAAGATTAAACCATCAATACAAAGAAAAACTCTACAAACATATAGTACTTCTAAATCTCGGCCAATGCTTTACAGTTACTAGGCTTTACTAGTTATATGACTACAAAATCTACCACTGTGAATAAGTAGCAATAGTGATTTATTTTTCTACTTATCAAAGTGATATATTTACATTATAATGAAAATTTATAATATTTAATAATCCAAAGAACAGTAAACAGTAATACAATCTATATACAATGAATGTTAATAGCACCATCCATTTATAGAGTGCATTAAAATTCCTCAAACTGCTTTCTACCAGTTTGCCATCTACTCTGAAAATAACCCTGATAGACAAACTGTTGGTATTAGTCCCATTTTACTGTCTTCCTGAGGCTCAGAGGGATAAATGACTTTCCTGAGATCACTCAAGTAGGACCAGAGTACGAATGTGGAAAATCTGACCCTTGGTCAGTACCCATACTTTAATACGAAATACTATACTTTCATTGCATAAATGTTAGAATGCATATAGATAAATCATCTCCCTAAGTAGACAATGTATTACTATATTGGGTTGGCCAAAAAGTTCGTTCAGGTTTTTTTTTTGTTTTTTTTGTTTTTTTTTTGGTAAGATGGCTCTAGTATGATTAGTTGCCTTTAACTTCCTTTGAAATAATTTTGTTAGATTGTATTGTGACAGCTGTCAGGTAAGTGTGTATTTAAAATAAAACTTCACAATGTAAAAGAATTGGTGAATTTTTGTATAGCCATTTTAATATTGAATATGGAAGAAATTAAACGCCCTGGCTGGTGTGGCTCAGTGGATTGAGAGCCAGCCTACAAATCAAAACATTGCAGTTCAGCACATCTATATTTCTCTTCCTCTCTTTCTCCCTCCCTACCCCACCTCTAAAAATAAATAAATAAAATCTTAAAAAACAAAAGGAAATATGGAACATTTTCAGCATATGGAGCTTTATTATTTCAAGAGAGGTAAAAATGCAATTGAAAAAAAAGATTTATGCAGTGTATAGAGAAGGTTCTGTGACATCAAACGTGTCCACAGTGGTTTGAGAAGTTTTATGCTGGAGATTTCTTGTTGGATGATGCTCCATGGTCGGTCAGGTAGACCAGTTCAAATTGACAGTGATCAAATTGAAACATTCTTGAGAACAATCAATGCTACCAGTATATCATGAGGGAAATAGCTGATATACTCAAAATGTACAAATCAATCAAGTTATTGGTGAAAATAAAAAATGTGCTTGTTTTATTTTATGAAGAAAACCATACACACTTTTTGGCTACCCCAATATTTGTAAGATATTTTACCTTTTCTTTGACAGGAAAAGAAAAATGTGAGTAAAGAAAAACTGAAGTAAAACAACTCAAGTAAAAGAAATTTCTTTAGCCCTGGCTGGTGTGGCTCACTGGATTGAGTGCCAGCTTGCAAACCAAAGGGTCACCAGACCAATTCCCAGTCAGGGTACATGCCTGGGTTGTGGGCCGGGTCCCCAGTTGGGGCCCTGTGAGGCAATCGATCAATGTATCTCTCACACATCAGTGTTTCTGTCCCTCTCTTTCTCCCTCCCTTCCGCTCTCTGTAAAAATAAATAAATAAAATCTTTTTTAAAAAGAAAATTTCTGGCCCTGGCTGGTGTAGCTCAGTGGATTGAGCACAGGCCTGCAAACCAGAGGATCAGGGTTCGATTCCCAGTCAGGGCACATGCCTGGGTTGCAGGCCAGTTCCCTGCAGGCCAACTCCCAGCAGGGGGTGCACAAAAAGGCAACCATACATTGGTGTTTCTCTCCCTCTCTCCTTCCCCTCCCTCTAAAGACAAATAAATAAACAAAATCTAAAAAAAAAAAAAAAGAAAAAAAAGAAATTTCTTTTACTTCCCATAATATTATGTTAAGGAAGAAATCCCAGAAGGCTAAGTGGATCAGTTAAGTAGACTAAATGTTTTCTTAAACAGTCATTAATTGAATGACATTACTTAAATTCATTCATTAACTAAATGAATTTGTAGGAAAAACTTTGCCTACAACCATTAATTAATGAACAAGACACCAAATGTTAGTATTCGTAAAATAACACCTTATTCCCTTAAAGTGGGTTCTAACAATATTAGATTTCTCATTGAAACTTTAATTTTAATAATTTAAGTACAATGTAAAACTATTACCTTGGGTGTGCTTCCTTTAATAAATTTTTTAATTGAAGACAACAAGCCAGTTTCATTCTTAGGTGGTTTTTCTCCTCCTGAAGGTAGGCTATCATCAACCTCTGAATATTTCCTTTTTGCTCTGGCAGTGCGCTGTGTTTGGATTTGATTTGATTGCTGAGAAGCCTTCCGTGTTCTCAGCCTCATCTTTTATGGGTGCCACATGTAAAACTATAAGATAAAAACAACAAGAGTTATTAAAATTAATCTAGCTTACACATGTTTTCCCAGTTTACATAATATAAAAATCTCTTGGTTAAAAAAAAGTTCAGGTATCTAAGGCACTGAAATAAGAAACTAACGTTTTAAGTGAAAGGCACTGTGCTTTGAACTTTATAGTACACATTATCCCAAACAGTTTTCTCAGCTTCTGAAATATTATATCCTATGATTGAACACCAAAGTGTGGATGTTTTTTCCACAGCACTATGCTGCCTCCACCCATGCCACCACTATCGTTCATTTAACCATTTATTCAACAAGTATTTATTGAGCACTTACCACATTCAAGGCACTGGGCTAAGAAGTTACCTAGTAAATAGTAAATAAGATAGGGAAAGTTTTTGCCCTCTAGAACTCAAATTGCAGTGGGGAAAAAACCCCACACTCAAGCCCTGCATTGCTCAAGAGGGCTGCATTGCTCAATGGTTGAGTGTCCCTCAGCAAAGCCAAAGGATGCTGGTTTGATTCCTGGTCCCGGCACATGTCTGGGTTGCAGGCTTGGTCCCCACCTGCGGCATGTGCAAGAGGCAGTCGATCAATGTTTCTCTCCCTCTTTCTCTCTACCTTCCCCTCTCTCTAAAATAATAAATAAAATCATTTTTTAAAAAAACCTTATTCAATAAATGTATTCCACAGGCACAATTCTAATAATCAACAATCATATAAGCATAACAAGAAGTTGAATTATTTTGTAGAATTCGATCTTACCATACTTAATGGTACTTTTAACACTGAATTCCCATCAGAAAGAAAATATGAAGCAATCTACTCGGACTTTCCCATTCTACAGATGACAAAAATTAACAGCTGGCAAAAGTGTCCCAGGACGTGGAAGTTAAGAATATACCCTGAATTAAACTGAGGGGGGCGGAAATGGGAGGGAGGTGGGGAGCAGTGGGGGGTGGGCTGGGATGGGAGTAAAAAACAGAAAACTGTACTTGAACAACAATTAAATAATTTTTTTTAAAAAGAATATACCCTGAATTAGAATCTGTGAAACAATATAAAACTATTAAACTAGAAATAAAGAGATGGGAATTCTCTTACATGGATGATTACGCTTTAGTATAGGAAAGAAATGTAGTAGTGGAAAATTTGGGTTAAAATAATAAAACAAAATCCCATGATTAAAACTTATATTTTCCTGAATATTGTATATAATCCTTAGAACTAGTCATGTTTTTTGGTTACTTTTTTTTCATTTTGCAACTATCTGAAACAAAATCTTTTAAGATTTTATTTATTTATTTATTTGAGAGAAAGGGGATGGGAGGGAGAATGAGAGAGAGAGAGAGAGAAAGAGAGAGAGAGACATCAATGTGAGAGAGGAACTAGAACCAACTGGTTGGTTGCCTCTTGCATGAGCCCCAACTGGGTATCAGGCCTGCAACGTAGGCATATGCCCTGACCGGGAATCAAACCAGTGACTTATTGCTTTGTGGGATGATGCTCAACCAACCAAACCATGCCAGTCAGGGCTGAAATAAGTATTTTAATTAATGTTGCATTGTGTCTCTGTAGGAACCCCAACAGCTAGCTAGAGTCATTTTTCAAGTTCTTACAGAGAACATGACACCATTTTAGCTGATACAAATGAAAATAATTTGCAGTGGAAATAACAAAGACTGGTAGTTACAGTATCTATTTTCTGCAAACTAGCTCTGTAGCCTTGCCCTTCATGTAAAATTACCAGTTTGGGCTGGATCAGTAGTTCTCCAATTTTTGTGTGCCTTCAGGTAGATAAAAAATTTCTGGCCTAGCCTAACAGATTTTCATTCAGGAGGTCTGGGGTGGGCCCCAGAACCTGCATTTTCCCAAAAGCACACCAGATGACTTACAAACAGATGGCCTTTAGACTTTAAGCAAACTGGGCAGAATGTTCATTTATTATGTTAATTTTCCACAAACTTTTACTGAGCATGGGCTTTGCCATGTATTCTAGAGTACGGGGATATAGCCATGAACACAACAAATCAACCTCTGCTCTGCTGGAGCTTCATTCAATAGTTGTACATGCATGTGTTTGTCATGATGGGAGACACAGACAAAAACCCCAAAACAGATATATCTATAATGTCAGATGGTGCTAAGTGCTAAACAGAAAACTGAAGTGAGGATGGGGTATAAAGAGTACTAAGCAGGATGAAGGTGGTAATTGGGGTTGTAATCAGGTAAGACCCATTGAGATGGTAACATGTGAGGAGAGACTGAGTGAGCATGAAGCTATATGGGAGAAGAGAGAGTACAAAAGACTCTGAGGAGGAGGCCTGCCAGGCATGCTGGAGGATGGGCAACCAGTGGAGTGAAGGGGGGAGAATAATAGGAAACATGAGGAAGACCTGATTACACAGTGCTTTGTAGGTCACTTTATGGTATTAGGTTTTACTCTGAGCACAGTTAGCTTATGGACTTTGAATGGAGAAAAGATAGTTTGTTCTACTCTTTAAAACAGGGGTGTCAAACTCATTTTCACTGGGGGCCACATCAGCCTCATGGTTGCCTTCAAAGGGCCAAATGTAATTTTAGGACTGTACAAATATGACTACTCCTTGACAGTTAAGCGAGAGCCCAGTGCCGGCTAGAATCAAGGACTGGATTCGGCCAGCAGGCCTTGTGTTTGCCACCTGTGCTTTAAAAGATTCTCTCCACAAAGAGTGGAAACAGGTGTGTGCTAAGTGCTTTTTATGTGTCAGCTAGTTTAATTCTTACAAAGAGATTTAGTGTTCTATTACCTATTGGCTGTCTGAATAGGTGAGAAATTTTAAAAAATTTATTTAAAAAAAGAGGTGTGAATTCTAATCTTACCTGAATCACAGCTAAGCAATAGTCACAACTGTATTTTTTCAACTGTATAAAGAACACATTCATCTTATCATTTTGAGGCTCAAAATGAAAAAGGAATTAGAAAAGACTACAAAGTATGGAGAACAATAAAACTACTCACAACAGTTGAATGCATTCACAGAAATTCTAAGCACTCTAAACTCCTAAATGTGTAGAAAATCCTGGCAAAGGTTAGTGTCTTCAGTGAGTAATTAGGAGGCTTAACAAGTTGTGTTTTCACTAGTTTAACGTAATGGTTACAGAATAAAGTTAGCAACCTTAAAAAATATATAAAAACTTTACAGTCATACCTCGGTAATCATCAGTTTCAGAACTCATCAAGCCCCATACTCATCACATTTTGATGACAAAAAAAAATGTTTCAGCACTGGGCACTTGCTCGGGACTCATCACGTTTGCTAGAACTTGTTATAAGTCACCACACCGTCCAGCAAGAGAAAATGCTTCAACATTAAATACTCATTGGTTTCAGCACTTTTGAGTTCTGGAACAAATTAATGACAAGTACCGAGGTACACTGTATTACTATGCTATTCTGTATCTACTTTAACAAAAACAACAAAGACAAACACAAAAACCCAAACTCAAGGGATTCACCAGATATTCCAAAATATCTTTCCAAATAATCATTTTCCCCATTACCAGGGCTCATCAGTTTTAAGTTGCTATCACCAAATGAAATAAATATTGCCTTTTCTCCTAAGGAGTCAATGTTAACTTCTAAAGGGAGTTATTTATTATTCAAGGCATGTTTTATTTACTTAATAACCCTATTTACAGGGCATAAATATGTCTTAATTCCTTTGTCTTAAGCTCAGCAGTCCTTAAAAAAGGAAAATTTGCCCTGGCTGGTTTGGCTCAGTGGTTGAGTGCCAGCCTGCAAATCAAAGGGTTGCCACCTTCCCCTCTCTAAAAAATAAATAAATAAAATCTTTAAAAAACAAAAAGGAAAATTCCCATGTAGCAAATGCATAGGGGAATTTTCAAAAAGAAAGTTACTTTTAATCAATTTCTCTAAATATTACTTAAAGGTAAATCTATCTTAAACCCCAAATCACTGAGTGATTCTGGAAATTATAAAATTTTATGAAACAACATACTGATGGTAAAGTAGGTCTTAAAAAACTGAAGACATATAGGTAGTCCAGTTTTATGAGGTTCAGTTCATGAAAATTTGATTACTTATTGGTCACCTGCTACCAGAATGATCTCTGCCCATGAGAATAAAAAAGTCTAATAGATAAATATATAGATATAGCATAGAGAGAGTAAAGAAGGTTCTGAGAAAACTTGAGAAAAAATCCTCTCAACTCAAAAATAACCAGTGGGTATTCACTTGAAAGCAAGACATTAAAGAAAAAGATGGAACACAGAGAGTTTGTGTCCAGTCCAATGGTGAATTGTAAGAGGTGTTCTTTTAGGTCTGAAAGAGCTACAGCAGTCAGGCCCTCGTGAGCTTTCAAAACTGACCACTCCTGCAACAAGAAAACACTACTTCTCAATCTCACATGGAATGCTCTTGCAGACAGACCCTATGATGAGCTGCAAAACAGTCTTGTTAAGTTTCAAGACTAAAATCTTACCAAGTACATTCTCTGACCACATATTAAATCAAAAATAACAACAAAAACACTTAAAAGTACCACGTATGTACCTGGAAATTTAAAAATGTATGTATAAATAAGTAAGTTTAAAAAATCACAATACAAAATATTTTCAACCAAAAAATAATAAAAACAGAGCACATCAAAATTTTGGGGATATAATAAGCAGCACTTAGAGAAAAATTACAGACATATGCATCCAACCACAGAGTCCCAATATATGACATAAATATATGAAGTAAAAATTGTCAAATTAAAGTGAAAAATAAGCAATTCAACAATTATAGTTGGAGACTTCGATACCCCACTTTTAAAAAAAGATTTTATTTATTTATTTTTAGAGAGGGGGAGGGAGAATAAGAGAGAGAAAAACATCAATGTGTGGTTGCCTCTTTGTGTGCCCCCTACTGGAAACCTGGCCAATACCCAGGCATGTGCCTTGCCAGGGAACTGAACCAGTGACCCTTTGGTTTGCAGTCTAGCAGTCAATCTACCCAGCCACACCAGCCAGGGAGATACCCCACATTCAATAATGGATAGAACACAAGACTATACTTCCAGGGATCATTTCTATAGTTTGTTAATAATGGATAGAACAATTAAACAAAAGGTCAACAAGGAAATAGAAGACCCCAACAGTTCTCTAGGCCTAAGACAAATTACGTAACAATCCACTAAATAACAGCAGCATAGATATTTTCAACTTACATATGAAGTATTCTGAGGAGGGACTACATGTTAGGACACAAACCAAGTCTCAATAAATTTAAAAGTACTGAAACCTTATTAAGTATATTGTCTCCATGGTTTCAAACAAATATAGTGTCTCTAACTACACTGTAATGAAATTAGAATCACAAACAAGGAAATCTGAGAAATTAACAAGTATGCAGAAATTAAACAACATAGTCCTAAATAACTACTATTTCAGAGGAGAAATCACAGTGGGAATTAAAAAATACTTCAAGATTGCCCTGGCTGACGTAGCTCAGTGGATTGAGCACAGGCCTGCGAACCACATGATAGCGGTTCGATTCCCAGTCAGGGCACATGCCTGGGTTGCGGGCCAGTTCCCAGCAGGGGACACACCAGAGGCAATCATACATTGATATTTCTCTCTCTCTCTCTCTCCTTCCTTTCCCCTCTAAAGATAAATAAAATCTAGAAAAAAATTAAAAAGAAAAAAAAAAAAGAAAATACTTCAAGATGAATGAAAACAGCCCTGGCTGGTGTAGCTCAGTGGACTGAGCACGGGCCTGCGAACCAGAGGATTGTGGTTCGATTCCCAGTCAGGGCACATACCTGGGTTGCAGGCCAATTCCCGGCAGGGGACACACGATACATTGTGTGTCCTCAGCAGAGGCAACCATACATTGATATTTCTCGCCCTCTCTCCTTCCCTTCCCCTCTAAAGATAAAAAAAAAAAAAAAAGATGAATGAAAACAAAAACACAACATACCAAAACCTTTGGGATGCCTTGAAAGCAGTGTGCTCAGAGCAATTTGCTGATCTAAATCCTTATGTTAAAAAAAACCCAAACCCTCAAATCAGTAACAAAACCTCCCACTTTAAGAAACTAAAAAGAGAGAAGCAAACAGAATCTAAACCAAGCAGAGAAGAAAATAAAAGCAGAAAAAAAACCAAACAGATAATTTAAAAGAAAAATAACAGAAAAATCAATGAAGTCAAAAATTCTGGTTCTTTGGGGGGGAAAAATCAACAAAACTGACAAAACTTTTAGCCAAGAAAAAAAAAAGACTGAAACTGAAAAAAGGGACATTAATATCAACTTACAGAACTAAAAAGGGTTTTAAAGAACATTATGAACAACTGTATACCAACAAATTAGATAATCTAGATGAAATGGACAAATTGCTAGAAAGACACAACTAAACTGGACTAAAAAAAAAAACAAACAAACAAAATCTGACAGGCTCATAGCCAAGTAAAGACTGAATTAATAATTAACAACAAAACAAACAAACAAACAAAGTTCCCTGGCAAGCATGGCTCACTTTGTTGGGCATGGTACTGCAAAGGGAAAGGTCCCCAGTTTGATTCCTGATCAGGGCGCATGCCTGGGTTGCAGGCCTGGACTCTGGCTGGGAACATGTGAGAGCCAACTGATTTATGTTTGATTGATGTTTCTTACATCAATGTTCCTTTTCCTTCTCCTCCATCTAAATAAATAAATAAAATCTCTAAAAAGCCAGGGGAGCGGGGGGGGAGCCTTTCCACTATGAAAAGCCCAGGACCACATGGCTTTTCACTAGTGAGTTTCATCAAATGTTTAAAAAATTAATACAAATCCTTCCCAAAAATCTTACAAAAAAATTTAAAACTCAATCTATGAGGCCAGCATTACCCTGATACCGAAGCTGGACATAAACACTACCAGAAAAACAAAAAAACCCCTACATGTTAATTATGCCTTAAGAACATACATGCAATAACTCAACAAAATACTAGCAAACCAAATGCAGCTTAATCAAAGGATTATAGACCACAACCAAGTGGGATTTATCCCAGGAAAGCAAGGCTGATTTCAAATGGGAAAATCAGTCAATATAATCAAGGGGAAAAAATTCATTTCAATTGATGCATAAAAAAGATTCTGACCAAACTCAACACCCTTTAATAATAAAAGCATCCAAGAAACCAGAAACAGAAGGGTACTTCTTCAACCTAAAAAGGCATCTACGAAAAAATCCACAGGTAACATCATATTTTATAGTGAAAACTAAATGCTTTACTCCTGAGATAAAAAAATAAGACAAGATGTCCACTCTCACTTCTTCTCAACATTTTACTATAAGTTCTAGCCATGCAATTGGGCAAAATAAATAATTAAATAGGTAAAATAAAAGAAATCCATGTTAGAAAGGAAAAAGTAAAACTATGTCTTTGCAGATGACATGATCCTATAAAGAATAACTATAAAAGCAAAAATTGGATAAACTTTATAAAAAAGTTATTTGTTCACCAAAAGACACCAATAAGAAATCAAAAGTCAAGCAACAAACTGGGATAATATTCAGAAAATACATATCTCACAAAGTACATGTATGTAGAATATATAACGAAATCCTAAACACAAAAAGATAAACCAGCCAACAGAAAAATAAAGCAGCCCTGGCTGGTGTAGCTCAGTGGATTGAGTGCGGGCCTGCGAACCACATGATCACGGTTGGATTCCCAGTCAGGGCACATGCCTGGGTTGCAGGCCAGTTTCCAGCAGGGAACTCATGAGAGGCAACCATACATTGATATTTCTCTCCCTTTCTCCTTCCCTTCCCCTCTAAAGATAAATAAATTTAAAAAAATCTTTTAAAAAAAGTAATACAGTCCTGACCAGTGTGGCTCAGTTGGTTGGGCATTGTCCCTTAAAGCAAAAAGGTTGTGGGTTCCATTCCTGGTCAGGGCACATGCCTGAGTTATGAACTAGGTCCTTGGTTGGAGGTCAGCCAATTGATGTTTTGCTTGTACATCGATGTTTCTTTCCTTCTCTTTCTCCCTCCCTTCCCCTCTCTCTAAAAATAAATATATAAAATCTTAAAAAAATAAATGTGACAGAAGAATGAGGACAGCACAGCAAAAAAGTAATATATAACGCTTCAGTAATGAAACGTATAGTGAAGGTGCTGGAAATGCTATTTTGAGACTGTTGTGAGAGAAATCTAATTAATACTTAGATTTCCAATCCAAGTCTGTCATCTACTGAGTCCTTGGGAAACAAGACACAGTATGGATCAAGACAGAGAGGTTAAAATCCCTGAAATTCTGAATATGGCCAAGTTAAAAGGGCAACAGATCCTGTCCCCCAAAAGCAACTATACAGCTGGACAAAGTGACAAAACCTATTTCAGTACCATGGAAATCAACCAGAGGCATATAACAATTTGAGAATGCTTATAAAACTGTTCAATGTGGGGTAAGAACATTGAAAGTTTGTTCTATTCTCATCTGGGGTTGCTTCTGTCTCCTATCCTCCCGCCTGAAAGTGCAGATGATTTGGCAGGCTGAGAGGACTGGCAGCACTGAAGTCACCATAAAGAGATATTCACATGATTTAGAGCAGCTGGACAATAACTATAGTGGTATCATCAGTGTAAGTTATAATGTTGGTATAAGTGATAATATCTGTGGCAGGTGAAAACCTGCAGGGTTTGTTGGGACAACCATATTGCTGGCTGAGGCAGCACACATGCACAGCAGAGACTAAGAAGGCCCAAGTTATCTATATACTCCTGGCCAACCCTGTGGCTGCACATATGAACAGAGCAGATATGAACAGGCTAATGGAAAATAGAAGCTGAGATAGACATGGAAAAGGCCTGAACATTGAATGTGTACCCTGCAAAGATTCACAGGCAGAGGAATAAGTCTTACTGTGCAAGATATTTGGGCACAATGTATGTTCAATTATTAGCTGAACCACAAAATGACACAGATACAAAGATGTGCCCTGGTATGCCAAGCTTAAAACACTAATTTTTTAAGTGCCTGCATAACGCAGGGAGACAGATTTCTGAGATTTTGTCTGTGGAAGTTAGTAAACAACCTTCAAAGGAAAAAAATTCTGAATCCAGAGTGGCTAAAATACGTTATATAAAATGGTTAGTTTTCAACAAAAAATTATGAGACATGCAAAGAAACAAGAAAATACGACCCAAACTCAGGGGTGGATCTGTAGTGAGTGTTATGTACCAGGCTTACAACAACTCAAAAAGCACCACAGGTAAGTGTTCAATCTACATCAGATGAAATTCACTTTGATCTCTTACAAGTTTGAGAAATTTGTATTTCTAGTGGCTATATCTATCTTTTTCTGATCTAAATTTTAAAAGCACAGAAGTATAGGAAAAAGTTCACATAATTCCTCAAATCAGAAATGACTGAAATGAGGGTGTACACTCTGGCTATTTAATATCTATAAACATTTTAATGGTTAAAATTATACTACATGCAGAATGGAAATATGTTTTCCCCTTTTATACTATAAACTCTACCCATGTTCTTTTAAAAATCTGAAAACATAATTTTTCATGGCTACTTAATATTCTAATATACAGATAAATGTTCTATAATTTATGCAACTACTGCCTGTTGAAAATTAAATTGTTCATAATTACTATTGCCTCAAATGTAATTATTCTGTACAAAAATTTCAGTACATATTTGATTATTAATATAGTTTCCTAGATGTAAATTTATTAAGTCAAAGATTATTAATTAACATTTGGTAGCACCTCTCAAAATACTAACAAATTGCTATTAAGAAAGATGGTTTCACCAGAATACAAAGAGTGCTTATATAGAAAAATCATGCACATCAGAATATATTTTTAATTTTTAAATTGGTTGCTAATTGAAAGTGAAAATTATTTTGTTGTAGTCATAATTAGTAGAACTAAATGCTTTAATTATATTCATAGGCTACCCGTATTTAAGTGCCTGTGCATGCTTTTTTCTAAAAATCTACAACACTACAGTTGAAAAAGATTTTAGTTTAACCTTCCCAACCAAAGCAGAAATCTCTCAGGTAGGAGGACCCTGACAGGTGTGGTTCAAGCAAATGGTAATGAGTTCCATTCCTGATCAGGGCACATTCCTGGGATGCAGTTCCAATTCCATTTTCACTTAGGAGAAGCAACCAACTGATGTTTCTCACAATGAGGTTTCACTCCCTCTTTTCTCCTCTATAAAAAATAAATAAATAAATAAAATCCTTTTCAAAAAAGAAAGAAAACAGAAATCTCCCACGTAGCATTCCTGTCTAACCTAATGTCTCTCTAATCATTCAAACAGATTGCCTACATTCTGCTTAAATGATTAGAGACATTAAACTCACTACTTCATAATGCAAATACTATTAAATGTTAAATAATTTCTAACAAAAATATCTTTTAAACAAAACTGAATAAAACTTGCAAATATCTACTGCCAATTCCCTCACTTAATACCAAAGAATCTCTAAGAACTGAACTCCAGACACTTAGTTAACCATAATTTTCCTCATTTTTAAACCCAAAGTTTAAAATTTTTTTCATTTTAACACTTAAGAACATTTTTAGTTTGCCACTTTGGCTCAATTTACAGATGTTTAGATATCTGCATTAATTCTACTTCAACTCCGCAAAATAACAAGACTATATTAAATACTTTAAAAATAATGTATGTTTCCAAATATCTCAAGAAATATTTGCTAAATTTAATCTCTTGGCATTTCCTGCAAATTACTAAAGTCCTAAAATAAAGGCTTACATATCTACTTTTACTTGAACACTGAAACAGTCTAACAAAGTATACTACCAAAGCACTGTGTAAAAATATTGTCAACTTCAGAAAACCAACTCTCAACCTATTCTTTTAAAAAATAAAGTACCTGATTTAACTACACTGATCTGAACACAGAAAAGTTTAAGTGATCTATAACCAACAGCTGTTCTTTGTTAACAGCTATGTGCAAGGCAGGCACTATCCAAAGTGCTTTCACAGATGGTACCTGGCTCGTTATAGTTCAACCTAAAATTTTTGACTTTATGATGGTGCAAAAGTGATATGCATTCAGTAGAAACTGCACTGCAAATTTTAAATTTTTCACTGTTTGCTGGGCTAGCAACATGCAACAGCAATGAGGCACAGCTCCCAATCAACCAACTGATCACAAGGGTAAACAACTGATACACTTACAGCCATTCTATACCCATACAATCATTGTTTTTCACTTTCAAATACAGTATCCAGTAAGTTACAAGATAGTCAACACTTTATTATAAAGTAGGCTTTGCGGTACATAATTTTTCCCAACTGTACACTATTGTTAAGGTAGATTAGTTGTAAATGCTTTGTCACGTGATAATATTTTCAACTATGATGGGTTTACTGAAACATAACCTCACTGTAAGCCAAGAAGATCAGTAACAAATTATTTCACTTAATATTTCAACAATATAAAGTAATATCCATTATTTCCATTTTAAGACTGAGAAAAAATGAAGTGGAGAAGATGGCAGAAATGTTTTAAGTAATAATTTCTGAATGCCATCAATAAAAATAATCATCGATTTAAAAACAGTGTACTAATTGCCAATAAAAACCCTTAACTAACTAAAAGTTACCCAAAATTCAAATTTCCCTCTAAAGTTTTTTTTACTTCTATGCTTTTCCTAAACAGTCATTCACAATGGGTGATATTCCTGAGGAAAAATAGGGTCAACTGGCAAACAGCTGTATTTACAAACTGGCAGCTGGGAGCTCAAAAATCAAACTTCTCGTAGAAAAAATCTTACAAATGGGAATTAGAGTTCCAGAGCAGCTCCTATGGCATATTTTTACCCATAATATAACTAAAAAGAAAAATCTAGAACCTAAACCATTATACAAACAATGTAAAACACTATATTCCATATCTCGAGGCCTATCTGTATCCATATTAAAATCGTAGAACTTTAATCCTGGGGAAAACTGTATATCCGATGCAAAAAAAAAAAAAAAAAGAAAGAAAAGAAACCCAAACAACAAAAGCAAATCCATCACACACGCAAACAAAAAACATGAAGTTGGATCCTTATCTTACACCATATACAAAAATTGATTCAAAATGGACCAAAGACCAAAAAAACTAAAACAATAGAATTCTCAGAAGAAAACATAAGGGGAAAGCTCTTGAGGATGGATTTGGCAGTGAGTTTTTTGCATATGACACTAAAAGCACAGGTAACAAAAGAAAAAAATAAATTTGACATCAAAATTAAAACTTTTGCTCATCAAAGAACACTCTTGACAAAGTAAAAAGGCATCCCATTAAATGGGAGAAAAATATGTGCAAATCATATATCTCATAAAGGATTAATATCCTGAATATATTTTTAAAAACTCCTACAATTCAAAAACTTGAATCAAAAATGGGCAAAAGACTGGAACAGAATAAAAAATTCAAATCAAAAAAAGGGCAAGACTTGAACAGACATATCTCCAAAGAAGACATACAAATGGTCAATCAGCACATGAAAAAAAATGCTCAACCACACTAACCACTAGGGAAAATGCAAATCAAAACCACAGTGAAATTCTTCTTTTCACTTACCAGGCTGGCTATCATCAAAAAACAGAAAATAAGTGTTTGTGGAGAGGTATAGAAATTGGAATCCTTGTGCATCACTAATGGGAAGACAAAATGATGCAGTTACTGTGGAAAATACTATGGTAGTTCCTCCAAAAAATTAAACATAGCCCTGATCATACGGCTCAGTTGCTTGGGCATGGCCCCAACAAAGTAGAAGGTCTTTGGTTCGATTCCTGCTTAGGGCACATGCCTGGGTTGCAGGTTTGGCCCCTGGTAGGGGTGTGTGAGAAAGGCAACCAACTGATGTTTCTCTCTTTCTCTTTCTTCTTCCCTTCCTCTCTCTTTAGATATAAGTAAAAATCTTTAAATAAAAAAAAAAAGGTAAACACAGAATTACCATATGATCTAGAAATTCTACTATGTATATATTGCAAAGAACTAAAAGCAGGGACTCGAACAGATATTTTGTGTAACCATATTCACAGTTGACAAAAGGCAGAACCAAGTGTCTATCAATGGATAAAACGGAGAAACAAAACACAGTATATACATTACATAAGATGAAATACTATTCAGCCTTAAAAAGAAAATTCTGAGCCCTAGCTGGGTAGTTAAGGTGGTTAAAGTGCTATGGGGATGAGCCAAGGTTACAAGTTTGATCTCTGGTCAGGGCACATAAGAAGCAACTGGTGAATGCATAAATAAGTTGGAACAACAATATCTCTCTCTTTCCTAAAATTAAAAAAAAAAGTTTTTTGTTTAAAAAAGGAATATAAAGTAATATCCATATCCAAAATGCTACAACAGGAATGAATCTTGAAGACATTATGCTAGCTAAGTAGAATATGCCAGTCACAAAAGAAAAAATACTGTATTTCACTTATATGAGGTACCCAGAGTAGTCAAATTCACTGAGATGAAACAAATGGTGGTTGCCCAGGGGAAAGAAAGTTATTGTTTAATAGGTATGAAGTTTCAGTTTGGGAAGATGAAAAAGTTCTGGCAGTAGATAGTGGTAATGTTGCACAAAATGGTATACTTTGTACCACTGAACTGTATATTTTTAAATGGTTAATTTTATGTTATGTATATTTTACCACAATTTTTTTAACTATAGGTCTCCATCACTTAATTTCTTCAGTCACTAAGGTAAAAGTTTCCCTTAGAACTCTGGATTAGGAAAACAATTTTTTTCTTTTTAAATAAAATACAGTGAAAAGGGGAAGGACAGATAATACAGGGACAGAAACAAGGTATACCAAAGGGACCAAGTAAAACTTTCTCTCCTGTTCTGCCTTTAACTATTTATTTCTTCTAAAACATGACAAAATAACCTATAGACAAAAAAATGGATTATCAGGTATACCAAGTACAGAAATATCTCATTTAAATTCTGGATTTAAAAAATTCAGTATATAACTAGTGTACCTGAACACTTCATAACAGAAAAATGGAATAGAAGAGTAAGCAGAGTTGGGAGCAGACAGGTTCTAGGAAAAGACAACAAAAAATTATAGGAGAAACTGACCACAAGATAGTTTGAAGGGAGCCACAGTGTTTAGGAAAGAGAAAAAAAGCAATCTATGGCCAGTTAAGAAATTATTCTCTTTCTTTATAACCAATCTAGCCAACCTGATTGCTTTCCTTCAGTTTAACCGGTGATCTTCAATCTTTTTCACTTCACGGAACACAGAAACTAATTACCAAAATTCTGCCACACACCAAAAAATATGTACATTTTCCTGATCTCACAAAAAAATAGGTATAATTTTGATTCATTCACACCAGATGGCTATTGTTGTACTGACTGTTGTCATTTTTTAACTTGACAATCTAAGGGAAAAGAGGTCAGTGTCTTTGATTAAATAGTCAGGTACTGCATGTTTTAAAAATTCTTGCAGCACATGGGTTAAAAATCACACTCTAAACCAAGAAAAAAGGAAGAGTTTTTCCCAAGGAACCTGAGGCCAAATTAGTCACAAAATTATAAACTACAGGTCCAGAAAACAGAGGGGAATACCTCTGATTAACTGGAGTTTTGTCTAAAAACCCACTTATATACATTAATTGGCTTCTGCCTATGCAATAGAAAGCTAGAAAAAAATGCCTAACAACAACAAAACTGAATAAATAACAAAACTAAACTTTTCTTGAATCCATCAGGAGATATGGACTTGAGGCAACCAAATATAGAGCCAACAAAAGATAAGCCCTTCCTCAGAGAGAAAGAATATAAACACTGGCTCACAGGTAGCAGAGCAAGGGAAGAGATTGTGGTATCATAAAAGTAGGTAAAATGAATTCATCTAAAAGGTAAAGAGGGGGCATAAGCATGTAGTCCCTGAGAGCTGTAGACATAACAAGAATCCAAATCTTGTAGGATCTTTGCCAAGACCTCTACCAGGTACTCACAACATGGAAACATTAGATTAGACAGTATTCCTCTGTGGTGCAGGACTAGAGAAGGGGAACAGAAAAAATACTAGAAAAATAATTGTACTAGAAAAATAATTCAAAGCCCCAATCAAATCCTTCTGCCCCAGATGGCACAAAACCTTTAAGGCTGGGATGGGAGCACCAGTCACCCGTAAGTTCACAAATGAAGACATAATTAAGAAAGGTGGTACAGGGAAAGACCCTAACCACTAGGAGAGGGGCTGGAAATAATCTTGAGCCCAGATCTTATACCAATGTCATTAGAGATCTCCTACCAGTAAGAAAAAGACTCAGGAAACTTTTCCAAACACACAGGGCATTACTAAGACTGCCACTGAACCAGGACAACAGAGACAGTCCAGAGTCCACTACCAGGCTAACGAGCACTGATATTAACACAACAGTAGTCTACCACTGGGAGAGGATCAGGAGAGGCTAAATTCCACATACAGTCACAGTCACACAGGGAAAGACATAAACTGAGAGTCAACAGGAAAGTCAAGAAACACTTCCCCACACTTTAACATTAGCCTAAGGACAAAGTAGCACTAGAGAAATTTGAAGCTACTTAAAGTATCCCTTGCAACAATAAAACCAAAACTCATTTTAACCCTACCCTCGAACTCCAGGAGAGCAATTTTCCAGGTATGAATATTATGTACTTAGTTTTTACTGTGATATTCATGATATGCAGGATTCATAAAATATTGCAAGACTCACAAAAAAGGAGGAAAATACAACACATTGTTAAGAGACAAAGCATTCAACAGAAACAGAAATCAATGGGGTTAAAAACAGAAAACTAATGAAATCAAAAGTTGATTTAAAGAAAAAAAATCAGTAAATTGATAAACCCCTAGCAAGACAGAAAAAAGGAACAAGACACAAATTACCAGTATCAGGAACCTGATCATTCATTATACATAGTACAGACATTAAAAGAAAATTAATGGATTACAAACAAATTTATGCCTATATATACAACAATTTAGGAGAAAAAATTTAAAATTTTTAAAAGATTTTATTCATTTATTTATTTATCTTTAGAGGGGAAGGAGAGAGGGAGAGAAACATCAATGTATGGCTGCCTTTTGTGCGTCCGCTGCTGGGAGTTGGCCTGCAGGGAACCAGCCTCTGACCCAGGCATGTGCCCTGACTGGGAACTGAACCGTGATCCTCCTGGTTCGCAGGCCTGTGCTCAATCCACTGAGCTACACCAGCCAGGGCAAAATCAAATCCTTAAAAATAAATAAATAAATAAATAAATAAACCCACCAAAGCTCTCGTATAAGAGAGCTTCGTATAAGAACAAATAACATGAACATCGCTATATTTTTAAAAAATGTAACTGTAGAAAAACACCAACATAGAAAACTCCAGGCCCAAATGGCTTCACTGGAGAATCATACCAAATGTCTTAAAAACAAAAGTTCTACACAAACTCTCCCAAAAAACAGAAGAGAAGTAACCACTTACCAACTCATTTTTATGAAGTCAGCAGACAGGAGCAAGACAAGGATGCCCACTCTCACCACTCTTATTCAGTATAGTTCTGGAAGTTTTAGCCAGAACAATTACGCAAGAGAAAAAAAAGGCAGTTGATAGAAAACCCTAAGACTCCATCAAACTATTAGAAATGATTTTAAATATATAGTAAAGATGCAAAATACAGATTTCCTATATACTACCAATGAAGCTTCTGGGGGAAAATATGAAAAAAAATCCTTTTGCAACTGCAACAAAAAGAAAAAAACACCTAGGAATAAACTTAACAAAAGATGTGAAAGACATATATACTGAAAACTACTGGGTTAGCCAAAACTTCCTATGGCTCTTTCCATAAAATAAAAGATACATTTTTCATTTCACCAACAGCTCTATTGATTTGGATATTTTGAGTAGGTTGGCTATCTCCCACGTAATAGAATGGTTGATTATTCTCAATTAATATCTTGGTTTGATCGCTATCAACTTCAACTGGTCTACCTGACCATAGAGCATTATCCAGTGAGAAATCTCCAGCACAGAACTTCCCAAAGTACTTTTGACACAGTCACAGCACTTTGTCCATACACTGCACAAATCTTTTTTTAAGTTTCAGTTGCGTTTTTACCTCTGTTGAAATAATAAAGCATAATATGCCAAAATGTTAACATATTTTCTCCCACATTTAATATTAAAATGGGTATGCAAAAATTCACCAATTTTGACAAGTTTTTAAAAATGCACCCTGATATAACAGCTGTCACAATACAACAAAATTGTTTTGAATGTAGTCAACAATTAAGCACTACTAGAGCTATCTTATGGGGAAAAAACAAATGAACTTTTCAGCCAACCCAATACGAAGCATTGTTAAAAGAGATTAAGGAAGATACAATGAAATGGAAAGATATTTTGTGTTCACGGATTGAAAGAATCAGCATGGTTAAAATGGCCATGTTACCCAAAGCAATATACAGATTTAATGCAATTCCCATCAGAATCCCAATGTCATTTTTAAAAGAAATAACACAAAAAAATCATCAGATTTGTATGGAACCACAAGAGACCCTGAATAGCCAAAGCAATACTGAGAAAAAAGACAACAAAGCTGCAGGTATCCCACCATCTGCCTTCAAATTATACTACAGAGCTATGATAATCAAAATAGCATGGAATTGGCAGGAAAACTGACACACCGACCTATGGAACAAAACTGAGAGCCCCAAAATAAAACTATGTTATGGTCAAATCATTTTTGACAATGAAGCAAAATACACACAATGGAGAAAAGAAAGCTTCTTCGATAAATGGTGCTGGGAATATTGGGAACCTACATGCAGAAGAACTACATTACAACCTGTCCCTATGTACAAAAATTAATTCAAAATGGATTGAAGACCTAAATATAAGACCCAATATAGTAAATTACATAGAAAAAAATCGGTAATAAACTGATGGACTTTGGTCATAGAGAACATTTTATAGATTTGACCCCAAAGACAAAAGTAAATGAATGGAACTATATCAAAGTAAAAAGCTTCCTCACAGCAAAAGAAACCAACAACAAAACCAACCAACCAACTACCACCAACAACAAAATGGGAGATATTTGCAAACAATGCTTCCCACAAGAGGTTAATATCCAAAATAAAGAGCTCATGCAACTAAACACCAAACAAACAATCCAATTAAAAAATGGGCAGAGGACCCATAGAGACACCTCTTCCAAGAAGACATACAAATGGCCAACAGATAAATGAAAAGATTCTCAACTTTACTAGCTATTAGGGAAATGCAAATCAAACTACAACTGGATACCACCTCACATTAGAATAGCTATTATCAATAAGACAGGTAATAACAAGTGTTGGAGAGCTGTGGAGAAAAAGAAACCCTCACTTGCTTCTGGTGGGAATGTAAACTGATACAACCACTATGGAAAACAGTATGGTAAGTTCCTCAAAAAGTTAAGAACAGTTACCATATAACCCAGCAATGCTTCTTCTGGAGTATTTACCCAAAAAACTCAAAAATGTTTATTTGAAAAGATTTATGCACCCCTATATTCACTGCAGCATTATTCACAGTGGACAAGACATGGAGACAACCAAAGTGTCCCTCTAAAGAGGACTGGATAAAAAAAAGATGTGGTACATATACACTATGGAATACTACTCAGCCATAAGAATAAATGAAATGCTATTTGTGACAATGTGGATGGACTTTGAGACCGTTAGGCTAAGTAAATTAAGTCAGAAAAAGCTGAGAACCATATGATTTCACTCATAACGGGGATATAAAACTAAAACTCATAGACACAGAGTTTTTATGGTAGTTACAAGAGGGAAGGGAGTGGGAGTTGGTAAAGGTTGTAAAGGAGACCAAATATATATATGGTGATGAAAGACGATTTGACTGTGGCTGGAGGACACACAACACAATATACAGATCATGTATCATAGAAATGTACACTTGAAACCTATGTGAGCTATATTAAAAAATGTCATCCCAATAAATTTAATAAAATTATATATATATATGCAAATAAAGAACCACTTACCAACTCATTTTTATGAAGTCAGCATTACCATAATACCAAAACCAAAAATGACACATATTAATGAAACCAAGTACATGTCAGTAATTGCCTACATAACATCTGCAATAACCAAATTTTATTACCCAAACTTAAAATATAAAGGGAAAAGTTTTAAACATACAAATACAGCCTCATCTTAGTAATCCTACTATTCATCATAGAATCTGACACATCCTCTAGGTTCTTTAGAGCTCCATTACTAATTAGGTTCTTTTCTATTATTAATAATAAGAATAACACAGGTAAATAGGAAATGACTGATCTGGGGAAATAAATCTACTAATTAATAGAAGATACAATTTAAGAGATTACAACAGAAAACAAAGAGCAAAGGGCAACAACATTTACAGCCAAAGAATTCATGGAATTATGAGAAAAAGTATATAGTGAAAAACATTCCCACTTTCTCAACATTTCAGTATCTCATTTCATACTCATAAACAGAAAAAGCTGATTGTTCAGCAATCTAAAACTGGGCAGTGAAGTTTGCTTTCTGTTTACCTGCAGCCCAGCTAAAAGGATTAGAGTTGTGGGGAGAAAAAGTCTCTTCCCAAGGCTCATTATAATTTGACACATAAATTCTATTAGTTTCTGGACCACCTCTAAATTTCAGACTCACATCCAATAGCCTTGGCAACACTTTCACTAGGCACCTCAAATTAATCTTATCCAAAACTGAAATCACTTTTCTTATCCCCATGCTAGTTTTTTCAATTGTAATATCCCCACTACTATATTCTTGATCACAAGTGCCATCACCTACCTAATCAGTCAAGCCAGAAACCATCCCAAACATTCCAGGCATTCCTCTTCTCCCTTACACCCTATGGGCAATCACCAAATCCTGATTTTATCTCTAAAATATTTGTATTTTCCCCATCCCCCATATTACACAAATCTGCCTCTTTCTTCCCATCAACTCCCTTCAAATAAAGACTAAACTCTGGCATTATATTATATATAACTATAGATTCATCTCTCATGAGGTCTTTTTTCCATTGCTATTTGCTGCCGCACTCTTTGTATCCCAGTAATAACAGTTTCCTGCCCACACTGTGTTCTATCATGATTCTGCTTTTCTCTTTGCCTCAAATATTAAATGAATTCTTATCTTCATCATTTAAATCTCAGTGAAAGTATCACTCACACCAGTAAGTAACCACTTCTACATCCCAAGCCTGTGTAAACCTGTGATTATCCCTACTTTAGTTTAGCCCTTAGCAAATAATATTGAAATAATCTCTTTTAAAAAGATTTTTATGTATTTATTTTTAGAGAGGGGAAAGGAGGAATAAAGGGGGGGGAGGGAAACATCAGTGTGTGAGAGATAGATCTATTGGTTGCCTCTCTCTGCATTTCACATGCCCGCACCTGGGACCTGGCCCATAACTCAGGCATGTGTCCTGACTGGTAATCGAACCACTGACCTTTCTGTTTGCAGGCTGGCACTCAATCTACTGAGCCACACCAGTCAAGGCTGAAATAATGTTTTTTGTCTTTTTAAAAAAATTTTACTTATTTATCTTTAGAGAGGAAGGGAAGGAGAGAAGGAGAGAAATATCAATGTACGGTTGCCTCTCGTGAGTCCCCTGCTGGGAACTGGCCTGCAACCCTGGCAAGTGCCCTGACTGGGAATGGAACTGCGATCGTGTGGTTTGCAGGCCTGTGTTCAATCCACTGAGCTACACCAGCCAGGGCTGTTTTTTGTCTTTTTTAACTGCACTAGACTGCAAGAGTCTTGAAGGCAGAGATCTTATCTGAAACTCGAGTAAAGTGACACAATGATAACTCAATCTTTGTTGAACTGAACCACAATTTTTCTCACTTCCCTCAAAAAAAAAAAAAAGATAATTGGGTGGGGGAGGGGGACTGTGTCATTGAAACACAATCTTCACAGCAGTAATCAATTCTTGCTCACAAAAGGGGCCTATAAATAAACTAAAAATGTTCCTTCCTCATAGAATTTCCTTCCTCTTCAAAAATCCTTGATACCAAACAATATTTGAGCCAATTATGATCACAAATTACCTCGTGTTAAAAGACTAATAATAACACAAGCAAAACTCAGTTGATAATTTGCCTTAAGGTCTGGAGTGTATAAATTTATATTAAAAAACAGCACATTGTATATGAAGGATTCTTACAAAACTATCCAGGACTAACCCAATGTGTATTCTTACAAACAAATGTTTACTGAATGAAGGGGATAAAAGGGAAATAAAAGAGGGTAATAAAATTATGAAAAGATGTTTAAAGGTACTAAAAAGAACTTTAAAGGTAATAAAGTCAGGTTTTTCACATAAAATGTGGTATATATAAATTATAAGTTGGTTGGTTATATAAAGAATATATGCATGCAGGGTTCTGGAGTAGGCTCCTGAGGGAGTTACTAGAGGAATAACCTCTCTGGAGCAAGAGGTACCAATCCTGAATCTAACATTAATTGGCTGTGACATTGATTATGTCATGCAATCAGCCTAGCACTTTATTTCCTCAACAGCAAAGAAGTTACTGGACATCAGATCTGTGCATTTCACTACATGTAAATTTTACCAAAAGAAAAGAGTTGTCAAAATGAGAAGTGAGTTATTAAACTGAGCTGTTTTCATCCTTCTATCACACACAACTCACCCCGTAGCACCCTAATTAAGACAAACATCTACTACAAGCAGTTAAAAACCTTTCAGGATCTGGCTGGTGTGGCTCAGTGAACTGAGTGCTAGCCTGCAAACTGAAAGATTGCTGGTTCGATTCCTTGTCAAGGCACGTGTGCCTGGGTTACAGGCCAAGCCCCCAATTAGGAGTGTGTAATGTTTCTCTCCCTTTTTTCCTCCTTCCCTTCCCCTCTCTCTGAAGTAATTTTTTTTTTTTTTTTTTTAGAGAGAGGGGAAGGAGAATGAGAGGGAGAGAAACATCAATGCGTGGTTGCCTCTCACACGGTCCACTTTGGGGACCTGGCCTGCACCCAGGCATGTGCCTTGATTGGGAAGAGAACCAGCGATCCTTTGGTTCACAGCCCGCGCTCAATCCGCTGAGCTAAACCAGCCAGGCAGAAAGTAAAATTTTTTTTAAGAAAAGTCCTCAGAAGGGTCCATCATTAATAAAGAAAGATGTTACTGGACAAGATGACCCCTTTGGTCTCTCTAGCTCTAAATTTCTATGGGATTGTTAATTTATACTCTATTACAAATGGCATCACTACTAAATATTTTATATTAAAATTTCTGTCCATGAAAATAATCTAAAAATCATGACTTTCACTGACACCAAATGACATTTTCAAAAGCATCAGCTTCCGTTTCACTGTCTATTATTTTTAACTTGACTAATCTGAAAGCAAAAGCTTCAGGTATTGCAACTGTCTACTTTTACTCTCTACTACTTCCTTAAGCCTTCATTAAATCACTTCAGAGAAGGAGGTTTCTCTGTCCCTCCCATATATCACCTAATAAAAGCCAAAAGTCAACTAGGGCAGAAGGAATAAACACAGGATTATATAAAGCATCAACTCCAACATTCTTCATTGAACCCTTCCCAACAAAGTGTATGGTAAATACAGGTGGTCTCTCTGGGTCACCATTATTTCTGATGTATTAATTTTTGTCTTTTTTTATTAGCTAGTACAATGGAATTCTTCAGAAACTATTAACTATAAGACATTTATAAACAAAAACATTTGTCAAAATATGAGAAATACTATAAAAAAATAAAGAGCTGCTGCTGAGTTAGGTTGATACAATTAAGCAGTTTTTTCCTCCTAAGGTTTTCTTCAATGAACAACCAAAAGAGAGAGACAATTTTCTAAAACCATGATCAATTAGTTTTCTCGAGAAACAAAAACAATTTTCTAAAACCATGATCAATTAGTTTTCTCGAGAGAAACAAAACATATGTACTGTTAGATGTACTGATGACTAAAACTGTACTGATACATATGTACTGTACTGATGACTAAAACACTCCATGAAAATGTCATTATTCTTTGTTGATCACTGAAAATACTTAAGGCACAGTCATTCAAGTATGTTTTAAAAAATATTTTAAATATATATTTATTGATTTGAGAAAGAGAGAAATATTGACTGGTTACCTGCTGTATGTGTCCCAAGGGGGAACTGAACCCAAAACCTAGGTGTGTGCCCTGACCAGGGAGCAAACCTGCAACTTTTTGATGTACTGGATGACGCTCCAACCAACTGAGCCACCTGGCCAGGGCCAGATGCATGTTTTGAATTACTAATAACACCCCAACTCAAAACCTTGTATATCCTCAGCAGAAATACCATCAGAGCAAAATCATGTTACAGACAGAATGAGATACTATGTCCTTCTGCTGAGGACATACTTGCATTTCTTTAACTTAAGTTTTAAAAAAACAGTAATTTGGAGATTAACTATACCTCCAGTAAATACAATTTAAACAACCTGTAAAGAGCATTCTATTACATGGTATGAAAGAAACTCACACCAATAAAACTTTGTAACACAAGTGTTATTTCAGTAGAATACAGGTTATGAACTCATAAGAACTATGATAATACTCATGAGAAATTTTCCCTTTAAAAAGCAGAGGAAACTTGTCACTCTAATTTACCATTTTTCACCTTATTATTACCATTTCTATAAAATATATACATTCTAACATATATATTTTAATTTACTGGGTAAGTCACCTATGCACATAGTTACAATGTACTTGATGGATACATTAACAAAGACAAATTGAAGATTCAGAAAAGTGAACTTAATTTCAGTAGTTTTCCTGAGTGTTTTTTTATTTAAGTAGTTCTCAAAAAAAAAAAAACAGAACAAAGGGAGAGAAATAACTACTTACTTATACTCTTTTTACAAAAAATGTCTATTTAAAAAATTTTAATTTTATACTAAACTTACTCTCTCATGCCAGTAGAAATCTGAAGCCCTCAGAACACATTAATTTAATACTAAGAAAAGAATCAATGAGATGTTGACAAAGAAGAAAAATAGTTATTAACTAAAAAAATCTTAAAATTGTAAAGTAAAACATCAAGGTCTTTGCCCAAAATAAATTTGCATTGAGTATCTGAAATAATTTCGCACTATTGTCACCACCACATACCAAGAAAAAACTAATCATTATGATTTGATAAACTGATAATAAGGTTTATGAATAGGGAATTTTTAAATTACTAGTCAAAAATAAAGTATAAGGATAATTCTCCAAAAGAAGTTCCATCTTATTTGTGACTATGAAATAAAAATATAAAAAGCTATATTCCCAATCAAGGAAAAATCAATGATTGTTTGAAATGTGATTATGAATATTTTTCAAATAAACTTTATCAGTACATCAGAAATTTCAAGGACTGTATAAGTATCTTATTTAACAAAATGCACTAAAGCAGGTGCTTGTAAAGTCAGTGAGAAGTTCATCATTTTCAACTCAATAGGATGATTATACAAATTTGGGAAATACCAGGAAGAAAACAATTATTATTAAATAATCAGTTTTTCTCAACTAAAAAGATATTTATGTGTTCCAGATATTTTTCTTTAACAAGTAACATACTTTCTAAAACTAAAACATACTTGTAAATTCTTACGTAAAATTACTCTAACTGGTCAACATGAGAAACTTAAAATATCAAGTTATGCTGCTAACAGTGTCTTAATCTTCCCCTTCTTACTATTAGCAATGTCTCTGCTTTTTAAGTTCCCATAGAATTTCTCAATATCAAAGTACCATATTTATCTAAAGAAAAAAATATCCTCCCATCCAAGTACTAACCAGGCCTGACCCTGCTTAGCTTCTGAGATCAGACAATATTAGGCATATTCAGGGTGGTATGGCCATAGACGTAAAAATATTTTTTCTAAACTGGGTGTGTCAAACTCATTTTCACCGGGGGCCACATCAGCCTAACGGTTGTCTTCAAAGGGCCGAAATAATTTTAGGACTGTATAAATGTAACTACTCCTTAACTGTTAAGGAGTTGAAATTATATTCGGCCCTTTGAAGGCAACCCCCAGACTGATGTGGCCCCCGGTGAATATCAGTTTCACATTCCTGTTCTAAACTACATAAACCACTATTACTAAATACTAATCCCAATTATTTATAAAGTATTCAAGCACCTTCCAATACTAAAAGTTTTGTGCTCCTTTAATCCAAGTAGTAAGCATTTACTGGTCCTAAAAGTATTACAGCTATTATGAAAACCTGATCCCTAGAACCTCAAAGCACTGCTGTTGATTTATGTTTAATCTAGACATATTTCCTTTTCTACAATCTCTCTAAATTAATAGAGGAGAGCCTATGAATATCATAAAACGTGAAGTAATATAATCAACTGGCCTACTGTGACCTTAAAGTTCAAAGACATATTTGTATGTAAATCTTTACAACACTTTTTTTTTAATGGTCTTTTACTGTTTCTCTTCACTCTTTTCTAAAAATACCCTACTAACTGGGGAATCTACAGATGAGGTTAAAAAAAACAAAAGGGCTGGCCAAACCCATAAATCATATATATCCTTAAAGTCCCACAATTCTTCCTAGGACCACACTTTGTCTCACCCATCATTACTGTCAGATTCACAAGATTCCCAAAGGACCCCAAGAGGCCCAAGCTTCAAACTATGATTCTATACCCAGACTGCCTTTCTCCCCTAGACAATTTTCCTGTATGTCACACCTGTCCTAATCACAGACACTGCATAAAAGCTTACTTCTACATTCCACTACCTCTGAACCCTCACCTGTTTGTAAACTACAGCAAGTTTACTTGACAAACTAATCTGTCCCAATACTGTCAATAAAAGACAGTACTTTAAAGGTTCTCTTCCAGAAAATTTGTGATTTTAAACAGAATGTGTTAGGAAAAAATCCATTACACATAGGAAAGACACAAATAAAGTTTGGTATTGGCAATTCTCACTACTCAGTCGATCACCTATTTATAGGTTAACTACTTATTTATAATACAGTTCCAATTACAACATAATATAGTTTGAATTAAAAGTTAATGTAGTCATATAATCAGTAGTGAATATATGCCTGGCTTAGATATACATCTCATGGCCAATGTCAAGGAAGTGGAGACTGAAACTGCAACTGTATGGTTTTACCATAAATCCCCTATCTTCGAAGTAGAGCTAATGACCCCCTGTAGCCAATGCAGTGAAAATGGCCAGATAACTTTCTAACTAACCTTGAATTACTTAGAGCACACCATCAATGTATGAAGTCCTCTCAGCACATTTGACATTTAGTATTTAAAGCGTCTTTTCTAATTTATGCTTTCATAACAACTTGGTAAATTACAAATATAATTAGATAATAGAGTTTTTTTGAATTCTGACAGACCACTTTATTTTTTACCACATTAATCCAAAGTATTGTCTATAACTAGGATCATTTAATATCATGTTTTTCAATCTGCAATTAATCTACAAGTCTAGAGTCTAGCTAGTGTCTTTCTCAACAACAGGTCCAAGTTTTTTAAAACAAGAATTAATCTCAAATGGGGGTATCAGCTAGATGTATTTGGGAAAGATACAACTTTGAATAACATTACTAGCTCTATCTGGATTGTAATATTATAAAACTACCAATCTCATTCAGTTTTTCTCTGCAATCCTATTTGGAATTTCTATACAGCTACAAGTCCAACAAGGTTAAGGACTATACAACTTAGAGGTTTTATATCCTTTCAGAGCATTGGAAGAGTGCAGGCACTAAATAAATGTAAAATTAAAACAATTTAGGAGTATTCTTTAAGACAAAATCTACACACAATGCTCACTCGGCTACCAAACTTTATTAAAAACATTAATGCTTTATAAACTACCTAAAAAAGTCATTAAAGTACAGATAAAGCATACACCAGAGCAATAATTCAGTTTACATCCTTTTAAGTCACACATTTGGCCCTATTTTTTAAACAAATTGGCTCGGCAAGTATCTTAACACGCCCTCACCTCCACTTCTCACTTCCTATTTTTTTGGTCCTAGAAGTTTTAAGTTCAAGTCAATCCTCAAAGGCTACTTCGAGTAAGAGCTACATTTTGCCTTGACTTTCTTTATGACCTTGGGTGGGGAATCTACCAAATTACAACAACAATGATGTTTGTGTGTTCCTGTTCATTACGGAAATTTAATCCTAATATACTAACAACAGTGAAGTCTTCTAAGCTGGACCGAGTGCTAAAAGCCTTTGAGTCATAAATATCAAATGATATGTAGTAAGAACCACATTTTAAAAACCTAACTTGACTAGTTAAAAAAATAAATTATAATTCTGAAAAACAACAGCTTCTTTATTACTTCTTTATGGATAACTAGTCTGCAATGTAAAAATAAAATAATAATAATAAAGGAAAACAAACTAGCTGTAACTAGCCATTTCCTTGCCTTAATACCTAAACACATAAAAATTTAAAAGTTGTAAAATGGAAACAGTAGATTTAAAAACCTACAATCTTAAAGTTACTAAGGTAAATACACCATTTAAGTCATTAATCTTTATATTCATATTGGTATTATTTTATTAGCATTAGAAAGGTAAATCCCTGCCTTGGAGGAACACCTACTAAAAGTACATTTCATTTCATGATCTTCGGACAGTTTACGACCAGTATCGCGTTAGGCTTCCCTAAGGTACTCTTAAGTGTTTAACATCATTCACACATCCAGCCACAACTAAGATAGTAGGTAAATAAACACGATTTACTTCTACAGATTTATCATGGAACTCTAATCAAGAATGCAAAAGTAAACATCCATGCAGGCATTTAATAACCAAAGGCGGCGTATAATACTACGGACGATAAGATTCACCCTCAACTGACCACTAAAGAAACCAGAGGCCTTCCACATGGGCTGTAAGCAACAATGTCAACTCAACATATTAGTAGTACAGATGATAAAACGGAACTTGGTGAAATCTCTTCTATCAGATCCTCAATAGATGTTCATAAAAACTGAGATAGAGCAACGCCCCCCTAAAAGCACACTACTAGGAAGAATTGCAATAGCGAAAACATCGGGTGGGCCAAGGTTAGAAAAACTGATCTAACCCAATTATCCGGAGGGACCAGAGGATTTGGGACGAGGAACGTGAGATCGGGGTGGGGGTGGGTAGCAAAGTGAAATCTAACCCCAGAAATCACAACACAGGCCGCGCAGCCTGGGAGCCGAAGCTGGCGGGAAGTGAGCTCCCTTTCTGTTCCCAGAGGAAAGTCCATAGAAGAGCGGCTCCACACAGCGGTCGTACGAGGCGCAGACAGTACAAGCCAACCTAGGCGCGGGAGCCGCTGGAGAACCCGGTTGAGAAGGGGAGGAGATCCCTGCAGACGGCCCTGGAAGAGGAGGAGGACTAAGGTTGGGAGCAGCGGCAGTGTCTGAACAAGGGGGATTACCTAACTGTGACGACAGAGAAGTGTCCTCAGGCTCCGGCGATGGTCTCGACTGCGCAACGTGTGGTGTCTTTCCCGCTTAGCCCGCAGCAGCAACAGAACCAGCTCCTTCAGCCAGTCGCCATTTCCCGCCTACCGACCTGCTGCACTGCTCGGACGGGGACCCGGATGGAAAGCGGCCTCTCCGCGCAGGCGCTTTGACTTCCTCCTCCCCCTCCCGCCACAATTCCGCGAGGTGGGAGGGAAGGAATGCGGACGGCCACAACGGCAAAAGAAAAAAAAAGAAAAAACTTTTATTTCCGTGGAGAGCGTGGACTTCCTGCCGCCGGGAGAAACTCGCGAGCTCGAATTCCTGACAAAAATTGAACTCAGAGCCCAACGACCAGATGAAATAACAAAAACAAAACCTATCAAGATGCGCCAAGGGCCTGAGGGATATTTGTACTTTAGGGGCCGCCGTAGCTGGTTGTGTAGTGGTCGCAGGGAGAGTGGAGAGTAAAGCGTTGGGAGTGGAGAGGCGGAGACCCGAAGGACGGGTTTTCCTGCCGCTACTAACGGAATTGCTCGGGCAGAGCTGGGAGGGGGAGCGCGCTCTCGCCCCGGAGGCGGGGTTTAGGAGCGCGTCCTGCAATCCAGCAGCTGCGGTTTAGTAACCCGGGCGCGCCAGGTGGGTGGAGCCAAATGGGATGAGTGAGACTAACGGTTTGGCGGGCTGGTGGAGGTAAAGTAGGGAGAGCTCCGCTTTTTTAGTTCCGAGGTCGGGATTAGACGAATCCTTCTTTTCTGGGATTCCCAGTGGCCCCTAAAGATTCTCTTTCACTGGCTAGATGGTATGCCAGTTGTTTGTGGGTGTTACACAAACCCATGCCTTTCGACTCCACGAGATGTCGGCGGTGATTCTGCTGATAACTCAGGTTATTCTGACAAATGGGTTTCTACCGGCGCTTCTGGGTCAAAGGACGGTCAGCCTTACAGGTGAAAATGTATCAACGCGGAGCGTCTAATCCTAATGGAATATCAAAAAAACAAGCTGGGTGATTGAAAGTACACTATCTGTTTACTAAAACCCCGGCCACTTTCATAATTCAGTCAAAAATGTTTATCGAAAAAAAAGATGTTAGGATCATATACCACGTGCAAGAGGTACAACAGTGACTGGACCTGGCCTCCCAGAGTTCACAGTATATTAAAGGAGACAGACAAGAAGAATTTAAATATAGTGTGATACACTGACGGGAGTTGTAAAACACACTAGAGGTGCCAGTGAGGGTGTGGGAAGACTTTTGTGAGATGACATCTAAGCGTGATGTCATCTCCTGGAATGTCACATTAAGGAAGAATTGATGCTACAGAGGAAGAATATCAAGCAAACAACAGATGGGAAGGTCCAAACACGAGATTTCTTTGAGCAGTTGGGGAAGTAGTTCTGTGCACCGGGAATGGAGATGGGGGAAAATAGTGGAGAGACATGGGGCTGAGAGGTAAGCAGAGAATCCTTTAAAATCTGTTTCTGTTTCTGTTTAAAAATGTGAAGCAGGGGTGGGCTTTTCTGAAAGCTTTGTATACTACAGATCCTTTCAGGGCTCCGAGTTGTTTGCACCCTGTATCTTCGCAGTACAAGAATGCTCCAAATGAAACATTTGAGAGCCCGTGGTATACAGGGTGCAGAACTAGTAGTAGTCCACAAAATAATAGATTCCTTCCCTAGCTGGGTAGCTCAGTGTGTTGGAGCGTCCTCCCTTACATCAAATCCTGGGTGAGAGCACATAACTAGGTTTCGATACAGAAGGCAAACCAATCTGGCGGAAACTGCTCCATCCATCGCTATGTCTCCCTCTCCCCTCCCCCTTCCCCTCTCCCTTCTCGCTCTCTAAAAAAAAAAAAAAAAAAAACATATCCTCAGGTGAGAATTAAATAATAGTAATAGATTCCTGAAAAGCTAATTGGAAAGCAACAAATAATTACTGATTATCCAGTGTGTGTCATAGAAAGCAGTAGATTATAAACTAAACAATTGCCCCAATTGATGAGTAAAGTAAAATTTAAATCAGATATATATTTCAAAAAAATATTTCCAAGTAGTAGTTGTCACAAACCTTTACTCTGTTAAAATTTAAGTAAAGTATGCCATTTAAAAAAGCACTTTTGTATGCGTTTATATGCATTTTGATTCTCCCAACAACTGTGAAATAGGTACCATGTATATTAGTCTTCCCACTTGAGTTGAAGAAGTGAAATGTTTTTGAAAAAGAGGGGAGCAGAAAGCGGAAAAAAGATGCTTATCCAAAGACAGTAACAATCAGCTGGTAAGAAATGCAATCAAGACTCAAGTCCTCTTTGTTCCACAGCATCATACTGTCTTCTATGGCAATGTTATTACTATTAAATACTAAGTTTACATAAGTTGCTGGTAGTAAGCCTAAATGCTTTTTCAATTTAACATTTTAACACCATTTTTTAAAAAGATTTTATTTATTTATTTTACACAAGAAGGGAGGGAGAAAGAGAGGGAGAGAAATAGTGTGAGAGATACATGGATTGGTTGCCTCTGACACATCCCCATCCAGGAACCTGGCTCTCAACCCAGGCTTGTGCCCTGACAGGGAACCAATCCCGTGGTTTTGAAAGCCAGCCACTCAGTCCACTGAGCCACACCAGCCAGGGATTAACACCATTTTTCACAGAAGATAACTGTTTTGTTGTTTTCACTTCAGTCTTTTACATCCAATGGTCTCTTTCTACTAGCCTCTTTTCTGCAATGTCTAAGTGGATTGTTGCAAATATCAAATGAGATTATTTAAGGAAAATATTTAGCAAGATATTTTTCTTGTGCATTAAATGGTAGATAATGTCATTAAGCTTCAGTAACAACCAGTACAAGATATTAGCATAAGCTAAAGGTTTAAAAATGTTAACTTAAAAATGAAGTCTTAAGTATATTCACATACAAAACTGTATCTCAATATACTTAAGACACAAGCCCTGGCTGGTGTAGCTCAGTGGATTGAGTGCGGGCCTGTGAACCACACGATTTCGGTTCAATTCCCAGTCAGGGCACATGCCTGGGTTGCAGGCCAGTTCCCAGCAGGGGACTCACAAGAGGCAACCATACATTGATATTTCTCTCCTTCTCTCCGTCCCTTCCCCTCTAAAGATAAATAAATAAAATCTTTAAAAAAATATACTTAAGACACAGAAAAAAAAGTAATGCAAAAAACTAGTGGCATACATGCTTTGCAAGCTATTCAAAATTATTGCTATATGAAAACATTAATGAAATAGTGTTTGCTAAGTAACGTCACAGGAGTATCTTGGATCTTCAACAGTCTTTTCATTAAGTCCCACATTTCAGAGTATATGGAATATATTTACCTTTTTTACCCAATACATATAAGGCATTCCTATGTTAATTCTATCTCTGAGTTATATTTTTATTACTTTTATTTTCCATTCACTAAGAAGTAATATAATAAATACTGAAATATCAGAGCTGGTCACTTTGCTCCAATATTATGATCAATTGATGGCAATGACCATCTGAAACTTAATATGGGCAAAACTAAATTCAATTTTCTCTCAAACCTGATACTCTCTGTGTTCTCCACCTTATAGAATATAGTTTTTCTTTCTCTTATCTAATGGCAAATTCACTGTAAATGCAATAAACTAAACTTCAAAATATATCCTGAATCCAAACACTTATCACCTGAAATACCTTCCTAGTTCATTCTGGAACCTCCTTTAGTCTTTCCAACACAGAAGCCAGAGTGATTTTTTAAAAATTTATTTTTAGAGTGGACAGGAGGGACAGAAACATCGATGTGTAAGACACTCAGCAATCAGTTGCCTCTCATACACCCCCAACTGGGGACCTGTCCTACAACCCAGGCATATGCCCTGACCAGAATCAAACTGCCAACATTTCAGTTCGTGGGCCAGCGCTCAATCCACTAAGCCACACCAGCCAGGACTGATTATTTTAGGCCTCATTATAAATTTTTCATCACCCTTAAAATCTAGTCTTTTACTGTGCAAGGCCCTTTATTAGCTAACTCTTAGCTACTTCACTGACTACATTCTCTACCTCCTGCTCCTTGTACTCCAGTCATACCCGGCAACAAACTTGAAAAAGTATATTCCTACATCAAGACCTTTATATTTGTTGTTCTCTCTACCTCTAATTCTCTTCCCCTAGACTCATACTATTTAAAATGCCATTAGTCATGTATGGCTACTAAGCATTTGAAATGTGGCTAATATGATTGAGAGATTTTAATATCATTTAACTTTTATTAACATATTAAATACTTGAGTGACTATTTAACAAGGTTCCCATTTGGAGGGATGAAAAAGTCCTGGAACCAGGTACTGGTGATGGTTGCACAACATTGTGGGTATACTTAATGCCACTGAATTAATTGTACACTTTGAATGTAAATGTTCAATGGTAAATTTTATGTGTACTTTACTACAATAAAAAAATTGCTCCTTGGTATTTACCCAAAGGAGTTGAAAACTAAGGTCCACACAAAACCCAGCACATGAATGTTTACAGCACCTTTATTCATAATTGCCAAAACTTGGAATAACCAAGATGTCCTTCAGTAGGGGAATGGATAAACTATGGTACATCAATACAATGGAATATTATTCAGCTAAAAAGAAATGATCTTATCAAGCCATGAAAGACATGGGGGAGCTTAAATGTATATTACTAAATGAAAGAAGCCAATCTAAAAAGGCTACATACTGCCCTGGCTGGTATAGATCAGTGGATTGAGCGCAGCCTGCAAACCAACGGGTCACCGGTTGGATTCCCAGTCAGGGCACATGCCTGGGTTGCAGGCCAGGTCCCCATTGGGGGCCACATGAGAGGCAATTATACAATGATGTTTCTCTCCCTCTCTTTCTCCCTCCCTTTCTCTAAAAATAAATAAATAAAATCTTGAAAAAAAAGAATATGCATTCTGGCAAAGTCAAAACTATGGAGACAGTGGTTGACAGGGATTTCAGCTAAGAAAGGAGGAATAAGTACAACAGAAGGTATTTTTAGGGAAGTGAAACTATTCTGCATACTCTAATGATGGATATATGTAATTTGGCCAAACCCAATATAAAGTGTGGATACTAACATAAACTAGACACTTTGGTTGATATTGATGTGTCAGTGTTAACTTATCAATTCTGCACTTGTACAGGATATTGATGGTGGGGGGAGCTGAGGGTGGGATGATTGTACTTTTTTCCAGTTTTGCTGTGAACCTAAAACTGCCCTAGAAAATATACTGAAAAGTTAATACTTGATTCAGTTATTGGAAAAATTTTTAAGTATGCTTGGAACATGAGTATGTGAATATTCTTATTCAACTATAAATTATATTTACTCTAAATACTAATAAATGTTTCCAATGACAATCCAGTGTCTATATTGAGATGTGCTGTAAATGAAATATATATACTAGATTTTAAATTTAGTACAAAAGAATATAATGTTAATAGTATTCTATATTATATATTAAAATGGCAATATTTTGAATAGATTGGTTAAATATCAAAATTTCACCTGTTTTTAAAACATGGCTACTGGAAAATTATATTACAGAGGTGGACCTTCCTGATCATCCCATTTAAAATAGCACTGCTCTATCACTATTCCTTTATTCTGATTTATTTTTCTCATGGCATTTATCACTATGAGTATAGAAAATATCTATATTTGGAACATAAGTTCTATGAAGGCAGGGACTTTTTTGCTTTGTATCCCAGTGTGCAGAACAGTTCTCTACACATATCCAGGGGTGTCCAACCTGCGGCCCACGGGCCACATGCAGCCCAGGATGGCTGTGAATTGGCCCAACACAAAATCATAAATTTACTTAAAAACATTTTGAGATTTTTTTGTGATTACCTGTCACAATGTAATTAATGTGTGGCTCAAGACAACCCTTCTTCTTCCAATGTGGAGCAGAGATGCCAAAATGTTGGACACCCAAAGAATGATCATTGTCCTTTAATGATAGAATATTTAGGCATATTCGAGGGTGGGATGGACAGCATCTTGAGGACTCAATATTTGAAGAATGAATCCCAAATCCACATTTCTGAGTCTCTTAACATTTCAACTCTCTATTTCCAAATACTTAAAAGAACTCTATTTGTTGTATGCCTTTAAGTTCATTCTACTGCCAATGAATTTTTCATTTTAGTTATTATACTATGCAGTTCTAGAGTTCCCATTAGGTTTTTTGATAGTTTTCATTTCTGTGCTGAGATTGTTTACTCATTATACATTTTTGTTTAATCTCTGAACATATTTTAATACCTGCATTAACAAGTAACAAAAATATAAAAAGTAACAACAAAGGCCATGCCAATTTTTAAAAAACTACGGATCACATTTTTTGTGTGCCTTTGTATAAGTAGTAATATTTACATTGAATACTAAACATTGTGTATATTTTGTAGAGATTCTAGATTCTTGTTATCTAGATTAATGATTCTTGTTCTGACAGGTATTTTGGTTACAGAGTGGTTTCATTAAACTAGTATAGGCTTGGTTTTATGTTTTGTTAGCTCATGTCTATGGAAAGCCTAAGGAGATCACAAGTTCTAGCCTGCCAGAACTCAACTTTCATACTCTGTCTCCTTTTTAAAGATTTTATTTACTAAATTTTGCCATGTATAAACCACACCCACACTTTGTGTGCATTATACATGGGATTATTATACCTATTTTCATACCTATGGTATGTGATCATTATACCTATGGTATGTATAATGTGCATCCTTATTTTTCCCTCAAAAATTTTGGCAAAAAAAGTTTACATTATACACAGCAAAACATGTTATTTATTTTCAGCGAGGGAGAGAAACAGTGCCAGAGAAACACAGATTGGTTGCCTCTCACACACCCACAACTGGAGACCTGGCCCACAACCAGGTCCTGACCAGAAATTGAACTAGTGATGTTTTGGTTCATAGGCCCGTGCTCAATCCACTGAGCCACACCAGCCAGGGCTCCCCTGACAGTCTTTTCAGAGAAGGTTAGAGCAGGTTTAGAGTGGGTTAACTCTAGGACATGGTTTATACTCCTAAGGTACAACCTTTCTGTGATTTCAACTGGATATTACAGTTGTTAAGGAGACTTCCACTTCAGCAGGCCCAGAAACCTAGTGTCTTTTAGCACTGCTTTTATGCCAACACCTGCTGAACTTTGGTACCTCTGTTCCATTCTCAACTGTGTAGCAACTGTTATCTGGTAAGCATCAGGTGGTCTTACTCTGATTATATACAGCCCTGGATCTGTGATGATCCTGTATGGATTTCTGGGGTCACCTTTCTGAATAGCTCTCTTCTCTGATGCCCAACCCCATAGATCTCAACTGCTTCAGCTGTTCCCCACTATGATCTTTCTTCTCAGCTCAGCATTCCAGCCTCTTTATGGCATAGGTGATTGTGGGGCTCAAGTGCTTAAGTTTCCTGTCTCTTGTGAATTTCAGTTTTGTGCTGCCAGAAAAGAGTTGCTCAATATATCCTGTCCAGTTTTATAGCTGCTAATAATCTAGAAGGGCTAGTTAAGTTATTCAATCACAGCCAGAAGCAGAAGTCTGTCTTACCTCAAATTTTCTGAAGTGTAACTAAGGAAAGAGGAGCAGCCCCTCTCAGGTAGCAAAACTAAAAATATATGACTTGCTAGCAGCTTTCATTAGAGCTTCCAGTGAGGGAGCTGGTGTGAGAGAATGAAGTAGAGAGAAACAGAAATGGGAGTTGGTGTAACAAAGTAGACAGCATTCAGGTCGAAGTTTCAATTGTTCTCAAGTCCAGGAGACTTATGCCCTTTCTGCTGTTTGCTTATCTGGACCATTAAATTTCCTCCCTTTTCTGATATAGTTGGTTGAATTTTTGTTTGGAAACCTTAGTGAGGTGAGTCTCTTAAAAGAAACTTTTAGCAGAATTGGAACAGAATATTGATGGCCCACATGTAATGTTTAGACTTTGGAACAATGTCTAAATTGATGTTACAGAAGTTCCCAAGGTCAAACAATTTGGGAAGTGACTATCTCTCTCATAAGTTGTTGTTTTTTTTGTAAAGGATTTTATTTTTAAATATATTTTATTGATGATGCCATTACAGTTGTCCTATTCCCCCCTTCACTCCCCTCTACCCCGCACACCCCTCCCCCACCATTACCACCCCTTTTGTTCATGTCCATGTTAAAGTGGACAAGTTCTTTAGATTCTGTATTTCCCATAGTATTCCTGCCCTCCTCCGTCTATTTTCCACCTGCCGTCTATGCCACTTATTCTCTGTACCTTCTCCTCCTTCTCTTCCTCCCACTCCCCTGTTGCTAACCCTCCGTGTGATCTCCATTTCTATGGTTCTGCTCCTGATCTAGCTGTCCTCTTAGTTTGCTTTTGTTTTAAGTGTGGTTGTTAATAACTGCGAGTTTGCTGTCCTTTCACTGTTCATATTTTTATCTTCTTTTTTTAAGATAAGTCCCTTTAACATTTCATATAATAAGGGCTTGGTGATGATGAACTCCTTGAACTTGACCTGATCTGAGAAGCACTTTATCTGCCCTTCCATTCTAAATGAGAGCTTTGCAGGATAGAGCAATCTTGGCTGTAGGTCTTTGGATTTCATGACTTGGAATACTTCTTTCCAGCCCCTTCTTGCCTGTAAGGTCTCTTTTGAGAAATCAGCCGAGAGTCTGGTGGGAAGTCCTTTGTAGGTGACTGTCCCCTTATCTCTTGCTGCTTCTAGGATTCTCTCCTTCATTTTAATTTTGGCTAGTGTAATTATGATGTGCCTTGGTGTGTTCCTTCTTGGGTCCAACTTCTTTGGGACTCTCTGAGCTTCCTGGATTTCCTGGAAGTCTATTTCCTTTGCCAGACTGGGGAAGTTCTCCTTTATTATTTGTTCAAATATGTTTTCCACTCATGGCTGTTCCTCTTCCCCTTCTGGTACCCCTATAATTTGGATGTTGGAACGTTTAAAGATGTCCTGGAGGTTCCTAAGCCTCTCATTTTTTTGAATTCTTGTTTCTTCCTTCTTTTCTGTTTGGTCGTTTCTTTCTTCCTTCTGTTCCACTCCCTAGATTTGAGTCCTAGTTTCCTTTCCATTACTATTGGTTTCCTGTGCATTTCCCTTTATTTCAATCAGTTTAGCCTTCATATGTTCCTCTAATTTGTGGCTAAAATCAACCAATTCTGTGAGCATCCTGATCACCAGTGTTTTGAATTGTGCATCTGAAAGGTTAGCTATTTCTTGGTCACTTAGAATTATAGGCTCTGGGGCTTTGAGCTGTACTTGAGTCATAATGTCTGGTCTGTTCGCAGCTGTTATGTATGAGGGGCGGAGTCTTAGGTGTTCACCAGGGCTGGGTGACCCAGGTCACTGGGTTGTGATGCTGTATGTGGGGGCGGGGTCAGAGAGGAAAAAAAATGGCGTTTTGCACCGCTCAGCTCTCTCAGATTTCTGTCCCCTCTGCGGCTTCCCACAAGCAAATTGGGCCCCTCTGGTGCTGGTTCCCAGGTATGTGGGCCTGTGTACTCTCTAGGACCCTGTGGGTCTCTCCAACAAACTCTCTGTGAGCCTGGGAGCCTCTCCCGGCCCCTTGACCCTGAGAAAGTCTTTCCAGTTGGTGCTTTCAGTCTCTAATCCCTGTCACTGAGGCCCTAGCCTGAGCAGTCTGTCTCACTTTTCGCTCCTTTGCTTGGTTTATCTGAGCACAAATGTGTGACCAAAGTCAGCCAGCCGCCCTGCACACTCACTGGGTCCCCCCATCACCACCCGACGTTTGGGATCCACCAACCGCCTCCACCTCTGCTCCTGGGTCATACCCCACTCTGCTGCTGACTCCGCCCCTCTTACCAGTGTGGATGAGTGGTTCATTGTTGGACTTCTGTACAATTCAATTTTCACTGTTTTGGCTGCGTTTTTGTTTCTAAAACTTCGCTGTCTTTAAATTTAGTTGTGGGAGGGGGCACAGTGTTTCCACATACGCCTCCATCTTGGCCGGAAGTCCTGCCTCTGTCGTAAGTTGTTTTTTTTAAACTGATTCTCTGTCCTCATATTTTAGCAAATGTTGTTGTTAACACATTATACAAATGAGAAGTCAAAAGGGCACACTACCTTCTGATCTTTTTAAATAAAAGGACATATTTCAGGAATCATTTTAAAGTCTGAAAATTTTCTCTGGAATCATCCTTCCATGTATATTTTATATTCTACATTTTTTCTTTATGCGTCAGTAGCAAGAGACCTGAATTTACAAGTTTCTCTGTATCTTACCCCTTCCTTAGCACTTCAGATGCATTTCTCTCCTTTCTGCTCATGATATTCTAGCCTCACAATTGTAATGTTTCAGTTAAGTAAAAATCTGAAAATGTGTAACCTTAAAAACCTTGGAATCTTGGAACTTTTAATAGCTCTTATCACTATTTAAAATGATCTGGCTCATGTGTTTACCTTGTATGTTGTCTGGCTGCTCTCAGTTGTTGAATGTAGTAAGCTCTATGAGAAAAGAAATCTAGTTTATCTTATCCATTGCACAGTCTTACTCCCTAGAACAATGTAGGCATATAGGAAACATTCAATATTTGTTGAGTAAAAACCAGCACTATAGTAAATAGCGTGGTATAAAAATTCCTGCCTTTCTAGTTTAGCTTAGCTTAAAAAAATTCTAAATTTACTCAAATTTTAACATTAAAATGTAACTATTTGCATAACATAAGTGTGATGTGTGTGTTATTAGAATCAGCAAAATAGTAAAGCAAGTTCAATTTTTAATTTATTAGAACCCAGTAAGTGATGATTTCAAAAGCAGAGTTTTCATCAAATTAACACTTAATTCAGGGCAAAAATACATTTAAAAACCTAAATCTTAAGGCAGAGTAAAACATTACAAAACCAGCATGTCTAATACAGACTATAGAGTGTCAGAATTTTAAGAGATTCACATAATATTTTATAGCATTAAAATGTTAATACAGTTGGAAATATTATCAATTGGTCCAAGATTTCCCAGTTTATAAAATGTCTACACTGCTAACTGAAGAAATTTGGCTGTGTAAGTAACAGCTACCATATAACCAAGTGATTGTTTTTATGACGAACTAAGGCAGGAAATTTCATGGTTTTCATTTGTAAAGATTTTACAGTATTAAACATAAACTATTACTATATTTTAGATTTACCATCCCAGCCTAATGCTCATAAGGTATACGTTAATTCCCTTTAATTCCATTAAAAAAAATTCTGTGAATTATCACACCTATTCATTTATAAGCTGGACTCTACTCAGCAAAGGCATGAATTCCATACTTTGATATGGTAGAGACAACAATTTTAGTAAATCACTATATCTTTTCCTGGTTGCTTAATAATTTCTAAACTAAAGTCTAATAATTTTTGTACCTCCAATAAGTGAAAAACCTTTTAAAAAATCTCTAAAATTTGAATTTTGACTAGGACCTGAGTATGGGGGGGTGGAGGGGTGAGAGAATTTCATGTTTATGTGCAATTACCAGTAGCCCTTCTGAAACACAGAGTTAGCAACCTTAAATTACTCCTTACGATCAAAATCTTTTATTTGGGGGGTAGGGCATTAGGTTTAAAGTACTTTAACTCAGAAAACAAGGATTATCTAGCTTACGTATTCTACTGAAAAGTGTCAAAAAAGACAAAGCATTTAAAATAATTTTGTAAGACTAGCAAATACGAGGTTTATGGGTTCTTAACTAACATTTAGGTAATTACAAAGATTCTTCATCTGTATTACAAACTTTTAAGCTATTTTAATAAAATGGCTGTAGACCTCACTGTACTTCTATTTATCTGTGCATCAATAAAAATCTGTTAAAACTCCTTACTTCGTAATTCTGAAAAAGTCTCGTTAAATTATATCACTAAAAGTACCAGAGGAGCTTTGAAATACTGATTGCAGATTCATTTCAAAGTTGATTTAGACTCTTTCAGAATCTGGCATTTAAATCATGAATATATTCACCAACTTGAACTCTGAAAATATAAAAGTTTTAGCCAGTACTGCTTATAGTTAAACAGTACTGGTATTATGTGAGAAAAATAAAAACTGAAAATATATTGTCAATCATGCATTTCACAATTTCATGAACTAAGGTATAACTCATAAATATTATATCTTTTCAGGTTATTTCAACTTTCATCAGGCCTCAGCTGCCAGCTTACCTGTGGAAACACATCCACACTCATGTAAAATAAAAGGAGTAGAGAAGTGATTTTGCACACATGCTGCCCAGTGTTTGGTTTCCAGGTTCCCCTTTTTTATCTAACTATTACTCTAGGTATAATTTCTGGAAGAACATGAGATAAGGGGTAAGACAGAACAGAACACCTGTTGGGCTAACAAGAATATATTAGTATACAAAAAGTTTTTCAGCTGAATAACTGTTCTCACTGTGGTTATCCTGTGTGCAACTTATAAACAGTACAACCATTTTTTCCTATTTGTCCATTTGTGTAAAGCATTAGGCTCAATAAAATGTAAAACATACATTAGTTTGCTTTAAATGAAAAGACTCCAGTTTTGCTCATTTTTTTTGGCTCATCCAAAAGGTCTCTGCTTTACTAATACAGTATGAAAAAGTTCATATATGTACATGGGTACATTCCTTCATGAATTTTTTTCCTTAAATCTATCTCATGTATCTTTACAACTGATACAACTGATCTTTACAACAAAAGTCAAAAAAGACAAAGTAGAAATGATTCCATTTTACAGCACTTTAGGTTTTCTGAAGTTTTTCTTTAGGACTTAAAGGACATCATTTAAATGTTGCTTTCCATAATCTCCAGGATCCATTTGAAGTTCTCGTTCTTCATCATCTGAAAGGGAAATAATTATGTATCAAGAATATTACTTTTAAAATCATTCCAGAAATACAATTTAAAAAATGTCTCTCTTCTCAGGTAGTTTTCTCTTTTTTAAGGTAGTTTTTTTCTCGTTATTTTACACCTTAAGCAAATAGTGTTCTATTTCTCAGTTGCTTGGCTAAAGAGCAAAAAGTCTGTACCTATTTTGGAAAATTAAGATTACTTAATTTTAACAAATCTTTCAATGATGGATGGATGGAAGGAAGGAAGGAGGAGAGGGAGGGAGGAAGCTAGACAAATACAGCCAGGAAAACTTCAAACCCACAAACACTGAGGAGTTGATCTGTTTATGTATTATCTCTATATAGATTAAGTTCAGTCCTTTTAATTAAAACTTGGGTAGAAACCATTCTGTATATATTTTCATGCCTCTAAAAACTAATTTTTTTTCTAATTATAAAATTAATCCATAGTCATCACGTAAAATTTAGAAAATAAAAATAACTCAGCCTGACTGGTATAGCTCAGTAGATTGAGTATGGACCTATGAACCAAAGGGTTGCTGGTTTGATACCCAGTCAGGGCATATGCCTGGATTGCAGACCAGGTCTCAACTAGGGGTTGGCTCAAGAGGCAACCACATGTTGATGTTCTCTTTCTCCCTCCCTTCCCTGCTCTCTAAAAATAAATAAATAAAATCTTTTAAAAAAAGAAAGTAAGAGTAACTCATAATCTCAACATTTAACATTTTAGTGAATTTCTTTGTTTCTCTGCAAAGAGCTTACCACTTAACTTCCTAAGTAGAGTATATAACCTAAAACTTAACCTTTGCTCTACCAAAAAGAAAAATTAATTGTATCATATTTTTAGACAGTAAGTCCACAAAGTCACTTCAAGTAGCTATATTAAGCAACTCTGTATAGTGCTTTGGAGTTTTGACTTATTTGGCTGTTCACAGGTTTTTCTGGGCCCTTCATGGGTATCACCTGTCACGTTACTGTCAGTTTATCTGACAATAGCAACCCTTCTCTTCTTTTCTGATTTTACTATAAACTACAGGTTTTGAAATAAGATTGCTCAGAGTATTAAAATGTTAGAATAAGAATGAAAAGTATTTCAGTCAGAGCCCAAGAGGTTCCCTTTTTAGTACATGGCTTTTAAAAATGACATCTTTTGGTTTCTCGAGTCTTGAAAAATGACATCTCACCCTGGCTGGTGTGGTTCAGTTGGGCATCATCCACAAAGTGAAAGGTTGATGGTTCAATTCCTGGTCAGGGCACATGCCTAGGTTGTAGATTCAGTGCCCATGGGGGTCTATGTTTTACATATTAATTTTTCATAATGATGTTTTATTTCTTCTTTACATTTTATTCATAAAAATGACAAACTTTCTCTTTCCTTTCAATAACTTTCCTGTTTAACTTACAGAAATTCTCATTTAAAACTGCAGAAAACTGGGACTTCACCAAGATGGAGGCATAGGTGGAAACACTGTGCCTTCTCCCACAACCAGGTTTGAATACAACAAAGGTTTGGAGAACAAAGACACAGCCAAACAACAGAAAATTGAATTATACGGAAGTCCGACAACAACTAACCGTTCAACCTGGACGGTAAGAGGGGCGGAGCCAGCAGTGGCCCAGACCTAGGCACGCAAGTAGCCCAGACCCAGTCAGGGTGTGGGGCAGACTGACCGTGTTCGCACATTCGAGCACAGTGAGATGGACCACGCAGGCCCCAGGGGGCGAACCCAGTGGAGGGCTAACGGCAGTGGTGCACTTGCATGCAGTGGGACGAAACGCACGGGCCCAGGTGATGGTGGCAGCTGCGGCACTGGCCACCAGTGGGGGCCTATGCCGGAGGCGGCAGACGGGACGCCATTGTTCCTCTTTGACCCCACCCCCACATACAGCGTCACAACCCAGCAACTGAGTTGCCCTGCTCTGGTGAACACCTAGGGCTCCGATCCTGATATGTAACAGGCACGGACAGCCCAAAAGATGGCGCAAGAAGAACTCAAAGTCCCAGAGCCAATAATTCTAAGTACACCGAGAGATTGCCAGCCTCTCAGAAGCACAGTTCAAGACACTGTTTATTAGGATGCTCACAGAACTGGTTGATTATAGTCACAAATTAGAGGAACATATGAAGGCTAAACTAATTGAAATGAAGGGAGATGTCCAGGAAACCAATAGTGATGGAAAGGAAACTGGGACTCAAATCAATGGAATGGACCAGAAGGAAGAAAGAAACGACCAAACAGAAAGGAATGAAGAAATGAGAATTCAGAAAAATGAGGAGAGGCTTAGGAACCTCCAGGACATCTTTAAACGTTCCAACATCCAAATTATAGGGGTACCAGAAGGGGAAGAGGAACGGCCATGAGTGGAAAACTTATTTGAACAAATAATAAAGGAGAACTTCCCCAGTCTGGCAAAGGAAATAGACTTCCAGGAAATCCAGGAAGCTCAGAGAGTCCCAAAGAAGTTGGACCCAAGAAGGAACACACCAAGGCACATCATAATTACACTAGCCAAAATTAAAATGAAGGAGAGAATCCTAGAAGCAGCAAGAGATAAGGGGACAGTCACCTACAAAGGACTTCCCACCAGACTCTCGGCTGATTTCTCAAAAGAGACCTTACAGGCAAGAAGGGGCTGGAAAGAAGTATTCCAAGTCATGAAATCCAAAGACCTACAGCCAAGATTGCTCTATCCTGCAAAGCTCTCATTTAGAATGGAAGGACAGATAAAGTGCTTCTCAGATCAGGTCAAGTTCAAGGAGTTCATCATCACCAAGCCCTTATTATATGAAATGCTAAAGGGACTTATCTAAAAAAAAAGAAGATAAAAATATGAACAGTGAAAGGACAGCAAACTCAGTTATTAACAACCACACCTAAAACAAAAGCAAACCAAGAGGACAGCTAGATCAGGAGTGGAACCATAGAAATGAAGAACACATGGAGGGTTAGCAACAGGGGAGTGGGAGGAGGAGAAGGGGAGAGAAGGTACAGAAAATAGCATAGACAGTAGGTAGAAAATAGATAGGGGGGAGGGCAAGAATATTGGGAGAAATATAGAATCTAAAGAACTTGAGACACGTGGTTATAAACTAAGGAGGGGAGAATGGTGGGGGAGGGAGTGTGTGGGTGGAGGGGAATGAAGGGGGGGAATAGAACAACTGTAATGGTATAATCAATAAAATATCTTTTTTAAAAAACTGCAGAAAACTTTTACAGCATATTCTTAACAACCTGATCTCATATCTTTTTTTAATCGTAGCGAGAGAAGAAAGGAGAGAGAGAAACATTGATTTGTTGTTCCACTTATTTATGGATTCATTGGTTGCTTCTTGTATGTACTCTGACCAGGGATCTAACCCACAACTTTGGCATATGGAAAACACTCTAAACAACTGAGCTACCCAGCCAGGGCTTTGATATCTTTTTATGAAAACTCCAAATCTCTTACGTGTAAAAGCTGACATTATACCCATAATCATATTTGTATTTTAAAGTTATCTTTTACTTTATAAAGTTATCTTTGACTTTAAAAAGGAAAAGAATCACTGGTACCTAGGATCCATGTGATGGGACCTTACCTATAGCCATAAATACATCTGTCAAGGCTTTAGTAATTAAATGAAGACAATCAACATGAACTGCTGGGAAAAGCTATTATATAAAGAACTTGAAGAAATTTAACAGGCAAGTTATTGAAAAAATACTGTTATTTTTTGGTTTTCTTAAATGAGTAATTATAAAGAGAAAATAAGTGCAAAGATTTAAGAATAGAAAAAAATGAATTCTAGTCCTGGCTTAGACACTCAACAAACATGATGTAGTTCCTAAACCTCTTTAGATCTCCAATTACCTTCTCAGTAGAATGAGAATAACAGCTGTTTTTTGTCTCAAAATAAAACAGTACATATGAAGGCAGTCTTCCAAGGTCCTCTATAAATATGAGAAGCTTGCTGGTTTTTATTAATTTATACTCTTTAGCAAAGTTTTAATATGGTGCCTTCATACTGTTTTTCAGAATTTCATAGGACTTTTGGAATATAATCTTTCTTACATTGAGCTATCCTTTACATTAAGTGGAGTCTCTTTTCAGTGTAGCTATTCTAACCAGAATTCAACTTTCTACTAACAACTTATGCATTTATCTGTTAAAGTGTGATGAAATTAGCTAATCAAATCAATATAGAATAACCACTAAACATAATTATATGAACTAATTTATTTCACTTTACAAAGTAGCAAAATGTATAAATAGTTCACAACATGACTACTAAAGAAATATAATATAAAGATATTAATAATGTATTAAATAATTCCTAAATTACCTCTGAGATCAAGAAAGGACCACTGCCATGATGCAAGTTCTACCAAGCAGTGAGGTTGCATTAAAACATACAAATTAATCTATAATCTAAAGTGCCATTATCCTCTAAAGCAGGCAACCCAGAGAAAAAAGTTCTAGATTTGCTTTTACTTTCTAAATTATTTTATTCAACAAAAACTTATAATAGTGTTACAATGTGAAAGACTGTGTTGTAAATGCTGAACAAATATTTAAATCATATAATCCACATAACTGTTAAGTTAGGTAACTGTATTTATCCCTATTTCACAGATGAGGAAATTGAGGCATAGAGGTTATGTAATTCACAGGTGACAGAACTAGTAAGTGGAACAGCTGGAATTCAAATCCAGGCAGTCCTGGCTTAGAATCAGGCACTTAAGCACTATGCTAAGCTTCCTTCCATAGATATACTCACTAATATGCATTTCATATCCTATTAAACAAACCTGGAACCTCTATGAGATTAAAGATAAGAGTACAGGGAATTTGTAAATATACATCTCCTTATTACAATGAAGAATAAATTAAAAGATACATCATCAGATGTGCAGTCTTTCCACAACTTTCTTTAAGAAGCCAGGAAAACATTTTTTTATACCAATGTAAATATATTTATTTTAGGATGTTTCAGGAAACCAGGAACTTCAAACCAAAATAAAGCAGGATTGTAAACACAGGAACATTAGGCTGCACTTAATTCTACAAGAAAACACTGTAGATAGTGCCGAACCAAATCATCAACAGGTATCAGAGTTAAAGCTGGAATCTTTTAGCTTCCAATGGCAGAGAGGCTGCCCAAACCCCCATTTCATAATCCAGAGTTTTGGAGACCAAAGCCAAATTGTCTTTAGCTGAAGCCAGAGTCCTAGTCCTACAGCTGGAATCTCTAATCTTAGGTACACAACACCCTGAGGAAAAAACTAATACCAGAGAGCAGATAAGTCTGGTTGCAGAATCTCAGTGGCTGGAGTAGTTTCTATTTTCTTTCCTGGGTTTGAGGGAAGGTGTTTTTCAGGCATGCTGAAATCTGAAATACATTTTCCCTTAATACTTGTGTTACATATAATGATGCCACTGTGCATGTAATAACCACAGCATTTTAGCACTGAGAACACTAGTTCAATACTCTCACATTACAGATGAAGAAATTTTGGCCCAGAGAGTTTAAGTGACTTGAAAAGCAATACACAGTTGATCTCCCAATTGTCAGGCTAATGTATTTTTCCACTCTACTGCCTGCTTTTGCTACAAGTGCAAACTGAACCATTATTTTTACACTGAAGCTATGAAGAAATGCTTTAAATCCCAAATAGTCGAACTTAACTAGGGAATAACCATAATTTCCCCTCCCTACTTTCTGAACAGTTAATACTATACCTAAAAATTTTACCATAGAGGAGGGGGGAGAGGGATAATAGGGCAGGGCCATCAAGGAACATGTATAAAGGACACATGGACAAAGCCAAAGGGGGGTAGGTTTGAAGGTGGAAGGCAGAGATGGGTGGGGTGGGGGGTGTTGTGGGGTGAAAATGGAGACAACTGTACTTGAACAACAATTAAAAAAAAATTAAACATGAAACATTTTGAAACATGAAAACATGTTTAAAATTATTTGGGTCTTCAGTATTTCTTTTTAGTCATTTCACCCAAATTTATCCCTCTTTAGTTGCTGGAGCTGATGTGTTTGCATTTTTCTGTTCTCTATGATAAGGGAGTCCCCTTGGTAGCTGCTCTCCCCTATGCTGCTATCATTTAGTGAACCCCAAAATGAGATAAAATGTTAAATGGCAAGCTCCAGCTCAAGTAAGATTCACTTGCAAATGAAGAAACCAAAAATTTACCGATTTCTTCCCTACTTCACTAAGGATATCATCCTAGGTCATTTCCTTATATTTCCTGAATCAATAGATTAATTTTCTTATGAAAGTAAAAGCAGGGCAGCATGAGGGTACTGAGGGCCTACAGTGGAAAGTGGCAGTGAGAACTGAGGGCAGGCGAGGGAGAAGGGTCCCAAAAGGAGAGAAGGCACTGAAAATAAGTGTATCTGCTATGGATAAAAGCCATAAAAATACTAAACTAAAGTTCTGTAATAAAGGTCATCACCTTTAATATAGCCAAAATATAAAATGATTTTAAATTATTGTTGAAATTAACTAAAGGAAACCTCAAAATTATCTGAGATGATAGAAGCCCTTCTGAAAGAAAACTAGAAATGTTTAAAGCATAGACAAAGCAAGCTTATGAGATCAGAAGTTAAAGGGTTACTACCCTAGTCACAGTTACAAGAATAAAAATTCAATGAGAAAGGGAGAAAATATCACTTAACAACATTTACTGAGGGCCCTATGGGTAATGGGGAGGAATATAAAGGCAGAAAAGGATACAAACCTAACAATAAGCAAAATAAATAAAAGTTCCTGCACTCTGAGAGCTTAAATTCTAACTGGTGATATGATATAAATGTAAGAAAAGGCCTTGGATTGAGCGCAGGCCTGCGAACCAGAGTAGCACGGTTCGATTCCCAGTCAGGGCACGTGCCTGAGTTGCGGGCCAGTTCCCAGCAGGGGACACACGGGAGGCAACCATACATTGAGATATTTCTCTCCCTCTCTCCTTCCCTTCCCCTCTAAAGATAAATAAATAAAATCTTTTAAAAAAAAGGCCTTAAAGCAACATTACAAATAACTGCAAGTAAATGTAATCCAAACAAGTCACAAAAGCAGTAAGAAAAAAATGGTGTGATTTATGAAGATAAATGAGAGTATAGAAAAGGAGAGTATAATTTATTCAAAAGTACCAAAAAGTGTTGAGAAGTTTTCATTTAATGTATCCTTAAATAACTCCTAACATTTATTAATCTCTTCCTGTTCCCAATGACCATTCTCCTAAAACTAGAATGGGCTATCAAAGCAATGCCTAGGTGGAAGTCAGAGTCTTTGGTTTCCCTTTTTCTATTAAATATGTAGTATTCTAGGACAACTATGTTTTTTTCTGAGTTTTATAAAAACAATTCTTGTCATGAACCTAAATAAAATTTAATTACCTTAAAAAGAGCTGAAGAGTAAATCAAAACAGGTTACATTAAAAATATTTCACGCATAATATAAAATCTAAAATATATGTATTAACTTTAAAATCAAATTTTATAGAAAAAAACCCTCCATTAGTACTACATGATGTAAGTAGGCAGAAAACAGTCCTAAAACTTGCAATAAAGCAACAGACTCTGATATGCATGGATGGGTAGGGCTGCATGCACACAAGTAGATTCTAGGTTAAAAGCTCAGAAGTAACACAGTTAACAAGGAAAATATGTTGAATCTGTGTATTAAACATAAAACAGACAAATCTTCAGAAACTGATTGTTAAATATAAATTTTAAGCCTCAGAAAAAATTTCAAAACCAGCTCTTTCTATGCTGAATCCACAGTGAAATAATCTCATCTCCTGACTATTCCTTTTGTGGCTTCCCTGATAACAAAAAGGCTGTCTGGTGAATATTTGTATCTAGAATAATTGAAATGCTTTCAGATGAGACATTGGAAAAGAATTATTTTCTGGGAATAAATTTACCTTATGCAAGTCAAGAACCATTTAAAACAATTTAATTCTAAAATTTCTCAAGATTCTGAGTTTCAAACTATATCAATAACACATATAACTAAAAATAAAAATTTAAAATAATTTATCTACAAATCTACTAATGCCACTACTGTAAAATGGTTTTCAAAACAAAACTGAAAAACTGCACCAAACCTATGTGCATTAAGACCATACTGGTGCTAATAAGCGGGAAAATTCTACACAAATTCAACCAAATTGGAATGGTGGATTTTATGGCTACAGCATGGAGACCAGGCCCAAGCTCACCTTGGACGTCTTCCTCTCCACCATCACCATCTTCTTCCTCATTGTAAGCCAGCTCAGCCTGCTTGTCTGCCTCATACTCACCTACGTTACCATCATCCCCATTATAATCCGCCAGTTTAGAGCCATGCTGCGGATCAACAGGGGATTCATTCTCATCAAAGAATCGGCCTGTGAAGTAGGTACAGGATTAATTCCAGAGTAAAGAGAGAAGAAAAAGAAGGAATCTGTACTGAAGGCAGATCAGAAAGTAAACAAGTGAAACCTGGCCATTTTCAGGACAAATGCTTATAATAAAAGATACATTTTGTGAAGGTTATTCAAGAAAAAAAGGAAATAAGAATGAAGACAGAAAATAACTTTTATTTAAGAACTTCTCTTTTGTGTTAATTTTAGTACTTGCTACTTAAAGGTATTAATGTTTTATTAAAGGGCACCGTATTCAGCATTGCTTTCCTAATCAACAACTTTTCTGATGCAAGTATTTGTCTAATTTAACACTTTATGGGGAAGAATACTTTATTACTAGATATTATATATACTTGAAATTTGTAGTCATTTATTGCTTTATGATATACCACTTTCCATGAGTAATTCTGATAACTTTTAAAATAAAACACCAAATAAATACTATGCAGGCTAGTTTCTTTCATGATACTAAGAAAAACTTACACACCTAATACAACTGAGGACTACCTTAAGTTTCTTCAGTACCAGTGATTCACTATAACCATGAATTGGTTTCCGAGGAGTAATGGCAGAGAGTAAACTATCAGAATCCTTAATGGTATATTTTTTGAAAAAACAACTCAAGTAATTCTGATTTCTTCTTTCCCAGTCCCTAAACCAGATATTTAAAAGTCAGTGGTAGAGGATACTTAAGAAAGTTGATGTACATGAAGCTGTCCTATTATACACATTAATAACAACTAGAAATCAAGAAGAGCTACAGATGTAACATCTACTCTATAACGCTACTCAACAACCAGGTATTAAAAATAAGTTAGGCAAACTACGATCTGACTCACAAACACATGTTTAACTCTACTTTGACATTAAATTTAAGTAACATAAAGCAAATTTTATCTCAATCCCTAAAATATGACATTAAATTCCTCATGGTGTAAGAATTTAAGATTTTTTAAAAATTATAAAAATCTTTTTTAATAGTACTAAAATTTTTGGAATTATATTGTAAAATTTTTTGCAATGAGACATTCAGGGAAAAAAATAACTTCCTTTGCTTGGAAAGCAAAGTACAAATGAAAAAAATATGGAGGTATTAGTTAATTCCACAGATGCCTCACCACATCATCAGGCCAATATATTTCTAGTTGCTGAATGATGAGTTAATCAGGAAAATAATTAAAAAATATTTACACAAAAAACTCTTAAAGCTGGGTGGTGTGGTCAGTAAAAAGAGAAAAAAAACAAGGTCATCTCAAATCTATATTGTGCAATAAGATTGAGTATATGTAATAAATAAATAAATAGAAAACTTGATAAAAAGAAAAAATAAATGAATATACAAGAGTGAAAAGGAAAAACAGTAACAAGAATAGGTAAACAGCCCTGAATGGTGTGGCTCAGTGGATTGAGCGCAGACCATGAACCAAAGGATCAGAGGTTCGATTCCAGTGAGGGGCATATGCCTGGGTTGCGGCCAGGTCCCTGTTAGGGGGTGCTCAAGAAGCAACCAACCACACATTGATGTTTCTCTCCTTCTCTTTCTTCCTCCCTTCACTTCTCTAAAAATAAATAAATAACATCTTAAAAAAAAAGAATAGGTAAGCTATTTGTGAGGACACCCTACCTAATGACAGTAACACAAAACAAAAAAAATTGGTGGTTTTTATTATTATCTCTTCCCTTAATGATAAAGTAAATCATGCCAATGTAAGAAAATAAAAGAGAGATTTACAGAAATCTGTATTTTCTTTTTCTTAATATGTAAATTGACTACGGGCAAAATGCCTGGAGCAGTTAAATTATCTTTATGCAATGTGAAACCACTGTTTTAAATATACAAACATATTATTGTAGTTAACAACAGAGTTGCTCAAAGTACACTATTTCCTCCAAGAAAACATTCTCAATTTTTATCAGTTATGAAAAAAGTTACTGCAAAATACAGTTAATATTATCAGACATGGTATATTAACCAAAGAGATGGTCCATCTGTGCCTATTATAATATTCCAACAGAACAATATATAAAGTTTCTTTTGTTAAGTATTTGATGATCTGACTCCCCTGAATTTAGTTATAAAATTTTAATACTACAATTACAGTGATACTCAGCAACAGTCAAAAACTCAGTAGTAAGAATGGATGACCATACAACTATCCTTTGTAAAATAGTCATTTGTGCTATCTTATATACAGAATTTTCATTTTTGTAGAAAGAGCTAACCCTTACAATGAGGGAGAAAAAGTGCCAACCACACAACATTGTCAGTTAAGTTGTGGACATCAAACTTCACATTAAACAGCAAATGGATTTGACAGTATAAATAAAAATGCACAATGCTGATCAATATAAGAAAATGCAAATTATATTACTGTCAGACAGTATTTGCAAAAAAGAAGTCACACAATGGAGAAATTAGTGTAGATTAGAGCTAGAAGATATTTCAAAAAAGAGGCATATATATGGGGCCATGACAGAGAAGGTAAGAAACATTTGAAAAATAAGAATGAAAATGGAGTATTTAGTAAACAGGAAAGAGATTAATTTGACTATTTATATTACAAAGTGTAAAGAAGAACATAAAGAATGGCAGGTTTAAGGTTGCAGGTTCGATTACCAGTCAGGGCACATGCCTGGGTTGCAGGCCAGTTCCCCAGTAGGGGACACATGAGAGGCAACCACACATTGATGTTTCTCTCCCATTCTTTCTCCTTCCCATCCCCTCTCTCTAAAAATAATAAATAAAATATTTTAAAAAAAGAATGGCAGGTTTGATCTCCAGTTAGGACACATACGAGACGCAACCAATGAATGCGTAAATAAGTGGAACAAATCAATGTTTCTCTCTATGCCCCGCCTCATCCTTCCTCCTTTTTTTCTCTCTAAAATCAATATTTAATAAATAAATGAATAAATAAATAAATAGACAAATAAAAAGGCCTCCTATATCTACTAGGCAAGATTACAGTTAGAAGGAATAATGAAATATATACAAGTATTGGGTTGGACAAAAAACTTTTTTTTCTGTAAGAATGCTCTAGTAGCATGTAGTTGTCTTTAACTTTACAATTTTGTTAGACTGTATTGTGACAGCTGTCATATCAGCATGCATTTAAAACACTTATCAAACTTGGTGAATTTTGACGGCCCCCACTGGGTCCATCTGTTGCCACCTCACACCTGGGATCTGCCAACCACCTGTGCCTGGGTCAGTCTGGCCACTTTTTCCTGCGCAACCCTGCTTGCCAGCTGCTGACTCCGCCCCTATTACTGGTCTGGCTGAAGGGTTCGTTGTTGTTGGACTTCTATACAGTTCAATTTCCTGTGTTTTGGTTGCGTTTTTGTTACTAAAACTTTGTTGTCTTTAAACTTAGTTGTGCGAGGAGGCACAGTATTTCCACCTACGCCTATATCTTGGCCAAAGTACCTGTCTTTATTTTATGGGAAAAAAAAGGACTTTTCAGCCAACCCAGTATCTACTATGCTTTTCATTCATCTATCCAACAAAGATTCACTGATGTGACAGAAAATGTGTTATGCACTCTGATACAAAAATACACTTACAATATCCATCTCCAGTAATTCAGAGTAGTAAGGGAGACAAACATGTAAACAAGTAAGTAGACAGTGATGCTATGTGTGCTATAACACAATACTTTAGAAAGAGATATCTGAAGGTGGAGACTTGGTTTCTATTTGATAGAGGAATTTTGAACTTCACACAATTTTGAGCAGTTGTAATGATTTGATTTAAACTGAGATCAGGAACCTAATTTGCCTTATGTTCCACAGCATCTCCAGGGTCTAGTCAGGTACAAAGCTATAGGACTTAAACTAGGAAGATATCAGAAAATTTGTTAGGTACATGTATTTATTTGTCAAATACATTGACAAATAACAAACTAAATGAATACATGACACAATGGTGTAGAAAGAGTCAAAGAATGTTCCTATAATCCTAGCCTAGAAACTAAAAATAATGGTGCCTGACCCAAAATGGAGTAATTGGGAATGTATGGGAAAGCAAATGTTGTCTTAGGTATACTGAGCTTAGAGTTACAGTAAGATATCCACATGAAAATGATAAATACATATATAGAACTAGACTAGGTATAAAGTGAAGGTTAGATGTGTAGATTTAAGACTCATAAATATAATGATAATAGGTTACACAATGAGAACATAATTTCTCCAAGGAAATAAGTAAAAAAAACAGCTATAAGTCAAAGAAATGATCCTGGGGAAAAACTGTATTTCAGAAAGGAAAAAGGAAGTAAAGTTACTACATGATGGTACAAATCTGTGACTTGTTTCAACAGAAATTTAATATCAGACTTTGTCTCTGAAGAATTTTACCTATTTAAAGATTCTAAATTCAGTTCTGTCTCTTATTAATCACAGTGTTAAAGCTGTGCCCAACTAGGGAAGTAATACAGTAATCATATTCAGTTTGGATAGCCAGATTTTCTTATATTGTAGCAAGATTCAATTCGGTACTTGAATATTATTTGCACCCTGATGGCTGGTTGAAATGATTAACTTAGAGACTATCAACAACAGGATAGCTTTATCTCAGCAGTTGAAATGTGAAAACACAAAGAAGCAACATATACACTAGCTATTCAGTCTTCAGGCAGTATCAAGTTGGAAAAACAAATCATAAGACTGTTCATATATTTTAAACAACATAATAGAACCTCATATAGAATGACACATATTCTTTAAAACATATTAAATATCAGACTGTAAGCTTCAAAGACCAGTAGAAAGGACAATGGCAAATACCTAGAATATCCTCAATCACAAAAAGGCATTTGAGTCAAGATAACTAAATGGTATATTGTAATTCTGTACTATAAGCCAAAGCGAGATAAATGATTTTAAAGGCTTTATTTATTTATTTTTAGAGAGAGGGGAAGGGAGGGGGAGAGAGAGGAAGAGAAACAACAATGTGGTTGGCTCTCAAGTGGCCCCCACTGGGCACCTAGCCCATACCACAGGCATCTGCCCCGACTGGGAATTGAACTAGCGACCCTTTGGTTCACAGCCCACTCTCAATCCACTGAGCTACACCAGCCAGGACTATAAATTATTTTTTTTCTACATTAGCTCAAGGTTCATTAATGGGTTTCAATTTCTCAACTATCCTATTGAAAAAAGGATTATACTTTTCATGTCATTCTTTTAATATATTGCCACTATTACAAACAAGAATCAATCTGACTTGGTTATACTAACTCTAGAGAGAGAGAAAAAAGGAAATTTTACTCCAAGGCGGCAACCCCCTTTTGTAGTCTTCATGTACTGATAGTATCTACTTTGTACCATTCATTTGGCAATGAACACATTCAACAGACTCCTGCATTGTTCAATTTAACACCTACAGTTTCGACTATTTCAGGTACCCCTGAGGGTCCATTACATATGAAAACTTAATCTGTTGAGACATGAGATAGACTCATAAGTGCTGAGAGGGGAGGAGGGTGTACAAATTGTGACAGAAATGTTATTGCACTTTCCTCACAAAACAATATATAGGGAAGGCTACTGACTGGAGTTTGAACTGTTTACTTTGATTTCATTATCAGGAATATTTTGGGGCCAAAATACCATACTTATTTTGCATTTCAGGGTTTGGGACCTCCTTGTAATAGGCACAGGAAGGAATCAGTTAATTTACTGGACTTACAGAAATAAAGAGAAACATAGTAAGTGAAAGAAGCATGGTAGCTAGATATTACAGCTCACACCATCTGGACAATTTGATCATCCCCATTCCCAGTGCAAAGAGGTTCAATTTCTCTTTCTGCTTTTTGATATAATACACAAATTGCCTTTGTGTCATTTTTCCCCTTAAGACTAATTCTATCAGAGGAAAAAAGAAGGGAAGAAAAACACACAATTCAATTGTTTCAAGGTACCTTGAAACAATTGAATTGTGCCTTTGTCTCTCCCCTCTCCCTTTTATTTTACACCAAATTTACTGGACTAGCTGCAGCACTAGCATAGGATAAAGGGCCTGAGATGGAAAGTAATTTGCTAATTTTTGGAGAATACCAGGTATGCATCACATATTTATGGCAACTACATTAATCTAAGTTCATTAAATATTCAGACATTCCACTTCAACTGCAGTGTTAAATATTCTTTAATATTCAGAATAAATAAGGTGGTAATGTAATTAACAAATCCATGTATGCTGAGCTTGATTTATTGCCTTTCTGAATCCATATCAAGAAAAATGTCTCCTGAAGACAATATTCTAACACATTGAAGAATGGAACAAACCATTTCTTCAAATATTTCACAAAAATTTTTCCTTTTAATGTAGCGCTATGACTTACATTTTATAAAAGTTTAACAAATGTTTCTATTTTTATTATTAAATATTTTCAGGTATATAAAGAAGTATGGAGAATATAACATCTGTGTTCCTATTATCCAGAGCTCTTTCAAATTTTAACTTTTTGGCCACATTGTTCAGAATTTTCTTTGCCATACTATTTATTCAAATAAATAAAACATTACAGATACAATTAAAGTTCCCTGGGTATGTCTCCTTAGCATTCTCCTCCAATCCCGAAAATAACTTCTATCTTAAATTGGTTGTTAAGCATCTCCATGAAGGTTTATGTTTTCATTAATAAATAGTAGTGATTGACAGGCTTTTGAACTTACAGCATCTGTGCAGGAAAGAGTTAATTCAACATGCCTGGGTTGCTCAAACCCTGCAAATTCCAAAGAAATGCATGTCTTCAAAATTGGTCCTGGACTGGATCCTGGCAGATAACTTGAGTCCTTCTACATGATAGGTGACTTTGTAAGACTGAGGTTTTGGGCCACGGTATACCAGTTTGACTAGATAAATTTATCTTAGCAAAGTGATTTATGGTGAAGATTTGTTTTTGCTAGGTGGACAAGGGGAAGGCTAGAGACTGGTTAGCTGAGCTCAGTCATCTGAGCATTGAGTGACTACATGGGGACACTGCATGACTGACTCCCAATAAAAGCCATGGACACCAAGGATCAAATGAGCTTCCCTGGTTGGCAACACTTTCACATGTGTTGTCACACATCTTTACAGGGAATATTAAGCACATCTCCATGCAACTCCACTGGAGGGAACTTTGAAAGCTATTGTCTGGTTTCTCCTGGAACCTGCCCCATAAGTCTTTTCCATTTCCTGATTTTAATGTGTCTTTTCACTGTACTTAACTGTAACTGTGAGTACAACAGCTCTTTTGGATCCTATGAGCCCTTCTACTGAATCCTATCTTTTAGATCCTATCAAGCCTAAAGGTGGTCTTGATACTCCCAACACAGCATCATCTTGTACCTATTCTACAACTTGCTTTATTCCACATTACGTTTTTGAGATTTATCCATGTTCATAAATGTGGCCTTGTTCATTTATTTTAACTTCTACATACAATTCCATTGTATACACAGTATATACCATGATTTCTCCATTCTCATTAAGTATTTGTAGGTACATATTAGGTCCTAATTAACCTTTTAATTAACAGAAGTTCTTCATAAAATCCAATTTACCTTTTTTTTAAACTTATGGTTAGCTTTTTTAGGCAGGGAGGGGATCTGATATCTAGTTTAAGAAATATTTGCTTAATTCATATCATGAAGATATTGTTTTCTTCTAGAAGTTCTATTTGCTTTCAATTTTAAATCTGAAATCTATCTTGAATTTAATTATGTATATTGTGTAAGGCAGGGGAGTAAGGTTAATATTTTTCCATTTTGCTATTCAACTGACCCCATGCTATTTATTGAAAAGACTATGATTTCCCCCATTGAACTGCACTACTAACTTTTTCATAAACCAAGTGTACATAAATGCATCACCAGTTTCTGAATTCTATATTCAGTCCCATTGGTCCATCTGTCTATTTTTGTGCCAATATCACATTGTCTTAGTTAGTTTTTCAATAAGAATTTTAAAAGCCTTGATATCTAGCAGTGTAAGTTGCTAAGTTTTGCTCTTCTTATAGACTGTCTTGGTTATTCTTAGTTCTTTGCATTTCCACACAAATTTTAGGGTCAGTTCCTCAAAATCCCACCCCCCGAAAAATGCTGCTGGAAATATAATGGGATAAGCATTGAAATTCTGTATCAGGAGTCTTCCAAGATGGCAGCATAGGTAAACATGGCTCGCCTCCTCACAAAACCACATCAAACTTACAACTAAAATACAGAACCACCATCACTCAGAACTGTCAGAAATGGAGTTTAATAGAAGTCTGACAACTACGGAATTAAAGAAACTACATGCATCTAGACTGGGAGTGAGGAGTGCCAGCCCTACACTAGTACCCACAGCCCAGGGTTCCAGTGCCAGGAAGGTATAAGTCTCCAAAACTTCTGGCTGCAAAAACCAGCAGGGATATAGTCCGTGGAGGAAACTTCTGGAGTCCCAAGCAGTTCCTCATCAAGAACACACACACAGACTTAATCAGACTCACTCCTCTGACCTCCAGCATCAAGGTAGCAGCTTGAAAATCACCAGTGGCATACAGAGACAAAGTGAAGTGTCTGGCATCAAGGCAAGAGCTAGGGGCAGGCTTCTTCCTCCAGGCAGTTGTCCCTTTTCTGGACTCTTCCCACATAGAGCCACAGAGCTGGCAGGACTGGTGCCATATCTGAGACTCCATCAACCTGGCCAACACTGTTTGCCCCACCCTGGTGATCCCCAGAGACTCTGCCTCACCCAACTTATGGGTCCACCCAACCTGCTTTTCTGTTTGAATGACTGGTCTTGGCTCATGCTTCAAACCTTCCTAAGTTCTCTCAACCAAGCAACAGCCAGCCTCAGTGAGCCCCAAGCTCCATCACCTCTTGCTAAGAGCCTACAGGCCCAGCAGTAGAGTAACTAGCCTTGATTCACAGTTTGGCTTCTTCTGGGAACCTCCAAACCCAGCACAGGTAGCAGCCATTTCAGATTGCTTTATAGCTAATGCAGGGTGTTTTCCAGCCCCAGAAAAAACACAGGTGGGGGCTGACCTTGAACTGGACCACCCAAGAAACCTTAGAGCCTGCATACCCTGTGGGTAACTACAGACCACATCAGAGCACCACCACTCTGCTCCAGAATAGCTGATCTGCCATGGAGGGCAGAGGTTGGTGGTCAGTGGTCACATCCAGTTCTTGCAGCTAACTGCCCTAGGTAAATCCCTCCCACTGACCTTCTAACAGCAATCAAGGTTCAGCTACAAGTGGAGGGTATATTCAGCCCCCATGAAGAGCACACCTCAAGTACCCAGCTTCAGTGATAGGGGAGTCTATGCCAATGGAACCTACAGGATACCTAGTACATTAGACCACGCTACCAAGACACAGAGTCAATGCAGCTCTACCCAGTACATAAAAACAAACACAGGGAGGCTGCCAAAACACAGAAACAAAGAAACATGGCCCAAATGGAAAAATAGATCAAAACTCCAGAAAAAGAGGTAAAGAAAATGGAGATAATGTATCAGATGCAGAGTTCAAAACACTGGTTAAAAGGATGCTCATGAAACTTAGTGAGGACCTTAACAGCATAAAAAAGATCCAGTCACAAACAAAGGTTACACAAATTAAATAAAAAACAATTTACAGGGAAACAACAGTAGAATGGATGAAGGCAATAATCAAATCAATGATTTGGAACATAAGGGAGCAAAAAGCAACCAATCAGAACAAGAAGAAAACAAAATTTAAAAAATGAGGAGACTCGGTGTAAGCAGCTTCTGGGACAACTTCAAGCAATCCAATGTTCACATCTTATGGGTGCCAGAAGGAGAAGAGAAAAGAGCAAGAAATCGAATATCTATTTGAAAAAATAATGAAAGAAAAGTTGCCTAATTTGGTGAATGAAATAGACATGCAAGTCCAGGAAGCACAGAAAGTCCCAAACAAGATGGATGCTAAGAGGCCCACTCTAAGACATACCATAATTAAAAGGCCAAAGGTTATAAAGATAAAGAGAGAATCTTAAAATCAGCAAGAGAAAAGCAGTTATCTACAGGGGAATTCCCATAAGACTGTCTGTCAGCTGATTTCTCAAAAGAACAGTGCAGGCTAGAAGGGACTGGCAAGAAATATTCATAGTCATGAAAAGCAGGGATGTGCAGCCAGCATTACTCTACCCAGCAAAACTATCATTTAGAATCAAAGGGCAGATAAAGAGCTTCCCAGATGAGAAAAAACTAAAGGAGTTCATCATCACCAAATCATTATTATATGAAGTGTTAAAGGGATTTATTTAAGAAAAAGAAGATCAAAACTATGATTAAATGGCAACAAATATGCATCTATGAACAACTGACTCTCAAAAACAAACTAAGCAAACAAGGAGAACAGAGACAATGATGGAAACAGAGAGTATTTTGATGTTTGCCAGATGGCAGGGGGGTAAGAGGGAATGGTTGAAGTGAGGGGATTAAGAAGTACAAATAGGTAGTTACAGAGTAGCCATGGGGATACCAAATACACTATAGGAAATGGAGTAGCCAAAGAATCTACGAATGAGCCATGGATATGAATAATGGTGTGGGGATTGCCTAAGGGAGTGGGTGAGTTGGGTGGAGGGGTCAAAGGAGGAAAAATCCAGACAGCTGTGATAGCATAATCAATAAAATATAATTTAAAAAACAATATTCTAGATCAATCTGACAAGAATTAACACCTATAAAATACCAAGCCTTCTAATCTATGAACATGAATTTATACATGTATCTAATTTCTGTCTATATTATGCAGTTTATGGAGGTTCTTGTAGCTATTTTGTATGATTTTTTCAAGGAACTGATGTATTTTATATTATAAATATACTTTCTATTTTAAAATTTAAATTTATATTTGGTTGGTGACATATAAAATACAACTAATTTTTATATTAACCTCATACCTAATAACTTTGCTAAATACACTTGTTTGTTGATTATTTTAAATTGTCTATATACAAAATCATGTCTGCAAATAATATCAATTTTCAGTTTTATTTTTTCCTTTCCAATATCTACACTGTTTATTTCCTTTTCTTGCACTTTATTTCACTCACTAGAACTTACAGTAAAAAAAATAGAAGTGATGGTGGTGATTATCCTAGTCATCTGGATTTCAGGGAAAAACTTTTGATAGTTTATCATTGAGTATGATAACTGTTTTGGGATTCTTTTTTTAAAGAATACTCTTTTAAAAAAATATATTTTATTGATCATGCTATTACAGTTGTTCTATTTTTTCTTCCCTTTATTCCCCTCTGCCCTGTACCCACCCTCCCACCAGCATTCCCCCACCTTAGTTCATGTCCATGGATCATACATATAAGTTCTTTGGTTTCTCAATTTCCCATAATATTCTTAGCCTCCCCCAGTCTATTTTATACCTACCATTTATGCCTCTTATTCCTTATACCTGTTCCTCCATTCTCCCTCATCCCCTCCCCGCTGATAACCCTCCTTGTGGCCTCCATTTGTGTGATTCTGTTCCCGTTCTAGTGGTTTGCTTAAGTTGCTCTTGTTTTTGTTTTAGATTAGGTTGTTGATAGTTGTGAGTTTGTTGTCATTTTACTGTTCATAGTTTTGTTTTTCTTCCTTTTTCTTAGGTAAATCCCTTATAACATTTCATATAATAAGGGCTTGGTGATGAGGAACTCCTTTAACTTGACCTTATCTGGGAAGCACTTTATCTGCCCTTCCATTCTAAATGATAGCTTTGCTGGATAGAGTAATCTCAGATGTAGGTCCTTGCCTTTCATGACTTCAAATACTTCTTTCCAGCCCCTTCTTGCCTGCAAAGTTTTTGAGAAATCAGCTGATAGTCCTATGGGAACTCCTTTGTAGGTAACTGTCTCCTTTTCTCTTGCTGCTTTTAAGATTCTTTCCTCATCTTTAATCTTGAGTAATGTAAATATGATGTGCCTTGGTGTGTGCTTCCTTGAGTCCAACTTCTTCGGGACTGACCTTCCTGGACTCCCTGGAAGTCTATCTCCTTTGCCAGATTGGGTAAGTTTTCCTTCATTATTTATTCAAATAAGTTTTCAATTTCTTGCTGTGGTTGTTCTTTTCTGTCACCCCTATGACTTGGATGTTGGAAAGCTTAAAGTTGTCCTGGAGGTTCCTACACCTTTCTTTGTGGGTTTTTTTTTTTTTTCAAATTCTTATTTCTTCCTTCTGTTCTGGTTGAATATTTTTTCCTTCTCCAAATCATTGATTTCAGTCCCGGTTTCCTTCCCTTTGCTGTTGGTTCCCTGTACATTTTCCTGTATATCAGTTTTCATAGCCTTCCTCTGTTTTGCAAACATACTCAACCAGTTTTGTGAGCATCTTGATTACCAGTGTTTTGAAATCTGCATCTGATAGCTTGGCTGTCTCCTCTTCACTTAGATCTTTTTTTCAGGTTTTGATCTGTTCTTTCATTTGGGCCATATTTTTTTTGTCTCGGTCTCCTGTTACATAGTAAGGGGCGGGGCTTAGGTATTTACAAGGGCAGGGTAACCCAAGCCACTGTGTTGTCTCACTGTATTGGGGGAGGGGTCCCAAAGGGAACAATGCCACTTGCTCAGCTCTCAGCAATTTTCAGTCCCTTCCTCATGTACCCATTAGCATATTGGGCCTTTCTGGTGCTGGTTCCCAGGTGGGTGGTTTTATGTTCATTCTAGGACCTTGTGGGTCTCTCCAATGAGGTGGTAGGAGTTTCTCCTGCCACCTCAGCCCCCACAGGTTTTTTCAGTCAGAGGTTTTGAGGCTTTATTTCCCTGCTCTGGAACCCTAGGATGCATGGTCTGAATGGATGCCCCATTGTTCCTCCCGGTTTATCTGGATGCAAATGTGGGAATGCTGGTCCACCAACCACCACCTCACCCACCCTAGTCCTCCAGCTGCTGCCTTGCTGTGAGTCCTCTTCACCCTGGTTGCCCATCTCCTCCCCTCCTACTGATCTGGATGAATGTTTCTTCTTAACTTCTTGGTTGTCAGACTTTCATACAGTTCGATTTTCTGGCAGGTCTGTTTATTTTTTGTTTTTATACTTGTCCTTCTTTTGGTTGTTTAAGGGGGCAAAGGGTATCTACCTATGCCTCCATATTGGCTACAAGTCCCTGGATTCTTGTAGATACTCTTTATCAGATTGAAAGATTTTCCTTGTAATTCCAGTTTAGTTTGTTGATTATCATTTTAACATTAAATTTCCTCAAATGTTTGCATCTACAAAGATTACTATTTGACTTTCCTCATATATATAGTTAAGGTGGTGAATTACATAGACTGCTTTTCAAATATTAAATAATCTTGCATTTGAGAATAACTCTAACACAGTCATCATGTGTATCATATTTATCTATCTGTACATTTGATTTGCTAATATTTTATCCTATATTAAGAAGGATTGTAATGTAATTTATAATTTTCCTTATAACATTCTTAGTGTTGCTATCCAACTTATGCTGACTTCATAAAATGAGTTAGGAGTATTCCTTTCTTTTCTATTCTTTGGCAGAGTTTATATTAAATTGGTTGTATTTCTTCTGTAAATGTTTGGAAGAATTCAGCAGCAAAATCATTTGGGCATGAAAATTTCATTAAGAGAAGGTTTTAAATTACAGATTCAATATCTTAAATACACATGGAACTATTCAGATTTTCTATAATTCTTATATAAAGGTGTTTTCTTAGGATATTGTTCATTTATTCTAAATTTCCAATTATTTTGGCACTAATTCATAATACCACATTTAATATCCTCTAATATTGTTATCTGTAGGATCTACATTAATACTCTCTTTTTTTTATTCTTGATATTGGTAATTTGTGCCATCTCTGTCTTGATCTGTGCTAGGGTTCTATTTTTACTCTTCAAAGAATCAATTTTTGTTTTTTGTCAACATCATTATCAATTTCATGTAGTGATCCTCAACTCAGTAATCTAGCCAACTTCTGTTATTACTTCTAGCAGTGTGCCTTTTGGGGTGTAGTCAGACTTTTGATTACCTATTTAACTTTATGGTTATTGGTTTATCCAGGTTTCCAAATCTTCTTGAGCCAATTTTGGTAATTAATAACTTTATATATTCTTTATCTTCCATTTCATTTATGACTGTCCTTGTCTTTAATTTTTTCTTCCCTATACATTCTCTTTTTAATATATGAACTATTTTATTTTATTTTTTTTAAAGATTTTATTTATTCACTTTTTAGAGAGGAAAAGGGAGGGGGAGAAACGTCAATGTGTGGTTGCCTCTTGCATGCTCACTACTGGGGACCTGGTTGTAACCCAGGCATGTGCCCTAGAGTGGGAATCAAACTGACCACCCTTTGATACCCAGGCCAGCACTCAACCACTGAGCCACACCAACCAGGGCTCCCCTCTACATTCTTTAGGTGATTCTTTTTCTCTAAAGCCAGATTATCTGAGACCTAATCTCAACTCAGCTATTTACTAGCTAAGTACTCTTGGGAGTGTCATGAAATGTCCTAGGGTCTGTTTCCAATCTATGAAATGGGAATAGTGACAGTACTAACACATAGGTTTGTTATGAGTTTCTATATACAGTTTAGAACAGCAATTAGTACATATTAACTACTCTAATGTTAGCTATTATTAGTATTGCCATCATTAGCAGCAGTAGTACAACTACTACCACCACTTCTATTATTACTACTACTATTTTTGAGTTGAATTCAACTCATTTGATTTTTCGATTTTTTTCTTAGTGCTTTTGAGGTCATAAACTTGACTATAAATACTACTTCAGAGGTATCCTTCACATTTTGATATATATGCATAATATTTATATTATTGTTCAGTCTGTAAATTTTGAAATGCCCATTATAAATCCCTCCCAATAAGTAATTGAGGATTGAATTTTTAAAGTTTATAATGTAGAAATTTTAAAACAATGTTCATGATATAAACTGCTTGAAATGTTTTAAGATTCTCTGTGACCTAGTATCAATTTATGTGCCAATTTATGTAATTATTGCATACGTACCTAAAAAATGTTTTTCTCTTTATTAAGGATGTATAGACACTTATATATTGAATAAAATTGATAATTTTTGCCTCAAAGTTTCTATAGTCTTGGTTCTTTATAAGTTTTAATGGAAGTATATTAAAATATTTTACATTAATCATGTAGTTGTCAGTTACTTCTTGACAGTGTGTCAGTTTTTTTCTCTACTTACTAGATGTTTTTCAATGATTATCTTCTCTTCAGAGTAGATAGTTCCTCTTGTTATTAGGGATTATCCTTTCATTTTTTTCTTTTTTTCACTTAAAATCTATTTTTCATCTGTTAATACTTTACAACAGGTTTGTTTTGATTAATTTTCACCAAGGAATATCTTTAAAAAATTATGCTGAACTCCACATTACATAAAATGTCCATCTTAACCATTTTAAGTGTATAGTTCAGTGGCATTAAATATATTAACACTGTTGTGTAACAATCACCACCATCCATGTCCAGAACTATTCCATCTTCCCAAATTGAAATCTGTATTCATTAAATAATAACTCTCCTTTCCCACGAAGCCCCTGCCAACCACCACTTACTTTTAGTTTCTATGAATTTGACTACTCTAGGTACCTTCTGTAAGTGGAATCTTAAAAGTATTTGTCCTTTTATGACTGGTTTATTTCACTTAGCACAATAACTTCAAGGTTCACCTACATTGTACTACATGTCCACATTCCCTTCCTATTTACTTTTACTTAATCTTTATTGTATTTTTTCCATTACCACTTAGTACCCTTACACTCCACCCCCCCCAGCAATCACCATACTGTTGTCCCATGTCCATGAGTCTCTTCTTTTTTGCTCAAAAATATGTAATGCTTCATGAATTTGCATGTCATCCTTGCACAGGGGCCACACTAATCTTCTCAGTATCATTCCAATTTTAGTATATATCCTGCCAAATCAAGCACTTTCCTTCCTTTTTAAGGATGAATAATATTCCATTGTACATATGTACCACATTTTGTTTATGCATTCATTCGTTGATAAACACTTGGGCTACTTCCACCTTTGGCTACTGTAAACAATGGTGTAATGAGTAATGGTTGTATAACTATTTATTCAAGCACCTGTTTTCAATTCTTTTGGGTATATACCCAGAAGTGAGAAATATCTTTTATAGTCCTTTTATTTTTACATTTTCTACATGCATGTATTTAAGTTGTAAATACTATATATCATGGCTAAGTTTTTGTGTCCTTTTATTGTCTGTTTTTAAAGAGATAATTTTAATCTATTTATATTTATGTTTTTTGTAGTACTTCATACTTTATTTTTGATTCTACTGTTTAGACTCCCTTCTTTGTTTTTTCTTCCTTTCTTTCAATATTACCTTCTCGTCCTCTTCTATCCACTGTTGGATGAAAGCAGTAGACTGTATTTCAATTATTTTAGTGATTATCCTTAAATTTGAAATACACCTACTTCATAAATTTTTCTAACAAAATTTCAGAGTATTCAGTATTTCTGTCCTCTTTCTACACAAGACACGAATCTTCTCATTTTATCTTTGAATATCATTTACCTTTTATTATTACTTGGTATTGGTTTTGCTGTCTTACCACAAAAATAGGTTTTTAACAAATTAAATTTACCAATGGCTTTGATCAACTTGAGTTCCCATTATTTTGTCACTGTTTCTATCCCTCTTCAATTTTCTTTTTACTAAAGAATTATCTTTACTCTTCTTTCATTGAGGGTCTATCAGAGGTAAACTCAGGCTTTTATAACTGAGTATGTCTTCATTTTGCCCTTGTTTTCTTCATTATCTGGCGTAAGATTCTATTTTGGTTAATTATTTTCCAATTATCACGTGAAGATATTAATCATTTACCTTTTGGCATTTGATTTGCTGATAAAAAGTCTGCTTTGAATGTAATTGTCAGTCCTTGGAAATAATCTATATTTTCTGGCATCATTTACATTTTTTCCTTATTTTTTGGATACTCTGATGTTTTCTTACAATGCTTAAAAGCATAGACTTTCTTCACATATCCTACTTGACACTCAGCAGGCACATTTTATCTGAGAACTAATGTCTTTCTTCAATTGTAGAAAATTCTGAGCTCTTTAAATACTCCAAAATTCTTTTCAAGAATTGATTATTCCCTCCATTCTCTACCTAAAACTCCTATCAGACATATATACATATTCTGTTTCTCTTAACATCTGTCATATATGATATATATTTGCTTCTAAATCCATCTGTCATCTGTCTGTCATTCTGTGCTATATTCTGGTATCTCAATACAAGCTTCCAAATCACTTTAGTCAACTATGTCCATGGTCTACCATCTCAGACACTGATTTTCTATTTCAGTGATTGTACTTCTCATTTCTAAAATGTATAATTGATTTTCATGTCTCCTGTTTTTGTTTTATTCCTGTCTGTTTCTTAAATTCTTTTTGGGGGAAGGTTATGCCTTCATCCATCTCTTTGAGTACCCTTAAACATATTTAGTTTATAGTAGAGTGTTACATAAAATTATGTTCATGTTTCAATTGTTGATATGATGGCTATCTCTCTTAGCATTAATATTTCTCATAGTTTTAGAGTTTTGGTTCGCTGACTAATTTTCAGTGTGTGGGGGTATTTATGTTTTTTTCTCTTTTTCCCTTCTCTGTGTTCACTCTTATTATCTATTCATTTTACTTTATTTTTTTATATATTGATTTTAGAGAGAGGGAGGAAGGGGAGAAAGAGAGAAACCTCAATCTGTTCCACTTATTTCTGCATTCATTGGTTTGCTTCTTGTATGTGCCCTGATCAGAGACTGAATCCACAACCTTGGTGTATCGAATGACACTCTAACCAGATGAGCACCTAGCCAGGGTTTATTTAGTGGTCATTTTAAAGATGCTTTCACCCAGTTATGCAGTCTAGGGTGAGCTTTTATAATCACATTTCAGAGTTTCTTTTCCATGATACTATTGGAGATACCACACATTCAGTATAGAACCAATGGTGGTGTAATTTAGTGCATGGTCACAGGGCTGTGATTTTAAGTTCTAACTCCATAAGCCTTCAGGTTGCTAAACATTGTAGTCCTCAATGGCAGTCAGCAACACCTGTATTTTCTGTATGTTCTGCCATGGGAGATGGGGCAATAATCAGGTCCTGGCTTTAAGTAATAAGCCTGTTACCATTATAAGTGGGTCCAATTTATTATTTATTTGGCTCTTCAGAGGCAAATTCCTGGAAATGTACATTTCCAGACCTGGAACCTAATAGGTCCAATCATTCAAATCCTTTCATTATTCTGTATTTTTGTACCATTTCTTGACCACATGTTTTTAAGATTATCAATATCCTTTCAGTTCTCTCTCACATTTTGTCTATCATTATATGTGTGAGCAGAGTGGATATGACAAAAGTGACTTACTAAGCCACTTGAACCAGAGGTTAAAAATATTTTTAAAAGATCCATACATAAAAAAAAAAATTTGGCCCTGGCCAGGTAGCTCAGTTGATTAGAGCATCATCTCGATACACCAACATTAGGGATTTGATCCCCAGTCAGGAAACATACAAGAAACAACCAATGGATGTATAATTAAGTGGAACAACAAACTGGTGTTTCTCTCTCTAGCTCTCTCCCTGCTCCACCCCCCCCCCCCTGCCCACTCTAAAATCAATAAATTTTTTTAAAGAAACCCTGAACAGCATGGCTCAGTTGGTCAGGCACTGTCCTGCAAACCAAAAGGTCATTGGTTTGATTCCTGGCTAGGGCACATGCCAGGGTTGCAGGTCCTGTCCCTAGTTAGGGTATGTGCTAAAGGAAGCTTATAAACCTTTCTCTCTCTTCCTTCCTTCTTTCCCTTCTCTTTAAAAATAAATAAATAAAATATTTAAAAAATGTTTTAAAAAGAAAATCATGTACTCTATGATCACTAGCTTGTCTCTCCAACGTTTTTCAGAAGAATCATTAACCACAGTTAAATAAATAAATCCCCAATGCTACTCACCCTGGAGCATGCTATATAGAAAAGTCCCTATGAGATCAGCTTGATCAATAACAACCACTTACAATTTGGAGTAACTGTCCTTGTGACTTTCAGTATGGGGCTGACTTTTGAAATCAACCATTTTCTCTATTCAAGGCAACTAGATATGTAGGCTATGTCCTTCTTACCTGAAAAACAGGTAAGGAGTCTATGGATTCTCAATTTCAACAACTTGGGTAGTGTCTGACTATTTCTTCAAAATATGCCCCCAGAATACTTTAAACTAAGTATCCCTCAAACTATATTTTGTGTCACCATATAGCCTACATTCTACATTTTATTTTTTTAAATTTTCACCCAAGGGTATGTTTTTATTAATTTTAGAGAGAGAGGAAGGGGGGAGAGAGAGAGAAACATTAATATGAGAGAAAAACAATGAACAGGTGTCTCCCATACGCACCCGGACAGGGGATAGAACCCACCACCTAGGTATGTTCCCTAAGAGGGGATCAAACTGGCAACTTTTTAGTGTATGGGTGACACTTCAACCAAGTGAGGCACCCAGCCAGGGCCTACATTCTACATTTTAAATGAAACCGAGCCATATATATCTTCCAAATACAGCAAAACATGCCAAAAATTATCTAGCCATTTATATATAATGTGGCAATACAAAGTAAAATTTATGAAAAAGTGCATATCTTTATAAATATATCAATATGATATATTAATCTATAAAACCAAAGTACTGAATTTAAAACTGCCAAAAGATATGTGATGATCGCTGTGTACAGTGAGTTTTTTTGCCCCCATATGTAATCGTCAGTACTTTCAATAAAATTTTCAGCTGTGGCCAGGTAGCTCAGTTGCTTTGTGCATCATCCTTATGAGCCACGGTTGCAAGTTTGATCCCTAGTCAGGGCACATACAAGAATCAACCAGTGAATGCATAAATAAGTAAAACGTCAAATCAATGTTTCTTTCCTTTCCTCTCTCTCTAAAATCAATAAATAAAAATTTTTTAAATAAGATTTTCAACTTGTTACAACAGCATAACATTTTGTATGTATAAAATCAAGTGCTTTTATATTCATCTCCTATTTATATTTCTACTATCACTCACATTTGTTGATCTCCCATATATCTGGTCTCTAGGTGAAATAAAATCAGATGAAGATACAGACTAAAGCCATAGCTGTACTATCTCCATAATGTAAAAGCAGTCAAAGTAAGACAGAAAAAGAGACTCACATACCCAGATTCCACTATTTCACTTTGTATTTTCCGTCTGCCAGTGAGGTGTCATGATGATAAGTGTTTTGGCATTTTTAGTGTAGTACCTTTTCTCTTAAGACCACAATTTCCTCATTTGCCATTTTTCAATATCACTTCTCAGTCTGATGCTGTTTACTGCTAAATTTCAGTTAATATTTCCCTCTCGGTCTCCGTATAACTTCACGTACCTTTCTATACTGCTATGGATTCCAAATAGCTAAGCCCCTGCCCTAGATCAAGAACAATATTTCTCTTGTATAGTCTCATGCTGTAGAAAGGAGCCACAAATTCGAATGCCTACAAGAATCAGACAAGTAAGATAAATCGATGTGTTACGTCAGAGCTGGGTTATAAGAAATGGGATGACAGGGCAAGTCTCATTCTGAGGGAAGAGTCATAATTAGTTCCAGCGGTTATGTCAAACATTCTAGTTTAAGAGAATCCAGATATTAGAAATTTTATGTGAAATCTTTTGATTTTTAATATTGACAACTATTTTTTATTTTCAAAAATTACTATGTGGACCAAACAAAATGCACATGTGACTTCCAATTTCTACAAAAGATTATTTTGCTATTTGTTTTTGAAACAAAAACACATAGATCTAGCCTAACCCAAGATCACATTCTTCAAATTTACCTAAAGCCTGGCCATTTCTATAACCCTCGATTGCCCTAATGAAGACACAGGCTTATCCCTTATCTGCTACTCCAAAGGTTCTTTTACTTATTTTGAAGACAGAAGGAAAAATAAAGTGAACAATTAAAACAATAGAGAAAAAAGAAGAAAATCAGAATAAAATGGCAAGATATTCTTAAAAGACAGTAAAAATGGAGATATAATATATTAAAACTAAGGTATACCACGAAATGACAGAGGAAAAATTGTGGTTATAAATGTGTAATATTCTGCCTAATGGACATTCAATAAGTTTGTTTAAGTAAATACATTAGTAAGAAAAAGAAGTATAAAGAATTAAATATCTACCTAAAGGTTTAAAAAGAAAATAAAATGATAAGTCACAAGTAACAAAGAATAAAATATAAGATTAGAAATTAAAAACTGGCAAAATTAGTAGTTGGGTTTTTGAAAAAATTAAAACTAATAAACAACAATTTTAAAAAGAGAAAAACTTTAAAAGTGTCAGAATTAAGAATTTTAGAAGAAATTTAAAGTAGGAAAATTCTCATAATTATATATTAATAAGATTTATGACCAAGTAATCATTTTGATTGTATGACTGCAATTATACAAAATTCCAAAACTGATACAGCTCTACGGAACTAAGGCTGACTTTAAGGAGTCAATACTTATAAAGCTCCGTTTGCAAAAACCAGCCTATACCAGGTGGACAGGGTTCCCAGTTTAATGGGTGAATAAAGATCACTTCCCAAGACTCAGGAATCTCAGACTATCTTAGGAACTTTGAGAAACGAGGAATTTACCTAAGTCTACAGGTATTATAGGCAAACACTGATGGTAAGTCCTGGGCTCGGCTTCCTAGCCTCCAGAGACTTTTAAAAGTCCAATCTGATATTTCTTATGAAAAGTTCCAGCAAAGCATACTCAAAAGACCTATTTGGTCAATCACTATTCTTGCTGTACTTACAAATAAATAATCAGGCCAAGTTTCATAAGACTACACTTACTTTGCAAAGAAATTAGCCTTACTTAGACTGTCTTTGATAGAAATGAGGATGACTATAGAGAAAAAAATATTGCCTCTGTAGAGAATTATAGTACACCTTTATGGGTATTACATTCTAGTCCTATTTATTGTCTTTAAGATTTTGTTACCCACCTGTGAACTGGACTGGATTCTGAATCCTTCTATGTCCCTCCAGTGTCTGGCTACAGATATCCAAATTAAAGTTTCCAAATTTTCTCCCTGCTTTTGTCTTTGAATCACTAAAAAGTAAAACTTCCCTTTACCAAGACCCTGCAAGCTGAAGCTGAACAATCTGATATATACGTTAAAGAAATCACCCCGATAGCACATGAATGAACAACCACTGTGCCTGTTGTTGCGTGGGCCAATTAGAAAGTTCACCAGATCATCTGATGACATCACCAGAGCTATTCAAAGTGTAAACCAGGAAAATCTGTCACATCGCCAGTGCCTGTCCTCATTCCATTTTAAGATTCTTTGAGTCCAACATCTAGCAAAGCTTCTCAATTGCATGCCTTCTGGACTAAAAAGATGATTTTTTACAGAGTGGGACAAAAGTAGGTTGACAGTTGTGAATACGTGAAACAAAGTTTATTCTTGTATTATTATTTATCAATTATTGTATTCATTTCCATACAAACAACTATAAGCTTACTTTTGCCCAACCCTGTACTTGTTCCAATGATTTACTTTTGTTTCCACAGAAATGCCTAGGACTAAGAGACTGGCTCAGTGAGTTCTGAGACAAACTAGCAACTCAGTTTCTGGACTACGAAATTTCTTGGAGAAGTTTCAGACAAGAGAATGGTACTATTCAGAATACAATACCCCCAAATATGGCACCTTGCCATATTAAATACTATAGTTCCCCTTTACCTATAGTTTTGCTTTCTGTGTTTCAATTACCTACAGTCAACCTTGGTCCAAAAATATGAAATAGAAAACTCTAAAAATAAATAATTTGTAAGTTTTAATTGTATGCCACTCTAAATAGTGTGATGAAACGTCATACTGACCTGTTCTGTCCCACCAGGGTCATGAATCATTCTTTTGTCCAGTGCACCCATGCTGTATATGCTACCCAGTAGTCATTTAGTAATCATCTCAGTTATCTGATCAACCGTTATACCACCACAGTGCTTGTTTTGAAGTAACTCTTGTTTTACTTAAAAACTGCCCAAGTTCAAGAGTAGCAATGCTGGCAATAAGCCAAAGAGAAGCTGTAAAGTGTTTCCTGTAAGTGAAAAGGTAAGTGTAATACAATAAGATATTTTGAGAAATATCTTATACCTTCACATACCTTTTATAACAGTATATTATTATAATTGTTATTAGTTATTATCAATCTCTCACTGTGTCTAATTTGTAAATTAAACTTTATCATAGGTATGTATGCATAGGAAAAACATGATATATATGTATATACATACACACACATATACATGCATGTGTGTGTGTGTGTGTGTGTGTGTATCCTGGTCTCGGGTATGCCCTAGGGACTCAGAACATATGTGCCACAGAGAAGGAGAAACTGTTGTATTTCAAAATGAAGGAATTTGATAAATGGCATGTTCAGGAAGGACTTTCTAATCTTCTCCTGAAGCAAGTCATCAAGCCCTCATGTGAAAGGTACCTTTCCTATACCTGAAGGAAAGGAACATCCTTATATTCAAGACAGAGTAACACAGAGAAGAATTTGAAAAAATAAATCTTGCTAAGTTTCCCTTAGTTTACTACACTTACCTCACCCCTTTGTCCTATCATATGTTTCCACAACTTTCCACTCTTCATCAGATCTTGCATAAAAACACTCAGGTTTAACCATTTCTTTGGGTCTTTCTTCACTGCTTTATGAGGAGTCCCCTGCCATGTAAAATTTATATTAAATACATTTTTATGCTTTTCTCCCCTTAATCTGCCTTTGTTAGTTTAATTTTCAGACCCAGCCAAGGACCCTAAGAAGGTCAAAGAAAACTTTCTTCCCCTACAGCAGTAAATTACAGAGTGATTTACACTAATGAAAGTATGTTCAAGGAATTGCAGTAGTTTGAGAAGGGAGTGAATGACTTAGTGGAGCTGGTATAAATAAGGAGTTTATTAAATAGGGGACAACAGAGCATGACTTTTAAATATGATTAGGAATTTGCTGGAAATAGAACAGGAAAATAAAATATTACATAATTTCTCCAAACTTCAAAAGTACAGAGGAGGTGCTGTGATACAGAGAAAAAGCAGGGACCCTGAAGATAAGAGACCTAGATAATGGTTCTCATTGTTCCACTATTTACCTCAAGCAAATTAACCTCTCTGGATATAATTTTTCTTGTTTTTAAAATGAAGGAATCATATCAGAATAGAGTGTCAAACTTTAATGTAAATATAAGTAAGGTCGAGGAGAGGGCCTGAAATCATTTTAATAATCACAGGTGAGGCCCTGGCTGGTGTAGCTCAGTGGATTGAGCGCGGGCCTGCGAACCAGACAATCGCAGTTCGATTCCCAGTCAGGGCACATGCTTGGGTTGCAGGCCAGTTTCCGGCAGGGGTCAGTTCCCTGCAGGGGATGCACCAGAAGCAACCATACATTAATGTTTCCTTCCTCTCACCTTCCCTTCCCCTCTAAAGATGAATAAATAAAATATTTAAAAAAAAATCACAGGTGATAGGGGTGCTACTGGCCCAATGACCTATACTTTGAGCATTTGAACATTCAATTATCTCTATGGGTTCCTTGTACCTTAAAAGTTTATTTCAAATAATTCTATTACTATATTAAATTGTTTTAGGCAAATAGGATTTTGAGAAGAAATAAAACCAAAGAAGAAAATTATAAGGGCAAAAAAATAAGAAAATCATCAGGTGAAACTACACTGAAAAAAATCTTTTTCTTTTATGACTAAATATAGTTTACCCTCTGGGAAAGAAACAGTTAAATATAATCACTATCAGTTACCAGAATAGTATATCTTTTAAAATCCTTATAAAAAGAATTTATTGGACATATGAATAGCAATTTAAAGTTTCAAGAAGTGAGAAATCCCAAAAGATAAATTATAATCTATACAGTAGTGATATATAACTTGAAAGTACAATGAAAAAAATGCTCTCTTTTTAAGTGATAAAAAAATTAAATCTTTTGACAACAACTTAACAGGAAGTCAGATATTTATTCAAAGAAAAGTATAAGACTACAATGAAGCATGAATAAATGGAGTCTTAGATGTAAGGGCAAAAGGTAGTAATACAATTTTGCCCAATTTAATTTGCAGATTTAATTCAATACACATTGAAGTTTCTAAGGACTAGTTATAGAACTGATAAACTAATAGTGAAATTCTTCTGAAGAATAGAAAAAAAGGTAGGCTCAACTTAATAAAAACAGTAGTTTGCAAACCCATACATGATGCTGTGGTTTGTAATAATAAACATGTACTTGGTCTTCATCCCTTTTCTGGCAGAGAGCTCCTAAACCCTTGGTACATCCTAAATGAGGTGTCCTTTGTTATGTTAATGAGATTGCTAGCACAATTGACCAAGTAATTAGACATTGGAACTTTCAGTCCCATCCCCCTGACCTATAGGGAGTGGAGAGGGAATAGGTGTTGAACCAGTCACCAGTGTCTGATTATTTAACCAACCATGCCTCCATAAAAACCCCAAAGGACAGAGGTCAGAGCACTTCTCCACTGGTGAAAAGGCAGAGATTTGGAGACAGTAGTAAAGTGCTTGGAGTAAACATGGAAGCTCTGCACTGTCTCCCCATATCTTGCCTTAAGTATCCCTTTTGTCTGGCTGTTCCTGAGTTATATCATTTTACAATAAACAGGTAATCTATTAAGTAAAATGTTTCTCTGAGTTCTGTCAGCTGCTCAAGCAAATTAATCAGACCTAAGTAGGGGGATTCTTAGAAACTTAGATCTATTGCAAATAGGTCAGAAGCACAGGCAAAAACCTGGATTTGCAAAGAGGGTGGGAGTGGCAGTCTTGAAGGACCAAGCCCAAACGTGTCAGATCTAAGGCCACCTTCAGGTAAGTAGTGTCAGAATTCAGCTGAATTGTGGGACATCTGGTGTTTAATGACTGCTTGGTGGTGCAGGAAAAACCTACACACTTTGAAATTGGGATAAAATTATCACATACTAGGAATATAAGAATTAGAATAAAATGAAAATCCTAGAGATGGGTATAAATAGTGAAATAATTTAATGTATAATAAACAAGAAATAAATACCACAAAGTAAAAATAAGTACTAAGAATCCTGTGACAGATGGTTATCAGATAGAGGAAATTATTTGGGATCACTGTAAATTCCAAAGAGGTTAAATAATAAATTAAATGGGAAATAAATAAAAATTGAGTAGTATTATCCATGGCCAAATGAAAGACTGATGATTTTCTATCAAGGAGATGAAGGTTTGTCATAAGAGTCAAGATGGATATGCTTAATATACACAAATAAAAGCCTATTGTGTCATATTCAGGTAAGCTGAAGGATATAAGATCAACAAGCAAACATCAGTCATAACTGGAGAAATGTGGAGAAAAAGGAAACCTTGTACACTGTTGGTGAGAATGTAAATTGCTACTGCCACTATGGAAAATGGTATGGAGGCTTCTCAAAAAATGAAAAACAGAACTACCATAGGATCCAGAAATTATACAAAAATACAATACTAATTTTATAAGATATATGTACCCCAATGCTCAGTGCAGCATTATTTATAAAAGCCAAGCCATGGAAACAACCTAAGTGTCTATCAATGAATGAATGAATGAATGAATGAATGAATGGATAAAGAAAGAAACTGCCTGGCTGGTATGGCTCAGTGGATTGAGTGCTGACCTATGAACCAAAGTTTTGCTGGTTCGATCCCCAGTCAGGGCACATGACTGAGCTGCAGGCCAGCTTCCCAATAGGCGGCACTTGAGAGGCAACCACACATCAATGTTTCTCTCTCTCTTTCTCCCTTTCTTCCTCCCTCTCTAAAAATAAAAAACGTATTTTTTTAAAAATAAATTGTGAATTTTTTCAGCCATAAAAAAGAATGAAATCTTGCTATTTACAAAAAGGATGACCTGAGGGCATTATGGTAAGTGAAATAAGTCAGACAGAGAAAAATATAAATACCATATGATCTTATATGTAGACTCTAAAAACAACAACAACAAACCAAACTCACATATACAGAGGACACACTGGTAGTTGCCAGAGGCAGAGGGTAGGGGTTGGGGTGAGAGAAATGGATAAAGAGTTATAAAAGGTAAAATTAAAAAAAGGGAATTGAGTACAACAGACATAGAAAATTTGCATCATATAAAAATATTGACTTTATATATGTACATTTGTTATATATATGCTAATATACATGATAAATATATGTAATATATGTAACACTGATGCACACCTATTATTTCTACAATATGAAAATAAAATACCATATTCTAAACCTCTAAGATAAAATCAAGTATTAGCATATTAGAAAATTATGTTAAAAGAATTTAAACCAAAAGCCAAAAAAATATATCTAAAAATGAAATTAAGAAAATTAGATTTACAATATCAAAATGAATAAAACACTTAGGAATAAATTTAACCAAGAAAGCACAATACTTATACACTGAAAACTATAAAAAATTACTAAAAGAAATTAAAGATACTCTACATAAATGGAAAGACATCTGTTTTCATGGACTAGAATACTTAATATTGTTTAGATGAGAGTATGTGCCAAAGCAATTTATAAATTCAATGCAATTCCTGTTAAAATCCCAGCTGCATTTTTAGTAGAAATAAACAAGCGATCCAAAATTCACATGGAATTGTAAGAGATCCTAAATAGTCAAAATGTTATAAGGAAGGTCTCACACTTCCTGATTTCAAAAATTACTACAAAGTTAAAGTAATCTAAATAGTTGTATTACTATCATCTGGTATAAATGGAACAGAATTAAGAGTCCAGAATAAACGCAAGTATCTGTGGTCAACTGATTTTTAACAAGAATGCCAAGAACATTCAATGAGGGGAAAGAAGAATTTCTTCAACAAATAGTGCTGGAAAAGGACTCATGGACAATAGACAACAGTGTGGTGATTCATGGGGGGAGAGGAGTATAAATGATAACAGAAAAAATGCAATAAAGATTAAAAAAATAGTGCCAGGATAAATACCCACATACAGAACAATCAACCTTCATCTTCACCTCACATTATACACAAAAGTTAACTTAGGATAGATAAAACCCTACAAATAAAAGGTAACACTACATATCTTTTAGAAGAAAAGATGGCAGAGCTTCATGACCTTTGATTTGGGAAAAATTTCTTGCACATGACACAAAAAGCATGAACAACAACAAAAAAAATAAAGATAAATTGGACTTCAAAATTTAAAAACTTTGTTTTTAATCAAAAGACACTATCAGAGTGAAAAGATAACCCATAGAATAGGCAAAAATAGTGAGAATCTTAAATCTAGAATACATAAAGAAGGCTTAAAATTGAACAAAGACAACTTAATTTAAAAATGGGCATAAGAGCTGAAGAGACATTTTTCCAAAGAGGATATACAAATGGCAAACAAGTACATGAAAAGATGCTCATTGTCATTAGTCATTAGGAAAACACAAATGAAGATCACAGTGATACCACCTGCTAGTATGGCAATAGTTTAAAAAAATGAGAAATATTAAGTGTTGACAAGGATGTGGAAAATTGAAACACTCATGCATTGCTGGTGGGCCTGTAAAATGGTGCAGTTGCTTTGGTCAATCGGTGAATGGATAAACAAAGTATATTCATACAATTGAATAGTATCCAGCCATAAAAAGAACATGGCTAAAACTTAAAAATAGTATGCTAAGTGAAGGGAGCCAGACAAAAAAGCTACATATTGTGTGATTCCCTAGATATGAAATATCCAGAATAGGTAAATCCATAAAATCAGAAAGCAACTTTAGTCATTGCTAGGAATAAAGTGGTAGAAGGGAATGAGGAGTGACTATTTAATAGGTAGAGTTTTCTTTGAGGGTGATGAAAAAGTTCTGGAATTAAACAGTTGTGATGACTATACACCACTGGGAATGTACTAAGTGCCATCGAATTGAACACTTTGCTGAATTTTATCTGTATTTTATCAAAATTTAAAAATTATTTTAATTAAAAACTTTTGTATGATAAAAGTCTCATATCAAGAAAGGCAACTGAAGCCAAAAATTATGATAGAGGTAGTAATTTATAAAAGATCAGTGTCTGAATATCTTAATTATTTATAAAGATTTGACACAAAGATATAGGATCAATTTCCAAACTTACCAGGATTAGTATTCAAAACTGATGCATAGTTTATATACCAAGAAATAATTACAGTTAAATTTCTTATAAAAATGGACAGGTCACAAAAAAGTAAATACTTATTAAAACATCTTTAAGGAACATATTCTAAATGCCTTATAAAGAAGTTAAAAAGCAAAGGTGGTCAAGTTATAGTGAAATAAATTTAAACATCACTAGTAACACTGTGAAACTTTTCTAGAGAATAATCTGACAAAAGATAACAGGACCGAGAAAGCAAGTCAAGTACTTTGACCTAGTAATTTCAGTTTGGAATAGACTTTGAAAAGGAACACCCAAAGTGGAAGAAGCATTAAGTACTTTGGGAAAAGACATTCAGTTACTACAACTAATATCAGAGAATACGAAATAATTTAAATAATAAAAGAATAGAGCTAAATGAACATTATTATTGCCTAAGCACAGTGTATGGATATATGTACATGTGAGTATACACATATATATACACACACATATTTAAAAAGACAACTATGTAACTATCTGATAGGTTAAAATGTATGTAAGAAATAACATACGAGTAAATGACAAAATAGTGCTCACATTGATTTCAACTCTATATACACATTGAAAAGAATTTGGAGTATTTAAAACTCAATAGGCTCTTTTAAAATTAAGTTGTAGAGAGTGATAATTCCGTGGCAATTATTTTCCAGTTACATTCTTTGCCCAAAGATTGGTAAAAAAAAAAAACAATGACAAATATGTAAGGCAAATAAAAAAAGTATAGGATAAACTATAAATTTAGAAGAAAATCTTAAGTGATCAAATTAAGATATATTATTTAGCTATACCCTTACTCTAAACCTCTTTTTGTTGAGACAAAAGTGTTCAGACCACTCTTCCAACAAGATTTGAGAAAATATTTTTTCACTGTATTTAAAATGTTAGTCAAATTCTTAAAAATAAAAATGTTTTTCACATAATACTTTAGTCAAAATACACAGACATGCTTTTAAATGACAAGGAAGAAAAGTCAATTAAATGCATCCAAACTATATGTTCATACGTACCTGAAATACGAACAAATGTCATGAGACCAATAAACATACCTTGGATAGATTTAAAAAATGTAACACTGTGTAGTACTCATCATACAAGCAACCTGTGTACAAACAGCTGCCTAAACACTGTTCTGAACATAGAACCCACCAAAAAAGCAAACAAAGGCAAACTGGAGGTTTTAGACATTGTTTGTTCAGAAGTTGAAGGTAAGCCTTGAAAAGCAGAAACAGTAAAAATGTATAGTTTAAGGGAGCTGTTTCATATGCACCAAATGCTCTCTACTACCCAAATTTTTTCTTGTGAGTTCCTGAAAATCTACCAGAATTATAATTAACAGGTATTATCTATCTATCAAACTCCATACCTCTGAAACAATTAAGCACTCATGCTTTATTACATAGTACAATGAATATGTTCAATTTTTTTTCACTTCTAAGACCTAAATGAAGTAAACTGCAGTAGAAGGGAATGAAAAAGGAAGAGGCAGGGAACCATCCACTATGACACTCACATCAGGTCTATATTTCTCCCAGAATCCATTTTTCAAAACTATTTATCTTCTCCTCCTTATAATCATTCACTTAGACTAGTGAAGTGTATTTTTCTCACTCTTCAAAAAAATCTTAGTCATAAGAACTAATAGCATCGTTTAAAAATGAACTAAAATTTATTATTTAATACTGGCAAACATGAGAAGCTTTAAAAAAATCTTCTTTAAGATCTCTATTCACTTAAAACTTGTTTTTCTCTTAAATTTTACCACCGTTACATTTTCTGCTAATATGCATATAGCTTTAATATACATCCATTAGTTAGGTATATATCTTTATTATAATAATAAAGATCTTAATTGGGCCTTATAAACGAACATTGTATTTAAAGAAATTTTTCAGCATAATATTCATTAACTGATTCTTACTTTGTTTCAACTTATGGAAATCACCAACTTTATCCTTGGTAGCCTGCTTTAGGATAACTGTTTGAATTCTGGGTTCATTCTCCAAGTTTGGGGCTGGAATTAAACGCTGAAGAAGATTGGGAGGGTTCTGTTTTGAAGTTCCAGGGTTTCCATTGTGATTTATAGGAGAATCTATGACAGAAAAACATCAAGTTAAGGTTTTATTTTGCAGAAGAATTTCACAAGACCTGCTTTAGAAGAGCTAAGACATATTGTTGTATGACACTGGGTAGTCAGGTAGCTTTGTTTTTTTAATATTTATTATAATTTCTTCGACCAAATCTTATAACCAATATGCTTCTAGCTGTGTAAAGTTTACTAATCAGTCCCCATGAGCATCTCCAGTACTGATTATAAACCTATTTACCAAAGGGATTTATAGTAGAAACTAAAAAATTAAAATGGTAATGATACAGGCTGGATGACTCTTTTCCTCTCTCCAAAGTACATATTGCTGTCAGAAATCTCCAAAATACAGTAAAGCTTTTAGAAGTTTCAAACTCTAAGTTATTTTCATCTACACAATTACAACTATTAACTCTTGATTTAAAAAATTTTATTGATTGATTTTAGAGAGAAAGGAAGGTGGGGGGTAGAGGGGAAGAGAAAGAGAGAGAGAGAGAAACATCAATTTGTTGTTCCAATTATTTATGAATTCATTGGTTGATTCTTATATGTGTCCTGACAGGTAATTGAACCTGCAACCTGGATTGGTCAATCCAGACAAGGCTCTAACCAACTGAGCTACCTGACCAGGGCCAATTGCTTTCTTACTAGAATCTCCTGGATGTACCTTTCTTTCCCCCAACCCCCGTTTTCCACATCAAAGCCTTGATTTTGATCCTTATTATAATTATTTTTAACTATATCAGTCCTCATTTTAGGAGAACATTTATGTAAAACCCAATAGGTATTCAGAAAACAAATATTCATAAGTACAGAGTAGGGAGTTTAAAACAGGTGGACCTAGTAATTTATAGAAGGCCTCAGTGAGACAAATTTGAACACATTTTGAAAAGGTAAATACATACAGACTGAGAAAGATGAAAGGAAATGTAGTCCAGAGTGGCAAAACAAATAATTCTTTTGACTTTAGTAATATATTAAATGTGCATTAAAATTTTTTTATTGATTGATTTTAAAGAGACAGAAAGACAGAGAGAGAGAAAAAAAACATCAATTTGTTGTTCCGCTTATTTATGCACTCACTGGTTAATTCCTGCATGTGCTCTGACTGGGGACCAAACCTACATCCTTGGCATATCTGGATGATACTCTAACCAAATGAGCTCCCCAACTGGGGCACAAGGTACATTTTTTTAAATTTTTAATTTATTTATCTTTTTGATTACTTGTTCCTGAGCTTGTAACAGTCATTTGAAAATATATAACATTAACTAGAAAAATCCTACTTCATTATGCTCTTAAATGACATGTTTTATTCACTACATAACAATACATGACCAGGAAATTGGTTTTCAAGTACAAATTTAAGCATTAAGACTTCATACCTGGAATCATATTTGGGGAGAGGGGTTGTCCAGTTGCATGATGGGAGATTGCTTGATGATTTCCATATTGAGAGACGGAAACAGGAGGCTTCTTCAAAACTAAAAGAAAAAATTAGATCCATATTATTCCCATTGATTTTATGATTTCTAAAAAAAACCAACCACCATAAATCTATTTACACTGCACTAATCTTATGATGCTTATCCTAATTTTGTAATCCTTATATAGTTAATTTGTGGTTACTAACTGGTACATTGCACTATCACAAATTTTTGTGATCAATAAATTTGAACTGAATATAAGACAGTAGGAACTCTATCTTGTTCACCACTATATTCCCAACACTTAGAATAGTGCCTGGCATATAAGAGGATCTCAACTAAGATTTGATGAATGTGTAAGTAAAAAAATCTCTTCAGATACAGTGAGACCTTTTTATATACATAGCACAAATAAAACTTGACATTTACAGATTAAGTGAACCAATAAAAATATGCTACTCTAAATTTCTCAGATTTATTTATTTATTTTTTTAAATATTTTATTTATTTATTTTTAGAGAGAGGGGATGGGGAGGAGAAAGAGTGGGAGAGAAACATCAATGTGTGGTTGCCTCTCACGTGTCCCCCACTGGGGACCTGGCCTGCAACCCAGGCATGTGCCCTGAGTGGGAATCGAACCAGCAACCCTTTGCCTCACAGGCCTGTGCTCAATCCACTGAGCTACACCAGCCAGGGCAAATTGCTCAGATTTAAATAAAAATAAATATGAGTGATATAACAAGTTGAGATTTTATATTCAAAGAGAGAAAATTAAATTGTACCCAGGGCCTTACCAACAAAAATATACATACTTAGAGTTGGGACTTTCTTCTCCCTTAGGAAATGAAGACAACAGGGAAAGAGATAAATTTTCACTCACTACCACTAATTCCACTGCATCCTTGGGCAGCTTAACATGATAAAAAGAAGAGAGCAAAGAAGGAAGCTAGAGAGAAGAAAGATAAAGATAGAAAAATAGAAAGCTCCTCTCTAAGATACGGCTAGTGGCACATCTTATACTTCTAAAACGTTGGTGGCTGAGATGATGCTATGTAATCCTATTTCAGTATATTTTTCCTGGGCACAGGGGAAGATCAGCCTTTCTTGTGGTTAAGGTCCATAAGACTGGGTTCTGATCATGTGAACGCAGGTGAAACTGAATGTGACACTTCCAAGTATGGTGATCAAATCTGTGCAAATCAATTATAATCTGTCTGCACTTTTTGCCACAATTTAGGAGGCTACAAATGAAGATGGTAGCTTCAAATAATGAAGGGGACACTGCTTGAAAATGAACTGCAAAGAGAGACATCCGACCTGCCCCAGACTATCATATGAGCAATAAACAAACCTTTATTGTTTTAAGTCACTGCAATTTGGGGGCTGTAAATTAATATACCACAGCTTAACCAATCCTGACTACTACACGGGTAATTTTTACAATCCTCAAAGTTTATTTTAATCACTCAATTTTGTTTATTATGACATAGATCTCTAACCTTAAGGACCCAAGAAATTTAAAATTCACTAAGAAAGCAATCTACTCAAATTTATAGCAAGTTGAGGTTTTCTTTATCTTGCTGTGTTCCCATCACCTTGTTCCTAATGTCAGCTATAATGCCCCATACCCACTTCTGCACATAAGACAGCTAAATGACAACTATTAGCTAACATCTTGAAAGTACTATGTCAGGCTTAAGAATACAATTTCGATTTGCTAACAGACTCTGAGGACACTAAGCACCCAGTAGATATATTCAGAAAGAGAAGTCTGTCATGATCTACAAATTTCTTGATCGCTGTTTGACAATAGCTGGCTCCAGCACCATACAAATCAGAAGACAAGGGAGAGGACCTCTGCTACTAAACAAGAAGTTATCATACATGTTCTTATTTTATATGATAATGCCTCCTGTTCAAGAGCAAGGTGTCTATTTGGAGGAAAAACTACAGTTTAGATAGAAAAAAGCTGGATTAAAACAGACTTTAGAAAGTGCCCAGAGGAATTTAAATCTGTTATAGTAGAAGCAGAGCAGTAATATGGAGCTCTTTTTTTTCCTTTTCCTTTTTTTTTTTTAAAAAAAAAAAACCATTTTATTTATTTATTTATTTTTAGAAAGAGGGGAAGGGAAAGAGAAAGAGTGGGAGAGAAACACCAATGTGTGGTTGCCTGTCATGTGTCCCCTACTGGGGACCTGGCCTGCAACCCAGGCATGTGCCCTGACTGGAATTGAACCAGCGACCCTTTGCTTCACAGGCCCGTGCTCAATCCACTGAGCCACACCAGCCAGGGCTCTTTTATATGGAGCTCTTTTAAGTTTGACATAATACATATTTTTAGAGAAAGTATGGAAAAATAACAAAGCACAAAGAAATTTAAAAATAACTGTCATTTCACCATTTAAAACTACTGTTACCATTTTGAGAACACCTCTTCGATGTTGTTGGGTTTTTTTCAGTACACTATACTGTATGAGATCTGTCCAGAAAAAAATCCAACCATTGTTAATATAATGAGAAGAGTTTGCGCAACATCGATGGAACCTGGCAGCCAAGAAAAGTGGACTGGAATGTGCATGTGTGAACAATGACGACTTCACTGTACTAGTCAGTGGGGGTGGGGCGGTAGATGCCAATGAGTGAGAATAGGTACTGTGTGGCCATCACATTCAAAATGACTAAGTGAGTACAGCAACAAAACTGTATTAAATTTTGCATTAAGCTTGAACATTCCTCTGCCAAAACTATTTGGATGATTCAGAAGGCAGCAGATATGGGCAACCTGGTGATCAGCAGCTTCATCACAACAACACACCACTCATGCATCACACCTCATATAGAGCTTTTTGGCAAAACAGAAAATCACTCAGGTGATTTCAAACCAGGCCTGCTACAGCCCAGATTTGGGCCCTGCAACTTCTGGCTTTTCCCAGAACCAAGATCATCTTTGTAAGGGAAGAGATTTCAGACTATCAATGAGATTCAGGGAAATAAGATGGAGCAGCTGATGGTGAGTGAGAAAACTGTATGAGGTCCCAAGGTACCTACTTTAAAGGGGACCGAGGAATCATTGTCTATGTACAATGTTTCTTGTATCTTGTATTTTCTCCCATAAATGTCTCTATTTTTCATAGTAAATGGCTTGATACTTTCTGGACAGACCTTGTATACCTAAACAAAATTAGGATCCTACCATATATATTATTTTATCAGACTTATTTGCTGTTTTCCTCTGTATTACTTTAAATTTTTTAAATTAAATTTACTGGGGTAGCACTGGTTAATAATATTTATAAACTTCAAGTATACTTTAAATACAACATCTATATACTCTATTGTGTGCTCACAACCAAAGTTGGGTCCCCCCTCTTTTGTCCATGTATGTGATCCCCTTTACTCTTTGTCCTCCCACCACCTCCCTTCCCTCCAGTAACCATGACTCTGGTGTCTGTATCTATGAGTTTGTATGTTTATTTTGTTTGTTCATTTGTTGCTTTTTATTTTATATCCATATGAGTAAAATCATATGGTTCTTGTCTTTTTCCACCCAACTTATTTAGCCTAATATGCTCAAGACCCATCAATGTTGTTACAAATGGCAATTTCATCTTTGTTAAAGGAGAATAGAATACTATCATATATATGAGGGGGGAACCCCCAAAAAACAAAATTATCTTCTGGAGAACAGACCCCTTGTAGTACAGGCTTCTCCCTCTAGGTGAGGATTCTAGGAATCCATCTGTACCAGTATACCAGCTGGCATTGTAAGAGGCTATGTTTGGCTTCAGTGAATTTTTTTTCAAAGACTCTTTCAATGCATTTGCCCATTTCATGACAAGTGATTTACAAGCACACCTGCTCACATTGCTCAGTATTCAGCAGTTTTTTAACAAAAAAACAGCATGACCCCTGTGCCCCACTCCCATTCATCCAATTTTGCCCCGAATGACTTTTTTTGTTTCCCTGAATAAAAAGAGTTCTAAAAGGAAAACATTTTGCCAATGTGGAAGAGGTGAATATATTCCTCTGCAGCCCCATTTCTGACTCCTCCCACAATTAGTTACACCTGCCAGCATTCCTGTATTCTTCCAGCTTTATTGGGCTGCCATGGTAAGTCTGGGCAGGTGTGACCCCATGTCACAGAGCTAATCTTCTCCAAGCTCTCACACAGGTACTGTAACTAGGGGGAGCTGCCTCCCAGTTACATCTTGGGTGGAAATCACTTTCACCTCGCAGGCTCAAAGGATGGCCACAGTTATGTAACATATCTATGAAACCAGTTAAAGGTTATAGATATGTAAATGACCATCCCAGAGGTTAGCTGTAAAGCTGTTGCTCTACAACACAGCTCCCAATGGCCTGCTCCATGTGTCCCATGCCCCAGCTCAGCCTTGTTGCAGGGGGTGGTGAGGACATCCTATATATTTTACTAGTATTTCCTGGACACTTGAGTTCTGGACCCCATTACAAATCCCTATTTGGGGTCCCCCTCTTGGCTGCACCCTGTTACAGTACCACTTCAGTATTACAGATACCAACCCAGACATATGCTGAATATGGGGATGGTACCCTGGTATCTGCATTTATCAAAAACTCCAAATATGGCTCTGTTGCACAGCCAAGTGAATAAAAAAATAAATAGCATGGCCTTTGGATTTAGATAAATCAGGGCTCAAGTCATGGCTCTATAATTTATTAACTGTAAAACTTTGGTTTAGTGCCTAATTTTTTGAAGCCTCAGTCCTCACCTGAAAAATAGGGATAATGCCATTTACCTTGCATGATTGATTTGTAAGAATATCTGCTAATACGCTATTAAATATCAATATATTGTGATATTGTGACATAAAATAAGAAATGTACATTTTGGAGTTTTTCTGTCCTATTTCTGGCACAGAGCTCCTTAAACCCTTGGAATTTCCTAAGTGATGAGTGTGATTAAGGTGTCTTTTGTTATGTTAATGAACTAACTTTCGAAAAGCGACTAAGGATGGGAGCTGAATGTCAGTAGGAGCCAACCAGATGGTTAGAGGATGGGAACTTTCAGTCCCATCCAGATTTCAGGCAGGGGAGAGGGGCTTGAGGTTGAATCAATCACCAATGGCCAATGGCTTCATCAATCATAACTATGTAATGAAGCCTCCATAAAAACCCAAAAGGACAACTTGCTGGTCCTTTTTCATACAGCTTCTATACTGGGGAATTAGATGACACATGTGCCACTGTGTCAGGCCCCAAGCTCAAAGGGGATAGAAGCTCCCTTGTTCTGGACCTCACCCTATATATCTTTTCATCTGGATGTTGATTTGAATCCTTTAACATTCTCTGTAATAAATTGGGAATCTAGTGGTAAATGACTTGACTTTTGTGTGCTCTTCTTGCAAATTAACCTCTGCAGAGGGGTGGTAGGAACCTCTGATTTATACAGCTAGTCAATCAGGAATACAGGTAACAACCTGGGCTTGTGACTGGCATCTGAAGTAGAGGGCAGTCTTGTGAGACAGTCCTCCACTGGTGGAAGTGATTCTATCTCTGATTAGACAGTGCCAGAATTGAGTTGAATTCTTGGACACCCAGCTGGCTTCTGAGAACTGCTTGTTGGTGTGTGGAAGCCACACACACTAGAACTGGGGCTGAGAACCCCATTTCAAATATATACTGAAGTATTGAGTTGTCAAAGTTATGCATTTATCCTTATAATAAAAAATTCCAACATGCAGCCTGAAGAAATAAAAACATTTAAATGTAAAACTGATGGAGGAACTCAACAGTTAAAAATGTTTAGCTTTAGCCCTGGCTGGTGTGGTGTGGTGGTTGAATGCCGGCCTGTGAACCAAAGGGTCACTGGTTTTATCCCAAGTCAGGGCACATGCCTGGGTTACAGGCCTAGTCCCCAGTGGGGGTATGTGAGAGGCAACCAGGCATTGGTGTTTGCCTCCCTCTCTTCCTCCCTTTTCCTCTCTAAAAAACAAATAAATAAAATCTTTAAAAAACCAAAAATGTTTAGCTTTAGACTTCCAGTCAAGATGGAGGCATAGGCAGACATGCTTCAGCTCATTAGACACCACAAAAAGAATGACAATCAGATCAGAATCAAGTAACACCCAAAACCATCAGAAAATCAAGCTGTATGGAAGTCCAACAACCAAGAATTTAAAGAAGCCACACTCATTCAGAGGGTAAGAGGGGTGGAGTCATGGAAACGAGATGGAGAGGAAGTGTAGCACAGAAAGGCTGTGCCAGTGGAATGGATGGCACCACTTTCACATGTGTTAAGTAAATATCGAGAGGAATACCTAAAGGATGAGCAATCCCAGGCCAGACTGCCCAGCCCAGGGTTCCAGGATTTGCAAGATAAACCCCCATTACTTCTGGCTGTAAAAACCAATGTGAATTGGGGCAACAGAAGAAACTGCCAGATTTTAGCTGCTTAAAGAGCCCCTATGGGCTTAGAATGTACACCAACATCACAGGAGCAACAAGAAGGGCGCCAATCGCATAGGGGAGGCAGGGGAGGTGACTGGAAGTAGGGTGAGGGATGAGCAGGCCTTCAGAAGCCAGGCAATGGCACTGTTCCCATTTTGAGCACCACCCCCAACATACAGAGTCACAAAGCAGTGAAGCAGGTTGCCTCAACCTACCAATTACCTAAGACTCTGCCCCTACACAATTCACAGGTACCTTTTCTACATAGGCCACACAACTAAGAGAGTAAAATCACTTCTGCCTAATACTTAGAAACAAACACAAGGAGGCCACCAAATTGAGGAGGCAAAGAAATATGACCCATATAAAAAGACAGAACAAAATTACAGAAAAAGAACTAAATGAAACATAGACAGCAAAGCTACCAGATGCAGAGTTCAAAATACTGGTGATCAGGATACTAACAGAACTCACTGAGTATCGCCACAAAATAAAGGAAGAAATGAAGGATACGATCAGTGAAATAAAGAAAAATATACAGAAAAACAAAAGCTAAGGGATGGAAGCTGGGATTCAAATCAATGATTTGGAACAAAAGAAAGAAATAAACTGAAACAGAAACGAGAAACAAGAATTCAAAAACATGAGGAGCGGCTTAGGAACCTCTGGGACAACTTTAAACATTCCAATATCTAAATCATAGGGGTACCAGAAGGAGAAGAGGAAGAGCAAGAGATTGAAAACTTCTTTGAAAAAATGGTGAAATAAAACTTCCCTAACTTGGCAAAGGAAATAGAGACAGTAGTCCAGGAAGCACAGAGAGTCCCAAACAAGTTGGATACAAAAAGGACCACACCAAGACACATCATACTTAAAATGTCAAAAGTTAAAGATAAAAGGAGGATCTTAAAAGCAGTAAGAAAAAGCAGAGAGTTGTCTACAAAGGAATTCCCATAAGACTCTCAGCTGATTTCTCAAAAGAAACTTTGCAGGGAAGAAGTGGCTGGCAAGAAGTATTCAAAGTGATGAAAGGCAAGGATCTACATCCAAAATTACTCTATCCAGCAAAGCTAACATTTAGAATGGAAGGGCAGATAAAGTGCTTTCCAGACAAGGTAAAGCTAAAGGAATTCATCATCACCAAGCCATTATTACATGACATGGTAAAGGGACTTATTTAAGAAAAAGAAGATTAAAAAAACTATGAACAGTAAAATGACAACAAACAAGTATCAACAACTGAATCTAAAAAACAAAAACAAAAACAAACTAAACAACTAAAACAGAAATAGAATCATAGGCATGGAAATCATTTGAAGGGTTATCAGCTGGGAAGGGGAAGGAAAGGGGAAGGGGAAAAATGGGGGAAAAGGTGCAGGGTTTAAGAAGCATAATTGGTAGTTAGAAAATAGACAGGAGAATGCTAAGAATAGTACAGGAAATGGAGAAGCCAAAGAACTTATATGCACAACTCACAGATATAAACTAAGGGTGGGACTGCTGGAGGGAAGGGGTGTACTAGGTGGAGGGGAGTAAAGGGGAAAAATTAGGACAAATGTATTAGTACAATCAATAAAACACACTTAAAAAGTTTAGTTTTAGTTTTAGCTTATACTTAATAGGCTTACTGATTAACGAATATAGAAAGCTGTTGTTCCAGGAACTGGAATGTATGATCAAACCGAACCTGACTTCAGGACACCCAAAAACAATTCAGGAGGACTGCAAGCGTATGATATCTGTGCCACTGTGCTCCAGGGAGGGAACGTCCACCAACCAGGACCCAGATAAAGAATCGCTGGGATGCTAGGACAATCATCAGACTGCAACTTTTTTTTTAAAGATTTTATTTATTTGTCTTTAGAGAGGAAGGGAAGGAGAGGAGGAGAGAAATATCAATGTATGGATGGTTCTCGTGAGTCCCCTGCTGGGCACTGGCCTACAACCCAGGCCTGTGCCCTGACTGGGAATTGAACTGCGATCATCTGGTTCGCAGGCCTGTGCTCAATCCACTGAGCTACACCAGCCAGGACGTCAGACTACAACTTTTATCTAACTAACCTTTCCCCCTTAATTCCAAACCCCTTACCTACCCTTTTTTTTCTCCTTAGAAAAAGGGCTGGCTTGGGATGTGATGTTAAGATGTTTTTTTAGGGTACATAACCCACCATTTTCTCAGATTGCCAGCATCTGAATAAAGTGTCTATAAAGATTCAATCCTTGTCTGTGCTTATTGGTTCTCATAGTGACAGGCAGCACAAACACTAACTTTTCTGGTTTCCAAACTATCAGTTCTAACCAATTTATTGAGCCTCCTGATTACATAGTTTACTTAGGAATCCTGAGTAATGTTTTGAGAGGTTCATGAAACTTTGATTAGCAATTGCCCATAGAAAATACTAATCATTCTGAAGCAAGAATATTAAATGCAAAATAATGATGTGACATTCTTTTTTTAAAATTAAACTTTAAAAAATATTTTATTTATTTATGCTTAGAGGGGAAGGGAAGGAGAGAGGGAGAGAAATATCAATGTATGGTTGCCTCTTGTGTGTCCTCTGCTGGGACCTGGCCTACAACCCAGGCATGTGCCCTGACTAGGAAATGAACCACGATACTTTGGTTCACAGGCCACCATTCAATCCACTGAGCTACACCAGCCAGGGCTGATGTAACATTCTTTAAAAAGAAGATTTTATTTACTTACTTTTAGAGAGAGGGGACAGGAAGGAGAAAGAGAGGGATAGAAACATCAATGTGTGGTTGCATCCCACACCGCCCCCCCGCCACTGGGGACCTGGCCCGCAACCCATGCATGTGCTCTGGACTAGGAATTGAACCAGAAATCCTTTGGTTTGCAGGCCCGCACTCAATCCACTGAGCTATACCAGCCAGGGCTGATGTAACATTCTTATGTTTGCTTTGTGCACATGAACAGATATGACATGCCTAACTTAAAGCACCTGCTGCAGGGTTTATAGACTTAAAGAGAAATAACAGAGGTCACATTAGCACTCAGACAATGTTTCTCTGGCCCAACCATAGTAGAGAATCTTCACTGCACATCTTGGGAATTTAGATGAGATGCTACAAGTCCTGCTACAAAAGTAGGTATCATACCCTAGAATTAAGGGCTATGTCCTCAGATCTAGAACAAAATGAAAACTGACCAGCCCTAACCAAGCTTGACAAAAGAACCAGCCTTGACAAAAGGAAGAGGATCTGCAAGTAATGTCACTCTCTTCCAGAACAAAAGTCAACACCTTTAGTTAGTTGAAGACAACAAAATCAATATTTCCTTAGATTAGAATTCCAATAGCACACAAAACAATAATTAGACATAGAATGAAGCAGGGATCTGACCTATAATCAAAGAAAAAAGTAATCAATGAAAAAAGTAATCAACAGAAATAGACTAAAAAATAATCCACTTGCTAAAATTAGCAGACAAGGACTTGTAAACAACTGTTATAAATGAGGTTAGTCCAGAAAAAGTTGAGCCATCATTACTATGAGAACAGTTTGTACATCAACAGTAACCTGGCAGCCAAGGAGAGGGGACTGCAATGTGCATGTGTGAACAATGACAACTTCACTGTACTAGTCAGTGGGGGTACTGGACGCCACTGAGGGACCATGGCAGTGGTGCACTGTGTGACCATGGCAGTCAAAGTGACTGTGTGAGCAGAGCAACGAATCTACATTAAGTTTCGCATTAAGTCTGAATGTTCCTCTGTGGAAACTATTTGGATGATTCAGAAGGCTGCAGTTATGGGCAACTGGTGATTAGCAGGCAGCTTCATCACATTGTGCTCACTCGTGCACCGTGCCTTATACAAAGTTTTTTTGGCAAAATATCAAATCACCCAGGTGACAATTGGTCAGCAAGTTGAACTCTGCATCTGATAGATTGCTGATCTCCATTTTGTTCAGTTCTTTTTCTGGAGTTTTGATCTATTCTCTCATTTGGGCCATTTTTGTTTATCTTTTTAGAAATTTTAAATTATATTTCATTGATTATGCTATTATAGTTGTTCCGTATTTTTCTCCTCTTTACTCCCCTCTGCCTTATACCCCCCTCCCAAAATGATTCCCCCACCTTAGTTCATGTCCATGGGTCTTACATAAAAAGTCTTTGGCCTCTCCATTTCCCATACTATTCTCAACCTCCCCCTGTCTATTTTGTCTACCATTTATGCTTCTTATTCCTTGTACCTGTCCACCCATTCCCCCCCCACCTACTACCCACTAATAACCTTCCATGTGATCTCTATTTCTGTGATTCTGTTCCTGTTCTAGTTATTTGCTTAGTTCGTTTTAGTTTTTGTTTTTAGGTTCAGTTGTTGATAGATGTCAGTTTGTTGTTATTTTACTGTTCTTAGTTTTGATCTTCTTTTTCTTACATAAGTCCCTTAAACATTTTATATAATAAGGGCTTGGTGATGATGAATTCCTTTAACTGACCTTTTCTGGGAAGCACTTTATCTGCCCTTCCATTCTAAATGGAAGCTTTGTTGGATAGAGTAATCTTGGATGTAGGTCCTTGCCTTTCATGACTTGGAATACTTCTTGCCAGCCCCTTCTGCCTGCAAAATTTCTCTCGAGAAATCAGCTGACAGTCTTATGGGAACTCCTTTGTAGGTAACTGTCTCCTTTTCTCTTGCTGCTTTTAAGATTCTTTCCTCATCTTTAATCTTGGCTAATGTAATTATGATGTGCCCTGGTGTGTGCCTCCTTCGGTCCAACTTCTTTGGGACTCTCTGAGCTTCCTGGACTTCCTGAAAGTCTTTTCTTTGTCAGATTACGGAACTTCTCCTGCCTTATTTTTTCCAAAGAAGTTTTCAATTTCTTGCTCTTCCTCTTCTCCTTCTGGCACCACTAGGATTCAGATATTGAAACGTTTAAAGTTGTCCCAGAGGTTCCTAAGCCTCTCCTCATGTTTTTGAATTCTTGTTTCTTCGTTCTGTTCTGGTTGAATGTTTCTTTCTTCCTTCTGCTCCAAACTATTGATTGGAGTCCTGGTTTCCTTCCCTTCACTCTTGGTTCCCTTTATTTCACTTTTCATAGCCTTCACTTTTTCTTCTATTTTGCAACAATACTCAACCATATCTGTAAGCGTCTTGATTACCAGTGTTTTGACCTGTGCATCTGATTGGTTGGCTAACTCCTCATTGCTTACTTGTATTTTTTCTGGAGCTTTGATCTGCTCTTTCATTTGGACCTTTTTTTTTTTTTTTTGGTCTCAGTATGCCTGTTATGTAGGAAAGGGCTGAGCCTTAGGTATTTGCCAGGGTGGGGCAACCCTGGTATCTGCATTGAGGTGCTGTATGTGGGGGAGGGGTCCAAGAGGGAACAGTGCTTCTTGCTCAGCTCTTAGCTGGCATTCAGTTACTTCCCACAAGCAAATTGGGCTCTTGTGGTGCTGATTCCCGGGTGGGTGGGTTTGTGTATGTTCTAGTACCCTGTATGTTCATTTGGTCTCTCCAACGAACTCTCTTGTGAGGCTAGGAGTTCCTGCTGCTGCCTCAACTCCCACAGGTTTTTTTCAGTCAGAGGTTTTGAGGCTTCCCCCCCTACCCCCCGGTACTGGAATTCTGGTTTGCGTGGTCTGTCTGGCTCCCCATTTGTTCTTCTAGGTTTATCCGCATGTTAATGTGGATCCCTGGTCCACCCACTGCCATCTTGTTGGGAGTCCTTTCCGCCTCTCCTACCAGTCTGGATAAATGTTTCTTCTTTAACTTCTTGGTTTTTGGACTGCCATACAGTTCAATTTTCTGGCAGTTATTGTTATATTTTGTTTTTAAATATGTTGTTGTCCCACTTTTGGTTGTCAGAGCAAGCAGTATCTACTTACACCTCTCTCTTGGCTGGAGGTCCTTTACATTTTTTTTGTTTCTTTCAATTTTTCTTGAGGTTAGTCTGTCTTACTAATTTTTTCCATTCTTGCTCTTCTTTTTAAAAAAAATTATTTGTATTACTGATTTTACATACTGATTTTTAGAGGGAAACAGAAACATCAAATAAGAGAAAATATTCTTCTTATTTATGTATTCCTTGGTTGCTTCTGGTATGTTCCCTGACAAAGATCTAACCCTCAACCCTCAACTTGATGTATCAGGACAATGCTCTAACCAACTGAGTTACCTCACTAGGGCCCATTATTGCTCTTGCTGTGATTTAGACTTTTATTATTGTGTTAAAATACTAACTATTGGATGAATCATCTGCTGCCACTCCTATTAACTCTCATGATTTTGTTTTTTGTCATCTGTTACTATATTTTGGTCTCACAGTTTTCTGTAGTGTTTATCTCTTCTGTGATTGAAATCGGCTTTGACAATTGCTTTTTTATAAGTGAAAATTTTAAAAATAAAATTTATCTTTCTAATTTCTGTTTTTTTAAAAATGTAGGTTCATCAGTATTCTTTATCTTCCATTATTCAAATATTGAAAGAATTTTGACTGTGAGCTATATTATGTCTATTTTTGTCCTCCCTTTCCTACTCTCTTGCTAACTAAAGGCTTTGTCTTTGTAGATCTAAGTTTTAAACTTCTAGACAACTTTGAGAATATAATCCAAGATGATATAGTCTAAAAAATGACTTTTTAACTTAGTTTTCAGTGTGGACAACAAATCAAGGAGTTAAGAGCACAGCATGAAGAAAACATTAAAAAATTAGCAGACCAATTTTTGCAGGAACAAAAGGTAAATTTAACACAATACTTATATCAAAATATGTTTTTGTTATAAATATTGTAATTAAGAAATTAAAATACATACTTTTGTCATAAAACATTGTATTTTAAGTATTCTAGCCGGCCTGATTTTAAAAATGACTTGCAAAGGCTTTATTGCTGAGAAAATTATATATTTGAAAAAACATAACGTTAACTATTAAAACTAATTTTAGCTAAATATCTTTTATCTGACTTTTAAAAATAACTTTTGCTCTTAATATGTCTCTCAGATTGTAAAGTGGAAAAGATTTTACTGAAAAATCAATTACTTCCTATTTTATGCTTTTGAGAATCAGAAAAATAATTGAGAAACTGTCTCTTTAATTATAAATCTCTGCTATTCTGTATTCCTATTTAAAACATAGAAATGAAACACTAGCCACTATTTTGATGTAAGTTTTTGGGAGTGTCAAGTTTTTTAATTGATTTATCTATTTTCACAGGATATACAGGGTCCGGTAGAAGTAACGCCTGCTTGAGTGTGGTTGGTAGCATAATAATATGGATGTAATAATTTATAGTTTTAGTTTGAACATTTTACCTGAAATGTTATGTGGTATGCTTGAGTATGATATTGTTGTTCCAGAATTATATGCTTTATGATTTTGTAATAAAAAGGGGTGTTATTTGTGCCAGACCCTGTATATTCCCAAAGGGTCTACGAAATGGAGGGAATTTGTCTAAAGATCACTAGTCATTGGACATTCATTTTTCTACACCTTGTAATCTTATCTAAGTAGCTGTGATTTGTAAGAAGTCTTGCAATTTAAAGTAAAGAGAGGTTACAGTGAAAAATCATAATCTTGTTCTCTGGTAGCATCTCCTCTGAAGGACTAGCAGTTAAGAAAATCAGGTTTTCATTCTTAACTGTTTCAGCATTTTACAGCATGATATCGAGAGAGTTGTTTTTTCTGTATTTCAATTTTTGAATCTATAAAATGGAATATCTGCTGCCTGTCTGCAGCCTACCTTGAAGAGATGTGGGTGTAGATTGCTGGAAGATGGCAGGCCTGAGTCAGCTAGTGGCATAGAGGCACTGAGAACAAGTGGAAGATATTATTGACACACTGGATAGCAGAGGAGCATAGCAGAATACAAAAGGAAGGGGAAGAGATGTTGCTGTTGCATTTGCACTGTTACAAGCCCATATAAATAAAGGGGTGAGTCTGCTCTCTTCTGTTCTTCCAAAAAGCAGTTGAGAGCTTTTCCCTTTTTCCAGTGTAGTTCTCTCTTTCTGCTCTGCTATACTGGGCTATTTTTATATTATTAATTAACATACTTTTCAGCAATTGCCTTTATCCTTCCCTAATTGAAACAGGCAGGGAGGAGGGAGATGCTTAGGGAACTCCTTTCTGGGGTAACCAGTCCTTAGCCTTCAGACAAACTGCCTAATTCTACTCTCTACCCCTTTATTCCCTGTTCTTCAACTGCTGTAACAAGTTGATTCTGTGAAATTTGAGTTTTTTCATAGGAACAAATCCAATGTAAGCTATATCAGACAAGTGTAAGTTGTAGTCAAGGATTTTTTTTTTTAAACCAAGTAATTTAGAAATTATTCTGGAGAAGGAGCAAACTAAATCCAGCCTGCTCTCTGTTTTCATACTATCTGTGGACAAAGAATGGTTATTACATTTTAAAAGTGGTTAAAAAATCAAAAGAATATTTTGTGATGGGAAAATTAAGAAATTTTCATTTTCGTGCCTATAATAAATAGATATAGTCTTTTCGAATATAGTCACATTCATTTGTTTACTGCTTTCATGCTACAAAGGAAGAGAAATTGTCGTAGACCAGTAGAGATTAAGGAGACCTGAGGACTTAAATGCAATGTAGTATCCTGGACTGTATCCTGGAATAGAAAAAGGACGTAGTGGAAAAAGTGGTGAAGTCAATAAAGTCTAGTTGATTAATAGTATACTAATGTTTGCTCTTTGGCTTTGCAGATGTGCCATGCTAGTATAAGATATTAGCATTAAGGGAAATTGAGTGAGAGTTCATTACTTTTTTGTGAAGTTAAAATTACTTCAGTTAAAAAAATAATTTTTAAAAAAATTATTAAAAAAAACAATTAGGGTACCCCTTTACCAAATCACCAGCATTATACTTAGAAAACCCTCTTATTTTTAAAGAATATTTAATATTGTCCATTCATATAAAGGTATAATCATTAATAACACATCAAAGGGGTAGCTCTGTTAACTAGTTAACTATGTTAAATGGAAAAGTATTTTTGAACAGCGGTTCACTGACTTTTAAGTTTTGTTTAATATTGTTTGTTTTTTCCACATCTACAAAGCAATAGAACACTATAAAAATAGCCTGTGATGTAAAATATACAGAGATCCAGAATAGCTGCTCAGGTTGTGCCTCACCACTTTTCTCACCCTGTCCTTCGTACTGACACATAGAAAAATTTCATTTTGTCATTTCACTCATCAACAGTTAAGCTCTGAGATTTGGCTATTCTTACCAAATTCCCAGAAAATATGGGAGCGAGAAAGACTGTGGTATGAATTCCTTCTCTACAATTTTCTAGCTTTGTAACCTTAGACAAGCTACTTAACTTCTTTAAGTCCCAGTTTTATTTTTCCTCACACTGTTTATCTCTGCTAGAGGATAAATCTGAAAGCAGTTTGTAAAGTATGAAGCACAGGACAAATGTTTGTTGTTGATTTTATCTGCCAGGTACACTGGAATTGTTAAAGCACCTTTTTTTCTTTTTAAAAGATTTTATTTACTTGTAGGGAGGTGGAAGGGAAGGAGAAAGGGAGAGAAACAGCTATGTGAAAAATATCAATCGATTGCCTCTTACAAGCCGCCTAACTTAGGACCTAGCCCACAACCCAGGCATGTGCCCTGGCATATGCCCTGGAATCAAACTGACAACGTTTTGGATATTTTGTCCCATGGGAAGATGCCCAGCCTGCTGAGCCACACCAATCAGGACACCTTTTTTCTTTTTATTGTGACAAATTTTTTAATTTGGCTCATGTAATTCTAGATTTCCTGTAGATTTTTAGTACTGTTTTTTATAACATTACTCAATGATTACATTGCATAGTGCTTTACCAGTGACAAACCATGTGTAAATGTGTTAAATATTAAGTATAAGGACCTATGTTGCAACCAAAGCATATCTGCTTGATTCTTTGTCTCTCTCAATTTTCCACTGAGGCAACTCAACCAAAACAAAAGAGAAAACTGGCCCACAAGTAGAATTAAGTCAGGTCTAAACATATTCCCACAGCACTCAGGATAATGTCCAACTGTAGACCTCTACAGTAACCTACAGTGCCCAGCAAGACTTTCTTCTTGCTGGACCACTCCCTTAGAATAGTCAAAGAGAATTACCTCTGTCTAATATTTTAGGCCATTTGCTGTAATAATTAGAGACTTTTAAAAGGTGTTGGTTATGCTTTGACTTCATATCAGGTATAAAAGCTGAACAGAAAATAACATATGCTATATCTCCAAGTGTTTGAAGTTTGGACCCATGGTATATGTTCCTGAAAATGAACTATTTGAGAACATTTATTTAATAGTTGTGTCAATTATTTAACATTTTGAACTGAAAAATATTTACTGTTACCAAATCTTTATTTAACAGCAAGAGGCCAACAATTTTGAATTAAAAGGTGGAAGTGAATTGGGTACAAACAATCATGCAGTACCTAAAAATGTTCCACAAGTACCTGAGAATGTTGCAGAAAAGAATGAAGAGCCCTCGAGCAATCATATTCAGCAAGGGAAAGGTATTACAGTTGTTTGGTTTTGTGTTAACAGCATGATGACTTTTCTCATTTTGAAGTGAACATCTCCAATCAACAAATATTGTTTGATTTTAGTTCAGTTATGATTAAATGTCTGTATTGTTTCAAATGTACATCCTTTGATAGAGAAAAAAACAGTAAGTTATTTTAGAGTTACAACTCTTGTCCAAAGTGAGATATAAAGATATTCAGTGAGTGTAGCTTATTGCTTTAGAAACTGATTGTTACCTTCCTTCAAAACAATTTCAATTTATGTAAGAAAAAATAAATAATTATATCTTGTTACTTGGGCAGAGCAAATCAAACCAGGTGGTGATGCAGGAATGCCTGGAATAGAGGAGAATGACCTTGCAAAAGTTGAAGACCTTCCAACTGGTAAGTAAAAGTTAGTAAAGTATTTAACTAATGTGATCTTACTATTTTTTATGTGACCTTTTTCTCTTTTTGAGTAACACTTGAGAAAAGTCACAGATATCTGTATGATTCATGTTTCTAGTTGATTAACTACCCATTAATTGCCAGGACTTTGTGGATATGATTTTTGTGAAAAATTTTGCTGAAGTGTATATAGTACTTGTTTTTGCCTTGATAACAGTCAACCATATTTGAACCTTTTTTTGACTCAGAGTTATTGTTCATGATACTTATGCTGTGTTAGAGCCATTTATGTTTACTGAAAGTATGTATGGCTTATTTCTTTCAGACTAAATGTTCCCAGATTGTCAAGTTGTTGGTGTGCTTTAGTACGACATAATAGGGAATTAGGCTTGTCCCTTTTCAGGACTTGGCTTGTTGTTCAGTTAATTACCCCATACTTTAAATAGTTTATTCACTATTTTTTCTTTTATGGTCACTTCTACTCACTATACATCTCCTTTTTCATTAATGTTTATTACTCCTCTATTTCCATTTGAAGTCTGCCACTGCTGCTTTCCTAATACCATCCAGTCTTTGTTTTCTTGCCATTTCTGTTTCTTGTCTATCATAGGTATCTCTCCCTGCTGACTCCAATTTATTATGTTAGAAAATCAGAAGTAATGACTTATCTGTGGTTATTCTTGGCTGTAAAAACAATCTCAGTGATTACTTCTGTGGTCACAGCTTATTGTATGTGACTGAAGTTGCTGAGTGTTTGAGGTCCAAATAAAGTTTAGTTTTTTCATGTGTATTCTTTTGTTATCTCCTTAAATTCTTTGATGCCTATCTTTTGGGTTCTAAGTCACAGTATAGTTCCCTAAAATGAAGGTAAGGACAAGAGCAATAACAAATGTTTAAAAATATGGAGTTAGAGGGAGCATAATTTGTTTGTAAGACAGTGAAGTTATCCAGGGACTCTTAATGTGTGGCCCTTGGACCCCTAGTATCAGCATTACCCAGGAACTTGATAGAAATGCAAATTCTTGGACTTCCAGCCAAGATGGAGGCATAGGTAGACACGTTGTGCCTCCTCGCACAACCAAAAGTGGGACAACAACATATTTAAAAACAAAATATAACAATAACTGCCAGAAAATTGAACTGTATGGCAGTCCAAAAGCCAAGAAGTTAAAGAAGAAACATTTATCCAGACTGGTAGGAGAGGCGGAAAGGACTCCCAACAAGATGGCAGTGGGTGGACCAGGGATCCACATTAACATGCGGATAAACCTAGAAGAACAAATGGGGAGCCAGACAGACCACGCAAACCAGAATTCCAGTACCGGGGGGTAGGGGGGGAAGCCTCAAAACCTCTGACTGAAAAAAACCTGTGGGAGTTGAGGCAGCAGCAGGAACTCCTAGCCTCACAAGAGAGTTCGTTGGAGAGACCAAATGAACATACAGGGTACTAGAACATACACAAACCCACCCACCGGGAATCAGCACCACAAGAGCCCAATTTGCTTGTGGGAAGTAACTGAATGCCAGCTAAGAGCTGAGCAAGAAGCACTGTTCCCTCTTGGACCCCTCCCCCACATACAGCACCTCAATGCAGATACCAGGGTTGCCCCACCCTGGCAAATACCTAAGGCTCAGCCCTTTCCTACATAACAGGCATACTGAGACCAAAAAAAAAAAAAAAAGGTCCAAATGAAAGAGCAGATCAAAGCTCCAGAAAAAATACAAGTAAGCAATGAGGAGTTAGCCAACCAATCAGATGCACAGGTCAAAACACTGGTAATCAAGATGCTTACAGATATGGTTGAGTATTGTTGCAAAATAGAAGAAAAAGTGAAGGCTATGAAAAGTGAAATAAAGGGAACCAAGAGTGAAGGGAAGGAAACCAGGACTCCAATCAATAGTTTGGAGCAGAAGGAAGAAAGAAACATTCAACCAGAACAGAACGAAGAAACAAGAATTCAAAAACATGAGGAGAGGCTTAGGAACCTCTGGGACAACTTTAAACGTTTCAATATCTGAATCCTAGTGGTGCCAGAAGGAGAAGAGGAAGAGCAAGAAATTGAAAACTTCTTTGGAAAAAATAAGGCAGGAGAAGTTCCGTAATCTGACAAAGAAAAGACTTTCAGGAAGTCCAGGAAGCTCAGAGAGTCCCAAAGAAGTTGGACCGAAGGAGGCACACACCAGGGCACATCATAATTACATTAGCCAAGATTAAAGATGAGGAAAGAATCTTAAAAGCAGCAAGAGAAAAGGAGACAGTTACCTACAAAGGAGTTCCCATAAGACTGTCAGCTGATTTCTCGAGAGAAATTTTGCAGGCAGAAGGGGCTGGCAAGAAGTATTCCAAGTCATGAAAGGCAAGGACCTACATCCAAGATTACTCTATCCAACAAAGCTTCCATTTAGAATGGAAGGGCAGATAAAGTGCTTCCCAGAAAAGGTCAGTTAAAGGAATTCATCATCACCAAGCCCTTATTATATAAAATGTTTAAGGGACTTATGTAAGAAAAAGAAGATCAAAACTAAGAACAGTAAAATAACAACAAACTGACATCTATCAACAACTGAACCTAAAAACAAAAACTAAAACGAACTAAGCAAATAACTAGAACAGGAACAGAATCACAGAAATAGAGATCACATGGAAGGTTATTAGTGGGTAGTAGGTGGGGGGAGAATGGGTGGACAGGTACAAGGAATAAGAAGCATAAATGGTAGACAAAATAGACAGGGGGAGGTTGAGAATAGTATGGGAAATGGAGAGGCCAAAGACTTTTTATGTAAGACCCATGGACATGAACTAAGGTGGGGGAATCATTTTGGGAGGGGGGTATAAGGCAGAGGGGAGTAAAGAGGAGAAAAATATGGGACAAATGTAATAGCACAATCAATAAAATATATTTAAAAAATTGTAAGGACTGTGAATGTCTGCTGTACAGTAGTCAAAGGATAAAAAAGATGGTTCATGCAAGAAGAAACAAATAGTTAACATATAGAAAAATTTTAGCCTTGGCTGGTGTGGCTCAGTGGACTAGTGCCAGCCTGCAAACCAAAAAGTCACTGGTTCGAGTCCCAGTCAGGGTACATACATGGGTTGCAGGCCAGGTCCCTAGTTGGGGGTGGTGTGAGAAGCCATATCTCTCACACATTGATGTTTCTATCCCTCTGTTCCTCCCTCCTCTCTCTCTAAAAATAAAATACACACAATCTTTAAAAAATTGTTTTAACTTTCACTATTAAAATGCAAATTAAATTTCCTACACATATTTATGGCATTACATTATTCCTATACTCACAAAAATAAGTTAGAGTTATAAAAGCCCATGTTCATGGGGCTACAGGGAAACATTTATATTATAAATTAATGCCATCATGTTAGAAAGCCATTGTTCACATATGTGTACTGAGCAATAAAAGCAATAAAACAGTCTACCTCAGGAATTCTATTTTTGAGAATATACACCATTGAAATAATATAAGAGGGAAAAATCCTTTTTACATAAAGAGTTTTATAGCTGATAGTTATAACAGTGAGAAAAGGATAACTACTCTAATGGTTCAGCAACTGGGAGAGATGAAACAAGCTTTGGTACATTAACAGGCTGAAATAATGTATTGCCTCTAAATATGTTAAACCTTTAATCCTATAGGTATATGGAAAACTACTGAATACTGTTAGGTCTAAATACATATATGTAAGTAGATGCATATTGATAACCTACAAGAGTAAGAAAACAGAAATGGATAAATTATACTTTAAAATATGGTGAATCTTTCTAATTTTTGGTGTGTAGACCTAAAAATACCTTTTACTCTAAAATCGATTAAAGATGAAATAAAGGTTTCTAAAGAGTGATTGCTAAAGTGAAATAAGCCAGTCAGAAAAAGACAAATACCATATGATCTCACTTACACATGGAATCCAATGAACAATATAAAGTGAGGAACAGAATAGAAACAGAGGCATGGACACATGGGACAGACTGACAACTATCACAGGGGAGAGAGATGGGGAGGACTGGATGAAAGAAGGTGAAGGGATTAGCAAAAAAGCATATATGCATAACCCACAGACAACACTGTGGTGATGGCTAGATGGAAGGGGAAGCACGGCCTGGGAGGAGGGGGGCAAAAGAGTAATGGGGCCAAATGTGGACATCTGCAATATCGTCAACAAGAAAAATAAAGAAAAATAAACATTTAAAAAAAGAGTGGCTGCTAGAAAAGCCCCTAAGAGATTCCCCAACCTCATCACCAACTAAGTGTAGCAGTGTAAACAAGGAGCCTGAAGTAAACAGCAGGAGAAGCAGCTGGCACTCAGTCCTCAGCTATTCTGAGGACACCTCCCAGTACTGTCTCCATCTTCTGGATGTCTCTCTACAAGAATCATGGACACTTAATATCCTTTCAGTCTTTGTCACATCTAATTCAGTAAAACCAAGCAAGATTTTCTCTCACAGGACCAGACACAACATGCCTTGTAAGAGGAATGTTCATAGTGTTAAACATACCAAAATAAAAGAGAAAGACTTCAAGAGAAAGACAATAGAAAACCAATTTAAAAGACCTAAGAAAACAACAACAACAACAACAAAAAGAGACACAAGCCAGAAATGAAAAAAATGAATTGTCTAAAATTGGACAGATATTTCAGATTCATAAATATTTGTTGACTGTAGCACCTTACCTCTCATATTCTAATCTCTTCACAAGATAAGTACTGTTCTTCCTGTAGTCCTGGAGCTGGTCTTCTTGTCGAAGAAACTCCTGACGAAGCTCAGCAAGTTGCTCTAGGCACACAAAGAATCAAAAGAACAGAATTTATTCAAAGTGAGAAGTTGTGGGATTTTAAAAAATTATATATATTTCTCAATTTTTTACTCAGTTAAATTATGTAATTAGCATCCCATTTAATTGCCTTTTATAACATGTGCATGGGCAAATAAATTTATTTTTAAAACAAGATAGTCTTAGTAGTTTTCACATCAATCAGAAATATTAAAATATTACACATTTTTCACATTATCTAGACACGTAAGCTGTAAAAACAGTACAAAAAAACTCTACCTACCTCTTTAAAACTATCTGCTCTATAAAAGTAGGTGGAAAAATAATATTTTTTTGATATGTTTGCTATGGGTATATAATTCAAGGTTTCTTTTTCATTTTAAATCCCATTTGACTCCCAACTTAGGTGCTAATCACTTTACATCTCATTTCTAGTTCTGCTACTGATGCTAGGTCCACATATACAAAAATTCCATTTCAAAGCTCATAATTTCTGGACAAGGGCTGAAAGTTTTAGTTATAATGAATGATATGAAATTTTGAACTGGAAAGTAAATTAAAAGCTGGGCAAGATGTTCTTTTGTGAACATTTATCCATAATCAGTGGGCCTACATCTTCTAGAGCCACTCTCTCTTCATCTGATCCTACAAATAAAACAAATTCAGCCAGAGAAGGTAAGTATCATTTTCTTAGATAATTAAAAAATTATGTAACAGCCTTCGCAGTTAAGCAAAAGCAGTAGTTAAGAAAGTCTTAATTTTTACAAATGAGGACAGAGACATATTCTCTATAAGCAACATCTGTTAAGGCTAAAATATAATGTCTACCCAGAAGTACCAATATTATGGGTAAAATAAAACATCTACCTTTCATGAAGGCTTACAGATTTTTTAGTCTTATTACTTTAAAGGGACTCCAAAACTACTTGGGATATAAGTTTTTAAAAAGCAGATGTAAACATATATTTACATATAAGTATATAGGCATATAGAATATTAAAGATATATACATATTTGATATAAATATTAAATGTATTACATAAATATAAAATGCATATTGAATATATTATAAAGTAAATATATAAACATATAATTACACAGAAATATAAGGTAAAAAATATCAGCAATTATGTTTAGTGGTGGAAATCTGAGCAATTTTTTTCTCTTTCTAGATTTTATTGTGAAATCCTAACTGTGGCAATGACAACAAATAAAAACTTTGAAGTCAGATGAATATTAGCTGAGGCATATAAGAAAAAAGTTTAACAATACACATAATAATAGCTACTGTATAATATAATAATCAGGTATGAAAAAGAAATGATTCACATAAAATGCTTGTATTTAATAACTGTTTACATATTCAAACCACATTTTTTGTTTATTTAAATGTTTTTTTCATTGAGATAAAACACTGTATAAGTTTAAGGTACACAACATGTTGATTTGATTCACTTACTGTGAAATGATTACCATTGTAGCATTACCTAACACCTCCATCATCTCTTATAAGAACCATTTATTTTGGGGGGTAAGAACATTTAAGATCTACTCTCTTAGCAATTTTCACGTACATAAAAAGTACTGTCAACTATAATCAGCATACTGTATGTTAGATTCCCAAAACTTACTCATCTTATAATTGAGAGCTTGTACACTTAACCAATCTGAGGCCAGGTATCCCTGAATAACACATTCAGCTTGTGTTATGTCTGGCCCCATGTCTTAAAACACAGAGGGCTAGAGGTAGCAGAAACTTTGGCCTCAGCTATGGGTGTTGAGTCTACAGAGACAATGAGACCCAGCAGCAAGCAGTAACAAAAAGCCTTATAGCTTACAGAGTCAGCCAGTTTAAAGAATCTGTGGTCAGGCAGAAAAGGTTCTAGAACTAAAAAGTTAATGCAATGTAACAACTTAGGTATATGAGTATATATATCTGAGGCTTTAGAATGATTTCAAGATTTAGGATGGTTTCTCTGCCTCTCCACAAAGCTTCTAACAATATTTGAATTCCTTTATCAGGAAATAAAGGTTTCATTTCTAAATGGAGATAAAAGGCTTAAAATACTACTGACAAAGAAAAATAAAACATCATTATAAGTGAGTTCCAGTCCATGTAAAGTAACAGATTCTTTTCCATTTGAACAAAGGTAAGGATTATAAAGCAGAAAACTAATTTAGTGTTTTCAGTGGCAAAAACAAAGGCTTGAAAAGAGAAAGTAAACAGAAGAGAAAGCAAAACTAAAGACAAAAATCTCCTATATAACAATTTTACTTTCAACTGATTGCCACTCCATCTTTCCCCCCAAAGACACTCTGAGTTTCGTGTGGCTACCCCAGGGCATCACAGCAGGATTCCCGGAGAAAGTAAGTTAGCATGAGATTAGGTCTATGACTGCTTGTGCAGGAGGTTCAGACAGTAATACCAGGGTATGTTATAGAGAAACATGGCAATACTCCCTCAACTTAACTTCAAAAACTGGGGATATAGTTAAAAGGGGTGGCCTAGGATCAGCTTTTCAAGCAAAAAAAGTTTACTTCTGGAATATTTTGATTTCAAATTTGTTTCAGTAATAAGCATAAAAATAAGGTGAGTTATTCAAAATAAATTGGCATATACTAGAATATTAATTTATCAGGAATTAAAAATCAACTCCTATTCCTTTCATTTCCATGGGAATATTAACTATTATAAAGATTTTTAAGGGCTTTAGTGTGTATTAATTCTATTATATCTCATATTAATTTCAATGAAACTAGTCAAATCTGGGTTTTATAGTCAACTTATCAAGAACTTTGTTTCAGTACAAATAGTTGCCACAGAGCAAAGTCACATTAATAAAACCAAAAGTTGTAGAGTTGTGAGTTCAAACAAAGCCTTTTTCTCTGCTGAGTATCATAAAATTTCAAAACATCTCAAGATCTACTTCAACACATATGGTACAATAAAGATTTTTACTCAGTTACATAGGCCATCATTTTCTTTGACATATACTAGCAGAAGCCACAAGATTTCTTATTCAACTGACATACTAAAATGTAATACAAAATATACTTTGATAACAAACAGAATCATTTGTAAACACTGCAAGCTGGAGGCAGCACTGACGGTGTGGCATCTTCTGTAGCATCTTAATGCACTCCTGTGCGTCAAAAAGAGCAGAATGTGGACACAAATGCAACAAAAAGTGTGACCACCCAGGGAGCAAATTTCTAATAGAAAAGCAAAGCTGTTCTAAATCACAGATAGTAAAAATATAGTGATTCCTATTTTTGGATTACAACACACAAGTGACACTTCCTAATAGTTTTGCTAGATGAAAGCAAAACTTCACTAAATTACAAAGTCATCTAGGGCTGGCTTCTCCAAGAGGATGATAAAAATAAATTATCCAGTTCTATCTAAAGAGATTCAAAATGATTATAGAATAAAGATATATTTATGAAATTAGAGAGCACGTATTACCCATACATATAAATTTAAAGTCACTGCATACAAAGTTTTAAAATACACAGTATTGTAACCAAAGGGTGTGAAAGAGAAGAAGAGTGGTCCTTAGACCCACCCCAAACTCCATAGGACAGTGGTGGTGTGAAGTAATGTAAACGAAGCATAAAACTTGTTTTTCTTATGTATTACTTCCAATAAAAGCTGTGGTCATCTCCTACCACTTCATCTAAATGAAAAAATATACCTTCCTAGGTTCCATTCTGTTCCCAGGGAATCTAAAACATTTTAAGCTTGGAGGACCTGTCCAAAGCATCCCTAAACCTGAATGGATTATTTTAGCAGACTGGACACAGTACAGAGGGATCATCTCTTTTCTTTTCCCTAGAAATTTAATGGCCTCTGAAGCTACAGTTCAATTTTCTTTGAGGATTCTTTATTATTATTGTTTTTATTCTTTAAGGATTCTGTTATCAACATTTCATTGCATGAACTCTGTTTACAGCATAAGATTAAAATGCTGGCCTCAAATTTTAATTTGCATTTATTGTATTTAAATAAATATTTAAATTTATTATATCTTAAAACAAAAAGATAAATGTTTTGCCATCAGAGAAGCTTTGTTCAAAAACTTTATTTCAGTTACCTGTTTTACTATTCATAATTGTTGAGAATTTTAGACATTTAGTGACTTCATCTTTAATCTGTAACTAAGTTTCTTACCTTTTAAATGATGTATGTCTGCCATCTGATATGATATGTTGCTCTGTAGTTTAACCTGAAAAAAATTTAGTTCTCATTTTAGTAAAGAATATATAACTCTGCTCATACTTACATTTTTCCTCACATTCATTTTGAGCTTGATCATAAATGCAAAAGATTCTTACAGTATCAATATGTATACCATCACTTTCCAAAAGATTAGATAAATTCTGATTTTGTAATACTCATTTTAAATTTGCACAAGAATATTAATTTTACTTAATATATAGTGTAACAACTTTCAAAAGTTTTAAACTTTCAGTTGAATATTGCTTAATGGTATGGCTTTTTCCCAAAATCTAACCAGAAGAGACCTCTTACTAACTCTGTATTTAAATAGAATTGTTTGAATCAATTAATGTCAATTCAAAAGTAATTAATGCTTATCAAGCTTCCATAGAATAACAGATATTACATAGGATTCACTGCTGTGGTCACTGTATTCTAGAATAGACTACTGCTATGTTTTGGATGACAGAAAATGTTGTTCTAAGCCAGGGGTGGGCAAACGATGGCCTATAAGCCAAAGGATGGCTAGCTAAGGATGGTTTTTACATTTAATTTTTTTAATCTTTCAATTACACTTGACATTCAATATTATATTAGTTTCAGGTGTAAAATATAGTGATCGGGCATTTACATGACTTACAACTTAATCTCCCATAGGAGGCTTTATATTTTTAAACAGAAGGTAAAAAAATCAAAAGAAGAGTAAAATTTCATGAATTATATGAAATTCAAATTTCAGTGTCTATAAAGTCTGAATGGACACAGCCACATCCATTCACTTATATATTGTCTATGGCTGCTTTGTACATACAGTGATTGTGACAAAGACCATATGGCCTACAGAGCCTAAAGTTTTTACTATCTGGCCCTTAACAGAAAAAGTCTGCCAACCCCTGGTCTAAACTAACAGAATTTCAAGAGAGAGAAAAATATACATGTGGTCTGTCCAGAAAGTGTCCAGCCATGCAATATGAAGAATAGAGACATTGACTGAAGCAGATATAAGAAACATAGCACATAGGACAATGTTTCATGCCAAGATCCTGCGTCAAAATCTTGGACACAGTAGTTTTTGGAATCCCCAGGTCAGCTTCTGGTTGTCCCACTGTCAGTCACTGATCTTTGTTGATTGCAGCCCATACACATTCAACATTCTCAGGTGTTCTGCTTGTTGCAGGCCTTCCAGAACGTGGCTCACTTTCAACAAATTCTAGACTATCTTTGAAGTGTTTATGCCACTTTTATTTGCTCTGCACTCATTGCAGCCTTCTAAATCATCCAAATGAATAGTTTCTCCAGAGGAATGTTCAAGCTTAACATAAAATTTGATACAAATTCATTGCTCTACTTGCTCAGTCATTTTGAATGCAATGGCCACACATGACACACGCTCACTCAATGGCGTCTACTGCCCTCACTGACTAGTACAGTGAAGGCATCATTGTTCACACATGTGCATTCCAGTCCACTTTCCTTGACTGCCAGGTTACATCAATGTCATGCTAACTGTTCTTGTGACACTAACAATGGCTGGACGTCTTACGAACAGACCTCGTATTCGAGAGCTATCAAAGGGGAAGAATGGTCTTGCTGATTAATCAGATATAGGAATAAAAGAAGAAACATCAAGGATGATATTTACATTTCTAAATCAGGGGGGCTAGATGAATAAGATTACAATATTCCTAATACGGAAACACAGGAGAAACAGATTTGGAGTGGAAGGGAGAAGTATAGAGATGATTTTTTCAAATTTGAACCTGTTGAACATGAGGCACTTGTGATATACCCAACAAGAGATCTTCAGTAGGAAGATGGATAAGTAGGTCTGAAGCTCAGGCATTAATTTAGGAGTCATTAGCATAAAAATGGCAATTAAAACCAAGGAAATGAGATTATTGATGCAAAGGTGCAGAGGCAGCAGGAAAAAACTAACACCAACAGCTATAAGATCAGTTAATCAATAAGTATGCTCTCTAATAACTTCTAATTAGCCTACTTTCCCATTTCCTTTATTTTCATGATCAATTTTTTTTTGCATTTTTGCTCCTCCAAAAAACACAACCATACTTTATTCTTGTTTTAAACAAATTTATATTATTTTGTTTTTTACCCATTTTTATGAGGCTATTCCAGCTTCTCTGTACTTTTCCCCCTGCATTCTTTATTCTAAACATGCTTTTGAAATTGCTAGAGAGATGGTATCCTTGAATACAAGGCTATGAGTGGCCTCAGTTTTCCTGGACTGTTTTTGTTATATCCTCACACACTTATAAATTCTTTTAATGGAGGAGAGAAAACTCAATCTACAGACTACAAAAATAAAAAAAGGATTATATGGACAGAACTGCTTTATTCTTATGACTTTTATTTTCTTTTTAATCTTCTTTATTGAGAATGGAGACACCAATACCCACGGCTCATACATAAAATCCTCACATTTCAAAAGGTGGTCTGGAACAATATATTTTACAGGGTGTTAAAAGAACATAGCATATTTCAGTAAAAGCCTTTTATTAATCCAAGTATAATGAACTTATTTCCCACCCCATTCCTTTGCCATAAAGGATTTTTCAGTTAGTTTCTCAGAACCCCTCAAAGCATATTGTTCTCTTGGCATCTCATGTTCTCTATTATTCCTGTCAATCTCTCCAACAGGATTCTCAGAAAAACTTTATAATCAGTATTTAGTATTATCAGCAGGTACCATTTCCCAATTTCTCTCACATCCTATTAACACTAGTTTCATTGTACTAGTTAGTTACCTCACCTTCCACATACGCCTTTGAACAGAGGTGCCAAGGATTTGCTTGAAGATGCCACAGAGCCTAGCTGGCAGATAATTAAACCCAGAAGTACTCTTTCAGCTATAGTAATCTTATTATGTTGCTCAATTTTAGAATCTAGATGTCTGCTACTAAATTATCTAAATATCTTTTCTGACACTGCAATATTACAGGCATCTGATCCCTTTTCTCCGCACACGTATACCCCACCCCCAAGTTCTTATCTAGCTTCTAAAATGGTTTAATAAAGAATTCTTCTAACATTCAATGTTGTCCTTTTAAGGACATCTGAATGTGGTTTCACTTACCATGACACTTACTGACATGTAAAAACAACAGCTTAATTTTGGCTTTAATCTTATGTTTTCTACGATCTTGAGTCTGTTTATAAAGACTTCTCCCATTTGGTTTCTAATTTTTAACATTTGCTCCAATTTCTTCAAGTTTGTGTTTTATTTCTTTGCATTAATCATTTCTGCATATAGATAGGTCTCTTTAGTTCTTTAACTCCTTTGACTTTAACTCTTTTCTCTTCTTTTAATACTTTTACCATCTTATGACCTTCAAAAGGAAGCTTGGCTTGCCTTCTGATTATTCCTTCTCATAGTCTGAATTTCCTTGTGTCCTAACAGAAGTTTGTTCATCTTCTAAATGACTCTGCCAAAACTCAGTCATTAAGAAATCAGAGTTCTTACTATACCACGATTGGAAAGAAAGACATTTCGCTTTGCCACATACACTCTCTGCTGAACTGACAATGCTATATGAATATTTTCTTTCTTTTTATTTCTAACTATATTCCAGGCAGGTAACAGTACATAAATTCTAAGAATTATTTAATCCTTATTTTATAAAAGGATTCTCACGGTCTGGTTTCATAGGTCCCTTTTTGGTTACTTTCAGACTTTTCCCAAAATATCCTTATTTACAATATGCAAGAAAGATACCATGTAATTACTTTATTTTCCCTTTCAAATTCCCTTTAGGATGAGGGGTAGATGTGGATGAATAGACATGAACAGATAAGTAGACAGACAGACAGACATATACATTCCCAAACAGTCTCATTTTGCCTAATTTATAATTTACATCTATGGTCAGATAGACTTCAACCTAGATTCGAATACTGGGTTGTCCAAAAAGTCCATTACATTTTTTCTATACCAGGTCTCTAGTAAGTGCTTAGTTGTCTTTAACTTTGTTGGAAACAATTTTGTAAGATTTTATTGTGACAGCTGTTGTATCAGTGTGTGTTAAAACAAAATTTACCAAAATTGGTGAATTTTTGTGTAGCCATTTTAATACTGAAGATGGAATAAGATAACAAAACATTTTTGGTATATTATGCTTTATTATTTCAAACAAGGTAAAAACACAACTGAAATGCAAAAAAAGATTTGTGCAGTGTTCGGGGAAGGTGCTGTGACTGATCAAACATGTCAAAAGTGGTTTGCAAAGATTCTGGGTACTACTGACATTTTAGCCAAATAATCCTTTTACGCATTGGAAGATGTTTAGCGGCACCCCTGGCCTTTACGCACTAGAAGCCAACAGCAGGAGATAGCCAACATACTCAAAATATCCAAATCAATAAAGTTACTGGTGAAAATGAAAAATGTATCTTTTATTTTATGGAAAAAACTAAACAGACTTTTTGGCCAACCCAATATATCCTCAAAAAACCCATAGTACTCAAAATGCCTTGCCTGGTCCCAGAGTTTACTGGGAAGAGCTTCATATTCAGTCCTTTCAAAAATAAAACATTCTGTTTTCACATACAGTCTTACTTTCTTTTAAATCCTCATCTGAGAATATGTTTATTGATTTTAGAGAGAGAGGATGGGGAGAGAGGGAGAGAGAGGGGGAGTGAGGGAGAGGGAGAGGAGGAGTGAGGAAGAGAGAAAGAAACATCAATGTGAGAGAGAAACATGAATTGGTTGCCTTTTATACATGCCCCAAATGGGGATCAAACCCACAACCTAGGAATGTGCCATGACCAGAATTGAAAGAGCAACTTTTTTTTTCAAATTTTTTTATTTAATTATTTTTCAAGTACAGTTTTCTGTCTATTATTCCCATCCCATCCCAACCCCATGCTCCCCCCTCCCTCCCATTTCCACCCTTCTCAGTTGTTGTCCATGTATCCTTTATGTATGTTCCCCTAAATCCCTCCCCTATTTCCCCTGAAATTCTCTCCCCTCTCCTCTCTGGTCACTGTCAGCCTGTTCTCTATTTCAGTGTCTGGTTATATTTTGCTTGCTTGTTTGTTTTGTTGTTTAGCTTCCTGTTAAAGGTGAGATCATATGGTATTTGTCCTTCAACATCTAGCTTATTTCACTCAGCATAATGCTTTCCAGTTCAAACCAGCAATTTTTTGATGCACAGGCCAACACTCTAACCAATTGAGCTACCTGGCCAGGGCACACACAGTCTTCTTTTTTTTTTAAGATTTTCATTTATTTATTTTTAGAGAGCAAAGGAAGGAGAAAGAGGGAGAGAAATATCAGTGTATGGTTGCCTCTCACAGGCCCCCGCACTGGGGACCTGGACCACAACCCAGGCAGGTGCCCTGACTGGGAATGGAACTGGAGACCCTGTGGTTTGCAGGCTGGTGCTCAACCCACTGAGCCACACCAGCCAGGGCACGCAGTCTTATTTTCAATAAGACTTATTTTCAGTAAGATTGTCCCTCTGTTTCATTTCTACCCATAATGTTTATCAGAAATGAGAATTCCATGAGAACAGTAACTGTCTCTCCATCCCTGTGTCCATCCTTAGGCACACTGCCTGACACCAACAAACAACAGATGTTTGCTGAATGATTCCCTAGATTTTATATTCCATACTCTTTGTACTATATAATCTCCTACCTTAAGTTGTACTTTATCCACATTTGTATAATTCTAATTATCCTTAAAGACTTTTTCTGAACTCATTTACTTCCCCTTAATTATCAACTTCATTGCCTTATGCTTTACCTCTCTCCTTCTGTAACACTTACTTCTCTCGGACTTGGAATCCATCTATTATAGCTGATTATCTAAGCTCTCTTTGACCTTTCCCATGTTAATCTCCTAAAATGTGTTTACTATCCTTCCTAAAACCTCTTCTTTTTTAAGTCTTCTAGGCACATGTTCATCTCTCTCTCTCTCTCTTTTTCCCAGTAAAAATAACCTTCTTCTGATATTTTCCTATAGCACTTCCTGCTCATCCACAGGTACTTCATTTATTTTCCTCTAATCTTTTTTCTCCATTACCTAAAACCTAACCTGTATATTTCTACCACCTCTTTCTGAAACTCTTAATGTTTTCCCCATCCTACATAGCTGCTCTGAATTAATTTTGGCAGCTGTTACCATCTCAGTTGCTCTCCTTCTCTTTTCATTCTGGGACCTTGACAATGGCTCAGCTGTGCATGCTTCACTTTCATTATGACCTGCTCTTGGGTAATCAGCACAATGATGACCATGGACCCCAAAGGTTATATATAATTGGCTTTTTCTGGCTCCTTTATCTCCACATCAGATAGATATATTTTTCCTGATTATATCTCATGCTCAGATGATTTCTAGAAACAATTTTGTCTTCTGTAACATAACTGTCAAACCTGGCTGATGTTCAGAATTACCTGGAGAGGTTTAAGAAACATAAATTCTTGCCTCCCCTACTCCACTCCAGTGTGATTCAGTAGTCTGGGAATGGGATAGGAATCTTTTTTTTAAAGTTCAAGTGATTCTGATAAGCAGCCAGGCTTAGCGATTACTCATCTAAAGTATATCTCTGGCTGGCATCTATATCAGCAGAATCAAAATGGAATGTCATTAAAATAACTAATGGGTATTAAATGCTTATTCTGTGCCAGCTCTTGTGCTAAGTATTTTATAAGTGTGACTGTATTTAATTCTCACAATCACCCTGTGAGGTAGGCTGTCCATTTTGCAGATGAGGAAACTGTGTCTTCTATTATATGCCTCCAGTAGATTCTATATATTCTGCCAAGTAGTCTCAGACCAGAGTCTACGTTCATGATCACTGTGTATATACTAGACCAGGTAGGTGACTAACCTTGTTTTCTTAACTACTCTTTCACTGCACACATATTATTCAGTCAACATTCCAAAGACGCATGCAAGTCTTATTGACATGTTAAGATAGTAGTCTCTCCTTAAGGAAGCTTTGGTTGAAACTATACTATTATATTTTTAAAGAATAAGCAAGGTCTTTGGTCTTGGTTGGCTATAATGAATCACCACAAAGTTTTTTATTCACTCATTCATTTTTCTTCAGTCACTTATAAAGCATTTACTGAATATTCACTATATGCTAGGCCTGAGTATACAAAGTATTTAGTCTTGGTCTGTTCAGAAGAATCACAAAGAATCACTACAATGTTGGTTTATTCATTCATTCTGTCACAAGAAAATATTTATGTAGAAAGCCTAGAAATACAGCAACATACAAGGAACAGAAGCGAGGTCTGGGTAAATGGTACACATTTTAGAGTCACCAGCATAACCGAAGTTTTCTGAATAGGATTGCTTAGGAAGCAATGAATAGGATTACTTAGGAAGAGAACAGAAGGAGAGGAGATGAGGATCTCAGACAGAAAACTATGAAATATAACACTTAACAACAAATACAGGTGAAACCAGCAAAGGAGACTAAATACATAGAACTGAGAGACAGAAGAAAAACAGAAGTCTTGGTGTCATGGGAGACAAAAACACACAGTGCTGGGTAAAAATATGATGAGAAGTAGGAAGAGAAAATGCAGATTTGAACAAAGACAATTCTCTTTTCAGGAAATTTGACTGTGAAGGGTAAGAAAGACAAGTAATTTTTAAGTGCTGAGGAGAAAGTATAGATAGATTGAAATAAGAGGACAGTGCAGTAATAATAGTATAAGGTCTTAGAAAAGATGGAGAAAATTGGATACAGAGAACAGAAGACACTGGTCCTTGAAAACAAATAGGAAAGACATATGAGTAGAGATGTGGGTGTGCCTATAGATTTGGCAGTGAAAGCTTTATCAGCTCCTGTGCAATTCTGGACAAGCAGAAGAAAGATCACTTGCTGGGCTGGAGGAAGAAGAAAAGTAGTTTAAATAGGGGTTAAGGAGTGAGGGGAAGTCTGAGAAGGGTAAAAGCTTGAAAGTTGTTGGAACAGGCATGCGGACTAGAGAAATGTAATTTGTAAGAGCCATCCAGGGAATTCTGGCCAAGATGGAGGTATAGGTAGAAACGCTTTGCTTTCTTGCACAACCCAAACAAGAATAACAACCAATTTAAAAGCAATAAACAACCAGAACTGCCAAGAAGTCAAACTGCAAGAAACTCTGACAACCAAAGAGTTAAAGAAACATTCATCCAGACAAGTATGAAGGGAAGAGATGGGCAGCCAGTGGGGAGAGAACACACAGCAAGGTAGCGAACTGCATGGGCTAGGCATGGCTGACTGGGAAATCAAAGATGCAAAACCTCTAGCTGAAAAATACTGTGGGGGCTGCAAAGGCAGGAGAAACCCCCAGTCTCACAGGAGAATTCATTGGAAAGTGGTGCTAGAGTGGAGCAAGTGAGCAGCATTATTCCCTCTCTCATCCTTCCCCCACAGACTGCACCACAACACACCAAAGAGGAGTGTACCACCCTGTTGACTACCTAAGGCTCCACCCCCTTATAACACAACAGATGCACCAAGACAAAGAAATGGAGCCCAAATGAAAGAACCGATCAAAACTCTAGAAAAAGCTAAGTAACAAGGAGACAGACAGCCTTACTGATGCAGAGTCCAAAACACTGGCAATCAGGATGCTCATAGAATTGATTGAGCTCATTCACAAAATGGAGGAAGAAATGAAGGCTGTACAAAGTGAAATAAAAAAAAGTATACAAGGAACCAACAGTGAAAGGAAGGAAACCAGGACTCAAATTAACGATTTAGAACAAAAGGAAAAAAAAAACATCCAACTGAAACAGAATGAAGAAACAAGAATTCAAAAAAAATGAGAATAGGCTTAGGAACCTCTGAGACAACTTTAAGCATTCCAATATCCAAATCATGGGGTGCCAGAAGAGGAAGAGCAAGAAGATGAAAACTTATTTGAAAAAATAATGAAGGCAAATGTCCCCAATCTTGCAAAGGAAATAGAATTCTAGGAAGTCCATAAAGCTCAGAGGGTCCCAAAGAAATTGGACCCAAGGAGAAACACACCAAGGCACATCATAATTACATTACCCAAGATGAAAGATAAGAAGAGAATCTTAAAAGCAGCAGAAGAAAAGGAGACAGTTACCTACAAAGAGTTCCCATTAGACTGTTAGCCGATTTCTCAAAAGAAACCTTGCAGGCAAGAAGGGGCTGGCAAGAAGTATTACAAGTCATGAAAGGCAAGGACCTATATCGAAGATTACTCTATCCAGCAAAGCTATCATTTAGAATGGAAGGGCAGACAAAGTGCTTCTCAGATAAGGTCAAGTTAAAGGAGTTCATCATTACCACGTCCTTATCATATGAAATGTTAACGGGATTTATCTAAGAAAAAGGAAGAAGATCAAAACTATGAACAGTAAGATGACAACGAACTCACAACTATCAATAACTGAACCTAAAAACAAAATGAAAAACTAAGCAAACTACCAAACCACCAGAACAGGAACAGAATCACAGAAATGGAGATCACATGGAGGGTTATCGGTGAGGGAGGGGAAAGGTAGAGGGAATAAGAAGTATAAGTGGTAGACATAAAACAGACAGGGAGAGTTTAAGAATAGTATAGGAAATAGGGAAGCCAAAGAACTTACATGTACAACCCATGAACATGAACTAAGGGGGCCTGGGAAGGCTGGAGGGCCAAAGGGGAGAAAAAATTGGGACAACTGTAATAGCATAATCAATGCAATGTACTTTAAAAAAAAGAAAAGCCAATTCATGTAGCTAATTATGTACCAGTCTGGTTATACAATTTTCTGCAGCTGTGCTTGAAATCAGCATGTAGACTCCTGCTGAACTTCCGGCCAAGATGGAGGTGTAGGTGGAAACACTGTGCCTCCTTCCACAACCAAGTTTAAAGACAACAAAGTTTTAGTAACAAAAACACAAGCAAAACACAGAAAACTGAACTGTATGGAAATCCAACAACAACAACAAACCATTCATCCAGACCAGTAAGAGGGGCAGAGTCAGTGGCTGGCGGAGCAGCTCGGGCAGGAAAAAGCAGCAGGAACAACCCAGGACCGCAGGTGGCAGTTGGCGGATCCCAGACGTGGGTTGGCAACGTGCGGACCTAGTGAGGGCACGAGATGGCTGGCAGACTGAGGTCACACATTCAAGCATGTGCAGCTAAACCAGGCGAAGGAGCGAGCAGTGAGACAGACAACTTGGGCTAGGGCCCCAGCAACGGGAATTAAAGCCTAAAACCACCAACTGGAAAAACTTTCGGGGTCCAGATGCCAGGAGAAGCTCCCAGGCTCACAGAGAGTTTGCTAGAGAGACCCACAGGGACCTGGAGAGTGCACAGGCCCACACACCCAGGAGCCAGCACCAGAGTGGTCCCATTTGCTTGTGGGAAGCAGCAGAGGAGATGGAAATCCGAGAGAGAGGGACAGACACCATTGCCCCTCTCTGACCCCACCCCCACATCCAGCCTCACAACCCAGCAACTGGGTCACCCCATCCTGGTGAACACCTAAGGCTCCGCCCCTCATACATAACAGGTTCGAACAGACCAAAATATGGCTCAAGAAGAAGGAACACCTCAAAGCCCCAGAGCCAATACTTCTAAGCGACCAAGAGAGACAGCCAACCTATCAGAAGCACAGTTCAAAATACTGGTGATCAGGATGCTTACAGAACTGGTTGATTTTAGTCACAAATTAGAGGAACAAATGAAGGCTAAACTAATTGAAATGAATGGAAATGCACAGGAAACCAACAGCCATGAAAAGGAAACTGGAACTCAAATCAAGGGAGTGGACCAGAAGGAAGAAAAAAATGACCAAACAGAAAAGAATGAAGAAACAAGAATTCAAAAAAAATGAGGAGAGGCTTAGAGACCTCCAGGACATCTTTAAACGTTCCAACATCTGAATTATAGGGGTACCAGAAGAAGAAGAGGGAGAGCGACAAGTGGAAAACTTATTTGAACAAATAATAAAGGAGAACTTCCCCAGTCTGGCAAAGGAAATAGACTTCCAGGAAATCCAGGAAGCTCAGAGAGTCCCAAAGAAGTTGGACCCAAGAAGGAACACACCAAGGCACATCATAATTACATTAACTAAGATTAAAATGGAGAAAGAGATAAGGGGACAGTCACCTACAAAGGAGAGCCCATCAGACTGTCAGCAGATTTCTCAAAAGAGACTTTACACACAAGAAGCGTCTGGAAAGAAGTATTCCAAGTCATGAAATCCAAAGACCTACAGCCAAGATTGCTCTATCCAGCAAAACTTTCATTTAGAATGGAAGGACATATAAAGTGCTTCTCAGATAAGGTCAAATTCAAGTTCAACATCACCAAGCCCTTATTATATGAAATGTTAAAGGGACTTATCTAAGAAAAAGAAGATAAAAAATATGAACAGTGAAAGGACAGCAAACTCACAGTTATTAACAATCACACCTAAAACAAAAGCAAACCAAGAGGACAGCTAGATCAGGAACAGAACCATAGAAATGGAGATCACATGGAGGGTTAGCAACAGGGCAGTGGGAGGGAGAGTGGGAGGAGGAGAAGGGGGGAGAAGGTACAGAGAATAAGTAGCATAGATGGTAGGTAGAAAATAGACAGGGGGGAGGGCAAGAATAGTGTGGGAAATATAGAATCTAAAGAACTTGTGACACATAGACATAAACTAAAGGGGGGAGGGGGGAGGGAGTGTGCAGGGGGGAGGGGAATAAAGGGGGGGAATGGGACAACTGTAGTGGCATAATCAATAAAATGTATTAAAAAAGAAAGAAATCAGCATGTAAAGGAGAAGAATCGCAAGAAACTAAACTGAAACAAAAGAACATGAAATCTTCACTCAAATGATTAAAGTAAAGAATGAACAGGGTGGCTGGAAAGGAAGAAGGAAAGGATCAGCAGTTCAGATGAAGTTGAAAAAAGTATAGTTTGTTCAGCAGTTCTGATCTCTTTTTTGAGCTATTCTCCCACAAATATTTAAGTTTGAAGTTCATAATCTTTAAATTTCAAGGACTTGAAATCAGATGATCAAGTTTATGTTACAATAAATTAATAATCAAGGACTTTGGTAGTCGTTATTGTCAGCAAATATTCCTATAATAGTTCTCTTCCCAGGCACTTTGTAGGATTGCCCCTCCCCATTCCTTTGAAGTTGGATTGAAAGAGGGGCAATGAAATGTGAGCAAAATGACATGAACCACTTCCAAGCATAAGCAATTAGGAAGAGCATAGTTCATCACCCTCTCATTCTACCACAGCAACCAATATTTCCAGTGTCATCTTAGTTGGCCCGAATCCCAGAATGAGAAAGATACAGAGCAGTACCTCCTGTCAAGCCACAAGGCATATTTTGGGTGAGTGATAAATTTTAAAGCCAAGTAAGTGGGTGCAGATGGTGGGCTACAAAAGGGAAGGAGAGAATGAGAGGTGTGTAGGAAAAGCAAGTCAGACCTGGAAAGTATGAGAGCAAGAGTCTCCTCCCTATCTGCCACATCCAGCCCATAAGGCATTTCCACTTGCACCTATCACAAAGCCCTGAAACTTGAAATTTAAAAAATCAAAATAATTTCTCCACAAATTAGCAGTCCTTCTCAACTCCCCCACTACTTTCAGTGCCATCGCCAACCTTTTGATTCTGCTGCTTCTCTTCTGCATTCCATTCAACAGCCCATCAATACCTATAACTGCGTACATTCACACCCCATGTAAGTCATGACCAAGTCCTGCCAATTCTTCTTTTTCAATTTCTCTCAGATCTGACTCTTAACTCTTTTTATGTTCATGGCAACCACCTTGATCTACATGGACTACTCTGGTCTAGCTGTGCTGGAATTTAAGCTCCATAAGAACAGAGATCTTATTTGTTCACTCACTCCCATAATACCCTGACACACTGCAGGCACTCAACATGAGGAAATTTCCAAACAGTAGTGAGAAACATCTTTGCAAAAACTTTTTCTCCATCAAGTCTTTCTTCTAGTCAAGATCCGGTGATTGACTACTTTATACCATAGTGCAGAATCTAAAACTCTTCTACCGAGCATTTAATGCCTTCCATAAAGTGGGCACCATTTGCTCTATCCAGTTATCAGAAATGGTCTCCTTGACATAGTCAAGGCAGTTCTAACCATCTCTAATAATTAAACTACTCTTTACTGTGACCATGTATTGTCAGCAGTGTTTCCTTCCCTTTCCTTTTTACTACTAAAAATTACACTGACACCTTTAGAATCAGAACCAAAACTTAAATTGATTCTACAGGAGTTATGTTAACTTTTATAGATAAAAATTTCATTATATTGACTGTCCCCATCCTTCCAATATGCTCCCAATTTTTTTATGCTATTAGGCTCTAGTCACACCTTCCACCTCGAGGTCTCCTCTAATTTAGTCATGTCCCAGGATCTCATGCCAAGACTATCCACCAATGTTGCCAAATCTTGTTTTAGATCCTGAAGATGCCTTTAATTTTTTCCTATGTTAATTTATTCAGTATGTATTTACTTTGCACAAGTCACTGCTCTAAGCACTGGGGATATTGCAAATTACAAAAACAAAAATCCTGCTCTCCTATGAGGCTGGGCATATAATAAGTCATACAATATATTAAAAACTAGTAAGTGCTGGAGAAAATACAGTAGAGATGGAAAAGAGAGGAAAGCCTCAACAAAAAGACGTCATTTGAGCAGACTTGTAAGAGTGAGAATTAACATGCGGCTAACTGGGGAAGTGTCCTAGCCAAAGGGTACAGCCAGTGCAAAAGTCCTATCATAGGAGAATGACTTATGTTCAAGGAACATCAAAGAGGTCAGTGTAGTGTTAATCAAGGAGCAAAAAGAAGGGTAGTAAGAAATGAGGTTAGATAACTGTGAGGGAAGAAAATGGTATAGAGCCTGTTGGTTTTTTCCTGCAATTGAGAGTGTTTGGAGTATACTCTCCAAATACTGGAGCCACTGGAGTACTTTGGACAGATAAGAAACATGATGTAATTGGCATTTGAACACAATGTTGTGCTGAAAATGGATTGAAGTGGGAGTAAGGACAGAAGAAAAGAGGCCAATTATTGAAGTGAGAGTAAGGACAGATGAAAGGAGGCCAATTACACTACCATCAATAATCTAAGCAAGAGATGGTAGAAATTTAGACCAGGATGGTAGTAATCAGGGTAGGGAGAAGTGTTTGTATTCTGGATATATTTTAACTGAGTCAGGATCTGCTAATAAACTGGATATGGGGGTAAGAAGAAAAGAGACAAAAATGACTACAAAGTTTCTGGCCTGAGGAATTGATAGGAAGGAGTTGCCATTAACTGAGTTAGGGAAGACTGTGAACAGAAGTTTTGGGGAGGGGAAAGATCACAGAGGAGTTTGGCGTTGGATAGGTTAAGTCCAAAACCATATTTGCCATCCAAGAGTAGATGATGAACAGGGAATTGGATAGCAAGCCTGGAATTCAAGGAAATAGTCTGAGCAAAAGACAGAAATTTGGAAATTATCACTGTATAAATATTTAAAGAGGTAGCTGGGATTGAGTGTAAAGAAGAGGTCCAAGGACTAAACCTTGAAGCATTCTATTTGAGGATGAACCTTCTAGAAAAGAATAAGAAGGAACAGCTAGTGAGGTAGAAGAAAAGATAGCTACCATTTCCCAAGAGCCAAAATGAAAAATTTGTTTCGGGGAGGAGGAAGTCAAATTCTGCTCATAAGTGAAGCAAGTTGATAACTCAGTATTGACAGGTGGACTTAGCAACACTGAAATCGCTGGTACCTTGAAAAGGACAGTTGGTTGTGTGCTGGGAGCAAAAGCCTGGTTACAGTGTATTTAAGGGAATGTGTTTAAGCTATTCTCAACATAGACTATCAGGGGAATTTACTTTTCAATAAAAATCATTCTACCAAAGGCCAAAATAGGGTCGCAGCTTACTTCCTGTGAAAGTTAACTCTACTGATCACACTCATTACTACCAAATAGAAAACTTGATGATAGAGTCACCCCTCAGTCTTCTGATACTAATTTTCCCTGTACTGGAAAGGCTGCTTCAGTTTTCATCACACAGAGTGCGGATATGTTCTAGAGTTTCTAAGGGTTCCAATTTAATATAGTTTTGTTCTGTTAGTAAAGGGGAATCCTTACATGTGCAATTATTTTATGCCACTATAAGAGTTTCTATATTAAAATCTTTTCTCAAACCAAAAATAATTGTTTTCAGACAGGGGCTGGGGAGAGTGGAAAGGAGAGTTTTGTTCAATGGGTACAGAATCTCAGTTTTGCAAGCTGAAAAAGTTTTAGAGCTCTTTATACAATAATATGCATACAGCAAACATTACAATTAAAAATGGTTAAGACAGTAAATTTTATGTTATGTGTTTTTACCGCCATCTTTTAAAAATTCTTTCAGCCCTGGCTGGTGTAGCTCAGTGGATTGAGTGCGGGCCTGCAAACCAGAGGATCGGGGTTCGATTCCCAGTCAGGGCACATGCCTGGGTTGCAAGCCAGTTCCTAGCAGGGGACGCACGAGAGGCAACCATACATTGATATTCTCTCCCTCTCTCCTTCCCTTCCTCTCTAAAGATAAATAAATAAAATCTTTTAAAAAATTCTTTCAGACTATATTCATTTTGAAAAATATGTACACGATGCAGTTAACTCAAATAAATCTCTAACTGAAGGTATTCCACAAGTACATTTGAGGAGTAAATGTTTCTCATTTGGGGAAGGGGCACCACTTAAGGAAGTAAAACTTGTAAAAAGCCCTGGCTGGCGTAGCTCAGTGGATTGAGCGCGGGCCTGCGAACCAGACGATCGCGGTTCAATTCCCAGTCAGGGCACATGCCTGGGTTGCAGGCCGGTTCCTTGCAGGCTAACTACCAGCAGGGGACGCACAAAAAGGCAACCGTACATTGATGTTTCTCTCCCTCTCTCCTTCCCCTCTGAAGATAAATAAATAAATAAAATCTTAAAAAAAAAAAAACTTGTAAAAAAACTTTCCCTACTAAGATATAAAATAGTTTCCTCCAGGAAAGGCAAGAGATACTATATATATAGTTAGTGCAGAAGGGTCATTTATAAGTAGAATGTACATAAGCACAAAACCATCTTATATGGAAAGTTTTTATCCATATTCTTTAGTAACATACTCTTTCAAGTTTTTTTCTAGATCTTTTTAGTGGGTTCTATAGTAACTGCTCTTTCCTCCCTTGATTTTATTTGTTCTTCTCTGGATCTTTCCTAAACTTACATCATGTAATGAAAACTGAACAAAGCACTGCAGGTAAGAAAAGACTATAATTATGTAAAGGCCTAATGGCACAGTGTTTAAAAGAACAGGCACTAAGGTTAAATTGCCTGGGTCTGAATTCAGAATCCTTGACTTATTAGCTCTATAACCTTGGCATACTGCTTAACTTCTCTTAAGCTTCAGTTTCCTCATCTGTAAAATAAGAGTATTATCTGTCTCACAGGGTTGTTAAAAGGATTATATCTGAGATAAACAAATCCAATAGTGCCTGGCACAAAGTTAAGTGCTGCATAAATGTAAGTTGTTGTGGTAGTTGTTGTCATTATCATTTAAAAGGGTTGTTTTAAACTTAGGCCCATAGTTCTTACCTAAACTTCTGCAGTAATATTATTTCCTCACTGATCTTGGCTTCAATTTTCTTTTCGCTACAATTACCCTCCATACTATGCCCATAATTACCTTTTCAAAATAAAAATTTGACTATATTGGCAATGGTTTCTTAAATATGACACCAAAAACATGGTCAACAAATGAAAAAATATATAAAATTGGATTTCATCAAAATAAAAACTTTTGTTCATCAAAGGACACTATGGATAGAGTGAAAAGACAACCCACTGGGCCAGGAGAAAATATTTGCAAATCATATATCTGATAAGGGTTTATATCTAGAATAAGTAAAGAAATGCTACAACTTAACAAAACAAACAATCCAATTCAAAGATGGGCAAAGATCTTGAAGAAACATCTCTCCAAAGGAGATAAAAAACCGGCCAAGGGGCACATGAAAACATATTCAACATCATTAGTCATCAGAGAAATGCAAATCAAAATCACAGTGGTATACAACCTCACACCTACTAGGAAGGCTATTATAAACAAACAAACAAACAAACAAAACAAGGAATGATGACAAGGATATGGAGAAACTGGAACTCTTATGCATTGCTGGTGGGAATGTAAAATGGTACAGCCACTATGAAAAACAAGTTTTACAGTTTCAAACAGAATTGCCATGTGACCTGACAATTCCACTCCTAGATACATACCCCAAATAAATAAAAACAGAGACTTAAACAGATCTCTGTAAATGAATATTCAAAGGAGTGTTATTCATAAAAGCCAAAAGTTGGAAACAAGTGTCTGTCAATATATGAATGAATAAACAGAATGTAGTATATTCTATACAATGCAGTATTATTTAGCCATAAAGAGCAAGTTCTGATACATGTTACAACACGTAGAAATCTTGAAAACATGCTAAGTCAGATACAAAAGGACAAATAGATATGATCCCACTTATATGAAATATCTAGAGTGGACAAGTTCATAGAAACAAAAAGTAGAATAGAGAGGTTAGCAGGGGATGAGGGAGGGAGACAGTTATTGCCAATGGGTACAGAGTTTTTGTTTGAGATGATTAAAAAAAGTTCTCTATATGGATAGTGGTGATAATTATGTAGCATTGTAAACGTAGTTAATGCCATTGAATTGTAAACTTAAAAGTGATTAAAATAATAAACTTTATGTTGTTACAACTTTACAATAGAAAACAGTAATAGTCTAGCCCCACATATCTTTATCGGTAGCAGCAAACTCCCTTCCCTCTCACCACCAGTGAAGGTACAAACATACTTTCAAGCTTCCCTAAATTACCTTATCATCCTCCTGTCCCAACCCCTTTCTAAGTCTGGTAAACTACTCTTCATCCATTGAGATTCATCTTTAGTGAATCCTTTCTTTTCTGACTTACCTCAAGCAGTTAATTAACTGTTCTTTTGTACTTACAAGTCTTTTCACAAATAATTCTACTACAGCATTTAATCATGCATTATATTAGATTGACCAAAAAGTCCATTTAGTTTTTTCCATAAAATAAAAGACATATTTTTCATTTTCACCAATAACTTTATTGACTTGGATATTTTGAGTATGTTGTTTATCTCCCACTACTGGCTTCTAGTGGGTAGAGCCCAGGGGTGCTGCTAAACATCTTTCAATGCATAAGACAGCCCCACAGCAAATAATTATTTGATTAAAATGTCAATAGTGTTAAGCAACTTCGAAAACCACTTTTGACACATTTGATCAGTCATAGCACCTTCTCCATACACTGCACATCTTTTTTGCATTATAGTGTGTTTTATCTTTCTTCAAATAATAAAGCATAATACGCCAAAAATGTTGTGTATCTTTTTTTTTAATTCACGCTGATATGACAGCTGTCACAATACAATCTAACAAAATTGTTTCGAATGATATTAAAGACAACTAAGCACTACTAGAAAATGTAATAGACTTTTTGGACAACCCCAAAGATTATTTCTCTATATGTTTCCCTATTAGATCCAGTTCCTTGAGGACAAGTATTAAATCTTATCATCTTTCTATCTCTAGCATGTAGAACATGGTAAATATTCAACTTTCTCAAATAAATGTCTTATGCATATACTGTGCTTTGAAAGGTAATAAAGCACTATATCAGTAAAAGACTTATTTCATTTTAACCTTTGTGAACTTATTTCAAATTAGTTTCCAGCTTATGAAATAAGCCCCTGATGCTATGTGACATATAAGATAACTCATCTTTTTTCATTATAATACCGCTAAACTAGTCCCAGGGCTTTCTTCATTTAATTGTTAAATTGAATCAAAAATATTTTTGAGTTTCTAAATGAAGAAAATACTAACTAGATGGTCACTCGTGCATTTCAAAGAAAGGATACATTCTATGTATGCTAGAAAGGTGAGTTGATTCTGAATGTTCTTACATCACAATATTTTTATTATGTTTTTCAGAAAAGTAGGATAACCAGGTATATGGATAGTATCTGTGGTAACCCTAGCAGATACTTACGCATACTCTGGTTAAGATCCAGTGCAACCTGCTGAATCAATCAATCATCAAATATTTACTGAGTCCACTCACAGCACATAATGCCAAATATGCAAGTGTTTACAGAGTTTAGAGTAGATTTTTGTAGTCAAGAAATTCACAAAAGTAAGGTAGAAGACATGAAAAAAGTGGATCCACTATATATGTGCAGATATGGTCATTCACTCAACAATTTTTAACCAGGTATAAACCAGGTACTCAAAACATATGCCAGGAATGGTGGGAATACAAAGATTAATAGAATATACAGCTCTGCCTGGCTCACAATCTAGTTATGGAGAAATAATTAAAAATAAATAATTACAGTAATTAACATTGGCAACTCTTCCTCAAAACTCTTTTCCCCTGGCCTACATGATACCACAGTACCAGCTTTTTCTTTATTCTCTAGCTACTCGTCCTCAGTTATTCAAACCTGCTCCTCCTCTACTACCGTTATAAAGTCTCTGCAACATATAAGCATCTCATTCTAAACCTAGGCCATTCCTATGACTTCAACAACTATTACAGATAAATCCATTCTTAGTCATTTCTGCTGAGTTCCAGACAGTTATTTCCAACTGCCTAGTTGTTATTTTATAGATTCCTCAAACTCAACTTACCTAAAACTGTGCACTTCTCAAGCTAACTTCTTTCTTTTTTAAAAAAAATATTTTATTTATTTATTTTTAGAGAGAGGGGACAGGAAGGAGGAGGAGAGGAAGAGAAACATCCATGTGTGGTTGCCTCTCATATGTCCCCCACTGGGGACCTGGCCTGCAACCCAGGCATGTGCCCTGACTGGGGATCAAACCAGCGACCCTTTGCTTCACAGGCCTGTGCTCAATCCACTGAGCTACACTAGCCAGGGCTCAAGCTAACTTCTAATCTAAGGTTCCTTCCTGAGGTCACAGCACCACCATGGGCTGGGTTGCACAAAGCAGTATCAAGGGATTTATCTTTGACTCTCCATCACCCATTAAATGTACTACAGAATATTGTTAATTCTATTTCTCCCTATTTCTGTTCCTTAAATGACCCAGTGTTTCTCCATCAAGGTGCTACTAGCATTTGGAGCAAGAGAGTTCTTCAAAGTTGAGATGCTCTCCTGAAATACAGAACCTCTAGCCTTCCAGGATCCATGTCTAAATGTCATTGACACTCTCCAGTCATTAGAACTAATCCAAATCCCTTCCTGAGGCTGGTATTGGCCAGGTTAAGAATTATACTGTGCTTAGTTGAAGACTCCATAATCTTTTATCAGCACTATTAAAACAATTTTTTAAATAAAAACCTTATAAGTAATTCTTTTCCTACACCAACCTTTTCTTCCCTCCAATCATTTTTCTATTTTATAGCCAAAGTAATGTTTTAAGCTCAATTTGATCAAGTAACTCCTCTATTTAAAACTCTGATGTTTCTGATATTAGGAGAAACCATTTAGTCTTTCGCCATTAAGAATAATGTTAGTGGACAAGATGGCAGTGTGGGCAAACACAGCTCACCACCTCTTACAACCATATCAAAAGCACAAATAAACTATGGAACAACCAGCATTCAGAACCATGAGAAACTGAACGAATGGAAGTCCTACAACTACAGAATTACAGAAGAAACCACACTGACAATGGTAGGAGGGTGGTGACATGGAACATGCTGATCCCACATCTACATGTGATGGATAAAAATCAAGAGCGATAGCTCAGCAGCCAGCAGTCCCAAACTAGGCCCCCCACCCAGAGTTCTAGTGCCAGGAAGGTCAGTCTCCGTAACTTCAACCAGCAGGGACTGAGACTGTGGAAGACAGAAAATGCTAGAATCTCAGGCAATTCCTCTTAAAGGACTCACGCAGAGACTTACTCAGTCTCATTTTCTCTAAGCTTCAGTACTAGGGCAGCAAATTGAAAGGCATGAGAGACATATGGAGAGAACTGAATTGTCAGGCATCAAGGCAAGAGCTAAGGGCAGCATTCTCCTAGACAAACAAGGCTGGCAGAGGCCTTGTTTCTTTTCTGAGCCCTACCCCGCCAGAGACACAGAGCCAGCAGGCAGGCACTATTACTGAGACTCCATCAACCTGGCTCACACTGTTTGCCCCAACCTGGTGATTCCCTGAGGCCCTGTCCCACCCAACTTTCAGCACCCCCAAGCTGTTCCCAGTGCCTTTTCCATATGAATAGCTCGTCTTGGACCATGCTTCAGACTCTCCTAAATTCTCTCAAACATATGGCATCTGGCTTTATCAAGCCCCTTATCTCTTGCTAAGTGGCCCCAGGCCCAGCACTAATAGCAGCTGGCCCTAGTTCACAACTTGGCCTTTCCTGGGCATATTTAAGCCCAGCAAAGTAGCATCCATCTGCAGATCGTTTTGTAGCTAATTCTGTGTGACCTTAGACAGAATACAGGTGGTAGCTGACTTTGGACATGACAACAGCAATCAATGCTCAACTACAAGAGAAGGGTGTACTCAACCCACACAGTAAGTACCCATCTTGGATAATAGGGGAGGATGTGCCAAAGAACCCTACAGGATACCTACTACACTAAGCCACTCTATCAAGCCAGGGAGATATAGTAACTTTACCTGATACATAGAAACAAACACAGGGAGGCTGCCAAAATGAGGACACAAAGAAATATAGCCCAAATGAAAGAACAGAACAAAACTCCAGAAAAGAAGTTAAACAAAATAGAGAAAAGTAATCTATCAGATTCAGAGTTCAAAACACCATTTATAAGGGTACTCAAAGAACTTAGTGAGGACCTCAACAGCGTAAAAAAGATCCAGCAAGAAACAAAGGACATGCTAATTGAAATAAAGAACAATCTACAGGAAATCAACAGTAGAGTGGATGAAGCTGAGAGTCAAATCAGCAATTTGGAAAATAAGAAAGCAAAAACCAACCAATCAGAACAGCAAGAAGAAAAAGAATCCAAAAAAAAAAAAAAACAAAGATAGTGCAAGGAGCCTCTGGAACAACTTCAAGCATACCAACATTCTCATCAAAGAAGTGTCAGGTGGAGGAGGAAAATGGCAAGAAAATCTATTTGAAAAAAGTAATGAAAGAAAACTTCCCAAACTTGGAGAAGGAAACAGACATACAAGTCCAGGAAGTACAGAGAGTCCCAAAACAAGATGGATACAAAGAGGCCCACATCAAGACACATCATAATTAAAATGCCAAAGGTTAAATACAAAGAATCTTAAAACCAGCCAAAGGAAAGCCATTAGTTGCCTACAAAGGAGCTCCCACAAGACTGTCAGTAGATTTCTCAAAAGAAACTCTGCAGGCTAGGAGGGATTGGCAAGAAACATTCAAAGAGATGAAAAGCAAAATTATTCTGCCCAGCAAAACTATCACTTAGAATTGGAGGACAGATAAAGAGCTTCTCAGACAAGAAAATGCTAAAGGAGTTCTTCACCACTAAATCAGAATATATGACATGTTAAAAGGTCTTCCTGAAGATCAAAAATATGAACAATAAAATGGCAATAAATACACATCAACAACTGAATCAAAAAAAATTAGCTAAGCAAACAAACAGAACAGAAAGAGAATCATAGGTACAGAGAATGTTTTGATGGTTGCCAGATGGGAGGGGGCATATGGGATGGGTGAAAAAGGTGAAGGGATTAAGAAGTACAAATTGGTAGCTCAGTGGATTGAGCGAGGGCCTGCGAACCAGAGGATTGCGGTTCGATTCCCAGTCAGGGCACATGCCTGGGTTGCAGGCCAGTTCCCTGCAGGCCAACTCCCAGCAGGGAACGCACGAAAGGCAACCATACATTGATGTTTCTCTCCCGCTCCTTCCCCTCTAAAGATAAAAAAAAAAAAGTACAAATTGGTAGTTACAGAATAGTCATGGGGATGTAAAATATAGCATAGGAAACAAAGTAGCCAAGGAACATGTATGCGGGACCCATGAACATGGACCACAGTGTGAGTATTGCCTGAGGAAGTGTGAAGGGAGCCATGTGGAGGGCGACAAAAGGGGAAAAATTTGGACAACTATAATAGCATAAACAATAAAATATAAAAAAGAATAATGCTAGCTATGGAGTTTTGATAGCTACCCCTTATGAATTTGAGGAACTTTCCTTCTAGTCCTACTTTGCTGAGTTTTTAAAAAAATCATAAGTAGGTATTAAATATGCCAAATGCTGTTCTACAAGAATATCCGATTTCACTTGTCCAGTACAATATGGCAAGGAAAAATAAAATAAAAAGCATCTAATTGGAAAGGGAGGTAAAAACTGTCTTTATTTTCAGTTCATTTTATTGTGTAAAGAGAATTCTAAGGTATATATATATATATGCACACATATATAAAAATATTTATATAAAATACATATGTCTATACATATTTTTAAAATTCTATTACTAATGTATTTTAGTGGCTATTTTTGGTAGACTCCTTAGAATTCCTTAGATTCCACTAGTACTAGAATAAGTTAGTTCTAGTTCAGGGAAATGATCAATATACAAAAATTAATAGCATTTCTATACACCTGCAAAGAAAAATGGAAGTAAAAATAAAACTCCATTTCTTATAACATCTGATATGTGAAGTATACTTAGTAATAAATATAATGAAATACATGCAAGTCCTAAACCCTGAAAACTATAAAATTTTGCTGCAAGAATTTAAAGACCTAAAAATAGATACACCATGTTCATGGATTAGAACAGTCAATATTAAGATTCAAATCACTACACAATGATTTATAGAATTACTATGGGTTGAATTGTGTATCCAGAAAGCTTTATTGAAATCCTAATCCCCTGGAACCTGTGAATGTGACCTTACTCGTAATAGAGTCATTGATGATGTAATCAAGTTAACATAAAATCATATAAATTAGGGTAGGTCTTATTCCAATATGACTGGCATCGTTGTAAGAAGAGAAAACCGAATGCTACATAAAGGGTAGGTAGGGACGATAACACCATGCAGGCATGAAGACACGAAGACATCCTGGGAAGACAGCCATGGAAGATGGAGACAGAGACTGGAGTTATGCTGCCATAAGCCAAGGAACAACTGAGATTGTCAGAAGCTAGAATTTCCCCCTCCTCAGTAGGAGCATGACCCTGACAACATCTTAATTTTGGACTTCTAATCTCCAAAACTGTGAGATAAGAAATTTCTGTTGTTTTAAGCCATGCAGTTTGTTACAGAAACTTAGGAAACCAATAGACATAGTGAATACTAAAGTTATTTGATTTGCTAATAACTGCTTTTATATAAAAATATGTACTTATATTTTATACATTTTATATTTTAAAATACACACATATATGTAAAATACTGTGTGGCAAATAAAGTTTACTGGAAAGAGCAAGGACTTTTAGAATCAAATAGATCTGAGTTTAGAATTCTGTCTTTCTCCTACCTCTCTTAAGCCTGTTTCTTCATCCATAACATGAGGATTCATGAAATAAAATTCACTTTTTACTTTCATGAAGTAAAAGCTTGTCCAGTACAGAGTTTGATATTAATAATGTTAGTTCCTTTCTTTCCTGGATGCATTGGTATAGTTAATTCTGAGAAGCTTAGTCCCATATTGGTTTTTAATCCACTTTTATTTATTTACTTTTCAATAAGTAAATCCCCGAAGGGTACAGCATTACACAGATTCTGTGTCCAATGGCCTTATCAGAAAGGTGGCTTTGGAATTTAGCACAAACAATTCCACTGTTTCCTTGAGTACAAGTTACCTCTATGACTCTGGTTTTGTTTTGTTTGCCATCAGGAGTCACTGTGTCAATCTTTGCTTTGTATATATAAGCATGTCCCTTGCCTAGAAAGAACTCAGTTTCATCTCAAGCATAAACACCTTCAAGATTAAGAAGAGCTGTGTGCTCCCTCTGGTTCCAGAGACCCTGCTCAGAGCCAGCAAAAATGGCCTTGGACCAGAGCCTTCCAGCCTTCCTTGTATATTTGTCATTATACAAGTCCTATTCCCAAGGCCTATAGGCTCCAAGATGGTGGATAGAGTTGTTTTGCTCTCTCAAAACCCAAATATATTAATTAAATTATCAAAACCATATTGAGCACTTACTGTACTGTGCTAAAAAGATCTTAGAAACATATCCCCACTTTTCCTTTATGTCTCCCTTTCATGTTTTCGTATTTCTCCACTTTCTTTTGCTCCTATAATATGGAACTGAGTAATCCTGGGAAGTTCCATGGTCATAAAGTGAACTGATTCTAGGAAAATGATGGCTTTAGTTATGTAGAGAAAGCAAGCGTAAAAGTACATCTAAGGAGCTTCCTTACACCCACTTGATAGAGGAAAAGAAACAATTGTTTTAGTGTGGCATGGGCTATCTGTCCTCTGAAGTGACAGGGAGTACTTTTTGAACTGTGACTTCATTAAGCAAACAGAACTACATTTTTGTGGATGAAGACCTAAGTTTTTCCCCATTTTAGCTTCTTTCTTGGTAGAGAATTAATGTTTCCTTTGACTTAAAATCCAAGCTTCCCTCTAGGCACAGGATAGGCTTGCAGTGATTACAGTTTCTCACAGGGCTTCATTCACCAGGTCTCTTTCTGATTCCTAATTAACTTTTATCTATTCTTCCCTGGCCAAATAACTCCACTTTGGAATGATGTGGCTTCAGAGCTTTTGATCAGTTGCCTCCCACATCTGATTGTTTCTCCTGTCCCTGCTTCTTGAACTTTCCTCCCTTAGCTTCAATAACAATCATTTTCTCTAATCTATCCCTCTCTCATTCAATGTATATATATAACCTGTGCTGTCATCTTTAACACCAATTTCATTTCTTCATTCATCAGATACATGAGTTTTTACTTTGGGTCAGTTCCTGTGCTACATGTTGTAGATACAGCAGCAAATGAGAGACAGATAACAGTATACAGGATATGGAGCTTATAATCGAGCAGGGAATAGAGAGGAGAACCTATCGCAGTTGAAGGTTTTGGGGAAGACATTCTTGAGAAGGAAAAGGTTAGTCAAGTCCTTTAAAAAGATTAGGCTTTAGTGAGATAAAGAATGAGTGAGAGGTTTGGAGCAATAAGAAGCTTGGGAGAAATAAGAGGGTTCCAAGCATAGGGCATGGTATATTTCAAAGCCCAGAATAGAAAAAGCAGGAGAGTTTGAGGATCTAAAAGTATGTGGATTGGAGGGAGAATATGGGATGTCCTTCAAGAACAAGGCTTGAGTCATATTGAGAAAAGATTTGTGAGCTATGTTAAGGGGAATAGGAAGCACTGATTGGCTCCTCCTCCCCCACTTTCATTGCTATATGTTTTTATTTTTTAACAAGTTTCATTGAAGTACAATTTACATTCAATAGACTGTTCTATTTAAAGTAAATAATTTGTTGATTTTGATAGCTTTAAACACCTGTGTAACCACCACTACAATCAAGATATAACACAATTTAACCTTCTCCCCCTCCCCTCGACCGTTTCCTCTTGTCCCTTTTCATCCCTCCCTGTACCTCTGGCCTCAGAGGTACAACAACTCTTCTGTTTTCTATCATTATAAATTAGTTTGCTTTTTCTAGAATATTACATAAATGAAATCATAAATATGTATTCTTTTATGTTTGGCTTATTCCACACAGAATAATGACTTTGAGATTCATTCATTGTTGAGCATATCAGTAATTCAATCATTTTCATTGCTAAGAAATATTCTGTTATATCCAGTCATATTCTGAATTTATCACAAATTATTTATCCATTCACATGCTGATGGAAATGTAAATTTTTCCAAGGGTTGTGTGTGTGTGTGTTTGAGAGAGAGAGAGAGAGAGAGAGAGAGAGAGAGAGAGACTAGCTACTATGAATATTTGTAAGTCTTGTGTGGTCATGTTTTTATTTCTCTTGGGTAAATACCACTGAGGTGTGAAATGGCTGGATCATATGGTGGGTATATACTTAACTTTATACAAAACCACTAAGCAGTTTTCTAAAGAGAGTAGTATATCATTTCATATACCCACAAGTAATATATAAGAGCTGTAGTTGCTCCACACCCATATTAACAGTTGATATTGTCAATCTTTTTTTTTTTGTTTTTTGTTTTAAAGGTTTTATTTATTTATCTTTAGAGGGGAAGGGAAGGAGAGAGGGAGGGAAATATCAATGTATGGTTGCCTCTGCCGGGGACACACAATGTGTCCTGTGCCCCCTGCCAGGAACTGGCCTGCAACCCAGGCATGTGCCCTGACTGGGAATCGAACTGCGATCCTCTGGTTCACAGGCCTGCGCTCAGTCCGCTGAGCTACAGTGGCCAGGGCTTGATATTGTCAATCTTTTTAATGTTAGTCATTTTAGTGGTTGTGAAGTGGTGTCCCAAGGTGGTTTTAATTTGCATTTTCTTAGTGACTAATGAATGATATTGAGCACCTTTTCATGAGCTTATTTGCCATTCATAAATCTTCTCTGATAAATTGTCTATTCAAATCTTTTGCACATTTTAAAAACTGCGTTGTCTTATTATTGAGTTATAAGAAGTTTATATACAGGGTGAGGCAAAAGTAGGTTGTTCATAGGGAAAATAATACAATAATTAATAATAATGCATGAATAAAGTGTTTTGCATACTTAAAACTGTAAACCTACTTTTGCCCCACCCTGTATATTCTGGTAAAATTCTTCTGTCAGATACATATATTATAAATATTTCTTCCAATCTGTGTCTGGCTTTAAAAAGAATAGTGACTTTTGAGGGGCAAAGTTTTAAATTTTCATAGTCTGATTTATCTTTTTTTTTCTTTACAGTTTAGGCTTTTTGTGCCCTCAAAAAAATCCATGCCTATGTATATTTTCTCCTGTGTTTTCTTCTACAATATTTATAGCTTCATCTTTTACATTTCAGTTCATGGTTCATTTCAAGTTAATTTGGTATATTTTGCAAGATAGCATTTATTGCTCTTTTTTCCCCCATAAAGATATCCAGTTGGCCCTGGCTGGGTGGCTAAGTTGGTTGGAGTGTCATGCCATACACCAAAAGGTTGCAGGTTTGATTCCCAGTCAGGGCACAAACCCTAGGTTGTGGGTTCGATCCTTAGGATGCACACGAGAGGCAATGAATTGACGTTTCTCTCTGTGTCTCTCTGCATGTCTTTCTCTCTCTCAAATCAATAAACATATTCTCAAGTGAGAATTTAAAAAAAAAAAGAGTGCTAGCCAGTGTGACTCAATTGGTTGAAGCATAGTCCCATAGACTGAGGGGTCACAGGTTCAATTCCCGGTCAGGGTACATATCCAGGTTGTGGGTTTGATCCCTGGTTGGGGCGCACATGAGAAGGCAACCAACTGATGTTTCTCTCTCACACTGATGTCTCTCTCTCTCTCTCTCTCTGATTCCCTTCCTCTCTCTCCAAAAGCAAGGGGGAAAAAAGTCCTCATGTGAAGATTATAAATAAATAAATAAATAAATAAATAAATAAGATATCCAGTTGTTTCAAAAAACATTTTTTGGCAGTGTTATAACTTTATTCAACAATCAACAGTTAGTTCTCATTCACATTAACTGTTTGTAGATTTTTGAAAGTGGTGACAGGTACGCAGATGACCAACATACAGAGCTTGTTTGGTGAATCTGAATCTTCACTACATTTTCTGGACAACCAGAACGGGATATGGTATGTAATATTCCTTATTCCTTTGGCCCAGACAGCTTTGTTGAGCCTGGTGTCAATGCACATATCTTGAGTTCCCATCTCCTCCATGGCAAATTTCCAGATCTCTTTGAGTGCATGAGGGGCAAACTTCTTGAAACCCACTCCACACATGCACTTGTGGATGTTGAGGGTGTATTCTCTGGTCACTACCTCGGGTCTCTACATTGCTGACGGCAGAATGGCCCTTCTTCTCGCCACCCTTCTTTTCAGGAGCCATCATGCTGGGCCCAGGTTGGAAAGAAAGAATGCAAGATATTACGGGAAAGGGAAAACAGGGTTCTGTTTCAAAATTTTTTGTTGAAAAAACTTTCCTTTCCAGCAGAATATAGGACTTCCGCCAAGATGAAGGCAGAGGTGGAAACACTGTGCCTTCTCCCACAACCAAGTTTGAATACAACAAAGGTTTAGTAAACAAAGATGCAGCCAAAGAACAGAAAACTGAACTATACAAAAGTCCGACAACAAACTGTTCAACCAGGACCCATAAGAGGGACGGACCACCAGCAGAACAGGGTCAGGCAGGAAGGATCCCCCGACCCAGGCGACCCAGGACCACAGGCAGCCAGGGTAGCATCACGGACCCAGTGAGGGTGCGGGGCAGGCTGAGCGTGGTCACACATTCGTGCGAAGATAAACCAGCAGAGGTGTGAGCAGTGAGACGGACCGCACAGCCCCGGCAGGAGGCGGCAGAGGGGACTGCCATTGATTTCCTTTGACCCCACCCCCCCATACAGCATCACAACCCAGCAACTGAGTTGCCCCGCCCTGGTGAACACCTAGGGCTCTGCTCCTCATACATGACAGGCACGAACTGTCCAAAATATGGCTCAAGAAGAACTCAAAGCCCCAGAGCCAATAACTCTAAGCGACCGAGAAATAGCGAACCTCTCAGATGCACTGTTCAAAACACTGGTGATCAGGATGCTCACAGAACTGGTTGGTTATAGCCACAAGTTAGAGGAACATATGAAGGTTAAACTGATTGAAATGAAGGGAAATGCACAAGAAACCAATAGTGATAGAAAGGAAACTGGGACTCAAATCAATGGAATGGACCAGAAGGAAGAACGAAACATCCAACCAGAAAAGAATAAAGAAACAAGAATTCAAAAAAATGAGGAGAGGCTTAGGAACCTCCAGGACATCTTTAAACGTTACAACATCCGAATTATAGGGGTACCAGAAGGGGAAAAGAAACAGCCACAAGTGGAAAACATATTTGAACAAATAATAAAGAACTTCCCCAGTCTGGCAAAGGAAATAGACTTCCAGGAAATCCAGGAAGCTCAGAGAGTCCCAAAGAAGTTGGACCCAAGAAGGAACACACCAAGGCACATCATAATTACATTACCCGAGATTAAAATGAAGGAGAGAATTCTAGAAGCAGCAAGAGATAAGGGGACAGTCACCTACAAAGGAGTTCCCATCAGGCTGTCAGCGGATTTCTCAAAAGAGACCTTACAGGCAAGAAGGGGCTGGAAAGAAGTATTCCAAGTCATGAAATCCAAAGACCTACAGCCAAGACTGCTTTATCCAGCAAAGCTTTCATTTAGAATGGAAGGACAGATGAAGTGCTTCTCAGATAAGATCAAATTCAAGAAGTTCATCATCACCAAGCCCTTATTATATGAAATGCTAAAGGGACTTATCTAAGAAAAAGAAGATGAAAAATATGAATAGTGAAAGGACAACAAGCTCACAATTATCAACAACCACACCTAAAACAAAAGCAAACCAAGAGGACAGCTAGATCAGGAGCAGAACCATAGAAATGAAGAACACATGGAGGGTTAGCAACAGGGGAGTGGGAGGAGGAGAAGGGGGGAGAAGGTACAGAAAATAGCATAGACAGTAGGTAGAAAATAGATAGGGGGAGGGCAAGAATAGTAGGGGAAATATAGAATCTAATGAACTTGAGACACATGGTCATAAACTAAAGGGGGGGAATGGTGGGGGAGGGGGTGTGCAGGGTGGGGGAGAATGAAGGGGGGGAATAGAACAACAACTGTAATGGTATAATCAATAAAATATATTTTTAAAAAAACCTTTCCTTTCCTTGTTAAACTGCTTTGGTACCTTTGTCAAAAATCAGGTGACCATATAGCCATGGCTCTTATTTTTGCATTCTACTCTCCAGCAATTTATATGCCTATTTTTCATCAATACCACAGCATTCTGATCCTACATCTTCATAGTAAGTTTTGCAATCAGAGAGTTAAGTCCTCGAACTTTGTTCTTCTTTTTTGTAAATTTGGCTATCCTTAGTTATTTACATTTCCATATGTATTTTAGAATCAGCATGTCAGTTTCTACAAAAAAAATAATAAGTCTGCTGGAGTTTCTATTGAATCTTGTATTAGTTTCCTAGGGCTGCCAAAACAGAAGACCACAAACTTGATGCCTTAAAACTACTGAAATTTATTCTCTCACAATTCGGGAGGCTACTATTATGTTGTCTGTAGGGCCATGTTTTTCTCTTGAAGTCCTAAGGGAAGGACCCTTCCTTCCCTCTTTCTTAGCTTCTAGGGTTTGCTGGCAATCCATTGGCTTGCAGATGCATCACTCCCATCAAGGCTTCCAACTTAACATGGCCTTCTTCCCTGTATGTCTTTGTGTATCAGTGTCCAAATTTTCTTCATAAGGATTCAAGACACTGGATTAGGGACCATCCTAATCCAGTAACCCACAACACTGCATCAGCACTGAAGAGTATGAAGAACTCATAGGAAAAAATTTTTAAATATGATCCTTCCTTAAGAAATGTAAAATTGCGTCAGAAAGAGAAGGTTAGCACATAAGTTGCTATTAGTAAAATTGAAGAACAAAATTAATTAGTGTAGCTCAAATAATAAATACAAATTGTGCACAAAGAAGGAAAAGCATACTCTAGGTGAGAAGTCCCAGGGAGCTTCATGGTGGATATAGATCAGATGCTAAAGATTAATACAATCTCTTAGTAGAAAAGACACAGGAAAGAGGTAAGAGGTTAGAAGTAAAATGGCAGGAACAAAGGTACAGAAACAGGAATTAACACGACACAGAAAAGCAGTGGGGAGACAAAATTAAGCAAAACAACCTGTCTGGAATACAGTTTGGGTTAGGAGATAGTGGGAGACAAAGGCAGCAGGAATTCTGACTTGATGAAGTGAATAATGCAGCCACTTTGAAAGTAAGGTTTGATGACTGAAAGAAATAGAGACCAGGGCAGGGGACTAGCTGGGAAGCTACTGCTCTCCTTCCAGTCAATGCTCTCTATTCTGCCATCAGTGATGGGTTTTCCCCCCAATTATTCAATCAATTTCTCAACAGCCTGTTGAATTACTAAATATGAGAAAATGAAGGAACCAAAGATAACCTCAAAATTTCTAACCTCAGTCTTAATAATGGTTGAATGAGCATTATTTAAAGGGACCAAAAAGGTAGCAAAGAGATATAGTTTGAAGAGGAGGTATGAGTTTTGTATGCTTTATGAATAATTTGAGGTAGCAGTTAAAACTAGAACTTAGCCAGATTATGGCAGGTGAGGGAGAGGCAGTAATTATAATGGGCAGCATATTAGAAGAATTGTAGAAGGATGATCCTCAAATTACAGAGGAACAGCCAGGCTTCAGGGTGTTGGCTAAGACAAATATGGGAGGAGTCAACTAAGCCTAATTCGAAATGGACCAGGAAATGGGGGGGGGGGGTAGTTCAGCAAACAGGAACAAAGGGTGAGGCACATAACTGGAGCTGGTACTGGATCTTGGGCAGAAACACAGATAGAGTCTCATTCTGAAGAGAAGGCAGGACAGAAATAAAGAAGTAGCCATGGAAAAATAATGGCTAACAACACTTACGGAACATTTTTTTACTATGTGGTAGGCACTGTTCTAAACATTTTAATGAATTTATTCATATAAACTTCACAAAAATAAGAAAGATAACTATTACTGCCCTCATTTTACAGATGAGCAAACCGAGGCACAGAGAGGTTAAGTAATTTGCCTGAGGTTATATATAAACTGAATGGTGGAGCCAGGACTGAGTCCATAGTAATGAACATCTACTATGTACCAAGGTTTATACATATATAAATTTGGTATGTGTATGAGTATTGTGGACTTACACAAAAACATACACACATACATATACAATCACACACACAAGGATTTTTTTTTAAGTACTAAGCTTCCCATCCTCTTTTCTGGCACATGACCTTTTCCCTATTCATCCAAAGGTATATACTGCCTCAGGGAAGATTACGAACGTTAAAGGGAAAAGAGGTCATTTATACTGTTCAGCTTCAAACCTCAAAAGTGACCTTTTTTTTGCATTTGTAATAAAACAAATATTTTAAGGAGGACTTTTCCTACATTTTAACAGCTCTTTTTATTTATCAAAAGCTTGATTGGCTCACCTGAACCACATAGCTTTAGTATAATATACAGGTAGCTAAAATTCAACTTAGAATGAGAAATGTCCTACATGTAGGAAGCAGAAGAAAGGGCCTTTCTGACGGAGGAATGAAAAAGCAGTGTGTAAGTCATGGATTCCCCTTGTTATGGGCAGAATTATGTTCCTCCAAAATCCACATGTTAAAGTCTCAAACCCTAGTACTTCACAATGTAATCTATTTAGAAATAACATCTTTAAAGAGTTGATTACATTGAAATGAGGCCATTAGAGTGGGGCCCTAATCCAGTATGACCGGTACCCTTAACAGAAGAGGAAAGGGCCCTGGCCAGGTAGCTCAGTTGGTTCTAATGTTATCATGATACTCCAATGTTGTGGGTTTGATACCAGGTCAGGGCACATACAAGAATCATCCAGTGAATGCATAAATAAGTGGAACAACAAACTAATCTTCCTTCTTTCCTTCCTTTCTCTCTCAAAAAATCAATAAATAATTAAATAAAAAATAAATTAAAAAAGGAAGATATACTAGGGATGTGTATGCACAGAGGGATAACCATGTGATGACCAAGTCCCAAGAGGGTGGCCATCTGCAAGCCAAGGAGATAGGCCCCAGATGAAACCAACCTGCTGGCTTAAACTTCTAGACTCCAAAACTGTTAAGAATATAAATTTCTGTTGTTTTTAGCCACCCAGTCTTTTGTATGGTATTTTGTATGGCAGCCCTAACCAACTAGTAACACCCCTTTAGGCTGCAACCCTTTAGGGGGAAGGCAAAAAAATCTGGTGATCTCAGATCTGTACAATACCCAGGTAGATACTGCTATCCCTACTTTACAGATGAGAAAATAGGCCCAAAGTAGTTAAATAACTTGCCCCCAAATCACATATAAAAACTGAGCTGGAATTCTAACCTAATTTGCAGCCTTCAAACTTTGAAATGTTTCTTATCTACCAAACAAGGGAGACCCCCTCAAAAACCACAAAATTATCTTCTGGAGGCAGGCCCCTTGTAGTACAGGCATCCACCTATAGGTGAGTACTCCAGGAACCCATTTGTATCAGCATACCAGCTGATGTTGTTGTGAGAGGCTGTGTTCGGCTTCAGTGACTTTTTTTTGAAGGCCCTTTCAACACGTTTGTCCATTTCACATGGGTGATTTACAAGGGCACCTGCCCACACAGTGCTGAGTGTTCAGCAGTTTTTGACCAAAAATGGCATGACCCCCTTGCCCCACCTTCCCTAGTTACCCGATCTTGCCCTAAGCAACATTTTTTTGTATCCGCAGATGAAAAGAAGTCTTCAAAGGGAAACATTTTGCCAATGTGGAAGAGGTGAAAAAAACAGCAGAAGCACTAAAAGACATCAAAATTGACAAATTCAAAACTGCTTTATGCAGTAGAAAAAACATCTCAATAGGTATATTGCACCAAATGGAGAGTATTTTGAAGGTGACTGAAGTTTAAACATGTAAAAATAAATACACAATTTCTTAAAAAAATAAGTTCTGATATTTTTTTTAATATTTATTTATTTATCTTTAGAGGGGAAGGGAAGGAGAGAGGAAGAGAAACATCAATGTATGGTTGCTTCTCATGCATCCCCTGCTGGGAACTGGCCCCTGCCGGGAACTGGCCAGCAACCCAGGCATGTGCCCTGACTGGAAATCGAACCACGATCATCTGGTTCACAGGCCTGCGCTCAATCCACTGAGCTACACCAGCCAGGGCCAAATTCCGAAATTTTGGGGGGGTGTGAGGGCAGGGGTCCTCCCTCATATGGGCCTTCCGTTCATTTGGGAAGTGAGTACAAAAGGGAATGGTGAAATTTTAGATCTGGAAGGGGATTTATTTATCCCTTTATTTTCTTGGTGAGGAAATTGAGGCCCAGAGAACTCAAGTAATTTCCCTAAGGTCACACAGTAATTTTAGCAGTAGGGGTGGAAACATAACCCAGGTTCCTATTCTAGCATTAGTGAATTTTGGGCAGCTGCTCCTAAAATGTTATTACCAGCCTCTCACTCTCAGAAGAGAGTACTTTAGTGTTATACGGTTCATTTGAGGCTGCTCTCCAGGGAGGATAAGGATTCCTATGAAGTCAGCTGGAAAAATTTCCAGGATCTTTACAGCTTCCTCAAATCTGGGTCGGGGTCCAATACTTGATAGCCAAGGTCCAATCTAGGCAAGGCAACATAGGAGTGACTTCCAGATAATCTGGGGGCTTGGTATTCCCTTAAAGGGTAGGGCAGGCTTCCTCCTCCTTCTTTTTGAAAGATGAGAAGGGGGTGGTAATATGCAGAGCACAGGTCTGAACTAGGAACAGGTCACTTAACATCAAGCCCGAAATACTTCAAACTCCTTAGAATATGCTCAAAAACTGTTTTTGAACAGTGGAAAAAAGTCCCGATAGGTATAATGCATTAAATGAAGAGTACTTTGAAGGTGACTGAAGTTTAAACATGTAAGAATACCCAATTTTTTATAAATAAATTCTGGGTTTTTTGGGGAGTGAGGTCCCCCCCTCATATACTACTCCAGATATCAACGGAGTAGCAGCAATAAAGGAAACACCTCTGAAGGACAAATTTTATCCATACTTGATCTAGACCAAGACCACCCTTCCCACTAGCAGTTCAGAGCCTCCTCACTGACCCCAAGAACAAACATTCTCAAGCACTACAACAAAGATGCTATAATAAGCTCAAAATATGGAATTGATAGACGAGTAAGAGATAAAGACTTGTAAGCTAGCTGCACAGAATATTAGCCAAACAAAAGTACTTAAGATACCTAGGAAAACATTTCCCAGTTAGAGTGCTTTGTTATATTCTTCTGTACCATGGTAATAGGCTGTAAAAATAGAAATCTGTGATCAAATGAACTGAGACCAGTTTAAACAAAATTAAATAGGCTTCTTTACTAGATTTCTTAGAGACTTCATAACAATTTCTGATGAAAGCGAAGGAAGAAAGTGCCAAAGCAGGCCTGTATTTGAACATCAAGAAGGCAAAAATCATGACTAAGGAAGAAATACACAACTTTAACATAGATGATGAAGACACTGAAATTGTTAAAAATTTTTCTTACCTTGGTTCAGTCACTGATTCAAATGGAGACTGCAGCCAAGAAATTAAGAGAAGGCTGAGACTTAGAAGGGGAGCTTTGGAAAAATTAGGAAAGATCATCAAGAACAAAAATGTCATTAGAGGCCAAGGTTAAGATCATCCACACCTTCATATTCCCAATTACTCTGTATGGATACAAAAGTTGGAGAGTGAAAAGGCTGATAGAAAAAAAATGATTGATTTGAAATACAGTGTTAAAGGAGAGCTTTATAGACACCCTGGATTGCTAGAAAGACGAACAAGGAGACCAAATTCAGCCTGAAACATTGCTGGTGGAGAAAATGACAAAACTTTAAAGTTGTCCTACTTGGGCACATCATGAGAAGGCAGGGTTCCTTGGAAAAGACCATAATGCTGAGAAAAACAGAAGGCAGCCAAAAAAGAGGAAGACCAAATACGAAATGGATTGCCTCCATAAAAGAACATAAGACATGAGTCTACAGGAGCTGAATAGGGATGCTGAGGAAGGACAATGTGGACATCACTCACTCACAGGTTCACAGAATCAGAGGTGATTCAATAACATGTAACAATTATGGACTCCAGGAAGAGGATATACTACTTATGCTGGTTTCCTTTTTTCTACACTGTTTTCCACAGTGCCTGCACCAGTCTGTATTCCCACCAACAGTGCACTAGGGTTCCCTTTTCTCCACGACCTTGCCAGCACCTATTAATAATTCCTAGGATAGTATTCTGTTTAACGCCACTTTAAAAATGCTCCTCCAGGCCCAGAGACATATGAAATGCTGCTCAGTATCACTGGCCATCAGAGATGCAAATTAAAACCACAAAGAGATACCACTTAACACCAGTCAGAATGGCCATCATAAACAAATCAACAAACAACAAGTGCTGGCAAGGTTGTGGAGAAAAGGGAACCCTAGTGCACTATTGGTGGGAACACAGACTAATGCAGCCACTGTGGAAAACAGTATAGAATTTCCTCAGAAAACTAAAAATGGAACTATCTTTTGACTCGGCAATTCCACTGTTAGAATTATATCCTAAGAACCCTGAAACACCAATCCATAAGAACTTATGCACCCCAATGTTCATAGCAGCACAATTTATAATAGCCAAGTGGTGGAAGCAACCTAAGTGCCCATCAGTAAATGAATGGATAAAAAACTAAGGTACATTTTGTTAAAGTTGAAACTTGAACTCTGGTGTTTCCCATTATGTGTACATACAATTATGGGCCATACCTCACATTAAGGGATCAGAATTTTTAATCTAAATAAAATTAAAATTGAATTAAAAACAAAAACTATGGTACATTTACATGATGGAATACTACAAAGCAGAAAGAAAGGAGCTCCTACCCTTTGCAACAGCAGGGATGGAACTGGAGAGTATTACGCTAAGTGAAACAAAGCCAGGCAGTAAAAGACAAATACCATATGATCTCACCTTTAAGTGAAACTTAATCAACGAAACAAACAACCAGGAAAAATATAACCAGAAACATTGAAATTAAGTACAATGTGACAGTAACCAGAGGGGAAATGGGTAATGGGGAGTAAAGGAGGAAGGGTTTTCAGGAACAACTATAAAGGACACATGGACAAAACCAAGGGGTGGGAGGTGGGGATGGCTGGGGTGGAGGAGGAGTGGTGGGGGGAAAATACAGGCAACTGTACTTGAACAACAATAAAGTAAAATAAAATTAAAATAAATAAAATTAAAAAAAGAAATGTTCCTCGAAAAAGAAAGCAAAGGCCCAAGAATAGAGTCCATTATTAGGTGGTTGGAGGGAAAAAATATCCAGCAAAGAATACAGTAAGGAAATCAGGAAGAAAATCTAGGGAGTTCAATATTATAGAAATAAGAAGAGAGATAGTTTCCAAAAAGCTAGAGATAATCAACAGGACCAGACTACTAAGAAATTAAATAGACTGAGAATAAAAATGTTCTTTGGATTTCACTAGGAAGACTATCACTTATGACCTTCAAGTGAATGGCTTCAGAAAGGGGAAGATAGAAGGCTGGCTGACTGAATAAATCAAGATTAGGATGGAGATGAAAAAAAAAGTTGATTAAGTATTTATAGACCATCCATAACTGGAGTTTAGCTAAGAAAGGGAAAAAAATTGGTTCATTGGGAGAAGGGAGTATATAGAAGCATAAAAAAATTCTTAGAATAGGTCTTCTTATACTTGTTTGAAGAATATACACTTGTTTGAAGTGTAAGAAGTATAAAATGTCTTATACTTGTTTGAAGGTAAAAGTGAAAACCTACTAAAACTGATAATTACAGTACAGTAGAATGAAGGAATAGAGGCCAGAGTATAAATTACTAGAAAAGACTTATCTTTCATTTCAGATTGGAGAGAACTTGAGTAGTAATATCTAACTATTCAGTCTGAAGACCTCATTTAAATACTAAAATATTTCACAGATTTCTGCCTGCTCCATCTAAAAGAATTTTTGTTTTCAGAGCTCAGTATGTAGTGTACATAAATTTGCTGTACATCCTCTCAGAGGATGTCTCTAATTGTGGTGAAGAGGAGGGGGTTACAGAGAAGCACTTACCTAGGGCCTCAATCTTCGTGAAATAGAACTAAGGTAGAGGCTGGTGACAATAAAGAAGTTAGGAGTTCATGGATATTTTAATTTATAATGATTTACTATAAGTGACTTTGACATACAAAATAAAAACTTATAAATTATAAAAGAAACACACAAAAAACAATGCAAAAATTACCACCTAGCATACAGAAAGGCATCTATTTATCCTACCCAGAAATTTTCACTACTCTGCTATACCAAAAGAAGTTTCATAAATCATACTATAGTTCCAATATGGTAGTAAGAACAAACTATTTAGTAGCAGGTCTTTAGTTACAGTCCAGCTTTGAACTTTTAAAATTTAAACTTTGTATGGCTCTCCATTTGCAAAAAAAACACCAACCATAATAGCTACTTAAGTATACAAATTTTAATTTTTATTTCCCTTCAAAAACAAAGTACAATGACATGAGATTCTGTGACACAAAACATATTTTTAGATTCTACCTTTTTGACTAATTTCATTAACAATTCATACTGAGTACGTAATTTTGGATTAACTATGCCCAAGTCACAAATGTGGTGCATATATGGTTCCAGAGCTTAGCATAACATTTTGATCATAAAAATGCAATAATATTTGATTCTTTAACTACTTACTTAATACACTGACCTATAGAGACTTATGAAAAGCCACACTGCTTTATGAATATATGGTTACTACCATAAGTAGAGGAGTTAGAGGAGGCTCCATTCTTGAAACAAAGAAATTAATACTGACCAGTGTGCATGGAATAAGGCTAAGGCAACAAAACCCGCACCAAATCTGGCAGTCTCCCGATCTGTGTATCTGTGAACCTAAGGCAGCCACATAGGCCAGATGATTACCACTGCCAGCTCAGCAACTGAGCGTGGAGAAAGGGCGGCATCTACACATAGGCCACTCTTGAGAAACAGAATTTACAGCCAGTTTCGTCCTGCAGGAACTGGGCAATGTGGCAGTGATAAACCAGGAAAAGTCCGGCAGAAGCAGAGGTGTTGGCGGTGAAGGGGAGCCTCCGGGGCTGCAACCCTGGAAGGCTAAGGCAGCCGCTAGTGGTCTAATACCCCCACCCCGGAGCTGACATTATGGGAGTTGAGGGGGGAGGGCTCGTCTTTACCTTGTCATCTTCGCATCTCTTCCCCAGGCCTTCCTTGGCCTGCAGTCGGCTGCTGAGGCGGCCGTAGTCGGCTTCCTTCTGGTCAATCTGCTTCTTGTGAGAGTCCACCAAGAGCAAGAGGTCCGAATTGCGCTTCTCCAGGCGCCCGCGGGCCACTTCGGTGCGCTGGACCTGGCCCTGCAGCTCGGCCACCTCCTCCTGAAGCAGGACGTGGCGGGAGGAGATGCTCCAGTAGTTGAAGGCGAGGATCGCGATCACTATCAGCAGAACCACCAACACGAAGGAGGGCAGGCGGCCGCCCCGCCGGTTAGCCCCAAAACCCACCATGGGGACGAACCGGGCTGTGCCTGGGGGCCTCACCGCGGACACCTGCCGGCAGAAGATCGGGCCTCGGCTGAGTTGCCTGGGGGACGCGGCCCCAGGGCAGGCAGAGGGAGTAGGCGGGCCAGTGAGCTGGCAGACTAGCCGGAGAAGGGGGCGGGGCCGCAAGCCCCTCCCCGCCCCCTCTCCTCAATTCAGGCCCAGATGCGTTCGGGAGGCTTAGAAAACAACACTGCACCGGCAGAGAAGAACCAAAGAAACCTAACTACCCACACCTCGGGCCCAGCACCTCAGGGTTAGAGGGCGGGGAAAGAAGCCGGAAGGGGGCGGATTTAACTCTAGCCCCGCCCACCGGCTGTGCAGGCTCGCCTAGGGGGCCATTTCCTAGTTTCCGCTGACGCCCCTTCTTCTCGCGAGAAAGGGGTCTTCTCTCGCCTTTTGCAGTCTTATCTCGCGACGGTTGTATGGGTAGGAGGAGTAGTCTGTTAGATTTGGCGGATTTTGTTAGTTGTTGCACCTAAATCGGAGTACCTTCAGTTTTTTTACCTGCTCAAATCCCTTAACCCGGGGTGTTGCAGTGCCTGCTCTCCCCCTCTTGAAAGTTTTGGTCTGTGAAGACTTCTGGGACTGCGACCACTATGCAGGGAAAACAGTAGGTGAGCTGCAGACAGAAGGTGCGACTAGAAAGATTTTGTACTTGCTGCAATTGAAGGGAATTTTCTCGTGTTAACGGTGTGGATAGAACACAAAACAAAAAGGACAGTAAAATAGCGGTGCCCCAAACATTTTCTTGCTTGAGAAAAGCAAGAAACACCAAGCTTTATATCTGTAAGGGGTGGTAACAGCCTGGTTTCCAAGGTTACTGCTTTCTCGAAAGGAAAGAATTTAAGAATGCGTGAGCTTCTGTTCTTAAACTGCTACTTTAGCTTCAAGCTGGGCTTCCAAATAGAAAGTCCAGAAACTGCCCTGAATGAATGATAACTAATGCTGTTACAGCCAGTACGTTCTAAATTATATAGGTCTCATGCAAAATGTTTTTGCATGCCTAATCTCATACTGTACTGTCAACCACAGTTTTAGAGATGAGGAATCCAAGACACAAAAAATGTACCAGGAACTTTCTCAAAGTCCCATCTATGTCTTGTTTGAGACAGAGCTGGACTGGAATCCAGACCACAGTTCTGTAACGTATTTGCTCTTTGCATTGTACCTGGCCATTACTATATTCAGTGTTCATTATGGTGATGCAAATAAAGACACCACCTTTTTTGCATATTTCCTTTGCCCTTGCATAAAAATTTTAGAAGTTATTGGCTCCATTCCTGTTTAAGTTGAAGATGAAGTTGCTTTATTTTTCAAACCACAGGCTAAAGAACTTCCATGAGCATAAAACCTCAAGGACACAAAAAACATTGGTATTTTCATTCAAATCAGAGTGGTACGATTTTGTGGCAGGAAGATGTCATCTTTGAATAATTATTCTATGCTTTGAATCCATCTCAAAAATAAAGTTACTTGCCTAATGGTCCTGGAATAGCCCGGAAGAATTATTGCCCCTTCAAAGCATGATAACTCCCATCTCATAGATGGAGAAAAACAACTAACCCACAAATTATTAATATTTGATTCACATCAAACTTGATCCCTTTGCTCTGGTTTCATAAGATCTAAGAAATCCTATCCAGTCTCTATGACAAACCAGTTTGACTAAATGAAGCAAGGCAGAAATGGGAAATCATTGAATAGAAATAATGAGCCTTCCCATCTGTCCTTTCCTCAACTTCATATTGACCTTGCTTTGCTTAGCCAGTCATAGAAAATTAATCTATCAGAGATATTAATTGCTAAAGATGTAACTCTTTTCGAAAGTGTTTACATTTTTGGCATCCTCTTCTTCTAGGGAATAGCCTGTGTCTCTTACCTCACCCACAGCAGCATTAACTCTGCCTTTCTCTGAAGCTCCAAGGGCCTTTCTACTACTATCTTGATAACTTTCTAAAAACTTTCTCTTATAATTTGAAAAAAAAGGTGTTTGCATTTTTGTATAGGATTCCAACAGGTGAAAGTATAATATAGAAAACATTTACATTTACATAAGTTACTTATATCAGATACTTCAAAGAACTATTTGGTACCATTATTCCACTTTAGAGATGCAGAAGAATTTACAAAGTCATATGTCTCTTAAATGGCAGAGCTGAGTCTTGAATGTTAATTCTTTTTCCACTCCTCCCCTCACGGAACAATTTTTTTGTTGTTTTAAAGGGTACCTCTTCAAGCTGGTACCCCTACTAATGAACCCAATCCAGCTGTCATCAAGACAGTGTATAAGTGCTCTCCTATAATTGGTTCTGGATTAGGCATTAAACGAATTAGAGTAAAAGTCAATTCCTTAAGTCATATGGTCAAGGTTAATGACAATATTAAGTCATGTTGTCAGTATGTACTCTTTGTATGATGTGATGAGAATAGCATTCTGTGGCCTTCCTTTCCAAAACTCATAATCCTACTCTAATTGTGAGAGAAACAGACAAATTTTAATTAAAGGCATTCTACAAAATAACTACTGTAATCCTACAAACTGTCAAGGTCATTGTAAACAAGGAAAATCTGAAAAACTTTCACAGCCAAAAGAAAGATAAAGAGGCATAATTACTATTGGGTTGGCCAAAAAGTTCATTTAGTTTTTTTCCTATGATGGCTCTAGTAGTGCTTAGTTGTCTTTAACTTTTTTTGAAACAATTTTTTAGATTATATTGTGACAGCTGTCATATCTGTACATTTTTAAAAACTTCCCAAAATTGCTGAATTTTTATGCAACCATTTTCATATTGAAGATGGAAGAAAATATGCAACATTTTCAGCATGTTATGCTTTATTATTTCTTTTTTTTTAAGGTATATGTCCTGGGTTTCAACACGTACCCCTCTCCTTGACTTCCATAATCTTTTTTTAAAAAAGATTTTGTTTATTTATAGAAAGAGGGAAAGGGAGGGAGAAAGAGAGGGAGAGAAACATTGACGTATAACGTGTGAGAGAAATATCAATCAATTGCCTCCTGCACACACCCACCCTGGGACCTGGCCAACAACCGAGGCATGTGCCCTGACTGGGAACTGAACCAGCAACAGCTTGGTCCACAGGCCAGTGCTCAATGCACTGAGCCGCACCAGACAGACCTATGCTTTATTATTTCAAGAAAGGTAAAAACCCAATTGAAATGCAAAAAAAGTTCTGAACAGTGTATGGAGAAGGTGCTGTGGCTGATCAAAAGTGTCAAAGGTGATTCGTTAAGTTTCTTGGTACTATTGACCTTTTGGCCAAATAATTCTTTGCTGTGGGGCTGTCTGATGCACTGGAAGATGTTTAGCAGCACCCCTGGCCTCTATCCACTGGAAGCCAATAGCGGGAGATAGCTGACAGACTCAAAATATCCAAATCAATAAAGTTATTGGTGAAAATAAAAAATGTGTCTTTTAATTTACAGAAAAAAACAATGGACTTTTTTTGCCAACCCAGTAAGTGTACTGTGGTGTCCTAGATAGAATTCTAGAACAGAAAAGAGTCATTAGGTAAAAACTAAGGAAATTTGATAAAATATAAATATAAATCTTACAAAATATAGGCTTTAGTTGTGTACCATTTACCATGGTACACATGCTAAGATAGGATGTTAATAATGGAGTAGACTGGATATAGGGTATATGGGAATTCCCTACTATTTTCATAATTTTTTTGTATTTCTAAAATTATTCTAAAGTAAAATTACTTTTAAAAAGTCAGTTCCTATCTTTTGGGATATCTTTTAGGTTATCAAGTATAGACATAAATATATTCCTACAACTAGAAAGGCAGTATAATCATACAGAAATAATGTTTTAAAATTTAATTGAGGAGTAAGCATCTATTATAGAGTGGCAAATATGGTTGAATAATAGGAATTTTTCTGTTTAGATGGAGTTCTTTAAAGACAGAAATCATGTCATTTATTTCTCTTGTATAAGCCTAACCCTTTTTTAAGTCCAAAACACTATTGTGATATACTAACTTCAATATACGTTGACTCAAAAAATTTGATGAGTTAGAGTTGAGCAGTGGAGGGATTATTTTGTAACTTATTCCTCAATATTTAGGACATTAGGTATGATGAAGTTATAGCAGGTCACAGCTCATAGAAATATCAAATACACAGATGCAGGCAAGTTCTTTCCATTGTAAATGGAAAGAAAACCCAGCCTAAACTGTTTTAAGCTAAAAAACCAAAATATTTAATTTAAAATATATATATATTAGGATACTAGGATAGTTTGCTACTGGAAGAGCAGCAGGAACTGGGGTACCTATAGGGGACTCAAGGCTTTTATGACTGATTCTGTTTCTGTCGTAGGCTTGGCTTTATTCTGTCCTTCAGGTGGTCCTTTTCCTTGTAGACAGAAAATATGGCCCCAGAATCCCCAGGATCATATACTGCCAGTTCCATGATCTGAGAATTAAGGGAAGTCTGTCTTCTAGCTGATATCAGTATAAAAATTACCAGGGAAAGATTCTAGTTATTCAAGCCTAATCATGTGCATACCACAAACAGCCTTATCTGTGGCCAGGGAGGTGAGGTATTAATGACTGATGGAGTATAGGACACTCCTTTGTGGCCAGTGGGCAGTATGATACCAAGAAACAGTGTTGGGTAGACCAAAACAAATGTTAGCTACAACTGAGTTTTCTTTATGTTGAGGTGTATTACCTCCCTCCAATTAAAAATAGTTAATGAGTGAATAAAGACATGGTGTTGCAGGTTGGCTTCCCCAGGAAACAGACTCTGAGAAGGATATTAGTGATAGAAGTTTTCTAGGGAGTGTTCTTGGGATCGCTGCTCACAGATGGGGAGAGAAAGGAGGAAAACACAGTGGTCAGAGGGGGAAGTTGGGCTGTTACACAGTCTCAGTGAAAGCCTAACATGATTCTCTGATCTCTGAAGCTGGGGTGGCCCTTCAAAGTAGTGCTGGATCAGAGGTCCAGGCCTTTATACCCTAACATTGACCAGGTTTTAGATAGCTATAGGGAAAGGGCTAGTAGTTGTGTGCTAACTCTAGTCGGTAACAATGCCTGGATTGCTGTATTCAGAAAGATTAAGAAAGTATATCTGAGCTAAGTGAAAAAAAAAAGCTATGATTAATTAGCAATTTGGCCACAGGCACAGGAGGAGGTATGCTGCTATATATACGAGGTGGGTGCTATGATGTGACACCCATATCCCATTTCAGAAGGGAAGGACTTCTTCCCCTAGCTGCTGAGAATGCTACCAGCAGATAGCCCTCAGCCATCAGCCCCCTCTACAATCACCTCTTTGGAGGGCTACCTTGTAAAGGAAATGCCTCCTTCCCATGGCAGCGTACAACCAATACTAGTGAAGTGAACACACATTTGGTAAATTATAATACTTCCCTATGTCAAACCCGTTTCCTACAGTTGTATAGCAAGAGGCAATATACCATAGGGGTAACGTGAACTCTGGAGCAAGAATGGGTGAGTTAAAGGTTTCTCTCTGCCTTTTATTAATTTTGTAACATCAGACAAAGTGCTCAACCTCTGTACTCTAATTTTCTCATTTCCAAAATGGCATATTCATTAGGATTAAGTTTGGTTCCATATAACAGGAAAGAACAACCTAAAGACAGGATTTTCTTCTCTCACACATAAAATATACAGTTTGCAGACCATGCAGAACTGACATGGCAGGTTCCTTCCAGCTCACTGCTCTCATCCCTACAGAACAGACCTCATCTTCACTTCCAGATGTAATGTTCTTTTTTTTTAATTTTACTTTTCAATTACAATTTACACTTAATAGTACTTTGTATTAGTTTCAGGTGTATAGCATAGTGGTTAGATAATCGTATACTTTACAAAGTATTCCTCTTTGATGTTTCTAGAAACCACCTGGCATCATACATAGTTATGACAATATTATTGCCTATAGTGTCTATGCTGTACTTCACATCTCCGTGACTATTTTGTGACTACAAATTTGTACTTCTTAATTCCTATTTTGTAACCGCCAATTTGTACTTCTTAATCCCTTCATTGTTTCACCCAGTCCTCCAACACCCTTCCTCTCTGGCAACCACCAGTCAGTTCTCTGTATCTATGAGCCAGATGTGACCATCTTGATCCATTAAGCAAGAAGGAAGGAGAACACCTGTCTCCAATATTTAAGAAGAACTTCAAAAGTACATTCCACTTCTTATTGATCTGAACTTAGTCACATGATCACCCCCAGAGACCAAGGAGGCAAGGAAATATAGCCTTACAGCAGCAGTGTCTTCAGTTGAAAATTAGGGTCTCTTAGTAAAGGAAAAGGTAAGAAGTATAAGGAAGTAAAAAAACCCTGCCATGCCACAGGTGGGGAAAATAATAATGCCTATCTCATATGGTTATGTGAATTAAATGAGTTAATACATGTGCAACACTTAGAATAGGCACTGTATATATAGTAGCAATTATTCAATAAATGTTGCTGCTATTGCTACTATTACAATAGCAGTGGTTTTGAGATTGTGAGAAGGGCATGAACGAATCTATGTGTTTATTAACTTTTGTCTATATATTGAATAAATAATTTATACAAAATTTCATGGATGATATTGTGATGGATAACATTAAAATTTATTTTAAACTTACTAGTGATTTCATCATACTTGTTTTTTCCTTCTGTCCTGCTTCCCAAGCTATATTGTCTCTGATCCTCTGGTTGGTTATTACACATTGGAATGCCTTTCCCACTTCTTTATTTCAGTACCATATTCAAGATTAATAACAATAATACAAATTTCTCAGATAACCATATAATCACAATTATATTATTAATATAATACTTGACTGAGAATACTTAATTGAAAGGTTATTACAAAGTGAGTAATGCTTTTAAGTGAAATTTTTAAAGAGTTATTATCATGGCATTGTGTTATTGGAAGCCTACTTTGTTCAAGCTTTTATTATCAGGCCATGTGCTTTACTTAATTGACTAATTAATTATTTAAATATATATAGAGTGCCTGTTGTGTGCCAGATAGTGTCATAGGTAGGAGGTACTGCATTGTATATAGCAGAGACGGAAACACTCTCCTGAACCTTTCAGCCTCTTTCTCCTCTACCAAAGCCTAACCAGGGAACTATTCAGTCTGCCTCCCTAAAACATTCCTGGCACCTCCCACCTGCTCCAGCTCCCAAGTAGAACTGATCATTTTCTTATTGTGCCTCCTTGATATTCTCTAGATTTATATCACATCAATTTATTTGCTGTGACATGTTTGCCTCCTACTAAACTTTTAGTAGATGTTTTCCGCTGGACCACATTAACAGATAGTACGGAGTAAACTGTAATTTTGTTTTGACCCTGCACCTTTAGTCTTTCTTCCAGTTCTCTAATGACTGCTCACTTTTTCCTTCCCAGTTTCTTTGGATTCATCTGAAACACTTTTTGAGTATCCTCTTAACCATTTCACCCTTATGTTTTTTCCTTATATTCTCAAATTATGGAATTTTAGAACAGGAAGGCAATTTAGAGATTGCCTAATCTAAAACTTCCATTTTGCAGTATGAAGATAAAGATAAAAATCCAGAAAAATAATGTAACTTGCTCAAAATTATTCTATTTTACTGGTTAGCTTTCCTCAAGATCCAGCATAAATCCTCCATCTTTGAGATCTTCCTGAAACTTCCAGCTCAGCTCATCTCATTCTCCTCTGAAGTAAGCACTTATTGTCTACAAATTGCATTGTTTTGGCAGTGATCATAGAATATAATGCTGCCTAACTTACACTGTTATTCAGCCCTCTCATATTGGCATATCTCAACTGGCCAGTTAGCTGTAAACTCCAGAAAGAACAGACTTCATCACTTTTATTTTCTCTCTTCTCAGCAGATAGCAAGCACAGTAGCTTAGTCAATATTAAGAAAATACAGATTAAGTGAACTAATAGACACATAGTATGGATTTAATAAATACATTTGACTTATTAATCATCACTTCTTACATATCCAAAAATAGTGGTTCTTGTTCTTTAATATTTTGCTTCTATTTCCCTTGTAATTTTTAAAAAACAGACTTGGATTCTTGGCAATCAATGAAAAGACGGTCATGCCTCTGCATAGTCTACTGCAATGTATTTGTACTGGACTTGGCAGAAAACCCAAGGTTTCTGCCCTATTTTTTGTTTTCTGCACTGCAGTTCAGCTAATCTTCTAAGCCTTGGTGGCTTTCTCTGCTAGCCATTGTTCTGCAGAGTGACCCAATTAAATGTGGCCCTATTTAATGTTGAGGTACTTTATGTGGGGGCTGGTTTCAAATGATCATCATGTAATTTTCCAAAACATTATTTTATTTATTTTGGTTCCCTGGTACAATATATCTGCTTCTGCTTCTGCTAGCCTGGCATTCCAATAAATCTCCCCATGCTGAGGTAGAAGACACAGCAACGAACAGAGCTATACATGTGTTTCATAGTGCCCTTAAAAGCTACAGAGGTTAAAAAAATACTTAAAGCTCAGATTCATATATCCGTTGTCTGAGCTTTAAGTATTTTTTCAACCTCTGTAGCTTTTCACTAAACCTGTTAGTTTCAGCATGTTGTTTGTGTTGTTTTCAGCAGTGCAATCCCCTGATCTGTATCAGGTAAACATGATGATGGATTGAATTCACTTCACTGCTCCTGTTCAGATGCTATGTTTTGATTTGTCAGTATCTTGGAGAAGAAGCACATTGCATCCTAAGACAGAACAGAAGCCAACATTTGCAAAACACCACATTTTTCACTAGGGTAGCATAGGAACTTGAAATACTAATATGTTTTAAAATATATTTGTGAGCACTTCATTATTAACATTATGTTAGTATACACAATGTTCTTTCTTTTGGCATTTGGGCATAGTTAGGATTATTTTAAATCCATATATTAAAAATTACTGGTATTCTATATAAAATCTGCTTATTTCTGTGACCAAGTAACTTACTTCAAATGATATGTTGACTAGATCATACTGTATCACATTGTGCTATTTCATGCCTTCATGCTTTGGTACACGCTGTTTCTCTTCCCGTGAATGCACTCCCTTTCTCATTCTCTATGTCCTTTATGAGCCTATTTGAATGTCTCTTCCTGAAGAGCGTCTTCCTTGTGTCTCTATTGTACCTAGCCTACATGTCTGGTATTATACTTATTATACCTATAGTATAGCTATTATTTACATATTTGTCATCCTGTTAGATCGTGAAATCCTTAAAGATGAGGACTTTGTCTCATTTATCCTTCTATCATCTAGTGCTGCAGTTGGCATCTATTATGTTTAATGAATAAATAAAAATGATTTATCCCCTCTGGATGTAGTTAATTCATTCTTAGTCACTCTGCCACATATAAGGAAAACCATAAAAGTCTGAATTTTTTCCATTTATCTTAGAAATTGAAATAATTTAATAGTTTACCCTCATAATTGTGAATGTAATGCCTGCTTAGAACAATAACAAAAATTAGAGAATCAGAAAGGAAAACAAAATGTGAAAATTGCCTATAATTCCACTCAGACAGGTATAACCATTGGTGCCATGTTAATATAGATCTTCCTAGACGTTTTCTATCTATATATGTACACATATACAATATAAACAAAAATGGCATATCGTAATATACTATTGCATGATCTGCCTTTTCACTTATTATCTTGTAGGCAACTTTCCATGTGAATAAATTGTAACACTAAATATTCATTTTTGGTAAATACATAGAAAGATATACTTTATTTAACCAGTACCTATAGATGGACACTAAGTATTTTATGCAGATTCTTATTGGTTTTTTTAAAGATTTTATTTATTTATTTATCTTTACAAGGAAAGGAGAAGGGAGAGAAACATCAAGTATGGTTGTCTTTTGTGCGTCCCCTGCTGGGAGTTGGCCTGCAGGGAACTGGACTACAACCCAGGCATGCGCCCTGACTGGGAATCGAACCGCGATCCTCTGTTTCGCAGGCCCGCACTCAATCCACTGAGCTACACCAGCCAGGGCCAGATTCTTATTGTTACATAGAACAAAGGCACCCTCCACCACAAGGCACTTTAAAAATATAAATAAGACCAATTCAATTTTCTCAAGAAAAAGAAGGTTGTGTTAAAGAGATGTACATAGGCTGGAAGTGGACCCAACAGTCTGTCTATCAGGAATTAAGCTCTAGGAACCAGCTATTATTTCTGTTTTTTTTCCACATTTTTAATTGTTATTCAAGTACAGTTGTCTCCACTTTCCCCCTACCCCAACTATCCCCAGTTCCCGCCCTTGATCCTACCCACCTTTGGTTTTTTCCATGTGTCCTTTATACATGTTCCTGAAAACTCTTCCCCCTTGTCCCCCATTGAATTCAGATATTATTTCTGATGCCTCTGTCTCTCCTCTTTCTCTGTGTCTCCCTAATATTCCCTTCTTTCTCAGAGTGTGTTTGTTTCCTCTCAACTTTCACTTGAAGATAGCTTTGGGGTGGCTTGCTCCTGACTCAATGTATGACAGTCTTTCAGTTTCTCTTACTGCTTCTCAGTTTGTAGAAGTTCAAATATATTCACCCCGTGCTCAGAGAACAATCTTGCACACTCCACTTTGGATCCCATGGCATAGAAACTAGAGAAGAAGTGGCAAGAGATGAAAATAAAAAGATAAGTGAGAACCAGATTGTGGAGAGGCTCATACTAAAAGGTGTGGGGTTTTACCCAATAGTAATAGGAAGCCACCAAAAGTTCTTAAGAAAGAGTGACACAATCAGATTCATAATTTAGAGTTTTCTAGTTAAGTGTGATTGTGTCTGCAAAACTATAGAAGGCGAAAATACCTGTCAGGAGACTAATAATTTAGGTGAGAAATGAGCCAGGGAAACAGTTTTTAGTTCAGGCAACTGGATCCATTCAGGGGTCTTTCACTGAAATAGGGAACCCTGGAGAACTGATCAGAAGTTTCTTTCTAAATGAACTTAGAGCTTTTTCTGTATCTGTCAAAGATTTTCCAGTTGTAGAGAAAAATTGCACAGCATGAAGTCCTTGAAACTTTATCTGACAACTTCAGATATTCCTACTCTCTTAAATCTATGTAAGAGCTGTGTGGGGATGTAATTGTCTTGAGTTTTAAGCCAGGCAGTTAATTTTATACCTCTGGCTTTATCCTCTATCATAATTAATCAATTTTCTTGACTGAATACTATGTCACACCTTATATTTCCTTCTGCTAATATATGAGAAATATACATTTTCCCCTCTCTGAGAAGCTGTTTTGGAAGAAACATCTGTAGACTGTTCTTCACATCTAGGAAATATTAGGATAGCTGACTAATGCTTTGGAAAATGGATTCCACAGAAAAAGGGAACAAGATTCCTGGTTTAGTCAGCTAGGTTTGTAACAATTACAAATAATTATTTTTGTCTAGGAGTGGAATGGTAGGTAGGACCTGAAAAGTTCATCATGCCTAGTGCTCCTTGCACCTAGATCTGCCTTTTATTTCTCATGAAGGACCTACTCAAGAAAGACTGATGGCCAACTCTCCTGCATATGCATTGGGCAGGAGACCTCCTTCCATTGCCTTTCCTCTTTTTCCTCTTCCACTGGGTGATGACTTTTAGGTGGGAACAAATTAAGTCTAAGAATTTACTAACTTAAAACATTGCTTGTTAGAATATACATCTTAGCTATAGTATTATCTGACCCATCTTACCTAAATCCAATGAACTGTTCTCCCAAAACTTTATCCAAGAATTAACAAGGATTTACCTCTTGCTTAGCACATCTTTTTCAAAAGTATTTTTTTATTTATTTTTAGAGAGAGGAGAAGGGAAGGAGAAAGAGTAGGAGAGAACCATTAATGTGTGGTTGCCTCTTATGTGTCCCCTACTGGGGAACTGGCCTGCAACCCAGGCATGTGCCCTGGCTGGGAATCGAACCTGCGACCCTTTGCTTCTCAGGCCCGTGCTCAATCCACTGAGCTACACCAGCCAGGGCTTGCTTAGAACATCTTTAAAATTTTTCTATAAATACTATCTTAGAGTTTTTCTTAAAAAATAAGATACTTAAGAATACTAATTAATTGTAAACATCTCCCATGGTATTAAATATTACACAGTGACATGGTTTTATTTTTAATTTTTAAAAACATTTATTGATTTGAGACAGATGAAGGGAGAGAGAAACATCAGTGTGAGAGAGAAATATCCATTGATTGCCTCCCGTACATTCCCTAACAGGAGATGGAACTGGCAACCTAGGTATGTGTCCTGAACAGGAATCAAACCCACAACCTTTTGGTATACGAGAGGATGCTGCAACCAACTGAGCCACACTGGCCAGGGCCACAGTGACATTGTTTTAATGACTACTATTTGGGAACCAACTTGTGTATATACCATAACTTCAAAAATATCCTATCACTGAAAATATATATAATTTTTTAAATTCTAAACTAAGTATAATTCTGGGTGAATATTCATAAATGATATTTTGTTTCTATTCCTAAAGGATTTCTCAGGATAAGTTTTTTAAAAGTGGAAATATTTGGCAAAAATGTATTTTTTAAGGCTGCTGATCTGTATTGTTGAATTGCCCTACAAAGACATTTTATTAATTACATTTGTATAAGAACTGTATAAGCCCCTGACCCTCATACCCTCACCAGCCTGGAAAGTCTTCACAAATGTTTTTTTTAATGTATTTTATAGATTATGCTATTAGAGTTGTCCCATTTCCCCCCCTTTATTCCCCTCTGCCCTGCATCTCCCCTCCCACCTGAATTCCCCCTTAGTTCATGTCCATGGGTTGTACATATAAGTTCTTTGGCTTCTCCATTTCCTATACTATTCTTAACTTCCCCCTGTCTATTTTGTACCTACCATTTATGCTTCTTATTTCCTGTACCCTTCCAAATTCTCCCCTAACACCCTCCCCACTGATCACCCTCCACATGATCCATTTCTGTGATTCTGTTCCTGTTCTAGTTGTTTGCTTAGTTTGTTTTTGTTTTTGTTTTTTTTAGGTTCAGTTGTTGATAGTTGTCAGTTTGTTGTCATTTTACTGTTCATAGTTGTGATTGTCTTCTTTTTCTTAGATAAGTCCTTTTAACATTTCATATAATAAGGGCTTGGTGATGAGGAACTGGTTTAACGTGACCGTATCTGAGAAGCACCTTATCTGCCCTTCCATTCTTTTTTTTTTTAAAGATTTTTTTTAAATATTTTTTTAAGTTTAATTATTTTTCAAGTACAGTTTTCTGTCTATTACTCCCCTCCCATCCCACTCCCCATGCTCCCCCCTCCCTCCCATTTCCACCCTTCTCAGTTGTTGTCCATGTATCATTTATATATGTTCCTCTAAATCCCTCCCCTATTTCCCCTGAAATTCCCTCCCCTCTCCCCTCTGGTCACTGTCAGCCTGTTCTCTATTTCAGTGTCTTTGGTTATATTTTGCTTGCTTGTTTGTTTTGTTGTTTAGCTTCCTGTTAAAGGTGAGATCATATGGTATTTGTCCTTCAACACCTGTCTGCCCTTCCATTCTAAATGATAGCTTTGCTGGATAGAGAATACCCATGTAAGTCCTTGCCTTTCATGACTTCGAATGCTTCTTTCCAGCCTTTCTTGCCTGCAAGGTTTCTTTGGAGAAATCAGCTGATAGTCTTATTGGAATTGTGTCCTTTTCCCTTGGTGCTTTTAAGATTCTCTCTTAATCTTTAATCTTGGGTAATGTAATTATGATGTGCCTTGGTGTGTGCTTCCTTGGGTCCAACTTTTTTGGACTCTCTGAGTCTCCTGGACTTCCTGGAAGTCTATTTCCTTTTCCAGATCGGGGAAGTTCTCCTTCATTATTTTTTTAAAATAAATTTTTGATTTCTTGCCCTCCCTTTTCTTCTTCTGGCACCCCTATGATTTGGATGTGGGAATGTTTAAAGTTGTCCCGCAGGTTCCTAAGCCTCTCTTCATCTTTGTGAATTCTTGTTTCTTCATTCTGTTCTGGTTGAGTGTTTATTTCTTTCTTCTGCTCCAAACCCTTGATTTCAGTCCCCATTTCCTTCCCTTCGCTTTTGGTTCCCTGTACATTTTGCTTTATTTCACTTTGCATAGCCTTTACTTCTTCCTCTATTTTGTGACTATACTCAACCATTTCTGTGAGCATCCTGATCACCAGTGTTTTGAACTCTTCATCTGATAGGTTGGCTATCTCTTCATCACTTAGTTGTATTTTTTCTGGAGCTTTGATCTGTTCTTTCATTTGGACCATTTTATTTCTCCCATGCCTGTTGTGTATAAGGGGCAGAGCCTTAGGTATTTGCCAGGGCAGGGCAACCCATGTCACTGTGTTGTGGCACTGTTTGTGGGGGAGGGGTCCAAAACGGAACAATGCTGCTTGCTGGGCTCTTGGCTGGCTTTCAGTCACTTCCTCTGCTGCCCATCAGCAAATTGGGCCCTTCTGGTGCAGATTCCTGAGTGGGTGGGTTTGTGTACGTTCTAGAACCCTGTGGATCTCTCCAATGAATTCTCCTGTGAGGTTGGGAGTTTCTCCTGCCACCTCAACCCCCACAGGTTTTTTCAGTTAGAGGTCTTGAGGCTTTATTTTCCCGAACTGGAACCCTGGGTTGCGTGGCCATCTTTCTCCTTGGTGTTTCCTCCTGGTTTATCCACACACAAATGTGGGACCGCTCACTCTGCCAGATCTGCCAGCTACTGCCTCACCTGCTCTGGTCCTCCAACCACCGCCTTGTGGTGAGTCCTCTCCGCTCTGGCTGCCTGTCTCCGCCCCTCCTACCGGTCTGGATGAATGTTTCTTCTTTAACTCCTTGGTTGTTGGACTTCCATACAGTCTGATTTTTCTGGCAGTTTTGGTTGCTTTTTGTTTTTAAATTTGTTGTTGTCTTTCTTTTGGTTTTGTGGGGAGGCACTATGTGTCTACCTACACCTCCTTCTTGGCTGGATGTTGTTTTTATAGGCAAAACTTACATATTGTAGCTGTATTTTTTATGTTCATTGACATTTGGACTCTGCATTTGTGAATTGTTGAATTTTTCTAAATGGATGTGTAAAAACACCATTTCCATGGGACCCTATTAAAATACGTCAGGGAGGGCTTGGGTTGATGAACCAAATCATTTTTTCTTTTATTTTCTTTTACCCTATGACAATGTCCTTCTCAGTTTCTTAGGTTCTAGTAGACTTCGTTAAATGGAAGAGAAAAGGAGAGCATCGTGTAGAAGTGTATCTTGATTGAATGTTATCTGCCATGTCCTGGCAGGAGAATTTTTATTTTTCTTTTGAGAACCTTTTTCTAGCATACCAGCCTGTTAATCAAAGTATGTAGTATTTAATCTTTTAAATATGTGTTTATGTTACACTTGGACAGATTAATTTTTAAAAATTCTCATTGGCGACTGCTTGATTTTTTATTGTCATAATATACATATAACATGAAACTTACCATGTTAACATTTTTTAATGTATGGTTTTTTGGCACTAATTATATCCACATTGTTGTGCAGCCATCATCACCATCCATCACCAGAACTTCTTATCTTCTCCAAATGAAACTGTACTCTTTATGGAGCAAATCATTTTGCAAAGTGTTTCATTCTCTGCTTTTTGCTTAAAGATTTATGAATTATATTAAGATATTAAAGGCTCTTAAAAGTTATATAATAAAGAAACCTATTAACTTTTTAAACAGTTTTATTGAAATACAATTTACATACTATAGAGTTCATCCATTTAAAATATGTAATTAGTGATTTTTGGTATATTTACAGAATTGCAACCATCACTACTATAATTCCAGATCATTATCATGATCTCTCAGATAAACCTTATAAACAGTCACTTCCCATTCTCCCTACTTTCTAGACCTACTTTCTTTCTCTGTAGATTTTTCTATTCTGTACATTTCATATTAATGGATTCATAAAATATGTAGTCTTTTGTGGCAGTCTTCTCTCACTTAGATAATGTGTTTGAGTTTCAGCCATATGTTTAGCATGTATTAGTACTTTATTACTTTTTATTGATGAATAATATTTCAATGTATGGTTATATCACAGGTTGTTTGTATTATCAGTTGATGGGGCATTTACTTTTTTCCCATTTTTTGGCTATTATGAATGATGCTTGTATCAACACTCAGGTACAAGGAAACATTAACTTTGCATGTGTGGGATATAGCAGGCTGAGACTATGGTCACATGCCTGTGAATGTGTGGACATCACAAATTGTCATTTGGAAAGCTAAATTGTCACTGGGACAATATCGTATTAGCTTAGGCTTAGGTTCTTTTTCTATAAAAGAATGCATATAAATTGTATCAGAGGAAAGGAAAGAACATATTAGATGTACTATAATGTTACAAAAATATTTGCATGCTTACCATTTTATAATATTTCTGATAGAGAAGAGAGGAAGCCTACATTTTAGTGCTCCAAATGGGAAGTAAAAAGTTGTCATTGGATGTCTTCATTGTCGATCCTGATTAAAGGAGAAGAAGGCAGATAACCTGGGGGGCAGCAAGTAGTAACTGTGCCATGTCTTAGGGAAGGCGTGGGGGTAAACCTCCAGTCTGCTAGAAACTTTGACAAAATTCTAGGAGCAAGATCACCAGGAACAGATGGCTGATAAACCAGCACAGATAATATCCAGTAGTTACTTAATGCTATCTCTAATAAAAAATAAGGGCACCATGTTGAAAACCATCTTAACGTGATGCCTGACTATTGGAAAACTGACTTTTTAAACATTATTCAAGGGAGAGAAAGAGACATTGATTTTTGTTGTTCCACTTATTTATGCATTCATTGGTTGATTCTTTCATGTCCCCTGACCAGTGATTGAACCTGCAACCTTGGCATATCAGGATGCAACACTAACCAACTGAGCAACCCAGCCAGGACCAAGAGCTGACATTATTCACTTACTGAAACTATTTATTAATTTGAGTCTTGATTTTAAATACCCCATCCCCCTCCTTTTCTGCCATAACACTTACTGACTTCCTTGGAATTATGTCCCATAGAGTGTACCTTGGGGAAATGCTGCCCTAGTCACCTCTGTTCTTAACTTCATTCCATGAGCAAATAATCTCTCTTTGGGGCAAATGTTGTAATCCTTTCTTGACAGCAATCATTTGAGACTTACAAAACATCAAACACAGAACCTGACACTGGAACATTTTCTCATATCTTGTGTCTTAGAATAGTTTAGCTAGTTTCTAATATAGACCTGGAGTCAAAATGTTTTACAATAGTACTCAGGGGTTTTTTTTGTTGTTGTATGACACAAGATGATGATCACTAATGTGACACTTTTCTAGAATTATCTGTAATTCCTATCATAAGCTGCAATTCTGCCCCTTTATATCTAATTCATGAAAACGTATTCGAATGTAAATAAGTGAGAGTGAGGTCATAAAAGGGATTATTGCTTATTTTTTTTTCTGGTGGGGAGCTCAGCTGGGTCTAACCAAGCTAATATTCCTATTGAAAAATGATCTCACCCAAGGAACAGTCAAATCCAGACCTTATACTAGGAAAATGGGGATGAGATGGGACTAATGGAGGTGCATTAGAAGCCAAATCATCAGAATTCATCCCAAAAGAAAAATTAATTAAGTACTGCCTTTCTCAGTTTAGGCCTCTTGCATTTTGAGCCAGCCATTTTAATATTATTCTTGTACCATGGATAAACCTTGTGCTATAGGAAGGGTGTAAAACGACCACTACCATAGAATTAGAAAGCAGGACAGTGAGGGGATCACCAGGAAGAAAGGGAATATATCTCACTAGGTTTCAGAACTTTCCCAATCTTGCTGCTATCGTGCCTCTCCATTGCTGAAAGTGAGAAGCTTTGAGCCCCATATTAATTCTGAAAGAGCAAGGATTCTTTTTTGTTTAAAAAATTTTATTTATTTATTTTTAGAGAGAGAAGAAGGGAAGGAGAAAGAGAGGGAGAGAAACATTGATTGGTTGCCTCTCCCATGCCCACAACTCAGGCATGTGCCCTGACCAGGGACCAAACCGGTGATTGGCAGGCCGGCACTCAATACACTGAGCCACACCAGCCAGGGCTGAAAGAATGAGGATCCTTAAAAAGCAACACTACTGACATTTTGGGCAGGTCAGTTCTTTGTAGCAGGGACTATTCTGTTCTGTTCTTTGAAGGATGTTTAGCAGTATTCCTAGCATGTTAATTACATTTCCTCCCCTCAGTGTGGCAATCAAAAATGTCTCCAGACATTGCCAAATGCCCCCTGAGGGGAAAAATAACCCCCAAATTGAGAACTACAATACTAGAGGTATGAAAAGCCTTTTTTCTTTCAATTCAGCTGAGAGAAGGAGAGAATGTACTTAAAAGTATGTTAGGTACATTAGGAGAGAAGGTATTTAAAATAATAGCTTGTGAAGAAACTGGGGTGGGAGGTGCAAAATACAAAAGCATAGCATTAATAAATAATTGTGATGATTATACAATATTATGAATACATGATGCCACTGAATTGTTTAGTATAAATGGTCAAAAAGATAAATTCGTATTATGTATATTTTATTACAATTTTTTAAAAGGATAGCTTTGGTCAAGTATACAGATTTCTGAATCTAGTTTAATTAAACTTTAATGACAGATTAGCATTGCTAGTATAGTTTATCATGGGCATATATTGAGATTCTTCTCATCACCTCAGCATTGTCAGAGTAACTCTACCTAGGAGCCCCTTTCTTAGGAAGTAAATATTTTAATTTTTTTGTGCCAAGAATCTGAGGCAAATCTTCTAAAATACAGGACATTAGGCTGCTAATTAGCTCAGAGTTCACCATCTAAAAGGACCATTATAATAGAAGGGATCTTAGAGATCATCTTGCTTTATAGGCTAAAAAAAAGTTGCAGTCAAAACTGGTTGAGTTCAGTTCTGGCTGCTGCGGCTCAGTGGATTGAGTGCTGGCTTGCGAACCAAAAGATTGCTGGTTCGATTCCCAGTTAGGGCACATGCCCACATTGTGAGCCAGATCCAACTGATTGATGTATCTCTTGCACATTGATGTTTCTCTCCCTCTCTTCCTCCCTCCCTTCCTCTCTTTAAAAGTAAATAAATATAATCTTTAAAAAAAGAGAGGAGTTGGGAGGGGATAATGGGGATAAAAAGGGGAAGGGTTGTCAAGGACATATGGACAAAGCCAAAGGGGGTTAGGATCAAGGTTGGGAGGTGGGGATGTTTGGGGTTGAGGGGAGTAGTGGGGGGAAAATGGAGACAACTTTACTTGAACAACAATTAAAAAAAAAGAACAGGTTGAGTCCAATGCATGGAGAACTATTTGAAGTACATGACAAGACCATGACCCAGATATCCTATTAAAGTTCAGCGTTCATGCTGCCAGACCAGACTGAAGCCCATCCCTGGATGTACATTTTTATCAGAGAATGCCAGTGCCTTGCCTTTTGTGAATTAGCCTAGTGGGAGGAAAATGAATGCAGATTAACAGGAGTGAAATCAACAGGAGTGAAATCATCTAAATAAATTTCCTTAAGAAGTAATTGAGGAACAACAGTATCTATTCTCAGGAAATAAAATACCAGTTCTGCACAGTGAGATGTACATTTACATTATTTTAAGAGATTTTAAAATTGGCTTTCAAAAAAACCCTGTTTCAACCTGACAGTTTCAATTCTAGTCTCTCAATTTTTGCAACAATGTTTCCTGCCTTTGTTTACACTGTGTTCTGACCTGGAGGTGCCTCCTACTGTTGTACACTGACAGACATTCTTCTCTTTACTCAAAACTCAGATCAAATGTGAAACCTTCTCTGAACTACAATTTTCCTCCAAGAAGGAATTAATCATTTCCCTCTCTCTGTTTCTGTAGCAATTTACATATGGAGGCATTTCACCTACCTCATTGCAAACTAGATATAATTAAATACATAGGGAACATGAATTACAGTGACTAGAATGGCTACAGGTTCTATTAACACAACTGTGATTCAGAGCTGCTACTGTTTGTGGCAGTAGAAACATAAGGCTGAATGATTGGCTGCCGGTAAATTTGGCCTCTTGTTTGTAAACTGGGCTGGAATTTGTTTTGCACCATATTTCACTTTTGTGTCAATGGGTAATAAAAGTGATAATAGGATGTGTAAGAAGTATTGGGTTAATGATAATATTGTGTAGGGCTAGGGCAATAAAGGCCATAACTTATGCAAAAATCAAGGATAATATATTTTAATAAGATTTTAAAAATTATGTTTCTGGAACGTAGGTGGTTGGAAAAATTCAGGGCCAAAGATGGTAACAAAGGAATAAGCTGTATAGTGTGAAGTTAAAGGGTCATGAGAAGGGTTCAGTCTTGTTTTTGTCTAGCTAACCAACCAGTCTGTTATCTTCAAGCTTCAATAACAAAAGCATCTTCATTGCTGAAATTACTGAAGAAAAGTAACCATTTTTTTGTTATATCTCAGTTCTTTCTACTGAGACAATCACTTGTATAACTCAATTTTTAAATAACATAGCACTCTGTAGGAACCCAATAGTGCAAATAGCAGAACAATATCTTCACTTATTGCTTATTTAATCCCACTTTGTCACATTTTATGTATCTCTCATCCCCATAAGATTGTAAGCATCTTGAGGACAGGAATCATGGCATTCATCTTTGTATCCCATTCTCCCACAACTTCAGAAAAGGAGCACCATGTCTAACACATAAGCACTTGGTACTTTTTTCCTCCTGTGGAATCGAATGGGGGAAATTCTGCTCTTTTCTCTTAAAAACCTTTTTTGTTGTGAAATATAACTTTCTATCAGCCAGGTACACAATACAAAAGATATAGCTCAGTGCCAGCTCAAGAAAAAAGAACATTACCAGCAATCCTCTGTTAATCACCATTTCCTTTTTTCTCCCGAAGATAACCATTTTCTTGACTTTCCTAAGCATGTAGTCTTACACACTACAGTTTATTCTTTCCTACTTTTTAGAAAAAGATTTCATTTACTTTTAGAGAGGGACAAGGGAGGGAGAAAGAGAGGGAGAGAACCATCAGTGTGAGACAGAAACATCAGTCGGTTGCCTTGTATGTGCTCCAACTGGGGACCAGACACACTCTGACCAGGACCAAACCTGCAACCTAGGCATGCGCCCTGACTGGCAATTGAACCAATGACTTGTTTTGCCTTGCGGGATGATGCCCAACCAACTGAACCATGCTGGTCAGGGCTTGTCTTGTCTGTTTTTTTTTCAAACTTTCTGCAAATGAAACAACACATGTTCATTCATACCTTGCTTATTTTACTCAATATTATGTTTGTGAGGTTTATCCATAATGTTGTATATACATGTGGCGTGTTCATTTTCATTATTGTGTATCATTTCATTGTATGACTATATCACATAACATATTTATTCCTTCCACTTAGAATGCCATCTTTAGCCCTGGCTGGTGTAGCTCAGTACACTGAGCGAGAGCCTGCGAATAAAAGAATCGTGGTTCGATTCCCAGTCAGGGCACATGCCTAGGTTGCTGGCCAATTCTCAGTAGGGGACGCACGAGAGGCAACCATACATTGATATTCCTCTCCCTCTCTCCTTCCCTTCCCCTCTTAAGATAAATAAATAAAATCTAAAAAAAAAGCCCTGGCTGGTGTAGCTCAGTGGATTGAGCGCGGGCCTGCGAACCACACGATCGCGGTTCAATTCCCAGTCAGGGCACATGCCTGGGTTGCAGGCCAGTTCCCAGCAGGGAACACACCAGAGGCAACCATACATTGATGTTTCTCTCTCTCTCCTTCCTTTCCCCTCTAAAAATAAATAAATAAAATCTTTAAAAAATTTTTTAAAAAGAATGCCATATTTGGATTGTTTCCAATTTGGAAATATTAACAAATGGTACTTCTGCCCTGACCAGTATAGCTCGGTGAGATTGCACATTGATGTTGTCCTCACTCTTTTTCTCCCTCCCTTCCTCTCTCCCTAAAATAAATAAATGAAAATTTAAAAAAAGAATCAGTGAATCAAGCAGTGCTTTCATTTTCTCTCCTAAGGCTGACTTTCAGCTAAGTTTCTCTGGGAGATGTTTAGTTAGAACTTTAGTGGCAATAGCACTTTTGAAGAACATGGTATAGTGGGGAAAATATGTGCTATGACATCAGTCTTGAGTTGGAGTTTATCTCTGCAGCTCTTTATTGGGCCATCAGAAGGGTCAGGCTTGTTTTTAATCTTCCTTGATCAAAAATCTATTATTTTTAGTTCACAATAACAAACATACCTTTATTACTAAAACTAAATTCAGCACTAATTCAGCACTGCACAGATATGTTAGCATCATGAAAAATATTTCTTAATTCATCTCAGGAATATGTCAAAACTATCACAACAATGCTATAGACATCATATATCAGTCAGCTTTGAGCATCATTACCCATATATCAAAACTACAGCTCATGCATTGCTTTTTTAACTTTAAACATTTGTAGTTGCCTATAAACCAATTTAAAACATTTTCTTATGTTCATACTTTGAACACACTCCCAGAGCATATATTTTAACTCACAAAACACATATACATATGTGGGAATTATGAAAATTATAACAAATACCCATGAATCTAACATCTGATACCTAACTGCGTGCTCCTCCTCTGTTCATGCTAATTGGTTTCTCATTTAAACATCTTTGAGAACGTGGCCTCTCTATAAACGAATAATTTACATTATTAGTTTAATTTTCTTTTTAAATATTCTCAAACTTAGTGTAGACAGCTGCATCCAGCTTCAATATGCAGTTATTTTGAGGTTCATTAATGCTATGAAATCTGTGAACATATTTATTTAGAAAAACTGGCAGGCAAGTAGTTTTGTCTCCAATTCTACCCACACCTCTAAGTGTCTGTGTGTAACTGTGCTTGCATATGGCCTCTTATACACATTCAGAAGTAAATTCAGTCTTCCCTTTTCTCTGTGTTTCTCTCTCTCTCACTCACACACACATACACACGCACATTCAGACACATGAAAAGAAAATGATCTAGAAAAAGAAAAGATAAAAACAGTTCCCATCTGATTCATTTACCATCTGTCCTTTTCTATCACTCTGTAAAACTGGGCAAAATGCTCACCCTCGTATTCATTTCCCTCTTTTAATCCCTATTCTCTTATTCATGCTGGGTTGGAGACAAAGTGGGAGTGCAAAAAGGCAGTCCATTATTTCCCACTGCATGATTTCCCTTTTCAGTGACTCTGTGGCTGCTGTCTGCTCACAGGAGTCATCAAGAGATGCTCTTTTCTGGCTATGTGGAGGAACTCTGAATACTTTGCGGAAGGTGTCTCATAGGAAAAAAGTGGAGAGTCTGCCAGCCACTGCTATTACCGCCATCCTGTCACCAGGTGGCAAAGGCAAAAGTGTTTTGCCTTTGATAAGCCCAAAAGCTTATCAAAGAGAAGAAACTGATGGGTTTATATAACACGCTCATTTAATTAATGGTATGTTGTAATTTTGTATTTTGCCCTTTACTTTTTGGAACATGTCTTATGGTTGTAACCTTTTGCTTCCCCTTCATCTCCACATTTGCTGTGTGTGTGTGAGAGTGTGAATATATTATACAGAGTGGGCCAAAGGTAGTTTATATAGAAAACAATACACTAATTAATAAATAATGATACAAGAACAAATTCTGTAAACCTACTTTTGCCCCACCCTGTATACATCAGTATAGCATGCCTCAGTTCAAAAGGCATTTAGTGCCTACTTATTCTGTGCCAGACATGAAGGACACAGAGAGGAATAAGATATGGTCTTTGCCAAGGCGCATATGGTCTCATCATACTTGTCTTCCTGAAAAGAAGATTTTATACACAGGAACTTCATTTATTTAGTACTACATGTTATACCACACATAGTGTTAAACTCTAGCAGGACTTTCCTGAAGACACAGTTTAGCCATAGGAAGAAGGAGAGAATTAATTTGTGTATCATTTACATACAATTTTAGTTTTTATTATTTCTTTTAATTTTGAAACAATTTAAACTTTATAGAAGAGGTCCAAAGAGAGTACAAATCTATATTTTTGTATGCCCTTCCTGTGCATCTATAAAGGAGTTCCTGTATAGTCTTTACCTAGGTTTTGATGATATTAACATGTAGCCATGAATTAACCAAAACTAAGAAATTAATATGGGTATAATACTATTAACTAAAACACAGACTTTTCAGATATGAGCAGTTTCCCAACAACGTCCCTTTTCTGTTCCAGGACCTGATCTAGGCTCCACATTGCATTTAGTTGCCATGTCTCTTTAGTCTCCTCCAATCTCTTACTATTCCTTTAGTCTCCTCCAATATCTGACTATTCTTTCTTTGTCCTTTGTGACCTTGACACTTTTGAATAGTATTGGTCAATAATTTTATAGAATGTCCTTCAATTTATGTTTGTCTAATATTTCATCATTATTAGACTACAGTTACAGATTTCTGAGAAAAATCTCACAGAGACAATGTGCCCTTTTTAGAGCATCCTATCAAAGGTCTGTCATAGTGACATGTCTAGTCGCTGGTGATATTAACCTAGATCATTTGGTCCTGGTGGTAGCTGCCAGGTTTCTCCACTGCAAGGTTGCTTTGTAATTAACAAATATTTTGTGGAGGAGATCTTGGGGTTATGTAAATATCCTATTTCTCCTTAAACCTTCACATACTAATTTTATCTATCTATCTATCTATCTATCTATCTTCACCCAAGGATATATTTATTGATTTTAGAGAGAGAGAGCTATGTGAGAGAGAAACATTGATCAGTGGCCTCCCACATTTGCCCCAGCTGGGCAGCAAACCTGCAACCTAGGCGTGTGTCCTGACCAGGAATCGAACCCTTGACATTTTGGTGCCAGGATGATGCTCCAAGCAAGTGAACCACCAGCTAGAGCTGATTTTTTATTTTTTAGATAAACTTCATTTTGGAATAATCTTAGATTTACAGAAAGGTTTCATAGACAGTACATAGTATTCCCCTATACACCTCACCCATTTTCCTCGGTTGGTAGCATCTTACATGAACATTTATCACAACTATTGAACCAACATCGATATATTACTGTTAACTAAACTCCATACTTTATTTGGATTTCATTATTTTATCCAAAGATTTAACATTCAATTGATCTTGTCTGTAGCAATTATTATTACTGTAGTATTCTAATAGTGATTTTCTATTTTCCTCGTCTTTTCTACACCATTAATTGGAATTCTTCTGTAGGGAAGATTGTTTCTTCTCCCCATTCACTGATTTATTTAAGTATTTATTTATATCAGTATGAACTCAGGGATATTTATTATATTCTTTGGGTTAGAATATAATGCTGTCATTATTTATTTTATTGATCAGATTATTTCAGCTTTGGCCACTGGAGCCTCTTTCAGGTTCGTTTCTGTGTCGTAGTGACAGGCTCCTGTTTCATTTCCTTTCTGGGGGATATGTGTTGTACCTCCTTACTTTAAGGCACTGTGTGTGTCGTTCTTATATAAACCGAATACACCCTGTTTCTAGGAGGATATCTTTTAGTTAAATGCTCATTATTTTCTTCCTCAGTTGACATTTTAATTCTTTTCCTTTTCTTATTCTTATCATCTAATCATTATGACCATTCCAAATTACATTGAAAAGTCAAGTCATAGAAAATACACGAAGAAGGGAAAAAGGGTGAGACCCAGGTATAGAGAGTTTGCTTCTCTACTCCTCCCTTCATTCATGGTGTTGGGCAAGTTAACCAGCCACTGTAAGCCTCCGTTTAATCATCTATAAATACTAATAATATTTACCTTGTAGAGTCATAAAGATTAGTAGGTTAAATGTCATAAGATTTGAAAAAGTACCTTTCGTTTATCAAGTTATGTATAAAGGTTATTGAGTTATCTCTGTAGCATAGCACAAGAGCACTGTAACCTATTCTTTTAATTACTTGATAATGGTTGTTAAAAGAATGATTTCCTGATTACACAGAGAGGCTTATTCAAGAGACAACAATGAACAGTTGAAATTGTCCTCACCAAAAAACTGAGCCTGGAAACAGATTAATGTATTTGCTCAGATGCAATCTCATTTCTATAACTCTATTCATTGGGAAAGCCCAAGGATTATACCGGTAATAAGCATGACCCCTCTGTCTTTCAGGCATAAAATTGAAAGCTTTGTCCCTATCAAAATAAAAATATGTCAGGATCAAATTATTTTTACTACAAAGCCATGGTATGTTTTCCCAAACCAACATAAACCATCATGTAGAAGCAATTCAAGTTATAAAGTCTGGTTGTTTGTTCCTTAGTCAGTGAGATTAATGGAGCACCCATTACATACGTATAAAGAATACCTGCTGTTGGTACCATCCAGGGAATAACTGGCTTAACACCTGCTCCCGTGCAGAATAAAACCTATCCTAACATTTCTGGAACCTAAAGCTAAAGAAGGAAATCATTTTGACACGACTTTCTCAAATCAAACTGGACTCTAAAGCTTAAGCGAGTGTACACAGTGTAACTACAGAGAAACTTATGTGGGAGCCAGGAAAGAGCAGAGTGACCTGAAAACCAGGTTAGTGGGAAAGTGCTTTGTTTTCTCCTTTTTTAACAGTCTCTTTCCTTTTTTCCCTCGCTTTCTTTTTGTTCAGTATCTCATTGTCCACCTCAAATATCAGTGTTTGACTTGACCCAATTAAAAAACAAACATTTTGAGAGAGAGAAAGAGAGAGAGAGAGAGAGAGAGAGATGTGAGAGAGACCCATTGATTGGTTGCCTTCCATATGCACCCTGACTGGTGATCAAACATGCAACCTAGGCATGTGTCCTATCCAATAATTGAACTCCCACCCCCTTGGTACAAGGGGCAATGCTCCAACCAACCGAGCCACATTGGCCAGGGTTGACTTGAACCAATTCTTTATGGACACTGAGAATGACACTGGCAACCAAACGTGTTTTGAGGGACAATACTTGAAAGAAATTTAATATAGTGCATCATTAATTCTCTAGCAAATGCTTATTAGAAGCTCACAGAACCCCTTCTATAGTTTAACAAATATGAAATAACCAGTTTCAGCTTCTAGTTTTTCTTTTAGTTTTAGAGAGAGAGGAAGGTTGTGGGGGGTGGGAGAATGAGAGAGAGAGAGAGGAAGAGAGAGAGAGAGAGGTTGATTTATTGTATGTGCGCTGTCCGAGGATGGAACCCACAATCTTGGTGGATCAAGACCACACTCTGACCAATTGGCTAGACAAGGCTGATTCTAGTCTTACAGAGCCCTTTTCCTTTCTTCACGGAGTCTTAGCAATGGCATTATGACAGTTGATTTTATTTATTTTTTAAAATGTTTTATTTATTGATTTTTAAATTGTTTTATTGTTGACAATATGTCCCCATTCCCAACCCCTCTGCTCCCTTCTTTCCAGCCCCTGCCCCACAGTCTTCACTGATTTTTTTTAGAGAGAGAGAAAGAGAGGAAGGGGTAGATAGAGAAAAGAGAAACGGAGAGAGAGATATTGATTTGTTGTTCCACTTAATCATGCATTCATTGATTGCTTCTTGTATGTACTTTGATCAGAGGTTGAAACCTCAGCCTTGGCATATGGGGATAACACTCTAACCAACTGAGCTACCTGGCCAGGGCTGACAATTGATTTTAAAATGATCTGTAACATTATCTAAAAAGTAAAGAATACAGACTAGGAACCCAACTGATTTACCACATAGCTAGAGCTTTGCTTCTTTCTCCTGACTCCAACTCTGTCTTCATATTTCTTGTCCCAGGTTTTTTCTACTTTCAGCACAAAAACTGAAGGATTTGAACTTTAATTTCTCAAACTGCATATGATTGCTTCTTAAACAGAGAAGAGGCCTATAGTTTAGCCTTTCCTTGATTTTTACTTGTATGGCTTGGAATTGGAACTAGGCTGCACTATGACATTTCAGCACTAAGTGGAGCCAGATACTCAACTGCCTTAAAATTTAACAAATCAGTAAAGAGCACAGCTCATGTAACCTGAAAATCTGACTTTTCTGTTGGGTGTTCCTATCACAAATGCAGAGAGCCGAAGTTTTGTGGTGAATCACCAAGTGAACAAATCTTTTAGCTCATCCAATGTGTATTAAAGAAAATAGATCAAATAAACACAAATTAATCAAATTGTTTGTACATAGTGACTGATATCCCTGTACCCTTTGTTGAAAGCTTTGACGAAACAGAAACCTAGTGTTTGGTGTTCAAATCCTGATCTGCAGGATGAGAATGGGCCCAGTGGGGAAGAACTCTGACCAATAGGAAGATTTATGATAGTGTTTGAGTGACACTTTTGCAAGTAACTGCATATTTGATTATATAGTGACAGTTTGCCCAGAGCAGAGAATTGGGTTTTGGGAGTGGGAGCCAGTTATGGAGTGTGTGAGTAAATTTCTATAGGAGACCAATGGAGGGTAATAAAAAGAGTTATAGATTGGTCTTATCTAGAACTCAGCATAGACTGAGCAAACCATTGAATTCTTGAGATACTCTGAGATCCTAAGTATAAGAAATGAGCTTCTTTTTTTTAAAGATTTTATTTATTTATTTATCTTTAGAGGGGAAGGAGAGAGGGAGAGAAACATCAATGTATGGTTGCCTTTTGTGCGTCCCCTGCTGGGAGTTGGCCTGCAGGGAACTGGACTACAACCCAGGCATGTGCCCTGACTGGGAATCGAACCATGATCCTCTGGTTCACAGGCCCGCACTCAATCCACTGAGCTATACCAGCCAGGGCAGAAATTAGCTTCTTAATAATTATTCCACTGCTTTGTGCCTTAGTTTCCCTATCTGTGAAAATGAATAAGAAAGCTTATTTCCACTTACACTCAGAGACACTATGAAAGGGGGTTACAAGGTTTGAAAATCCAGATTTTCAGTTTCTGGAAACTAAGACTGTATCTTATGGGTGAGGAACTTGGTGTGATGTGCCACACTAGAGTCAAGTGACTGAGCTTCCAGCCAAGATGGAGGTGTAGGTAGATACACTTTGCCTCCTTGAACAACCAACAGAAGGACAACAACAAATTTAAAAACAAAAAAACAACCAGAGCTGCCAGAAAATTGAATTGTATGGAAGTCTGACAGCTAAAGAGTTAAAGAAGAAACATTCATCCAGACTGGCAGGAGGGGTGGAGAGGACATGCAGCAAGGTGGAAGCTGGTGGTCCCACATTTGTTGGCAGATTAATAAGGAGAAACAACTGGGGAGCAAGGCAGACCATGCAACCCTGGGTTCCAGCATGGGAAAACAAAGCCTCAAAATCTCTGGCTCTAAAAACCAGTGGGGGTTGTCACAGAAGGAGAAACTCCCAGCCTCACAGGAGAGTTCATTGGAGAGACCCACAATGCCCTACAATGTACACACATCCACCCACCCAGGAATCAGCATCAGAAGGGCCCAATTTGCTTGTGGGTAGCAGTGGAAGGGATTGAAAGCAGGATGAGAGCTGAGCAAGTGGCACTGTTCCCTCTCTGACCCCTCCCCCATATACAGTGCCACAGTGCAGCACCATGGGTTGCCCTGCCCTGGTGAACACCTAAGGCTCTGCCCCTTACTATGTAACAGGCACATCAAGACAAAAAATATGGCTCAAATGAAACAACAGATCAAAACTCCAGCAAAAGAACAAAGCAACAAAGATATAGCCAACCTATCAGATGCAGAGTTCAAAACACTGGTAATCAAGATACTCACAGAAATGGTTGAGTATGGTCACAAAATAGAAGAAAATGTGAAGGCCATGCAAAGTGAAAAAAGAAAAATGTGCAAGGAACCAACAGTGAAGGGAAGGAAACCAGGACTCATATCAATGATTTGGAACAGAAGGAAGAAATAAACATTCAACCAGAACAGAATGAAGAAACAGGAATTCTAAAAAATGAAGAAAAGCTTAGTAACCCCTGGGACAACTTTAAACATTCCAACATCTGAATTGTAGTGGTGGCAGAAGAAGAAGAGGGAGGGCAAGAAATTGAACATTTATTTGAAAAATAACAAAGGAAAACTTTCCTAATCTGGCAAAGGAAATAGACTTCCAGGAAGTCCAGGAAGCTCAGAGAGTCCCAAAACAGTTGGACCCAAGGAAGCACACACCGAGGCACATCATAATTACATTACACAACATTAAAGATAAAGAGAGAATATTAAAAGTAGCAAGACAAAAGAAGACAGTTACCTGCAAAGGAGTTCCCATAAGACTATCAGTTGATTTCTCAAAAGAAACCTCACAGGCAAGAAGGTGCTGGAAAGAGGTATTCCAAGTCATGAAAGACAAAGAGCTTACATGCAAGATTACTCTATCCAGCAAAGCCTTCATTTAGAATGAAAGGACAGATAAAGCTCTTCCCAAATAAGGTCAAATTAAAGGAGTTCCTCATCACCAAGTCCTTATTATATGAAATGTTAAAGGAACTTATCTAAGAAATAGAAGAAGATCAAAAACTGTGAACAGTAAAATGATGACAAACTAAACTGTGAACAACTGAACCTAAGAACAAAAAACAAAAGCAAACTAAGCAAACAACTAGAACAGGAACAGAATCACAGAAATGGAGATCACATGGAAGGTGATCAGTGAGGAGGGGGTGGGGAGAAAATGTGGGAAAAGCTACAGGGAAGAAGAAGCATGAATGATAGGTACAAAATAGACAGGAGGAGGTCAAGAATAATATGGGAAATGGAGAAGGCAAAGAACTTACGTGTGTGACCCATCGACATGAACTAAAGTGGGGGAATGCTGGTGGGAGGAGTGTTCAGGGCAGAGGGAAATAAAGAAGAGAAAAAAATGGGACAACTGTAATAGCATAATCAATAAAATATACTTATAAATAAATAAATAAATAAAGTCAAGTGACTTTTGGAAGTCCAATACTGAGGTGGTCCTTACAGGATGACTGAAAGACTGAATGGACAGATAAAGTTCCACCTGATGTCTTCTAATCCTACTGTGCTTTATTTTCTCCTTTTTTCAATAAACATTTCTAGGTGCATACTCTCTCAGGCACTGTATCTGGCATTGGGAAACCAGCAATAAAAGCCACCTTCTTTTCCTATAAGAGCTTGTTGTCTATATGCAGAGACAAATAAAAAATGGTAACAGTTATGGTGGAGTGCAGCAGCAGATATGATAGCGCAGGGACTGGATTCAGTGGGAATGTAGAGCAGAGGCTCTCACTCGGACTAGGTCAGAAAAGGCAGTGGCGTTTTAGTTGAACCATGGAGCACATAAAGAGATAATCAAGTGGATAATTCAGAAGCATGAAACTGTCTACTTGTAGCAACATCTAGTAATGAACTACAACATTATGTAAAGGAGGACTGGATTGAACAGTACAGAACACAGTTGCCCTTAAAAAGATCACGAGAACTCAGAGTGGAGTCCTGCTTGTCTTATTAATGCATAATTTCCACTTTAATTAGTATTAAATGAAAGACTTTGGGCCTACTCTTCCAACTTTAGGTTAGAAGGAGTGGAGTATCTTTTTATGGTCAAGTCACTAGGGCAGGAGAGAAAACTGACTTCGCTGACACTGTTAGCTCAGGTCCTTCCTCTCTCTGATATTTTCACTGTCAATCTCCTAAAATGTGTAGGCCATATTCAGTGCTCCTACTTCCTCTTCTTCCATTCTCTTATGTTTAGATTTTGACTTCATTCCTGAGATTGCTTCATATGTGATAACCAGAATTTTTTTTCAACCAGTTTTATTTAGCTCATATTCTCTGCTCAGCAGCATTCACTATGCTGACCACATTCTCTGATGGATGAATCTTTCTTTAGTGTATTTTGATGGTCTACTATTGTATTTCATTTGTTAGCATTTCTTCTGCATTTTGTCTCCAATTGTGTATGCCCCTAAAATAGTGTCTTTGGCTTGGCTTTATGCTTATTCTTTAGCTCATTTTTATGCTCTCCTATTCTTCTATATCTACTACTCTGAAATTCTAAGACTTAACCCCAAACCTGTGCCTAATTCAAAATGCCTGATAGTATGTAGGTTAAAAGCATGGGTTCTGGTGTCAGAATGTTCACATCCTGACTCTTACTAGCAGTGTCACCTGATTTCCCTATGTGTAAAATGGGGATAATATTATAACTTACTTCAGTGGACTATTGAATGATTAAATAGGTTCAAATACAATAACATGCTTAGAATAGTGCCCATTACATAGTAACTACTATGTAAGTATTAACTATCATTATTAGTATGCTCTAGATCAACTTTTTAATCTGCCCTAAGCACATTTCCACTTGCATAGTCCTTGAATTCATTCCTTACTTGCAATTCCTACAACTTCTTTCTCCTCCTTATGCAGAAGTGACTAAGAGTGAGGTTTTCTGAGTCAAACAGGGGTTAGTATTTCAGTTCTACTTGTTACTAACTACATGACCTTGTGTGATATACTTCACTCCAAACCTCCATCTCCTCATCTGTATCTACATCAGAGAAGTGTAGTTAGGATTAAATGAGGTAATATGTGTGAATGAGATGCATAAGTATAAGATAAACAATTAACAAATAATAGTTATCTCATTGTTGTTGCTAACTGCTCATCTATATTTTGCATAGATACTACATCTTCCATAATCCCTCCTCAGGTTGCTCCATCCACATGCTACCTCCCACTTCTTAAATTCTGTAGCATTTGTTACCTGTACCATTTATTTGAGTTAGAAAATGTCACTGTGTATTATTTACCATTTTGTTAATATTTCTTCTCTTCCTGATTTAAGTATAAGTTTTTTGAAGATAGGGACCTTCTCTTACATCTCTTTGTAGCTTTAGCATCTAGCCCAGTGTTTGGCAAATAAACAGTAATAGATAATCCTGTTCTCAAATTTCAGATATGCAGATTATAGCTGATTATCTTTCTCTACAAAATCTGCTCCACTTTTCAATTCCCATAACTCTGTCCGTTAGGACACCACCTTTATTTCTTATCTCCTAGTTCAGAAATTTTTTATACAAGTCATGAATTTCTCATGTACAAAATCTCACTGTGTGCTATCAGTTCTACATGTGACTGGTTCAGTGCCTAGCACATAGCACTTGCTCAATGATGATAAATACATCAAAATATAAATTACTGGATTTTTATTTTTTAAAAACTTCAGATTTGCCTCTCTTCTTTATCTACAATGGTATCACTCTTGTCAGACCTTCATTGACTCATGCCTAGACTATTGAAATAGCTTTGTTCCTGGCTCCCTGAGTATGTCCTTTCATTTTAATCTATCTTGCTTATATTGCTAGACAAATATTCTTAAAATACCATTTATAGTCACAAATATTACCTCATTTAATCTTCACAACAACCCTATGGGATGGTTTCTCTATTACTTGCAGAATCAGCTAGTCCTCTAAAGCTAGTTTTCATGATCTTCCACAGTTTGGTCTCACTCTATTTTTCCTAGAATTTTCTTCCATCAGCAGTACTCACAAAACTTATCCTCCACCAAAGCTGGTACCATTAGTCTTATATGTTTTCCTTTATACATACTCCTGACATCATGCCAAATCCTGCTTTAATCATTGTCTCGATCATGAAACACCTTTATCTTTCTTGTTTCCCCCCTACTTCTAAATATACCCATTTTAATATACTCGCTAAAAAGAAAACAGAATTTTTGGACTTCTGGTCAAGATGGCAGCATAAGTAAATGCAGTATTCACATCCTCCCACAACCACATCAAAATTACAGTGAAACTACAGAACAACCATCTTTCAAAACAGACTTAAATCTAGCCAAATAGAAGTCCTTCATGTAGGGATTTAAAGAAGAAGGCACAATAAGACTGGCAGGAGGGGCAAAGACATGGAATGGGCTGGTCCCACACAAATGTGTGGCAGATAAAAATCAGAAGAGATATCTCAGCTGTGGAGGTTCCCCCACCCGAGGAGTGAGGAGTCCCAGACCCACACTAGGCCCCAAGCCCAGGGACCTAATTACTGGTTTGTACACCTGAAAGTAATATAATACTGTATGTTAACTCTAATTAAAAAATAAAAAATAACTTTCATTTTTAAGAAATAAAAGAAGAAAACATAATCCCATTGTGAAACTCTCTTGGACTTGTTGCCTTCAGTTACTTCTTTCTTCTTCATAACTCTCTTATATACTTATATAACTCCCATATAAAATCTTTATCATTTATTTACTATGTAAGTGTTTAGTCCAATTTATTACTATTTAATTATTTATGTGAGTTAATGCAGTCTTCCTAGTTGTATCATAAATCTGTCAAGAGTCCATGAGTCACAATTCTTGGTTTTCAGTGTCTAATTGAGGTGAGTACATAGTAGAAGCTTAAAAACATTTGTTTGATAAATATTATAGAAGCTAATGTGATTAATCTGGTGTTTTGGAACACATAGCTCTCTTAGATTTTGATCCAAGATAAGACACAATGTTTCCAAATAATTTGATTAAATTCCAGTTTATGTTTTCTGTCTTATATTGACTAGAAGGTAATATGTTACCTTATCAATTATTAATAAAAAGTTTTCCATTGATGAAGTTCTCTCCCAGATTTTTTCCTTTGCATATTTTTAATATATTTTATTGATTATGCCATTACAATTGTCCCATTCCCCCCTTTACTCCCCTCCACCCTGCACACCCTCTCCCACCCACATTTCCCTCCCTTTAATTCATGTCCATGTGTCATACTTATAAGTCCTTGGCTTCTACATTTCCTATACTATTCTTACCCTTCCTTTGTCAATTTTCTGTCTGCCTTCTATGCTACTTATTCTCTGTATCTTTTCCCCCATCTTCCCCTCTCACTCCCCTGTTGATAACCCTTCATGAGTTCTCCATTTCTGTGGTTCTGTTCTTGTTCTACTTGTTTGCTTAGTTTGTTTTTGTTTTTGTTTTAGGTGTGGTTGTTAATTATTGTGAGTTTGCTGTCATTTTACTGTACATGTTTTTTATCTTCTTTTTCCTAGATAAGTTCTTTAACATTTTATATAATAAGGGCTTGGTGATGATGAACTTCTTTAACGTGACGTTAGCTGAGAAGTACTTTATCTGCTCTTCCATTCTAAATGAAAGCTTTGCTGGATTGTGGGGCGACTTTCCTCCCAAGTCCCCCCATGTGCCATAGATGAGAGTAAACATGATTGAGACATGATGTGATCTGCTTGGGGAGGAGAGGTGGCCATTTTCCAAGAGGAAAAAGGCCGTGAGCAGTGGCCAGTTTCTCAGGGGAAAAAGGTGTTGAGCCCCTTCCTCCAAAGGCTTTTTTTAGGTTGTAATGCACAGGAATACAGGGCACAAGGATCAAACAGTAGATAATATTTCAAAGAAATCTGAGGATTTAGTCTGAGTCAGAGTCTGTCAGGAAGAGAGTTTTAGGGTTTCCTGCTTGAACCCTTAACATACGAATGAAAACACTCTTAGCAGAGCAGATTTCATAGGTTTATCAGGAAGTCTTTGTGATGCCAGATTTTCCACAGGACATGCTCTAGGAAGGCAAGGAGCTGCACCCCTCCCCATCAGGTATTCAGGCTTAAGGGGATTAGAGCCAGGAAGTGCTTCTCCCAGAAGACGTGGGGACTTGGGTTTTGTCAAAGCTGGGGGTGGGGGTGGGGGGAGGCGAGAGTCCATTGCTCTTTGTTGCAGCCCCCTGAGTTCTTCCATGAAGGCCTCCCAAGTGATTGTGTCCGGCCTAGGTTGCCCCTCCTCTGAGGGGTCTTACCAGTCAATGACTTCCGACCATGCTTTGGGGGCAGGGAAGAAACTGAGGCAGCATTTGCCATTAGAGACAAGCCTTGTCTCCTGCAGCTTGCATTCCAAAGGTCGTCACTCACTCATTCTTAAGCCACAGGGGGTAGAGAGTTACAATTCCTGAACCCAGGCAGAGCAGTCTACAACACTGGATAGAGCAATCTTGGATGTAGGTCCTTGCCTTTCATGACCTGGAACACTTCTTTCCAGCCCCTTCTTGCCTGTAAGGTCTCTTTTGAGAAATCATCTCAGTCTTACGGGCACTCCTTTGAGGTAACTCTCTCATTTTGTCTTGTTGCTTTTAAAATTCTCTTCTTATCTTTAATGTTGGCTAACATAGTTATGATGTGCTTTGGTGTGTTCCTTCTTGGGTCCAACTTCTTTGGGACTCTCTGAGCTTCCTGGACTTCTTGGAAGTCTGTTCTCTTAGCCAGATTGGGGAAGTTCTCCTTTATTATTTGTTCAAGTAAGTTTTCCACTTGTTGCTCTCCCTCTTCTCCTTCTGGTACCCCTATAATTCGGATGTTGGAACGTTTAAAGTTGTCCTGGAGGTCCCTAAGCCTCTCCTCATTTTTTTGAATTCTTGTTTCTTCATTCTTTTCTGACTGGATGTGTCTTTCTTCCTTCTGGTCCACTCCATTGATTTGAGTCCCAGTTTCCTTCCCTTCACTATTGGTTCCCTGTGCATTTTCTTTGATCTCACTTAGTGTAGCCTTCATTTGTTCATCTAATTTGCGACCAAATTCAACCAATTCTGTGAGCATTCTGATTACCAGTATTTTGAACTGTGTGTCTGATAGGTTGGCTATCTGTTTGTCGCTTAGTTGTATTTTTTCTGGAGCTTTGATCTATTCTTTCCTTTGAGCCATTTTTTTTTTGTCTTGTTGCACCTGTTACATAGTGAAGGGCGAAGCCTTAGGTGTTCACCAGGGCAGGGCAACCCTGTATGTGGGGGAGGGGTCCAAGAGGGAACAATGGTGCTTACTTCACTCTCTGCTGAATTTCAGTCACGTCTCCTGCTTCCCCCAAGCAAATTGGGCCCTTCTGGTGCTGATTCCCATGTGTGTGGGTTTGTGTATGTTCTAGGACCCTGTAGGTCTCTCTAACAAACTCTTCTGTGAGGCTGGGAGTCTCTTTCGGTACCTCAACCCCCACAGGTGTTTCAGTCAATGGTTTGAGGTTTTATTTCCCAGTGCTGGGACCCTGGGTTGCATGGTCTGACTTGCTCCCCAGGTTTGCCTGGTTTATCTGCACACGAAAGTGGGACTGGATGTGTTGGACCCCTCTACAATCCACCGCCTTGCTGGGTCTGCCAACTGCCACTTTGCACGCCTGGGGTCTGCCAGCCACCCTGATGCGAGCCCTCTCTGTCCTGGCTCCCCAACTCCGCCCCTCTTATTGGTCTGGATGAATGTGTCTACTTTAATTCCTTGGTTGTCGGACTTCCATACAGTTCAATTTTCTGGCAGTACTGGTTGTTTTGGTTTTTTTTTAAATTGTTGGTGTCCTTATTTTGGTTGTGCAAGGAGGCACAGTATTTCTCCCTACACCTCCATCTTGGCTAGAAGTCTCTTTTAGATTTTTTCTTTTAAATCTTAATGTGATGCCTAAAAATATTTTATATATTATAGAATACAAAATTACAGAAATCAAGCACCATTTGAAATTTCTCTTCCTCAATGCCAACCTAACAAGTAAACTCAAGGATGTTCATTTCAATCCTTTTAACACTTACATCAAGGAGAGTTCATGGCTGTTCTCCTGCATAGTAAGCTGAGGTTCTGAATATGCCAACACCTTAGAGTAGAGAGGAATGTTTTAGGTCCAATAACTACAAGGCTAGTTGGTGTTTGTTGCTGGATGCTAAGAAGGGCATTGTGGCATGAGAAATGGATGAAGACTCTGAAGTGCTTTCCTTTTAAAGCTAGAAATCCAAGCTTCTGTGCTTTGACATAGTGTGCACACTGTTTCATCCATTTCTGCCAGATTCCTGTATGTCTTAGGGGCAGAGGGAGCTTTAGATGCCACCCTTGTCCGGGGTATCTTTATATTTTCTTGAGTATATGCAAACTTAGGCAAGTGTTCTTATGCTTTAGTAAACCCCATTTCATCTTCATGGTTTTTGCCAAATATTTCTTCTTTAACCAGGTTATTTTTATTACACACATTTACCTAAAAGGAAAAATGTCATTATATCACTCCTAAAATTTTTTTGAAAAATAATTAAAAAATTTATTATCATAAGTAGAAAGTAACCATGGAAGTAAATATCACAAAAAATGTAAACTTTTCATTAAATTCCAGCTAGATACTTTTGAATTCTGAGTTCAATGCTTGACTGACTCTTTGTTACAAAGGAAGATTAGTAGATATTACAGAGGCGTTAAGACATATTAGCATGAAAATGAAACTTTCTTCTTGTCAAAATCAGTATTATTAAAAGATAATTGGGAAAAACATTTTGTATTGCTCAAATTGTTAATATAATCCCTGCTTACTACCTAAAATTATTTCCTGCATCCCCACCTTGGAATATACTAGAGTAGAAGAAAATTCAAGTTGAATCACTTAAAAAAGAAAGCTGAGGGGGAAATCCCACAAAGGAGGTATCCTCATGCTTTAAAAACTGCCCTATCGTGCCCTTGCTGGTGTGGCTCAGTGGATTGAGTGCTAGCTTGTGAACCTGGGGGTTGCAGGTTTGATTCCAAGTTAGGGGACATTCCTGGGTTATGGGCCAGGTCCCCAGCAGGGGATGTGAGAGACAACCATAATATTGATGTTTCCCTCTCTCTTTCTCTTTCCCTTCTCCTCTGTCTAAAAACAAATAAGGTCTTTTTGAAAAAATTATCCTACCTTTGGATTTTCAAATTTGTAAAGCATGTTTTCTTAGTTTTCATTCTCTTTCTAGGATTCCTCAATCCAAAGGCTCAAGGCTAATAAAATAGTCTTTTTGTGCACCTATATTATCTTCTCTGAAAAGTCAAGTAAAATTTATGGAGGTCATCTATTTAAAGATTAATAAATATAATAGATACTAAGCTATAAACACCAAACCTTGGTTCGTAAGTCCTTAATAAGCTGAAGTGAAACAAGTCAGCAGAGGTACAAGGGAGAAACATTTTAGAATTTTCATAGAGCAATTGTGGAAAGATAGGAAGTAAAAAGGTGTGTTAGGAAACCTGGGTAGGTCCAAATAAGTTTTTTATTATTTTTTAAATGGAGTTTTCAAAGTAGGCTGATTAACTGTCTTGTTTTTTCTGAAACTGAGGGATTTCCTGGGCCACAGGACTTTTAAAATTGGGGAAGTCCTAGAAAACTAAAAGGAGTAAGTCACTCTATTTCAAAAGCTTCCTTCAAGCATATATACAATGCACAGCACAGAAGTAGATGTCTCCACCTGTGGATATAAGAGGATGTATGAGATAATTCCGATAGAGCATCTGATAGACTTTGCCATTCCCAGAGTCCAGAAATCACTCTGGGGATATGATTAAGTACCAAGGTGTTTCCCTAAATTCATAATCAATTTTATTGAATAAATTACCTGAACTTGAGTGGAAGGGACAAATGTCCTCTTCCAACACCCTTTCCCTCTATTTGCTATTAATCATCCAAGTGCTAGGTGCCACTCACCTGGTAATCCTGGGGATTCTGAGGCGCTAACTGTACATGGTTGAAGATATTAAGGAACCAAAGGCACTTGCATAGGAAAGCCTACCAGTTCAATATGCCAGTCTTTTTACAAAATATCTTCTTGTCTCTTGAACTCCTAGCACTTGATTTACAAGACAATGTAATTAAATCTAATAACCAATCACTGAAAAGCCTTCTCTGTGCAAGACACTTTGCTAATTTAATTCTAAGATCCTCTTCTAAACCATGTGTAAAACTGAATTATACACTCCCACTTTATTGAAATTAAGATTTGGGGGTTTTCCAAATCTGCACCTTGAAGATATATGTATATTTTTCCTAGGAAACCATTATTATGAAATGTTTAATTGTACACTTTCTGAGCACCTCTTCTTTAAAGCTCTAACAGAATTTTCTAGGTAGAAAATACAATATAGTATTAACATTCCACAGTTCACTATATGATAACATCTTTTCTACTTAATGAAATTCTTCTCATTCATTTATTGAATTACTTTAAAAATAATTGAACACAGTCTTTGGGCCAGACACTTCACTAGGAACTGGTGATACAGAAAAAGAAAGTGTCTGCCTATGTGGAGCTCATGTTCTGGTGCCTTTGAGGCATTCACAGTAGAAAGAATAGGAAAAAAGTCTCCAAGGCATAAAGCTCTGAGTGCTCTGGAGGGAAAGAGTAGCTGGCCAAACAGATGTTGCCTATATTTAGTCTGCAGACTTAGGGGAGCAAATGAAAGGAAAGCAGAATGCTTTGGAACAAGAAATGATTTATATTGTAATCGAATCAAAATAAAAGAAAATAAAAAGAATCTATTCCTTCTGTGTTCCTTGGAGCAGAGTTTCACAAAAAAGGAATCTTATGATGTACACATAGGGTTACTCCTTCCTTTCCTTGAATCTTTCTGAAAGTTTTTAATAAACAGCTTTGATTATTATATTCATCTCTTTTTAAAAGTTTCACTATTTGTTACATACCTTCCATGTTACTTTCATGGATAAGCTGACGTGTCCATGAAATTCCTGAAATTCTTGAGAATATTAAGAATTTAGCCCAAGAATGTTACTGAGCTAGATTTTTCTTTTCTTTTTTAAAAATTAAAAAGTTTTTTTCATTTATTTACCTTTAGAGGGGAAGGGAAGGAGAGAAATATCAATGTATGGTTGCCTCTCATGAGTCCCCTGCTGGGAACCAGCTTATACCCCAGGCATGTGCCCTGACTGGGAATCAAACTGCGATCGTGTGGTTCGCAGGCTCACGCTCAATCCATTGAGCTACACCGGCCAGGTGAGCTAGATTTTTCAAGTAAATTTTTTGTTTTCTTTCTATTGGTACAGGGACTGAGGACTGAATTGAAAAAAAAAGGGAAACTATAGGTCATTTTAAGATTGTTTTAAGATTGTTTTGACAAAAAACACAATCACTGTCAGAAACAATAATAACTATGGTTAAAATGACAGCAGATATTTATTAAGTGTCAGAAGATATGTGCAAGAAATGAAGAGGAATAGAAAAGATAAATTAGGCACAGTCCTTGGTTTTAAGGAGATTACTACTAGTGTGTTATGTGCTAGGGTCTAGTAGAGATGCAAAAGTATTCAAGAGAGTTCTGGAGTGAACAGAAATTTTTACTACATTTTCTCATACTCACAGAACTCTAATTTTGACCAAGAGTTCTCCCTTCTATATGCCTCAGGCAAAATAGATCCAATTCCATAGTTCTGCAGACTTGACTAATCTAAATGTACAGTATAATCCCTCACAGTTATGTGATTGGCTTCAGAAGAGGTATGTGAACCAATTCACATGTACTAACAAGTCACAGGGGAGGTTTGTTGGAAGCTTCTGGAAAAGTAAGTTCAATCCTCTGGCTGGATGTTATGAAGAAGAATGTAGCCTCAATAGCTATTGACAACCATCTTAAAATCACTGAAGAGGAGAGAAGAGTAGCTTCAGCTTGAAGCTGATACTAATAAAGGCAGAGCAGACTATTGGGAAAAAAATGAGTTCTTGATCACATAAACTTCCCACTGGGTTTACCAACCCTGAAAGCTTCTCCCACGTTACTCTGGCTTTCCAGTTTTGTGAGCTAACATACTTTCTTATTAGGTCAATTTGAATCAGGGTACATCTTGCTTCCCCAACTGGATTATAAGTCTTTGAAAGTTGAATCCTGCATCCAAATAGGATATTCTCTATAAAAGGCATCAACCTATTTCATTGACTCTATGGTGCACATTTCCTCCATGCTTTAACATTTCTGAAATCAGTGTAGTATGTTGTAAAATTGTTCTCACCCAAGCCATAGCCTTATCATAGTTATCAATGCATGTGTGACCTTGATTATACCAAATTAATGATGCTTTTTTCTTTTTTATTATTTTTTAATTTAATTATTGTTCAAGTACAGTTTTCTATCTTTTACTCCCCTCCCAGCCCACCCCCCAGTGCTCCCCACCTCCCTCCCATTTCTACCTCCCTCAGTTGTCATCCATGTGTCCTTTATAATTGTTCCTGCAAACCCTTCCCCTTTTCCCCTGAAATTCTCTCCCCTCTCCCCTCTGGTCCTTTTCAGCCTGTTCTGTATTTCAGTGTCTTTGGTTATATTTTGCTTGCTTGTTTGTTTTGTTGTTTAGGTTCCTGTTAAAGGTGAGATCATATGGTATGTGTCTTTCACCGCTTGGCTTATTTCACTCAACATAATGCTTTCCAGTTCCATCCATGCTGTTGCAAAGGGTAGGAGCTCCTTCTTTCTTTCTGCTGCATAGAATTCCATTGTGTAAATGTATCATAGTTTTTGGATCCATTCACTTACTGATGGGCACCTAGGTTGCTTCCAACTCTTGGCTATTGTAAATTGTGCTGCTGTGAACATTGGTGTGCATAGGTTCTTTTGGATTGGTGTTTCAGGGCTCTTAGGATATACTCCTAACAGTGGAATTGCTGGGTCAAAAGGCATATTCATTTTTAGTTTTCTTAGAAAATTTCGTGCTGTTTTCCACAATGGCTGTACCAGTCTGCAATCCCACCAACAGTGGAGGTAAAAGACTTATATACAGAAAACTACACAACACTGAAGAAAGAAATCAAGGAAGACATAAACAAATGGAAACATATACCGTGTTTATGGATTGGAAGAATTAACATCATCAAAATGTCCATACTACCCAAAGCAATTTACAGATTCAATACAATACCTATTAAAGTACCAATGGCATATTTCACAGACAAATTACTGATGTTTTAATCATAGGTATTATTTGAAACACACACATTAAATTTAATTGCTACTTAAAATTAACCATGATTACATCATGATTCAGAACTAAAATAACAGCTTTTTCTGTCTTCAGAAAAGCACAGAAATAGCAGCAAAACATATACTTGATATAAATGGAACAAATATTCATCCTCAGAGGAATTACCACAATTCCATAGTTTCTTGCAAATACTTTATGCAGGACACAGGAAAGAAAGACACCCATGAGTATTTCAAAGAATTTCAAAGTCATGAGAGGCTTCACACATTAAGGATTCACACACAAAATATTGTGCCATAGAAAATGGAAACATCAATTGTCTTGTGAAGGAAACTAATTGCCAAATTGGTTTTTAGGTAGGTTGTGGTTATACCAGCTATGTATGAGTGTTCATTCTCCTGAAATTGGGGAAGAAGTTTAAATAATTTCATCCTCTACTATTTTTGTTCTCAAAAGTCAGATCAGCCTCTTTATATAATTGAGGTATTTTGCTTCTTAAATGAAATAACCAGCACCAGTTATTGGAGATAGTCTTATTTGTCTCTCATAAAAATCTGTTTCAAGTACTACATAGTATTACTTATATGTGGAATCTTTTTAAAAACTTGAACTCATAGAAACAGACAGTAGAAAATTGTCTGGTAAAAGGGTATGAACTTTGTTACAAGAGAAACAAAATCTGAGTACCTAATGTATAACATAGTCACTATAGATGATAACACTGTTGTGTAATTGAAATTTGCTAAGAAAGTAGAACTTAAGTGTTTTTACCAAAAAAAGTGGGGAGGAGATAAATTTGTGAAGTAATGAGTATGTTAATTAACTAGGCGGGGGGAATTCTTTCACAATGTATGTGTATATCAACTTATCATGATGCACACTTCAAATATCTTATGATTTTAATTGTCAATTATATATCAATAAACTGTAGAAAAATAATAAAAACCTATTTCTAAAAGAAAACCACTAAAACTGGAACTTGAAGCATAAATTTAGCTGAATGGATCTTTTTTTCTGGAATCAACATCTACAATATACATAGGATAACCTGCATTCCTCTGGAAATGCTTGCATACAGCAAGACACAGGTTTCTTTATCACTTGTGTGTCTTAAAAGTTTACAGACACATTTAAAGTGTGGGTGACTGGTATCTGTAAATAGACTGCCTCTTCTACACGGTTTCTAAATGATCTTTCTTCCTCTTTTTTCCCCTTCTTTTTTTAAAAAATTGGATCATTTTCTTTTTTTTTTTTTAGATTTTATTTATTTATCTTTGGAGGGGAAGGAGAGAGGGAGAGAAACATCAATATATTGTTGCCTCTAATGCATCCCCTGCTGGGAACTGGCCTGCAACCTAGGCATGTGCCCTGACTGGGAATCAAACCATGATCCTCTGGTTCGCAGGCCTGCACTTGATCCACTGAGCTACATCAGCCAGGGCATCCCTTTCTTTTATTTAATTCTATACAATGCAGAATTATCTTTTTAAAGCCAGATCTCATCCTACTGGCTGCAGAATAACATACAAATTCCTCAGTCTGATTTCCAGCTTTGTTGTGCACCACACCCTTCCAAACGGTCTATACCTCAATTGTATTGGAGTACATGCATTTGTCCAAATCTACCTGTAGCCTCTTCTCTCAATTCCTTCACTTAAGCTACTCTTTCCTTTTGAAATCCTTTCCCATCATTCTTCCCATCGGAGTTCTTCCCATTCTTCATGGCCCAGCTCCAGTAGTGTATTTCACATCTTACTGAGGGTTGATGTCTTCCTCCCTTATCTATTACTTTCATTGCATGTTGTGTCACTACTACACTCGGTTTATCTTGTGTTAAGGTGAAGAGTGATGTGTGTTTACTCTAGACTGTGTGCTTTGATAACAGTAATTGTTCATTAATTTTATTCATTTGGTAATGAGTGAAGCTAACCACAGTTTTAAATGCCCTCGTGGATCTAGTCTATCAGGTAAGCCAGACATTAATAAACAATTACAAGTGTGTTGAATATAATGATGAAAAATGCAGGTTTCAACAGGAGCGTATAATAGATATAACTTAATCTTGGAAATTAGGGAATGCTTTCTGGAAGAAGTTATGTTTAAAATGAATTCCAACTGATAATAAGAAGCTAAGTGAAAGTGGGAAGGGAATTAAAAATAGTATTTAAGAAATCTAAAACCAGAAATAGTGATATGTTCTAATTTCTGAAGAAAAAAGTCACAGTTGTGGGGATTTAATGAATGAGGGGGTCATGTATGAAGTGAGGCTATTGAAGCAGTCATGGTCTGAAACCTGCAGTACTAAGAACTTATCATTTTATCCTGGGAGCAGTAAGAAGTCATTGGAGGTTTTAATAAGATGAATAAAGAGGTCAGAATTATGATTTTAAAAGCACACATTGACTGCAATATGAAGAATAGATTGGAAACACAAGAGCAGATGTGGGAAGATGAGTTTTTGTGTGTGTGGCAGGAGAAGGACTGGTTTCGTTTGGTTGGTCTTTGCAATTAATGTAAGCAAGAAACAATGATGACTTAGATCCTTAGATCTCTTCATCCCCTCCCCTGCTTGGCTGAGTACAGTGATCGCTTCGAGGATAGTTAATGAATGTTTCTTGGACTGAAGTAAATTAATTGATTCATCATGTGTAAACTCCAAAATACTACAAGAAAGTGTTAGGAAGGCATTTCAAAGAACTGGGCATTCTTCTCCAGGTCACCTCATCTGAGTGAAGGTTCCAATTAGTAGAAGACTCCCTATCAGGAAGAAAACACTGTAGCTGAAACTGCTGCTTGCCTCATTTTATGCAAAACTTCCCTGTAAATATCACTTTTTAAATATTGGTGGAAATGACATTCCTTTCAGCTTTGAGGAAAGGATCTCATACATTCTCATTAGCTGGCTCCTGCTTTAGTTGAAAATGGTTCCAAATATGCAAATAAAATCTCTCCCTTAGCTGACTGCATAAAAACAACAGCATATGCTTTTAATCTTTTGTGAGGTTAGAAAATCAGTCCAGGTGTGATATTTGGTAATCTTGCATCAGAATCCCCTTCAAAAAAATTTTAGGTATTTCACTTTTCAGACACAGACCTTTAAAAATAGCCATTATTAATATGTTCAAGAAAATATGGATTCAGCATACAGAATAGAGAAAACATATCAGTAGAAAGTTTCCAGATTAAAGCATCAAAAGAAAAAAAAGTGGAGAAGAACGTTCATTATTTGCCAGACATATCAATTATGTCAAGTTTATTAATTGGGTTGTTTATATCTTTACTGATTTTTCTCTACTTGTATTATCAGTTGTTGGGACAGTTATGTTAAAATGTCACAGTATGACTGTAGATTTTTCACCTTTCCTCCTCCTTTGTCAGTTTTTGCTTTATATGTTTTAAAGATATGTTGTTTAAGTGTATATATAAATTTAGAGTTATTTTCTCCCTCTATTAAAATGACCCTTTAAGAGTTAAAAAGTATTTCTTTAAAATGTTTCTTCTCTACTTTGTCTATTTTGTCTGGTAGTAGAGCAACACCAAGTTTTATGTGAATAAAATGTTCATAGAATAATTCATGCATACATTGATTGATTGTTGTATGTGCCTTGACCAGGGATCAAACCTACAACCTTGGCTCTAACCAACCAAGCTACTTGGCCAGGGCCTTTTTTATGTCTTTGTATTGAAGGTATATCTCTTGTAAGCAGAATATAGTTGGGCTTTATTTTTAAAGCAGTCTTATAATCTTTGTTATTAAATTTTAACATTTATACATAATGCAGAGATCAATAAATTTACATTCATTTCTACCATCTAATGATTTGTTTTGTTTCATTTGTTTTGTTTCTTTTTTTCTCATTTCTTGCCTTCCATTGGATTAATAGAAAAAGGTTACTATTAAACATTCCTCTACTGTTCCTTGTGGTTTTTTTGAGTTAACACATACTTGTTTGACTTATAATGTCTAATACATATTACTTTCACAGACAATGCTATAATCCTAAAAAATATAAACCCCATCTATTCTTCTCCTGTCTTTTGAATTACTGTCATAAATTTTCATTCTATGTATATCTCAAGCTCCACCTGACATTGTGTCTCACACAACCAATGCACATTTAATTTAACCCAAATGTTTACTGCTGGGATTCCTCCCACCGGGAAAGCTCTCTGTAAGCATTTGCTCTAGTGTAGGTCTGCTGATTATAAATTCTCTCAATTTTTATTTATCTGGATTTCTCTTTATTTTACCTTCACTCTTAAGAGATATTTTTTTGTTAGATACAGAACTCTATCTTGTCACTTGTTTTCTTTCTGCATCTTAATGATGTCATTCTACTGTCTTCTGGCTCTATTTGCTACTGGCTTTCTCTTGCTCCTTTGAAAATAGTCTTCTGTATTTTTAGCTCCCAACTACTTGTTAAAAAACATTTCTCTTCAATTTTTAGTATTTTTGTTATATTGCATCTAAATGAGATTTGTTTTGTGTTTTCTTGCTTGGACTTTATAGTGCTTCTTGAATAGGAAAATTGATGTCTTCAAACAGTTTGGGGAAATTCTCAGTGATTATCTTTTCAAATGTTTCTTTCACATTATTCACTCCATCCCTTTACAGGCTCCATTTCAGGTGTGCCTTTTACGCTCTTCTGTGTTTTTCCACCTTTTTTCTTTCGATGATTTGGCCTCAGTATTTTATTTTCTTTGGGTTTTTTTTTTAATTTATTGATTTTGGAGACAGAGAGAGGAAGGGGAAAGAGAGAAACATCAATTTTTTGTTGTTCCACTTATTGATACAATCATTGGTTGATTTTTGTAGGTACTCTGACCAGGGGAATTAAATTTGCAACCTTAGTGTATCATCAGGACAATGCTCTAACCAAGTGAGTTACCTGGCCAGGGCTAGTCTCAACATTTTCTACTGTAGTAAGAATTAATTCAAACTCAACTTTCCTAAATTTTAAATCTCTTCTTAACATACACAAAAATATCATTATGTTTTAAGAATTTCATTTATCTTCCTGATTTCTCTCTTTCGGGGCACTGTGGCCATCAAAACTCTGGACTGGTTGCTCTCTAGAACTGGTACCCAGCTAACATCAGGGGATCACTACCATAAAATCATTACCTTTGCCTTCTTCTGTGCTGGTTCTCTCCAGTAGTGGAGAACATCATTTCCCTTTTCTCCTTTGGCACCTCATGATGCAAATGTTGGAATGCTTGAAGTTGTCCCAGAGGCTCCTTACACTATCTTCATTTTTTTTGAATTGTTTTTTCTTTTGCTATTTTAATAGGTTGTTTTCTGCTTCCTTATTCTCTAAATCCCTCATTTGATTCTCCACTTCATTAACTGTGCTGTTCATTCCTTGTAAATTATTCTTGATTTCAGTTAGTATATCCTTCATTTCTGATGGGTCCTTTTTTATGCTGTTGAAGTTCTTATTAAGTTCATTGAGTATCCTTATAACCACTGTTTTGAACTCTGCATCTAGTAAATTGCTTGTCTCCATTTTAGTTAGTTCTTTTTTCTGTAGTTTTTTTCTGTTTTGTTTTTTTTTCCATTTGGGATGTGTTAGTTTCTTCCTAATTTTGGCAGCTTCCCTGTTTGTTTCCATGTATAGCTACTACATCTCCTTGGCCTGGTAGAGTGGCTTAATGTAGTAGGTGTCCAATGGCACAGCCTTTCCATTCACCAGAGCTGGGTACTCCAGGTGTGCCACTTTTGTTGTAGTTGAACCTTGATTACTGTTGGCACCTCAGTGGGAGGGTGTTTTGCAGTCTCTCAAGGCCTGACAGGTCCACTCTGGATTCTGGCAGATAGAAGAAAAGTCTCAGAGCCATGGGGATGCTTGACATGCCTTTGGTCAAGGGTGGATGATCCACACACACTGCAAGCTGTGTATCCCCAATAGGAAGCCCCTATCCCCTTTTATATGACATACAGACAAAGCCAGCAGGAAGCCAGGATATTACATAACATAGTGTGATTCTGCACATGCAAGCCCACTCAATGTTATGGGAACCGTTTGTCAGACCCTGTCTTAAGGCTATGAGAACAATGCTTATCAGGCCCATTCTCAAGGTTATGGAAAACTGCTTCCCTTAGCTCCCTAGACATCTGGGTGAGGAAGCCAGGCTGCCTCTCTTTGCCCTACAGAGGGATTTACCCAAAGCAGACTGACTGCAAGGACTGGCTGCAACCTCTGTGAGGATCAGCTGAGCAATGGCCAGCCCCACAGAGCAGGGCCTCTGTGGGACTCTGGTGCTCACTGAGTTTGCCTCTTGAATGTGTCACTTGTGGAGGTCACTGTGGCATTTTGATGTGATCTAAAATTTTCTACTGGGTACAATGGCTCTGGGGCCTCCCAGGATGTACAGGCCAAGGTTAGCTGCTGCCTATTTTCTGCCCTGGGGCACCCAGCATGAGCTGCAAAGCAATCTACAAATGGCTGCTCCTTGTGCTGGGCTCGGAGGTACCCAAGAGAAGCCCAGCTGTGAACCAAGCCCAGCTACTGCTAATGCCAGGTCTGGGGCCACTTAGTGAGAGGTATAGGACTTGCTTAGGCTACATGCTGCTTGCCTGAGAGATTTTAGGAAAGTCTGAAGCAAGAGTCAGAACAGATCAGTTGTTTGGAAAAACCACTGGAAATCGCTTGGATGAGCCCACCAGGTGGTGGAGTGGGGTCTCAGGGAATCACTTAGGTGGGGCAAACTAGTGGTAGCCAGACTGATTGAGACTCAGATATGGTACCTGCCTGCTTTGTGTGGGGAGGAGTCAGAAAAGAAACAATGGACTCTGACAGCTTTTCTCTCCGGAAGAGAGCTGCCCCTCCAGGCCTTGCCTTGTTGTCAGACACTTCAGTTTCTCCTTGTATGTCCTGGTGCCCTTCAAGCTGCTGCCCCAGTGCTGGAACTCAGAAGGAGTCAGTCTGACGAAGTCTGGCTTGGTCCTTTAAGAGGAACTGCCAGAGCCCTCCATCTCACACAACCTCAAATCCCACTGATTTCTACAGCCAGAAGTCATGGGGACTTCTCTTCCCAGCACTGGAAAATTGGGCTGGGGGACCTGCTGTGGGGTTGGGACCGCTTGCTCCTCATGGGGAAACCTCCACAGCTGAGATATCCCTTCTGATTTTTACATACAACACATGAATGTGGGACCAGCCTGTTTTATGTCTCCACCTCTCCCACCAGTCTCAATTTGCTTCTGTTTAAGTCCTTAGTTTAGGACTTCCATTCAGCTAAATTTCAGTCAGTTCTGAAAGATGGTTGTTCTGTGGTGTAGTTGTATTTTTGATGTGGTAGTGGGCAGAAGCAAGATACACCACCATACACCTTCATTTCTGCCATGGTGCATAACCATTGTTTTCCACAAGGCAGCAGTATTGCTTACTCTTCAACAGTCTCCCCAAAGCTGATCATTTCCCGGATTGTCCAGGGTGGGCCATGAAGACTCAAGTTTTCCCAGAAACACAATCAGTCCCTGGTACTGAAATGTCAGGGTAAAGCCGGACTCCGGATCCCCGAGGAAATACAGAAGTGAGTAGAGAGCTGCACTAGACAGATCTTTACCTGTGTGGAGAAACAGGAAGAGATCAGGGCCTGACATCCGACGGTAGCACAGGGCTAGGTGCTGCCCGGAGCCTTGTATCAACTGACTATCTCTGCAGAAGTATTGTTCAGTTTTTGTAAAAATGTGCATCTAATTCTGTCATGCACGAAATTTCCTCTTTACAATAAGCTAGTCTGAGAACACAGGGTCCAGTCAAGGGCTTCCATGGCATCCCTTATGACTCCAGGAGTCTTTAGTCTACTAGGAAAAGGATTGATCTTTGATACTGCCCTTGTTGGAAAATAGCTGGGGAGATCATGTTTGAGTTTCCCAAACCTGATAGATTTACATCCAGGAACTGGTGATAAAGAACACAGATGCTTCAGTTTTCACCATTAAATTTCAGAGACATATGAATGAGGGAAAATAATTTTTGGACTTTCTCTGTGATCATGTATCTACTAGAAGAAAAAGTTTGTTGCTGGTGACATCTTTGGAATCATGAGAGAAGGCTTTCTCCATGCCATACAGAAAAAGGTGTCTCCATGACTTAGGAGGGGACAGAACTGAAGAGAATCATAAAATGATATCATCTTAGAATGAAAAACTCTTAATCTCCTCAAAGCCTTGAGATTGTTCCAGCAGGGATAGGAGAAGGGACACAGATGGGCCATGAGAGAAGAGAGTTATGGGAGTGTCATATCACTAAGGGGGAAGCCCTGTCCCCAAGGTGAATCCAGAGAGACCAAAGAGAAAGAGGTATGTAGGAAGCAAGTTATAGAATTTGTAAGATAAAGCTCTAATAACTACAGACCTACAGTGATCTCTTTGGGATCCTTTGGGATCCAAAGGGTTTATTCTCCAACATAGAACACAGAGCAAGAACCAAGAACCTAGTTTACATTTTTTTTCTTAATCAAAGGCTTTCCGAAACCTTCCAAGCTCTTACACCAAGAGTCTTTTTGTAACTAACCAGTGGGAATTACTATGCCTAATTGAAACAAGAAATGAAAGAGGCATCATATTAATACTTTGGGTCACAATGGCAGTTAAAGTTAAATCTTTACTTTCCCTCAACGTTATTTCTCTTAAGGCCCCCTAGTTATTTCTAAATGATGTGCTTGGTTACAACTATGAAGTTACACTTGTGTGTGTGTTTTTGTGCACTGTATCCAAACATCATGCTAGATCAGAGCACTTGGCAATGTGTCCAATCATCATGGTTTGTCATGGGAAAGCCTGACCATTTCCTTCTTGGGGCTTGGAAATATTATACTGTCCTGGCAGAACTTTTATTGATAAACAATGAAACAGGATGCTGACCTGCATTTTCTGGGTTTGAAGCTAAAATAAAGTTTGCACTGAGTGTATAATGCAGTTAATGAATACTTCAAAACCTCAACCTGGAAATATGAAACCTGACCAAAGGCCAATGAGGAGCCCAGTCTGGGTAGCTCAGTTGGTTATAGCGTTGTCCTGATATGCCAAGGTTGCTGGTTCCATTTCCAGTCAGGACATATATAAGAATCAACCAATGAATACATATATAAGTGGGACAACACATCTCCCTTTCTCTGTCTCTCTCTGTCTCTGTCTCTCTCTCCCTCAAATCAAATTTTTAAAAAGCCAATGAGGAAAACCTAATGTGGTCCAAAAGCTTATTAGGAGATTCTACTAAAAGGATTCTTGTTAATAAAGTAAGTGGGATGCCATGCATTAGTATACAGGTTTAACAAAACCATGAAAAAATATTTTTAAATACCCATTGATTTCTCTTAATTTCACCTTAATTCAGGTGAAAGATAGGTGTAAAAACCAAAAAGTGATAGCACTGCCAGTGCCACGTCGTGCCCTCCTTGCCCTGGAGCCAGGTGCTCAGTGACCAAGAAAGAGACTTAGTGTTCAGTAGGAATGTGTGTCTCTCTCTCTTAACCTCTGAGAAGACCGCCTGCTTGGTAGATTACTCATCAATATCTGCTTCCTTCTCTTGCAGGAGGATCATGCTTACCTGTCCTGCTGAGCTCAAGTGTCACCATGGGACTTGCTCTGGCCGCAGAAATGTGAGTGGAAGCTTTTGGGGGCTCCTCTGACATACGTTTCAATACCCAGAGCACACCTTTTCATGTTTCCTTTTCCCTCTGCCATGGTTACCAGTAAAATTCCAGATGGAAGTTGCTCTGGTGGTCTGAGTGCTGAAGTAAAGATCATGATACAGGACTCCTTTGCTGGCCCCTAATGCACATGTTGTGCAAGAGAGATGTAAACTTTTGTTATGATAAGCCACTAAGATTATAGGTTGTTTGTCACTGCAGCACAACCTAGCCCATCCAAGTTGACTGATTTGTTCAGTCTATAATGCATATTCTCAATGGAAATATACAATGTCACTCCCAAGGGGGCAAAAGTGGCTCTTGGAAGGCAGAAGAGCCTTCCTTCTTTTATGTATAAAGCACAAATATATATACAGAACAGAGCAGATATACAATATATCTGTATTATTTCATGAGGGGAGGGAACTAGAAAAAAAGCCTAAAACTGCTCATTAGAAGGCAATAATGAAATAAAGATTGAAAAACACAGGCTATAAGGCAAAAGACAATAATCAGATTATCTTCATAAAGTCTATTTCAAGCATTCCCAACTCTGGTGTTCCCTTTAAATCTCTAAAAAAGTTTTTTTGAAACATTAAATATCCAAACTTGTTTCTCCTAAATCCACACATTGGAGGGTTTTTTTCTTCAAGGTTTTATTTATTTATAGAGAGAGGGGAAGGGAGGGAGAAAGAGAGGGAGAGAAACATCAATGTGGTGTTGCTTCTCACCTGGCCCCCATTGGGGACCTGGCCTGCAACCCAGGCTTGTGCCCTGACTTGGAATCGAATTGGTGACCCTTTGGTTCACAGCCTGCACTCAACCCACTGAGCTACACCAGTCAGGGCCACGCATTCGAGTTTTTTGTTTGTGTGTTTGTTTAAAAGGCTCCCAGAAAATTCTAATTTGCAGACAGGGTTAAGAACCACTGGAACAGACAACATTCCCAGAGATAAGGCTGCGCTGCTCTCCCCAGGGAGAAGTGCTACACAAACAGTGCACTGGAAATGGCTGGCGTGAAGCCCAACTCACTGTTATTTCAAATGGGCTATTCTGGCCTCACACCAGGTAACGAAAAGCTGGATTCATTAAGGGACAGCAATGTCTGGTTTCTGTATTTTATCTTTCCCATTTTACAACATACTATTTGAATGCAGAGGGTCCTTTATGACTCATTTGGAAAATGTAAGAAGGGGGAAAAATGTCTATAGTTATTTCTGGACTAGTACCCACAGTCAGCATTTTCTACACATAGGCAATGTGGAAATCATCTCTATCTTCAGCTCCTAAAATTCTAAGTTCTTACTGAGGGAGTTTAAAAAACTACTCAACATTGGATCTTCTTTATCCTCCATATCTAGGGAAACTCTAGGTGCCAGAGGGAGACTTCTGCACAGACTGTGAAAATAAAAAATTAAATTAAAAAAATTCAAAACTAAGAACATTAAGCGCTTTCTCATTAGAATGTAAAAGGGCCTGGGTCTGGGCTAAAGGACAGTGGCATAGGATTGTTGTGGCTGAATTCGGGTATTAGATGGAGCATAGCTTATTCTTTCCTGAAATGTCACTTGGAATTGACAATGATATGGCTGAATTTTAATGAAGTGACTGGAAAGTCAAAATTATAATGTGTTAATTAACAAGGCTATTACTTTATATTTTCCTTTTATACATACATGTTCATGGTAGATGAAATTTACGTGGGTCTCATTTATTTGGAGGTTCTCACTAAAAGGTGTAGATTGGCTTTCTTGATGTTATATCGGGTCACAGAGCACTTAGCCTGCAGGCAAGGGTGGAGATATTTGCAGGCATTACTTGTGAAATTTCTTGAAGCATGAGAATGAAATTTCTAGGAAATCCTCCACGAAAAGGAGAGAGTCAGCATCAAATGTGCAAGTTGACAAATGCTAACAACTAGCTTGTCAACACTTTGCTGATGATTTTGGCAGATGCAGAAATGAGAAAATCAAGCATTTAAGGTTATCAGTAGCGATGGGGTTTATTTGAGATGCAGAGATAGATAAAATGTGGATTTAAGGTTTGAATGCTAACACATCTGTAGTTTATTATCATCTAATCCCAAAGAATGGCAGCAATGTGTCATAATGAGTCCTTTCTGAATACCTTCTGGCCACACTTACTAAAGGGGCAGAACAGCTCACTGTCTGTATGATGCTGCTCCCCTAGCCGCAGCTGATTGAACGAGAGGAAGATACCTGACCTAAGCTGAGCTGATCACATTCTATCCCCTGGATATTTGGAATAGGGATGCAGAGTTTCTGGTTAGTTTGTCTTGCGCGCTGGAGCTAATAGGTGATGCAGAGCTGGGGCTGGATGGTCATTTTCTACCAAGGGGATAGTGACACACAGAAAGCCAACCTTCAGGAAAAAAAGAAGATATTATTGAGGCTAGAATAGTTGAAGAAAATACCTTTAGTTCCCAGCTTTCAAGTTTCATGTCAAGTCCCTTGGCATGTGAATCCCATGATAAGACCTGGCAGTCCTGCCAACTTTGGTTCCAAAATATACTCCTGTATCTTTTCCATAAGCATCACTTCCTTGTGCTTGAAGTAGTTAGTTTGGGTGGGTTCCTATTCCTTGCAGACAATTATCTCTGATTAAGACAGAGTTTTTGTCCATATAGAATAGCTAACATCTATGAAGGACATAAGCCACATTTACTGCAGATGTTTGCCTTCTTAAAATTTTGCTTGAATTATCCACACTAGCCTTCTGGTGGATGAACTGTCTGTTTAGTACAACAGATGCAGCAGGCTTTGTGAGCAAATGAGTCACAAAAAATGCTGAATAGCATGAAATCTTTGCAGCAATGGGCACATGTTTTACCATACATGTTCTAAACAAAAAGGCAAAGGTCTGAACATGCAAAACCTATGGCTGCATTTTTTTCCTGTAATCTAATTAAGCCCAAATAATATAGCTAGACTTAAAGGAGATATGCACAGTAATTTAATGTCCCCATTATAAAAGGTCTTGAAAAGATGCTGAGATGGATAGAATAATCAGCTCTATCAGTCGCATCTCATCAAATCCTAGCCCCCTTTTGCTTCTGTGTTAGACCCCTGAAACCAATTATGTAAATTTGTTCACACAGTGCCTGGTTGCTTTTCCATTGTAATTTAAATGTAGGTGTCTTATGAAGACAAAATGAAATGCATTGTCCTTTTCAAAATTTAGAATTTGAACTGATTTACCAGGCAAATTCCTGTCAAATTACCAGGCAGCTGGAGAAACAGCTGGACCGGTTTCTGAATACCAATAAAAAACTTTCAAGTCTGAATTACAATAGGGGTTTTCATTAGAATTTTATAGTATTGTTTAATAAATACAAAACACACTTTACTGGTATTTGGCTGCTTTCCTGTTCACATTAGCAAATGTATTATGAAGTTGGAATCAATTGTACTAGGAGTTGCTCAATTCACCAGGAGTGATCAGTCTGGACTTTATGGACCATAAAGTCTGTTTTGCAGGAGGATCTAAAGAGCCCCCACCTAACCTTAGTTTTCTAGATACAGTATAATTTAGTGATCCTATAGGATTGCTTATGTTCAGCACTCAGTTTACTAGCTGTGTGACCTTTGGTAAATTACTTAGACTCTCTGTGCTTTAATTTTCTCATTTGTGAAATGGAGATAATAACGGCACCTACTTCATTAGGTAGTTTTGAAGATTAAATTAGTTTGATTCTATAAAGCACTTAATACAGTGCCTAGCATACAATAATTACTAATTAGTAATTATTATATCCCATAATACAAATCTTATATTTTCCTAAAATTTCAGCCAGTGGAACTAATTATTCTAATTAGTGCAATATTCTTTTAAACTCAGTGACTCAAAAGTAGCAAAATAGTTACATGTTTGCCTTTTTACTGGTAAGAAGGGGTAATGTGGGAATTCAGAGCTAGTCACCCCAAGATGTGCTTCTGTGGTTTGCAGATTGTTTTGAGCTAAAAGCCATTTTCGCTTTAGGCTCAAGAGAAACTTCTCTTCCTCCCTTTAACTACCTAGAAGAACTTAAATTTAGGGGCCTTGACCATAATAAGAGATTTTGATTGATAATTTTTTTGATTAATCTATATGGCAGGGCAAACTTTTATTCACTAGCCATATGCTCTTTTTATCATCCTGCAGTGATCCTCTGAAGCCCCCAAGGTGCATTGCCTCATCCCTAGCTGGGAATGTCTTGTATACCTCACCTCCACTTTCTATCTCTGTACCTCCTGTGTATGTAGGGTCTCTAATTCGTGTTTGCAGGGGTTCCCATGTATATGAATGTATTAAACTTGGTCATTTTCTGTTGTTAATCTGTCTCATGTCTATCTGATTATTAGACCATCCAGAAGAACCTTGAGGGTAGAGGAAAGTTTGTTTCTCCCCCACAGTATAGAGTCATACTTGTACAAGTTGCCTTTATCTCAAAGTTCAGACTTCTGTTTCCTTATGAGAATCACATTCTTCCTCATAAGTTGGTTGGATGGCTGTCCTATCTTAGAACATGGCCAGCATGTTCTAATGAACCCTAGGTAGACAAGGTGCACTGGGTCAAGACAGGTACAAGTTGGATTCAGCTGCAGGTTCTGGGAAGAAATCCTGCCTCACTGGTACCCATCAAATTGTCATGGAAACAGGGAAAGAAAGGGAGCCTAGGCAAGTGGTTGACACAAACAAGGAATAAGTAGGAGTTAATTTTTTCTAAGGTAGACAGCACAGTGCTGGGTAATTTAGGAGAGGGAATATTCAGAAATCTAGATAGACAGGCTGCTGTTTAAATTGGGCTATTTGCAGACAGCATCTGGAATGGGAGGTTAGTAAGAACAGATTAGATTCTTTCTCAGTGGGACTGATTTTTCAGTGTATCAAGACAAGGGGACCAATGAAAAGAATCAGAAAGGAACTCAGACCCCAGAAGTGAGGCCAGATCTCAGAAACTGGACAGAACTTTGAGGCATGAGATCAGAACCATACCAGTTGCGACAAGTTATAGTGAATGTTGGGATAAAGACTCATCTAGATGGTCATAGGGTTGGGGGAAAACTTTTGGTCCAAAGGGCTCACCTGCGTGCATAAGAAGTCAGGAAAAAAGCTGGAAGAGGGAAAGAAAACTAGGATATCCAAAGGAGTGTGAGGCAGTCCTTTAGAAAATTTCTTTTGTTTTCTAAACTTTGAGTCACGGAAAGCATCATTAAACTCCTGGGCATTCTCTCAGTGAAGGAATGGTAATCCTTAAGAGTGCTTTATATTAGCCCTGGCAACATTTCTGAGTAATGGGTAGAAGAAAAAAAAAGAAGAAATGGGTAGAAGAAAAAAAAAAGATCTATAATCCATACAGAAATCCTAGGTTTCTCCTGGAAATAAGATATTGGAAGTTCCCTTTTTCTCTCTCTTGTTCTTAGACAACCTACTTCCTAGCATGTAAGAAAGAACTAGGTTTATTTAGCATGACATAAAAATCTAATTGTGATGATCAGATTAGGGAGGTAGAATGGCTTTTGGAATCCAAATTCACCAGTTACAGAGGAAAATGATCTGTGAGCGTTAGATGTAGGTCAAAGATCTTTGTGGTTGCTCTTACATTAACAACTCTCTGTACCTATTGTCAATCATGGCAATATCTTGTAGAAAAAATTCTTTTCATATCTACAATCTTATCCAATTGTCTAAATTATGAAGTAGATAAGATGAACACATGGGTATCAGAGACTAAAAGAAGTGCATTTGGCATTCAATTAACATTTCTGAATACATTAGAAGATGTACATTAAAAGAATGTACATTAGAAGATGTACATATACATTAAAAGATGATGATAATGATAATGGTTAGAAATGAAGGAGAAAAAAGAAAAGGAAAGGGAGAGAGAAAGGCAGAAACAGCTGTAGTTCGAAGGCAGTTGGCTTACCAATTACGGCTGCTGAAGCAACTTCAATGCACGTTTTCAATGATTCAGAGGCTGGTTCAGTAGTTTATGTATCATCTCAGATTTTTGCTTCAGACTTTCCCTTCTACTGATTGCCTTTTAGTCATTCATGTAATGATCAGTTCATAGAGAAGATGGAGGTATGAAAGAGATTAAAACTCTTTCATAGTTAAAACTTTTTTAGTGTTTTCTTTCTGCAAGGGTTTATCTCGTTTTATTCTTACAGCAACTCTATGAGAGCGACCATTATTATCTCTGTTTTACAAACACTAAGTGGAGGCTTAGCAATACCCCCGAGGTCACACACCTAGCACATAGCAGAGCAAGCATTTGAACCATGGACTGCCTGAATCTAGAGCCTGTGTTCTTGCTTCCACACTACTTAGTCTTTTACCTCGTTTCCAGTCACTGTAAATGTTACTAGTGCTTTATATTATACAAATGCTTTCAAATTCCCTCCTCTTTCTAATTTTTCTTCCTTCTTCTTGTTCTTGTTCTTCTTTTTTTGGTGTATAAATGTGTGCTGCATTGATTTACTATATTAGTTTTCTTTTTGTATCTTTTGACTTAAGCCTCAAGCTGCCCTGCGCTGCAATGTTTTAGTGTTTATTCTTTATTAAAGTGAAACATGCACACAGTTTAGGAGTCAAATAGCTTTCTATAAGGCCTATCACAGGAAACAGTGATTCCCTAGACTCCAATTTTCTTACCTTCCTCCCCCAGAGGCAACAACTTTCAGCTATTTTAACTGTTTCCTTTAACATTTTTCTCAATATCTCGACATACTTATGTGGCTTCTTCTTGACTTAAAAAAAATAGGGTTACGCCCTGGCTGGTGTAGAGTCTGTGAACCAAAGGGTCACCAGTTTGATTTCCAATCAGGGTACGTGCCTGGGTCGCAGGCCAGGTCTCTAGTATAGGGTGTGTAAGAGGCAACCACATGTTGATGTTTCTCTCCCTCTCTTTCTCTTTCCCTTCCCTTCTCTCTAAAAATAAATAAATAAAATCTTTAAAAAATAAATAAAAACTTAGGGTTACCTATGACAGATATATTCATTTAACTACCTCAACTGCCAGTCTACCCCAATCACACACTTTTTTCTAACCATTCTTTTGGTATAATTACATCATAATGTAGTTAAATCAATACTTACATTATTTACATTTATGTACTTATATTACATTTATATTTATACCATATAATATAATATAAATATGTTTATATACTTATATTATCATAACTATGTAAATGCTTACATCCTATGATTACCTCTCCATTTCACTTTTTTCTAGTTAATACTTTGTTTTTACTTTCCAATTACTTTATTTTAATATAATTGTCACTAACTCATAACCAAATAGTCCCCCAAAGTGTATTTCTTCACATTACAGACACACATATTAGTTAATCAATGTTATCTTCTTTAAAACAACTGAGAGGCTCTTGATTTTCTCAATTTTGACTTTGATTCTTTGCCAGACATGCTTCACAGCTGTCACTCATCTGGGATCAGACTTCACCATAATTCTCTTTCTCATGTTAAGCCCCATTTCTAGGACTCTACATATATTAGTCAGCTTTCAATACTTCTTTTTCCCTCTCTCTTGCAGTAATGACTCCAAAATTTTAGTGGCTTACAATAAGAAGGATTTTTTTCTTTTCAGTTCTCAAAAGCCAGCTTTATTGAAGGGTACATCATTTTAAAACTATATTTTATTGATTACGCTATTACAGTTGTCCTGATTTTATCACCTCTGCCACTCTCCATCCAGCTCCCCCCAACTCCCTCAGGCAACCCCCCACCATTATTCATGTCCATGGCTCATGCATGTAAGTTCTTGGCTACTCCATTTCCTATACTGTGCTTTCCATCCCCATGGCTATTCTGTAACTACCTATTTGCACTTCTTAATTTTCTCACCTCTTCACCCATTCCCCTATAATCCTCCCTCCCACCTGGCAACTATCAAAATACTCTCTGTATCCATGGTTCTGTCTCTGCTCTTCTTGTTTGCTAAGTTTGTTTTTTAGATTTGATTATTGAAAGATATGCATTTATTTGTCATCTTATTGTGCATACTTTTGATCTTCTTCTTCTTAAATAAGTCCCTTTAACATTTTATATAATAATGGTTTGGTGATAATGGACTCCTTTAGTTTTTTCTTGTCTGGGAAGCTCTTTCTCTGTCCTTCAGTTCTAAATAATAGCTCTGCTAGGTAGAGCAATCTTGGCTGTAGGTCTCTGCTTTTCATGACTCTGAATATTTCTTGCCAATCCCTTCTAGCCCACAAAGTTTCTTTTGAGAAATCAGCTGACAGTCTTATGGGAACTCCCCTATAGATAACTAACTTTTTTTCTCTTTCTGTTTTTAAGATTCTCTCTTTATCTTTAACTCTGACATTTTAATTATGATGTATCCTGGAGTGGGCCTCTTTGCATCCATTTTGTTTGGGACTCTTGGTGCTTCCTGGACTCGCATGTCTATTTCCTTCAGCAAATTAGGAAGTTTTCTTTCATTGTTTTTTCAAACAGATTTCCAATTTCTCACTCTTTCTCTTTCCTTTTTTATTTTTAAGATTTTATTTATTTATCTTTAGAGGGGAAGGGAAGGAGAGAAAGAGAGAAATATCAATGTATGGTTGCCTCTCGTGAGTCCCCTGCTGGGAACTGGCCTGCAACCCAGGCATGTGCCCTGACTGGGAATCAAACCGTGATTGTGTGGTTCACAGGCCTGTGGTTCTCAATCTACCGAGCTACACCAGCCAGGTCACTCTTTCTCTTTTCTTTCTGGCACTCCTATGATGCCAATGTTGGACTTCTTGGAGTTGTTCCAGAGTCTGCTACACTTTTCTCAGTTTTTTGGATTCTCTTTTCTTCTTGTTGTTCAATTGGTTATTTTTCTTTATGTTCCAAATCATAGATATGATTCTCAGCACCATGGAATTATAAATAAATGATTCTTTATTTCAGTTAGTGTATCCTTCATTTCTGGCTGGATCTTTTTTATGCTGTTGAGGTCCTCACTAAGCCCCTTGAGAATTCTTATAACCAGTGTTTTGAACTCTGTATCTGATAGATTGCTTATCTCCATTCCATTTATTTTAGTTCTTTTTCTGAAGTTTTGATCTGTTTTTTCATTTTCAAATTTGTCTCCTCATGTTGGCAGCCTCTTTGTGTTGGTTTCTATGTACTAGATAGAGCTGCTTTGACTCTGTGTCTTGGTAGTGTGCCCTAATGTAGTAGGTATCCTGTAGGGTCCATTGGCACAGCCTCCCCTATCACCGAAGCTGAGTACTCAAGGTATGCCCTTCCTGTGGGCTGAATACATCCTACTCATGTAGTTGAGCCTTGGTTGCCATGGGCAGATCAATTTATCTAGGCCAGTCAGCTGCAAGGATTGGCTGTGACCACTTTCCAACTTCGACCCTCCATGAAGGATCAATTGTGCAGAGGCAGGTTGGTGGTGGTCTGATGTGGTCTGTAGCTGTCTGCTGGGTATGCTAGTCCTGGGGCTTCCCTGGTGGTGCAGGCCAAGGGTAGCCCCCACCTATGTGTTTTCTGGGGCCTGCCTACCTGAACAATAAAGCAATTTGAGATAGCTGCTGTTTGTGTTGGGCTTGGAGATTCCTAGGGGAAGCCAAGCTGTGAATCTAGGCTGGCTGTTGCCAGGCTTGGGGCTCACTGAGGACACTTGTTTGTTTGAGAGGATTTAGTCAGTTGTGAAGCATGAGTCAAGACCAGCCCTTCATATGGAAAAGCATCTTGGGTGGGCCCATAGGTTAGGTGGACAAAGTCTCTGTGGATCTCCAAAGTAGGTGAAACAGTGTTAACCAAACTGATGGAGTCTTAGACATGGCACCGGCTTGCCAGCTTTGTTGGGGGAGAGTTTAGAAAAGGGACAATGGCCTCTACTTGCCTTGATGCCAGATACTTCAGTTTCTTCCTCTATGCCACTGATGCCTTTCAAGCTGCTACCACAGTGCTGGAGCTCAGAGGGAGTAAATCTCAGTAGGTGAATCTGTGTGTGGGTTCTTTAAGAAGAAATGCTTGGGGATCCAGCAGTTTCTTCCACTGAATCAATCCCTGCTAGTTTGTGAAGCCAGAAATTGTGGGGACTTTTCTGTCTGGCACTGGAACCCAGGGCTAAAGGGCCTGATATGGGGCTGAGATTCCTTGTTCCTGAGATATGCCTCCCAAGTTTTATCCACCATGCGTGGGTGAGGGACCAGTCTGTTTTGCATCTGCACCCCACTACCAGTCTGGATGGATGAGGTTTCTTTAATTCTGCACTTGTCAGACTTCCATTCAACTGGACTTCTGATGGTTCTAAGTGATGGTTGTTCTACATTTTAGTTGTAATTTTGGTGAAGTTTTGTGAAGAGGTGAGCCATGTCTGCCTTTGCTGCCATCTTGACTGGAAGTCTCCAAAAAAGATTTCTTTTTCACTGTCTTTGGCTGTAGCTCCACTTTATGGTATAAGGACCCATGACCCAGAAGCGATCTTCATCTGGGCCAAATTAATCTTTTGGGAAAAGAAAGAGCAATGTTACCACCATTTCCTCTTATATTTAATTGTTCATAGTGAATCAATGGCCAAGTTCAGTGTCAAGTGGTTGGGAAGAAAAATGCTAGTCTTGATAGAGAGGGCAGGCAATATTTTGAACATATCACACAATCTACCATGGGTTTCTATTTCTTGATTTACTCTCATATTTTTGGAGAGCTCATCCTTAATAGCATCCTGAAGAAGAGTCCATGACAGTTAAATTACTGAGAAATCTCCCATGTTTAAAATGTCTCTTCTCTAATTGTTAGTTTATTTGGATATAGAATTCTAGATTGGAAATTATTTTCCTCAGAATGAATGGGTATTGCTCTACTTACATTTTTTATTCTAGTGTTGCTGTTGAAATGTCCAATGTAATCCTAATGTTTGTAACTTTTTACTTTTTTGGAAGTTTATCTTTGTTTCTCATGTTCTTAATTTTATTTATTTATTTATTTTTATTTTTAAAATATATTTTATTGATTATGCTATTACAGTTGTCCTCTTTTCTTCTCCCCTTTATTCCCCTCCACACTGTATTACCCCTCCCACCATAATTCTCCCACCTTAGCTCATGTTCACTTGTCATACATATAAGTTCTTTGGCTCCATTTTCCATACTATTGTTAACTTCCCCTTCTCTTTTGTACCTATCATTTATGCTTTTTATTCCTTGTAACTTTCCCCCATTCTCTCCCCTCCCCATCCCCTCTAATAATCCTCCGTGTGATGTCTATCTCTGAATCTGTTTCTGTTCTGTTTGCTTAGTTTGTTTTTGTTTTTTTAGGTTCAGTTGTTGATAGTTGTGAGTTTGTTGTCATTTTACTGTATTTTTATCTTCTTTTTCTTAGATAAGTCCCTTTAACATTTCATATAATAAGGGCTTAGTTATGATCTTATCAAGGAAGCACTTTATCTGCCCTTCCATTCTAGATGATAGTTTTTGTTGGATAGAGTAATCTTGGATGTAGGTCTTTGCCTTTCATGACTTGGAATACTTCTTGCCAGCCCCTTCTTGCCTGCAAGGTTTCTTTTGAGAAATCAGCTGATAGTCTAATGGGAACTTCTCTGTGGGGAATTGCCTTCTTTTCTCTTGCTGCTTTTAAGATTCCTTATCTTTAATCTCGGATAATGTAACTATGATGTGTGTTGGTGTGTGTTTCCTTATGTCCAACTTTTTTGGCACTCTCTGAGCTTCCTGGATTTCCTGGAAGTCTATTTTCTTTTCCAGATTGGGGAAGTTCTCTTCATTATTTTTTCAAAGAATTTTTCAATTTCTTACTCTTCCTCTTTTCCTTTTGGCACGTGTCTATGGTCGCAAAATAGAGAAAAAGTGAAGGCTATGCAAAGTGAAATAAAGGAAAATGTACAAGAAGCCAAGAGTGATGGGAAGGAAACTGGGACTCAAATCAACAGTTTGGAGCAGAAGGAAGAAATAAACATTTGACCAGAACAGAATAAAGAAACAAGAATTCAAAAAAAAAATGAGAAGGTGCTTAGGAACCTCTGGAACAACTTTAAACATTCCAACATCTGGATCATAAGGGTGCCAGAATGTTCTGAAATTTAAATTAACAGTAGTGTGTCATAGTATAAATTTATTTCTTTTTTAATTTTCTTTTTTTTACTTATTGATTTGAAAGAGAGAGACAGAAAAACATCAATTTGTTTTCCGTTTATTTATGCATTCATTGGTTGACTATTGTATGTGCCCAGGCCAGGTTCAAACCTACAGCCTTTGTGTATCAGGATATAGCTCTAACCAACTGAGCTACCTGGTCAAGGCTTTAACCTTCCATTTTTATGCAAAAGTCTTATGACTCTCAGAATACCAGGGAAGACATTATTATCCTTATTTTACAAATGAGAAATGGAGTTCATATGACTTACCAATATTACCTAGCATATAATGTTGAGTCTGGAGCTTGTATTTAAGTCTTCTGCTTCCAACTTCAATGCTCTTTCCACTGAAATTTTCTTAAGGCTTTTTAAAAAATTTTAATTCTTATTCAAGTACAGTTTTCTGTTTTATATTTCCAGCCCTGCCCCCCCCACAGTGCTCCCCACCTCCCTCCCATTTCCGCCCCCCACCTTAATTATTGTCCATGTGTACTTTATACTTATTCATGTGAGCCCCTCCCCTTTTCCCCTATGATTCTCTGCCCTCTTCCCTCTGGACCCTGTCAGCCTGTTCCGTATTTGAGTGTCATTGGCCATATTTTGCTTGCTTGTTTGTTTTGTTGTTTAGTTCCTGTTAAAGGTGAGATCATATGGTATTTGTCTTTCACTGCCTGGCTTATTTCGCTCAGCATAATACTCTCCAGTTCCATCCATGATGTTGCAAAAGGTAGGAGCTCCTTCTTCCTTTCTGCAGCATAGAATTCCATTGTGTAAATGTACTATAGCTTTTTGATCCAGTCATTTACTGATGGGCATCTAGGTTGCTTCCAACTCTTGGCTATTGTAAATTGTGCTGCTATGAACACTGGGGTGCATAGGTTCTTTTGGATTGGTGTTTTAGGGTTCTTAGGATATACTTCTAATAGTGGAATTGCTGGGTCAAAAGGCACGTTCATTTTTAGTTTTCTTAGAAAATTGCATACTGTTTTCCACAGTGGTTGTACCAGTCTGCAATCCCACCAACAATGGATTAGGGTCCCCTCTTCTCCACAACCTCTCCAACACTCGTTTGTTGCTTTGTTTATGATGGCCATTCTGACTGGTGTAAAGTGGTATCTCATTGTGGTTTTAATTTGCATCTCTCTGATAGCTAGCGATATTGAGCATCTTTTCATGTGTCTCTAGATCCTCTGTATGTCCTCCTTGGAAAAATGTCTGTTCAAGTCCTTTGCCCATTTTTTAATTGGGTTGCTCATCTCCTTTGAGTGGAGTCGAGTGAGTTCTTTGTATATTTTGGAGATTAAAACTTTATCTGAGGTATCATTGGCAAATATGTTTTCCCAAGCTGTTGCTCCTCTTTTTATCTTGATACTGTTTTCCTTAGCCATGCAGAAGCTTTTAATTTTGATGAGATCCCATTTGTTTATTCTTTCCTTTATGTCCCTTGTTCTAGGGGACGTATCAGTAAAAATCTTGCTGCGTGGAATATCTTAGATTTTCCTGCCAATGTTCTCCTCTAGGGCTTTAATGGTTTCCCGGCTTATATTTAAGTCTTTTATCCACCTTGAATTAATTTGGTGTATGGTGTAAGTTGGTGCTCGAGTTTCATTTTTTTGCATGTAGCTGTCCAGTTCTCCCAACGCCATTTGTTGAAGAGGCTATCTTTACTCCATTTTATGTCATTGCCCCTTAAGACTTTATAATATGGTTCTTTAATGCACAATCTTTGATATTAGAGACCTGGGTATGAGTCAAGGTTTTGCATTTTGATAGCTGTATCCTTGCAACACTACACTAAAATTACTCATCTGTAAAATGGGGATGATAGCAATAACATGACCTTGCCATAGTGTTGTAAGGATTTTATTAGATAATATATTTAAAGTACCTGAGTGTCTAGCATATAGTGAGTACTCCCTTTTTATGATAGTGGAAAAATTGAAATGATATGATATCATAGTGATTTACAGTTTTAATTAACTGAACTATGTTCAGGGAAACTTTTAAATTAATTCTGCAGACATTTACTAAGTAATTAGCATGTGTATTGTGGATTGTTTATTCTTCCCTTCTCTTCTATTTGAACTTTTTTATGGAATATCTTTGGTTGACAACTACTTCACACCTTGTTGAACTTAGAGGATAGACTGTAAGAATAAACAAATTAGGCATGGTCACAATACCTAATGAAATGAACAACAATAAAAAATATGTTAACAAAGCCCAAAATTCGCCAGGTAAAGAATGAAAACTTATGCCTAAAATAAATCTTTTTTTCCTTTAAAGTGGCTCATAAAAGAAACAATATACTGATGTAGTGAAGTGTGGCTCCTCACCCTGCCCCACTGCTCAGAAACAGATTGAGAGGGAAGGAGGGTGGGGGGTGGGGGCTGACAATGTTATGAGGATTCTCTCTCATTCTTTCACTAACATGTGAAGAAGAATTCTGAAGGTATAGATAAGCAACTTTAGGGAGGGTGGAGAATGGTGGAATCTAAGAAAACTGTTTTAGAATAAAAACTTGCAAATAAAACCACAGGACTGTGGCAGAGACAATAAGAGCTTTCCCGTTCCCAGGTAACCAGGCTCAGCAGAAGAATTGATACAAATTACACAAGAGTATAATATACTCCTGGCTGGTTAGATTTGGCTAAGATAATTAATTTAAATGAATTTCACAAGAGAGCAGCACTCTTAAGAGCAGCACTCAGCCCCAACTTCTCTCCTTTCTTCCTCTTATCTTACATTCTCATGTTAGAGAAAATTGGTTAGGAAACAACTCCAAACTCTTAACCTGGGGGAGGAAACACTGGTACATGTTAGAGAAAATGGAAAATCTGAAAGGTCTGCTCATGCTAAGTATGAACTGGATGAAATATAATGACATGACTACCTTTCAAGCATGGCAGAAACAAACAAGATTTTTGAAAGATGAAGAATCTATTTCAGACAAAAACAACTGTTAAAGAAAACCAGAGATGGACAGACTTCAAGTAGTTAAAAACAGATTTTGTTCAGAAAAACTATTGTACCAGGGGAAAAGAGACCTTAATATAGAACTTGGCTCAATTCTGAATACAACAAAGAAAAGTGGGAATATATAGCCAAGAAACATGATGGGGTGGAGGAAGTATGTGCCACTAGGTGGAAAATTACTAAGAAAATCACCCATAGGTGAAAAATTTTGACGCTTCATAACAAATATCAGGAAAAAATACAAGGGAGCCATGGCTACAAAATTCTGAGGGAAAGAAGTAAAGAGCGTGAGCCACACATAATATTTCTATTAAAAAATTTGTCCAAGTATAAAGGCAACAGGTCAACATTAAAGAATTCAGATAATGTGGTCACTAGCCATTCTTGAACAAACTACTTAGCAAAGAAATCTCACCTACCAGAATGTGAATAAAAATATTAAAAAAATAGGAATGATGATGCTAGGACAAAAGGATTGGTGGTAAGCACTGAAACCATTTAAATATACAAAGTGAGACTAAACAACTAAAGGAAATATATTTGCTTAAAGCTGTAAATACTATAACCATTACAAAACAGAAACAATATGAGCCACAAAAATTGAGATTTGGAGCCCTGGCTGGCGTAACTCAGTGGATTGAGCGCAGGCCTGCGAACCACATGATCGTGGTTCGATTCTCAGTCAGGGTACATGCCTGGGTTACAGGCCAGTTCCCAGCAGGGGATGCATTAGAGGCAACAATATATTGATGTTTCTCTCCCTCTCTCCTTCCCTTCCCCTCTAAAGATAAATAAATAAAATCTTTAAAAAAAATTGAGAATTGGAGTACAGAGTATAGGAGAAAGTGTAATGATGCTAATAATCTCATTTTGTAAAGCAAGTAGTCATAAGATGACACGTGTTTTATGGTAACAACTTTAAAAGACATTGATTAAACTTAAAACTGGTTTTCACATTAAATGATTTATCCACACCACAGGAGCCTGCTTGATTTGTATAATTGTGTACTTTCTTCAGGCTAATAAAATATCACATCCTGATCATGCCATCCAGAGACAGAAAACACACCACATGTGCTATAAAAACAGATTCATGTGCTATGTAGACAAATCCATATCACATGAAGACCATATGGGTGAAGACTTAACATGTAAAGAGTATACACGTAATTTGATTTACTAATGTTATTGTTTGCTTGTTTTTTTGCTTCTTCCTTCTCCATGATCCTTCTGTGACTTTCCCAGTCCCTTAAAAGGGACTAAAACTAAAACTAAAGTTTGCCCTTTTAACCCATCCAGAAATTAGAACAATCCACTTTTAATATATTGCCATAATTTACACTTTTTATCACCAAAGTCATATATTATCCCCCAATTTAAATGTAATTAGCATTCTTTGTTTTTTTATTTTTAAAATTACATTTTATTGATTATGCTATTACAGTTTTCCCAATTTTATCTCTTTTGCCCCCTCTATCCAGCACCCCTCACTCCCTTGGGTCACCCCCACACCTTTGTTCATGTCCATTGATCATACGTACAGGTTCTTTGGCTACTCGATTTCCTGTGCTGTACTTTATGACCTCGTGCTGTTCTATAACTATTGATTTGTATTTCTTTTTTTTTAAGATTTTATTTATTTATCTTTAGGGGGGAAGGGAAGGAGAGAGGGAGAAAAATATCAATGTATGGTTGCTTCTCGTGCATCCCCTGCTGGGAACTGGCCTGCAACCCGGGCATGTGCCCTGACTGGGAATCCAACTGCGATCGTGTGGTTCACAGGCCCGTGCTCAATCCACTGAGCTACGCCAGCCAGGGCTGATTCGTATTTCTTAATTCCCTCACCTCTTAACCCATTTCCCTGAACCTGCCTCCTTTCTGGCAACTGTCAAAACTCTCTGCATCCATGATTCTGTCTTTGTTTTTCTTCTTTTTTAAAAAATTTTAAAAGGTGTTTTATTTATTTATTTACTTATCTTTAGAGGGGAAAGGAAGGAGAGAAGGAGAGAAATATCAATGTATGGTTGCTTCCCATGAGTCCCCTGCTGGGAACTGGCCTGCAACCCAGGCATGTGCCCTGACTGGGAAGTGAACCGCAATTGTGTGGTTCGCAGGCCCGTGTTCAATCCACTGAGCTACACCAGCCAGGGCTGCTTTTCTTTTTTTAAAAAATATTGTATTTATTTATTTTTAGAGAGAGGGGAAGGGAAGGAGAAAGAGCGGGAGAGAAACATCAATGTGTGTATCCTCTACTGGGGACCTGGCCTGCAACCCAGGCACGTGCCCTGACTGGGAATTGAACCGGTGACCCTTTGTCTTTGTTTTTCTTATTTGCTTAGTTTGTTTTTCAGATTCAATTGTTGAAAGAAACATATTTTTTGCCATTTTTTTCTTCATTGTTTTGATCATCTTCTTCTTAAATATGTCCCTTTAACATTTTGTGTGATAATGGTTTGGTGATGATGAATGCCTTTAGTTTTTTCTTATCTGAGAAGCTCCTTATCTGCCCTTTAATTCTAAATGATAGCTTTGTTGGGTAGAGCAATCTTGGCTACAGGTCCCCATTTTTCATGACTTTGAATATTTCTTGCTGATCTCTTCCAGCTTGCAGAGTTTCTTTTGAGAAACTGGCTGACAGTCTTATGGGAACTCTCCTGGAGGTAACTAACTTCTTTTCTCTTGCTGCTTTTAAGATTCTCCCTTTATCTTTAAACTTGGGCATTTTAATTATGATATATCTTGAGTGGGCTTCTTTGCATTCATCTTGTTTGGTACTCTCTTGGAAAACTATAAAGTAACCGTTAACCTGAATGTAGATGCTGTAGACTGAGAAAGAGTGTCCTCCATTTGGCTAGGCAAATCTTTGTATGTGGAGCATGAGCATTGCTTCTTAACAGAACTGCTCCTGTTCTCTGTAGATTTAGATTGCGTGTGTGTCAATACATTGTTTCTGTGGAGATGCGAATGTCCTTGTTTGAGTTCTTGCTTTTAGGAGAACAGAAGCTGAAATTTAAAGTATTCAGGAAAGCAAATACAGCCCTGATCCTCACTGCTTACTGGAGAAATAATTAAGCAAAGGGTTGGACTGACTTTGGTGATGTTCTACTTGGATCTTCATGTAAAGACTGAATAACTCAGACTGAATAACTGTGAGAAAATGTGCATATGTTGGATGTTATGTTCTAAGGTGATAGCCCAATTGGGTCCAAGGTCAAGGTCATATCCTTGGGGTGTGTAGGGTGGGGTTTCTTCTAAAAGACTAGATATTCCCATGGTCAGGTTTCCTAGGGATAGGCAGCACCTGGGACAGAAAGTGGGACTTTGAAAGTGGACCTTAAACTGAGTGAGGAGTATTGTTTTCTTCTCAGTTTGAAGGTGGTTCAGCCTGATGCCCAAGACACAGTCAGCAGAACTCTTGATGGAGAGGGTAGCTATCTTCATCCACATGGATGTTGACAGTGAGGCAGGGCTGTGTCTAGTTCATAGGGGCTTTGAGAGCAGCCATATCATACCCTCAGAATACTCTGGATTATTTTTCTTTTCTAATATTGTTATATAACATGGTGATCTTAGTTGGGCTGTGAGGAGGTTTTGAGGGGAAGGGCCTTTGTTTGTGATGTCCTGATGAAGAGAGGGCCCCTTGTGGCCAAATCTTAATGCAATGTTGAAGGTTGTATTGGTTGGAGGGAGCTCGGTGTTCTAGAACATTAGGGTATGAGACATCTGAAGCAGAGTTAGGGGTAGTTCAGTCATTTAGGCATATGTGGGTAACAGTATCTCCCCTGGGAAAGTACTATGAGGGAAACTGTAAAGGGAGTTGACACCCTGATAATTTGGAAGGGAGGAGCTCTGCGTCATTGTACAATAGTTGGGACTTTAATTTTAAATATAGCTTCCATTAACTCAAAAACTCATGAAAGTTATGACACTGATTTTCAAGAGGCTTTTTAAAATGTTTTTTTATTTTTATGTTTTACGGTGGTTCCAATTATTTTCCCCTTTGCCTCCTTCCACCCACCCCACCCTCAAGAGTCCTTTTATTAAACAAACCCTTTCTATCTTGGGCATCCTACTCCATAGACTTCAGAAAAACAAAGGTAAACAAAGTATTCCTCAGTTTGATATTTATATGAGCCCTTTCGTTTTAGTTGCCCTTAGGCTTCTGCTCTTGAGCCTTGTAAAGAAATATATGTAACCACAAATCGATTGATTCTTACTTTTCTTCCATTATTTGTCTACCCTCTGTTTTCTTTTGTTTTTAAAGAAGATTTAATTTATTTATTTTTAGAGAGAAGGGAAGGGAGAAAGAGAGGGAAAGAAACATCAATGTGCGGTTGCCTCTTGTGCACCCCTGACTGGGTACCTGGCTCACAATCCAGGTATGTACCCTGACTGAGAATTGAATCCAGTAAGAGTACATATCTGGATGGTACAGAGACCCTTTGGTTTGCAGGCCAGCACTCAATCCACTGAGCCACACCAGCCAGGGCGTTTTCTTCACAAAATGTACTGTATCAAAGAGTAAGGGAGAGTTTGAAGTTTTTTACGGATATTATGCATAAACATGGATAAATATCTACTATGTTTTTTTAATGAGGTGAACATCTAAGCTAACATGATTTTCTTAGGCTGAGCAGTAATGTTACTTAACACATTGGCATAGCAGCTAGTCTCATCCCTGTTGATTGCATCTATGGTCATACTTTGAAAAAAAGATTGTATTCACTTCCTTAGAGTTTTTCTGAATTCATGATGCTTGCATTTTTATTCTAACAGCTGCTTATTTGCATAAGCTGTTAAAGACACTTCCCTACTGTCACACTTCTGGTCTTCCTCGAGCTTCTGGGATATTTTTTTCTTGCTCTTATAGATTCTATAACAAATAGCACTTTTCCTTCAACAAAAATTCTGCCTGTCTGAAATCTCATTATCGTCTCTCAGCGACACAACAAAACTGAGCTTTGTACAGTATCACTTTGGCATATTAATAATTTCATTCATCTTCAGGATTTTCTTGAAATTCTCTTAGTTTTTGTTTACAGGTCTTCCCCTGGGATTTAGAGGCTGTAAAATAATTATCAATTCCATTTACTTTATTGAACCAACATTTATTGGATACCTATTTTTTTAGGCATCAGGCTGCCTGCTAGGGCTAGAGTAGAAGAGCTCACACTTGGCTTTATGGTTAGAATATTTGACTCACTGGCTCTAGGTTCCAGGATTGTATTGACAAGAGGAATCCCTCTTATGGCTATTGAAGGCTACTGGAAGAATGCAGGTAATTTAAAAAGCAATCCAGTTTACTGACATGATAACAGAAAGGGTGAGAGGAGTGTTCTAAGCACATAAATTGGGAGAAATACTGAATCCTAAGATACTAGGAAAAAAGCAAACTTTAGAGGTTTATATTTTTAGGGCATTGTAGGGTTTCATTTTTGTTATGTGTGTAAATAAACGGTTTAAATAAAAATAGGAAATTATGCATATTTCATTATTTTTAAATTAACACTTATCGCAACATTAATGTTCTGTGTTGATGATTCTTTTACAGCATTTCCTTCCATCAAAAAATTTGAGGGAGAATATTATCTCTTAGTGAAGTTTTCGTAAATAACATGAGGTGTTTAGATGTGGGATCACAGAGGGCAGATGATTTTTTTCTTTGTGTTTTGTTGAAGAAGTCTTAAGACATAATTCTAGTTTTAAAGGTGCAGGGAATTGATCTATCGCTTCCTGTGCTCCCTGCCGACCGAAGGAGCACGCTTCACTCTCCTTTTGTCTTCTGAAAATAAAAGGAAGGAGGCAAAGGTTAAGAGTGGAGGGTTTTCTAGGGATTAAACCTGGGTGCTTAAAAACCTCTGCAAGCCATCCAGCTTTTACTTAAGTAATTTCTGTAAACAGCTGTTCTCCAAAATAAGAGGGCTAGGGCAGAGAGGCTCGTCGGGGTGACTTGGGATGGAGTGCAGGTGGGGGCAGCCTTCTGGTCCAGAGCGGAAGGTGCCTGCATTCTGCAGGTGCGGGGATTGTGATCTAGCACCTCCCAGGCTCGAGAGAGGGCGGGAACCGTGGCGTTGCAGAGTATAGGACTTGGCCTCTGAAGCACAGCCCAATGTATTCCAAACAGCAGGCGACGATCCAGCCGAGTGCCCACACCTGCTCAAGGGAGGAGAAAGCATTTGTAGAAACGGCGGAGCAGAAGAGACCCCAGTTCAACACGCCAGAGGGCTGGTCCAGTTTGGCTCTTTCCGACTGCTCTCCCGTGATTGCTTTCTCAACTTGTCCATCATTCCAATCCACTCTATCTACTGGCTGTAGTGTTTGCCACTCGGTTCCGCCGCGCTGACTCCCATTGGGCTCCCTCCGGCCGAGGCCCCGCCCCGCGAGCTGGGCACCAGCCCTCGGGCGCCTAGGAGATAGAGTGCGGCGTTTGCTCTGGGCTGGGGGAGGCGGTGGCGGAGAAGGAGGAGAAAGAGGAGAAGGAGGAGCGGGGCCAGCAGGAGGCACCGGTGGCGACCCGGCTGTGGTGATGGTGCAGGTGCCCGGGTTCGGCGCGGAGCTGCCGGGCTGAGTGGCGCCTCCACCGGAGTCCGCAGCACCGCGGCATCTCTCCCGGGGGCGGGCGAGCGGGAAGATGCTGAGCAGGTTGATGAGCGGCAGCAGCAGGAGCCTGGAGCGCGAGTACAGCTGCACCGTGCGGCTGCTGGACGACAGCGAGTACACCTGCACCATCCAGGTCAGTGCCGCGCCGCCGGCGGGACCCTCCGCGTCACCCGAGTCTGGCCAACTTGGCCCGAGACTGCTACCTCAGAGTGGCTCCCCCACCCCGAAGCTTTGTCCGCCCCTGGTTGCAGAGGACGGCCGGGTTGCAGGGTGCCTCTGCCGGAGCCCCTGTCCGGGCCCGGGCACTGGGCGCTTGGCGCCTCCACGGGGCAAGTCCCTTCCTCCTGGACCCCCAACTTATTCCCTGCTCTCTCCCGGGGTAAGGGTGCTCCATCCTGGCTTCCGGAGCCAGCCCAGGTTGGGAGCATCTTCCGCGGGCGTCCGAGGGAGGCGGGCAGGGCTGGAGGCTCCTTCCCCTGCCGCCCCGTCGGGGGACGGAGCCTTTGGTTCTCCGGCTTAACGGTTCTCCGTTAAGGATGGCCAGCAGGCTTTTCTTATCTCTCTTTGCTTGGAAGGATAATGGTCTGTGTCATAATTCACCGCCACCCCCCTCCCGCCCAGCATTTCTGAGTCAGAGCTTTCCGAAGGTAGAACTGAACGCGCAGCCCATGCAGAGTGGCCTATGGAAGGGAACCCATCCAGCCCTCTGGGTGTTAAAGGTCTAGGTCCCCCTCCCGCTGTTCACTCCCCAAATCTTATTCTGTTGGGCAGTTCTGGGGGTCGTGAGGTGAAGATTTGGCAACAAGTCCCAGCTATTTGAGGGCTGACGGCGGCGAGAAAGAATCAGTGACTTACAAAGAACGCCAACAATACGATAATGCTGCACAGCATTTCTACACAACCTGATATTTTTGAAAGGATTTTTACAACCCCTGGCATATGTTCCTTCACTACTGCTGTGTGGCACGTAACGAGTAGTAGTCTTTCCCAGGAACGCAGTCACAGCCCTCCCTCCTTTGTAAAGTCAAAGATAAAAAACAAAAAACATTGACAATGCTCTGGTGTTTAGTTCAGCAGCCGGGTGGATCCTGCTCTCTCTGGCGGAAACTGTTCTTTCTGGAGAAGCAAATTGAGTTGGACCCAGAGGGGTCTCACCTGATCCCTATTTGCAGCAAGAAATCAGAGAGGGCTTTTCGCCTCAGGTGTGGCAGACAAAAACTGTCTGCCCTGGGTCCTACCCTCTTTGTCTCCCTGCCGCCACCTGATTTATTTTAGTTTGTTTATTTATTTAATTAATTTACTTATTGCTGACAATGCTCAATAGTGGAAAATAGCGGTGTGGGAGAAAGACGCTGGGTAGTATATGAGAGCAGCTGCCTCTCCTGACTGCGTGCTCAGTTCATCCTTCTCTCCACTACCCTTCCCCCGCCCCCCACTAAAACCAGCTCTGGGCATAAGTGATGACTGCTGCCAAAGACCCGAGAGGGTAGAGAAAGAGAACAAAATCTCTTTTTAAGGCCACTTAAGTACAGATTAAACAGTCATAAAGATGCTAGCCATCAAGTGAAAGGATTGTTGTAGTTGAATATGATGGAGATGTTATGTATTTCTTTCCTTACTGAATAAGTGGCATGCTATTTTTTGTTTCTATTGTATCTTTATGTGTCACGTACAGTTTTTTGCTTTTTAGTGGGGGAGGAGAAAACATGGAGTTGACATTTTCACCATTTGAATACACTGTATAGAGCTTTTAAAGTATTTATCTTTTTGTTTTAAAATTTAAAACATTTACACAATAGAATATCAAGGGCAGTACAAGATTTAGACCTCATGAGTCCTAAAAAATACTTTTGGGGTATACATGCGGTGAAATAAAATTTCTAGGACAGATCATTAACTTTTGCCAAGGTGTAAAGTAAAAATGAAACACAATTCACGTCTCTACTCTGCCAGTGGTAAACTTGTGGTTTTAAGGTATTACAATAAGGCAACTGTTTTTTTCCCAGTTAGTGGAAACTTTAAAGTTGGTTGATTGGTATTACAGTTGTGGGTAGTTTTTATTACCATTGAAAGAATACTTAAGCAGGACTTCCTGGATTTATGCTTACTATATGGTTGTGTTTATTTTCCTGATGGTCTTACTTTACATTATTATAATTTAGTGTTATAGAAATTTAGAAAAATTGGAAATAAAAGATTAAGCTTAGTGTAATATGACCATACAATAGTGAGTGTCCACTGTCTAGACATGTTAATGATTGTGCATTGTGGTTCTTGCATGAAATCTAAAAAACACAGGACTTCTAAAGTATATGTAATATTGTTATTTTGGGGCACCATTATTGTGAATTGCTTTTGCTTTTACCTATGTGAGGAAATATAAGAAAAGACAGTATCTTATGTGAAATTAACATTTTGTTTATATAGCTTGTCTGAGCATTTAGACATTGAGCTTTTCTTAGAAACTTTTCCTGTTGTGCATTTCTCTGTGTGTGTCTGTTTGTATGCTTATTTGTAAAATACTGGGCATGGGGTCTTTTGAATAAGTATTGAAAGAAACTGTTAGCTACTTATTAGGTTACAGCAATATTCCCAACATTTTAGGAATTGCAGTACTGTATATTTAAATCTGGTGACAATTTGAACTCTTTTTTTCTTAAAGTATTATGTGCCATATTTTTTGTTTAAATAAAGTCTGTACTTTAGAAAGATTTCTAAATGCTTCTTGACATAATTAGAGACCACTTAGTGTAGTACAGAATCAAAAATGTATCACAGGGTTAGAGTTGTAATAGCCATATTTGTAGGAAATTCTGTCGGAAGTATTGGTCTGTCCTTTCATATTGCAGCAGTCATACTGATCTGGCATTTAGGATGTGATTGCCTTATATCCTCTCAGTGATGAAAATGCCTTATATCCTCTCAGTGAAGGGTGCCAAAGTTACCAGACTATTCTTTTATTCTTTGTGATATGCAAATGTGTTTGTAGACCATGAGAAATGAAAGTACATACACACAGGAGGGTTGTAGTATGCATATAGTTGCTCCCTGTGAAGAACATTGTTAATAGCTCCCTGCCAGTTTTGAAGGTCATTGTTTCATAAATGCAGATCTGGTCCATATTTTTCACACATCTGTTTCATTTTATGTATATCTATATTTATTTACCACATTTACTACCTTACTTTGTTATTTTATTTGGGGGAAAAATAAAAAAAACTACCTGGTATCTTTGAATTCAGTATAATGAATTGAGTCATATAAATGCTGAGGTACATGAAATCCTAAGGAATAGATTTTTAACTATATTTTGGCTTATAACAGTTTATAAAATATTAAGCATATATGTTTTATAAATGCCAGTAGAAATATGTTAAAAATACATACTTTAAGTCAGAAATATTAATCACTTTTGTGATTATTGAAAAGTAGAGCTACCCTAGAAATGAATTTGATTTTACTGGGAACGTATTGAAATAACTCCTGATTAAACAGCTAGGTTAAATTAGTTTTTGAAAGTAAAGTACTACCATTAATAAAACGTGTATGTGTGTGTGTGTGTGGGCAGAAGAAATTCTATAGTGGAACTAAGGTTTGGATTTGATTGTGGCTCAGCCACTTATTAACTGTGGGATCTAGATAAGAGTAAGAGAGGGAATATTAAGGGAGAGAACAGATCTAAGCCCTGTATTTGTCAGGCCCTCTACCTGTGTTGTATTATATCATGTACCTCACAACAACATTGTACCCCTTGTACCAGCTGAAGAAAATGGGGTTGTGGGTTGGTGGCAGAGCTGATGTTTCCTGAATGGCTAACTCTGTATAAGACTGTCTGCTAGGTGCTTTGCTTATACCTTATATCAACCATTTGAGAGGTAGGTGATATTATCCTCATTACACAAATGAGAGACAGGCCCAGATGAAGGGACTTGCTCAGAGCTAGCAGGTAGTTATATTTAATTCCTGATTCTTTTGTCTCTAAGTCCCGTCTTTGTTCTTTCTCCATTCTGACTCCCTAAGTCACTTCACTTGTCTGTATCTTAATTCCTCTTTTATAAAATGGGAATATTAATACTTATTTCATAGTAAGGAGAAAATTATTTGGAAATATTAGAAATAATAAGGAACATTTTAAAAGAGTAATACATTTAAGTTGTGCCTAATTCTATGCAAATTGAAAATAGGATTGAGCAGTGTTTTACATAAGCTACAAATTCCTTTAAGAGATAAATGTCAATGAAATTGTGAAATCCAAGGCTGGGGTGGTTGGAATCTTTATTAGAATTATTCTTTAAATTTTAAGAGTTCAGGTTTGCTTTCCTTCTATCCTACCACGTTTTTGGCTTTAGAGGGGCACTTATTGCTTAGACTGTGATTTGTCTTCTCTAAGAATTTCTGCTTCATATTTGCTAAGTGGAGTCCTTGGTTTCATTAGTGCAAAAGGAATGTTATTAGAGAATTTGGATAATTTTATTCACGGAAGAGAACATAAAGTGGTTGTATTTTCATAAATATTTTTTTAAATTTTGTTTTAAAATAATTATGCTGTCTCAGGGTCTCTGTTATAATAACAAGTCAGACTGACTCTTGATACCAAGATAGTTCCAAAATTAGCCTTCTAGAATTCTAACAGCACTTGTGTTCTATTTCTTTATTTGTATGTTAAAACATTTATTATATAAAATGAAGGCAAATCAGCCCTTTTTTGTACAGAAGGTAAATTCTGGATGTGTATTTTTGCTCTTATTCTTTTTCTATTTGTAAAACTACTGTTTAAGAAAGTGGCAGTGGCATCCAAGAGAAACCTAGAAGCATTCAACACAGCAGATTTACCCAATGCTATTTGTATGAATTTGCATTCTATTAAATACTTGGAATGAATATGCTAGATGAGGCAATTCAACATAGTGTAAAATAAAAGAGCATGTGGTTTTTGAGTCTTCTGTTTGTTACATTGTCCAGAGACTCGTTTATCGTGTCTGTGCTGTCATTAATATGACACTTAAAAAAAGAGAGATGTTTGCCAAAATAACATCATATAACCTAAAGACCAAAAGTAGTCATTTTTGTTACGTGTTTGTAGTGGTTTATGTATAGGAATAAAATGTGTAACTCAAAATAAGAGGAAGCAAGGCATTAATTTTAGAAGTAATTTACCAGTGATGTAATAATTACTATGTTAAAATATTTTGGATTATTTTAAGAACTTTATTTTCAGGTAGATTAAACTTTAGAACTTATCAAGGAGAGACTAAGAGAACTAATTCTTAAGACCTAAGAATTTACTGCCTAGTTCAGAGCTTTACATAGTTGTGGTTCAATAAATATTTGTTCTGATTAGTTTGTGCTACATGATTGCAGTGTCAACTTCAACACTAAACTGTCTTATACTTGAAAACAATAAACATGTTTCTAAGAACTGTATAACCCTCCTTATAGTTTCAGCCCATCCATTTCCAAACCATTTTGCTCAGCACCCTTCTCCCTGGTGGGAAGCACAGTATGTGCTTCTTTACATAAAGTGTGGTTCTTTGTGGAGCCTTTGAGGTCTCTGATAATTTTCTGCAATTATCTTTTGTTGAATTAGTAAAGCACCTGTGATTTTTTAAATTTGTCTTGTAGGATTTCAAGCTTTTTGGGTCCCTCTTCTCCTCTCATCATTCCAGGTTTAGAAGGCTTAGGTCAAGTGAACACTGCATAGTGCAGTGCTTCATGGAGCAGCAGAGGTCTGGCAGAATTAATCAATTAATTAATTAATTAATTATGCTGAGTATAGGCCATAGATACCTTTACTCCTTTCCCCTAAGTTAGTATCACATAAAATGCTCTCCTCACAGACTCATTTTCTAACCTTTTGCCCAACAGGAAATGAGCCATGTTTCTTAACCTGTTTCTAATTATGTCTATTTTAAGCTGACTCGACTCTCTCTCTGATAGCCTCGTCTGTAACATTCTGTATGACTCTGCAGATCCTGTTTCATGGCGCACCCTCTGGAGGGTCACTCTTCTTCGGCTGTGTCTCACCAGAGCTTGTACAATAGATGCAAATATCATGGAAGATTGGCGGTAGTCTTTCGGCTTCAGTATCTCACATATGTGGTGCTTAGGTGGAGGGAGCTGCTTTCCTGGAGGTCAGGTGGCAATTCTTGCCCCTCTGTTCGCTGGCCTTTGACCTTTGGGGCTCAGGCCACCCACCTTAATGGTTTTCTCATGCAGCCGAGAAATACAGAGAGTACTAAACCATCTCCAGTCCTGTGTTGCAGAGGGAACAGTGTTTTCCCTAAGCAAGCAAAACACCTTGTCATATGTCCATCGTAGCTGTGTCTTCCATTCCTTTAAGATCCTAGAACCTGATGACCAGTGTAAGTTTTTGAACTTTTACAAACATTTTAAATATAGGTAAGGCCAAAGATAGGTTAGGGAGAACAGTTTCTGTGGGAGGACAATCTCTAGATTTAACTTATGGACCTCTTGCTTCCCAAGGCCACCTGTGATCCTCATTATTGTTGTCAATATTTTGAACAAAATAGAGCCTTTGTGTTGGTCTTTCACCAATTGTAATTGATGTACTGTTTCTAAGAATGGTGTTTTACCATCGTGGTCTTTCCAACCTAATTGTATCACATCCTAGATTTGGAAGGCAGGAACTTGTAGACTCTTAGGTTCAAACTCTCCAGGCTTTTGCTTGATAACATCAGACTAAAACACAACTTGTATAAATCAGGTCCTCTAAGGAGATCCTTCCGTGCCATGCTCATACAGGCAAAAATAATTAGGCCACATGCTTGGCAACAACGGAGTTTGTGTACAATAGCTTCATTCACTTGTCTACAGAAACACCCCTTTGACAGTGATTATAGCTTTCATTCCCCCTCCTGTCCTTCTGACTCCCTGTCTAACCATGGCCTCATCTGCTGGTCCATATTTAGAGATATTATACCACTCCAGAAATGCTTTAGGATTCATTCCTATATGTTAAGAATAATTTCAAAGCCTCGGGCAGCCACTGCCGACCAAGGGGAGCCATTCAATATCAGGACCAAACATAGCTATTACGCCTTATTAGAACCATCTTATTGTGCCACAACTCTTGCAGAAATTGTGAACTTTGTAAAAGGCAAGGGGAACAGAAAAAGGGATAGATTAAAACAGTGGCTTCTCACAGTGTGGTTTGTGGATGAGCCCTATCAGTTTCACTTGGGTACTTGTGAGAAATGCAAATTTGTATCCCACTGCAGACCTAGTGAATCAGAAACTTGGGAGATAGAGCTCTGCAATGTTTTAACAAGTCTTTCAGGTGAGTCTTATGCTTGCTGAAGTTTGAGAATCACTACTACTGGGTTATATAGATATTTAGTAGATGAAGTTGATGAGTCTTATTGTTTGACTAGATATAAAAAGTGAGGGAGAAGAAGTCAAGAGTCAATCTCACATTTCTAACCTTTGATTTTCTTTGCAGTGGCCTTAATTGATTTTCTGCCCTTGTAAGGTAAGAGTTAGGTTGTTTGCAGATATGCATACCTCTCTGCAAGTGGGCAGGGATCTAAAGATTCTACAGTGGGTCATAATTCCTGTTTGATGCTCTTGTATTTATTGGTTAGTTTTAATTTTGTATTCCCTGACCTAAAAATTGTATGTTGTTTTACATTTGTATATTGATTTTCAAGAAAATCATCATGACTCAAAGCACTGGGGGATTAGGAAGGAGTAAAAGCCCCTAAGAGAGCCAGGGGATTGCAAACATGTTAATAGCAAACTGTAAAATATCCTGCAAGTCAGGGCTAAAACAGGGTGATATGCTGTGGCTGTGCAAATGTGGGGGACTCAAAATTAATAAACATTTCTCAAAGGAGGTAAAATTTGAACTAGGTCATGAAAGAGTTCCAAAAGCAGAAAATGGGCTATGGGGGGATGGGTGAAGGGCATTCCAGGCTGAGGTAACAGCAGGCTACTTCTAGGTAGAAGAGCTAAAAATGTAAAGCCAAATATACTTAGTCTTTCCTTTACTATGTTTATTTGACTTACTCTGGTGAAGTTGAGTCAAACAACACAAATCTATTTGTCAAGGAAAAATTACTATCAGCAAATTTTAATCATTCTTGACATGTTCAGAGGAGTCAGTCTAAACTAAAATAAATGCCTAAAGCTGATGTTGAATTAAATCTAATTCCAAAACTATATAACACAAATTAAGATTCTTCATAAAGCAATGGCACCATATAACGAAAAGTTAGATCAGATATCAACCTTCATTCTGTGACTGCAGCAACTACATGTGAATTTCATTTCCGAGAGACCTCATCTCTGGCATCAGTTTAGTTATCTAACCAAAAAAGAGGGTATCCAATTTCAACATTTAGCTGATGTTTGATAATCCTTTGACCAATACAGTGCCGCCAAAACTGTGCATTAACAGGTAGGAAATGTGACCCACAGAGCCCTGAAAGGCACTCTTAGCGTCTCTGTTCATAAACCCAAGTGGTCACCAAAAATAGCTTTGCTGGAGGATGAAGAAGTGCTGCTTTGGATTCCCCAGCGAGCAGAGGCCTGCCAGCTCTGAAGTTCCCAGCCCTACAGAGGGTGCACTTTTAGCCCTCAAAACAATGCCAGGCCAGAGCTTTGGGAATGGGAGCCTCCATGAGAGCATTGCTTGGCATTTGGGCAATTGATGTTCGGCAGAATGCCAATGCTAATAGGTTATTTTGCTCAGAAAAGGAGAAAAAGAAGGGATAGTCTAAAGACTGATGAATAGGGGAACGACTGACAATACAGGCACTCCACTTTGTTGGAGAGATTAAGGAGGCTTGCTGTGAAATAGTATTGTGGGAGCCAGATAAATTAGCAAAGGCCCACAGGCCCAAGACCTAAAAGAAATAGTGGTACCTCAGAACAGCATGCCCCAGGGCATGCCCAAATGTCTGGCCACTTTCATTGAACTTGTTTGTAGTAGGAAAAAGCCAATCCTTATGAACCCTCATAGTCTAGTATTTCATCCAGGCATTTCACAGTCAGGCAAATTATCCTTTGCCTCCAGGCAGGTGCAAAGCTTTCTTTCTCTATAACCTGACTTAACTCAAGAGCCTCTAGTCTGGGTCCCAGACTTATTTTGAGGAGACTTAAGTGGAAGAGTTGGCTTTAGGAGTCCCAGTGGATTCCAAAATCTCTAGGCAGGAGATGCTACTGAGAACCTGCTTGACGTGAGCCAAGTAGATAAGAATATTGATCACAACACAAGGAAGCAGAATTAATCACTTTACCTAAGGATCTCAAGTACTTCTAGGGGTAATTTAGGCTGGAGAAGGCATCAGCCTGCCCTCTTCAGATTTTTACCTCTAGAAAAATCCAGATTATCCCCCTGAGTTGTTATGGAAGTGGAGGTTTTATAGGCCAGAGGACTCTCTGGACTGGCAATAATGTCTGGGATGTTTTGAGGTGTATTGAGCCTGAAGTTTTATGGTACACACTCATCTGTACAACAGAACATCCCATCAACTATTTGGAAAGCCACTTAGAAGTTGGTTGTTGAGAGATAAAAGTCTGATCAAAGTATGAGGTAGTTCTAGCAACTTTAATCTATGCTAAGATTTAGATTCCAATACATGTGAAATAGGTTTTTTTTAAAAAAAAATAGGAATTTGCTTGGTGTAGCTGCAGGACATAAGATAACTGAACCAACCAATGCAGTATCAGATTTCATAAGCAGCATAACTGATATGAAAAAATTGATAGTTTCTTTGCTTATTTTTAAATATACCTTGGGTAATTTAGATAAGCTTCTTTAAATGAATAGCCACAGTATAGAAAGCACATCTAAGAATTGTTTCCTAATAACTTTTATGGTAAAGGAGAACACATTACTCATTCAATTTTAATATTGGGTACACTTTAAAATCTGATTATTTTTAAGAGACAGATATTATATTGTCCTGCTGCAAATTAGATTTTTTAGTGTCATTATAAAATATTATGGACTACTCCTACTAGTAATCTCATAAAACATAGCTTATATAGTATACCTTTAGTTCCTGGTAGAAAGAAAATGACAGAAGTGGATAAATTACTTTCTCTTTACTTCCTAGATTCCACAATTTTATTTTCTACCATCTTTTCTTTTTTTAAAGTATATTTTATTGATTATGCTATTACAGGTGTCCCAATATGTCCCCCTGTGCCGCCTCCTGCCCAGCACTCTTCTTCCCTCCAGCAACCCTTCCCCCTCAGTTCATGTCCTTGGGTCGTGCACAGAAGTTTTGGCTTCTCCTGTTTCCAGTACTTTTCTTAACACTCCTATCTATTTTTTAAATATATTTTATTGATTATGCTATTACAGTTGTCCCATTCCCCCCCTTCATTCCCCTCCACCCACACACTCCCTCCCCCACCATTCTTTCCCCTTAGTTTATAACCACGTGTCTCAAGTTCTTTAGATTCTATATTTCCCATACTATTCTTGCCCTCCCCCCCTATTTGCTACCTACCAGCTATGCTACTTATTCTCTGTACCTTCTCCCCCCTTCTCCTCCTCCCACTCCCCTGTTGCTAACCCTCCATGTGATGTCCATTTGTATTGTTCTGCTCCTGATCTGTTCTCTTAGCTTGCTTTTATTTTAGGTGTGGTTGTTAATAACTGTGAGTTTGCTGTCCTTTCACTGTTCATATTTTTATCTTCTTGTTCTTAGATAAGTCCCTTTAACATTTCATATAATAAGGGCTTGGTGATGATGAACTCCTTGAATTTGACCTTATCTGAGAAGCACTTTATCTGCCCTTCCATTCTAAATGAAAGCTTTGCTGGATAGAGCAATCTTGGCTGTAGGTCTTTGAATTTCCTGACTTGAAATACTTCTTTCCAGCTCCTTGCCTGTAAGGTCTCTTTTGAGAAATCAGCTGACAGTCTGATGGACTAAAATGAATCGAATGGACCAGAAGGAAGAAAAAAATTGACCAAACAGAAAAGAATGAAGAAACAAGAATTCAAAAAATGAGGAAAGGCTTAGGAACCTCCAGGACATCTTTAAATGTTCCAACATCCAAATTATAGGGGTACCAGAAGGGGAAGAGGAACAGCCACAAGTGGGACACTTTTTTGAACAAATCATAAAAGAAGAACTTGCCAGTCTGGCAAAGGTAATAGACTTCCAGGAAGTCCAGGAAGCTCAGAGAATCCCAAAGAAGTTGGACCCAAGGAGGAACATACCCCTGTCTGTTTTGTACCTACTAATTATGCTTCTTATTTCCTGCACATTTTCCCCCATTCTTCATCTTCTCCATCCCAGCTGGTAATCCTCTAAATAATATCCAGATCTATGATTATCTTCCTCTTCTGGTTGTTTGCTTAGTTTTTATTTTTTTTAAGATTTTATTTTTTATTTTTTAGAGAGAGGGTGGGAGGGAGAAGAGAGGGAGAGAAAAACATCAGTGTGTGGTTGCCACTCATGCATCCCCTACTGGGGATCTGGCTTGCAACCCAGGCATGTGCCCTGACTGGGAACTGAACCAGTGACCCTTTGGTTTGCAGGCTGGTGCTCAATCCATTGAGCCACACCAGCCAGGGCCTTTGTTTTTTTTAGATTCAGTTGTTGATAGTTGTGAGTTTGTTGTTCCTTTAATGTTCATAATTTTGGTCTTCTTTTTCTTAAATAAGTCTCTTCAGCATTTCATGTAATAGTGGCTTGGTGATGATGAACTCCTTTAGTTTTACCTTGTCTGGGAAACACTTTATCCACCCTTCTATTCTAAATGATAGCTTTGCTGGATAAAGTAATCTTGGTTATAGGTCCTTGCTTTTTATCACTTTGAATACTTCTTGCCAGAAAAGAAAATACTTTCTTTTGAGAAATCAGCTAGCAGTCTTATGGGAAATCCTTTGTAGGACCCTATCTGCATTTCTCTTACTGCTTTTAAGGTTCTCTTTTTATCTTTAACCTTTGGCATTTTAATTATGATGTGTCTTAGTGTAGGCTTCTTTGGGCCCATTTTGAGAATCTTTGTGCTTTCCAGACTTGTATGTCTATTTCCCTTGCCAAATAAGGGAAGTTTTCCTTCATTACTTTTTCAAATAAGTTTTCAATTTCTTGCTCTTTTTTTTTCTCCTTCTGGCATTTCTGTGATTTAGATGTTGACACTTTTGGACATCTCCCAGAGTCTTCTTATATTCTCCTTGTTTTTTTGAATTCTTATTTCTTTATTCTTTTCTGATGGAGTGTTTATGTATTTCTTATATTCCAAATTGTTATTTGAACCCCAGCTTCCTCCACTTCACTGTCAGTTCCTTGTGGATTTTCATTTCACTTTGTGTAGCCTTCATTTCTTCTCAAGTGTTTGCTGTACTCAATGACTTCTCTGAGCATCCTGATTACCAGTTTTTTGAAGTCCGCATCTGATAAATTGGTTATCTCTATTTCACTTAGTTCTTTTTGGGGGGTTTTGTTCAGTTCTTTTGTTTGGGCCATATGTCTTTGTCTCCCCAACTTGGCAACCTTCCTATGTTTGTTTTTGTGTATTTTGTAGACTTGCTTTGACTCCCTGTTAGCACACCTGTTAAGTTGTAAAGGGGGGAGCTTTAAATATTCACCAAGGTGAGAGGCAACCTGCTTCACCACTTTGTGGTGCTGTGTTGGGGGGAAAGGGGGTCTGAGAGGAGACAATGCCACTGCCTCTAGAGGCTTGCCTGGCGCTTCCCCTGTGTCCAGTTACTTCACCCACTTCCTATATGTGACTGGAGCCCTCCCAGCTGCTGTCCTGGTGATGATTCCCACAGTGGGTGGGTTTGTGTGAGTTCTAGGACCATGCAGTCCCTTTAAACACACCCTCCTGAGAAAACAGCCATTTCTTCTGCCACCCGAATTTCCACTGGTTTTTACAGCCAGAAGTTGTGAGGCTTTATCTTCCTGGCGCTGGAACCCCAGGCTGCATGGTCTGTCCTGGGGCTGGGATCTCTCACTCCCAAGGTATCCCTCCCAATTTTTATCTACCACATGTGAATGGGGAATCACCCATTTTGCTGACACCTCCTCTCTGCGCTGGGTCGCTGGGTTGTCTCCTGCTCAGCTTCCTGTCTCCACCCCTCCTACCTGTCTGTGTGAATGTGACTTCTTTTAATCCTTGGTTGTTGGACTTCCACACAGTATGGTTTTCTGGTTGTTTGGGGTGTTTCTTGTTTTGAGTTTAGTTGTGATTCTTCTTGTGTTTCCATAAGGAGGCGAAGCATGTCTACTTATTCCTCCATGTTGATGCTAAGTCCCTATCATCTTTTCTGACACAATAGCTCTTCTGTTCATTTCTTATTATCTCCCTTGTTTTATGCTAATTTATACCTTGGGCCACACATTTAATACATTTTTCATCATCATTTCTTATTTTTCTTTTGTTCTTTTTTTTAAAAAAGTTGTCTTATCACCATTTCTATTGCCATCACTGCTAAACTATACCTTTGATTATGGTCATATTCTTTGTGTGATGACCGTAGCTTTTATGTTGGTGGTGGCAGGAAGTGTTAAAAAAGGTTCAATCATTACTTATGTAAATATACACTAAAATACTGTGATACATGTCCTTTAATTTTAACATGAGTGTCATGTATTATAATTGGAGCTTAAAGTGATAATACAAACAAACATCTATATAAAGTGACATCTTGGGTCTGGACTGAGTACTATATGTTCAGAATTTTCTGTTAACTCGTTTTGCAATTATTTCTTAACGGATGAATAGATCCAATGAGACTATATGTCTACTGTGACTTCAGGCCTGGCACTTAGGAATTGAGTGGACATGGTGACTATTCATGGCCAGGAAAGTGTTTGCTGCAGACAGCTGTTAGCGAAATTGGAGGGAGACTGAAAATAATTGACTAAAGGAAGAAACGTAAAATCAAAATCAGAGAAACGGTCAGGATGGAGTAAAATGAGGCCAAAACAGAAATATGTGGTCAGAATCTGGAGGGACAATCTGGAGAAGCAGGTAGGGGATAATGAAAGGATATTGGAGATGTTTTTCTGTTTCTGCAGCTGTTTTTGATAGTAGAGGCTTAATGGTTTAAGGTTTAAGAGGTTAAACCTTAGAGGTTCAAGGAAGCTCTCTGGACTTGCCCCCCATGTGGGAATGACATTTACAATATTCAACCATCAGTGAGTCACAATGAATACCTCACTGGTATTCAAGTCTCTGGTAGAGTGCACTGGAGCTGGGTCTAGCTAGGTCCCTCTGCTGGGTCATATACAATTTAGTGATGAATCATGGAAATGGGTTTGAGAGTCATCCCACAGAAGAGAGGAAAAGCCTCTTTGGGCTATTTTCTGAATGATAAAGGCATATGCCAATATTTTAATGAGCAGCAGGGTTTTATTGGAGCATAACAAAACTGAATCCACCCCTCACTTTGTCAGACTTCTGTCAGGTGGGATAAGATGGGAACTTGCAGGAAGCTACAAGTGCTGAGGTGTTTTTGAGGTATGAGGCTCTCTTATAGTTTTCCTCTTCCTACTGTAGCCTCAATGGTGGCAGGCATCAGAGCTTCCTATATTGCCTCCCCTGACTCTTCATTCGTGCTTGCCAGATACAGGGTTCAAATGGTCTAGGTTTTGCCCTCTTGTGGAGCAGTGGGCCCATCTCTACCTTTCACATACTTCCAAAATGCAACTCTGATCATTTCTTTATTTTATTTTTAAAAGATTTTATTCATTTGTCTTTAGAGGAAAAGGGAAGGAGAGAAGGAGAGAAATATCAATGTGTGGTTGCCTCTCTTGGGTCCCCTGCTGGAAACTGGCCTGCAACCCAGGCATGTGCCCTGACTGGGAATCGAACTGAGATCGTGTGGTTCACAGGCCCGCGCTCAATCCACTGAGCTACACCTGCCAGGCTGATCATTTCTTTTTAAAATCTCTCAAGTTTTTCCTGTTGCCCACTTAATAGTAGCTTTATTTCCTATCATCCTGCATATATATTTTTTCCTGCTGCAGGAATCACCAGCCTCTCATCAAATCACTTCCTTATTCCAGCATGGACTCCCTCCCCAGTGTTGCTGGGCAGTGCCTTGGGGGACCTTATTATAGCACTTACCACAGTGAAGTATAAATATTTACTTACAAGTCTGCCTCCCTCTAGACAGTGAACTGTTTGAAAGGCAGAGATTAAATCTTTGTACCATTAGTATCTAAGGTCTTACCTGGGGCCTCAATAAAAGTTGATTGTAGATGTGTATGAATGAAAGTGCTACTTGTGATAAAGGGGATTATTAATAAAGCAAATGTAAAATTACCCCTGACTCAAGCTAATTAGATTCCAAAAACTGAACATATCAACTTTTCTTTCAGTCTTTAGAGTTATGTTATAGTGACTTTAAAAGGTGATTAGTTAGTGGTGATGGTTGTGCAACTCTAGGAATATATTTAAAACTACTAAATTGAACACTTTAAAGTGATAATCTTATGATGTGAATTTTATCTCAACTTACACATCAATTTCTTGGTTTTGAAAGGTGCTGTAGTTCTATTCGAGATGTTAGCATTGCGGGAAGCTGGGTGAAGGATACATGAAGCACCCTTTATATTAACTTTACAATATCTTGTGAGTCTTTATAATGTGATAAACAGTTTTTAAAAGGTGATTAAATTAGTTTTTCTGAGCAGTTATGCCTATTATATTGTTAGAATATGGTTCAGAATACGACAGAAAGTTTTCTCACTCGATTAGGGTCCAGTTGCTTTCAAAACTATGTAAGATTATTTGTAAGTTTTAATGTAAGATGCTTGAAAATAAAATAAAGTCATTTCTGGTCTAGTAAAAAGATAAATTAAAGGTTTAGAGATATCTTGGTAGTTTTTGTCTTCTTATTTTTTATTATTCCTAATTCTTTTCCCATAATGTTTCTCTGATAGTTATAATGAAAATGAATGTATTGCTGTATTACACATATTATAACATGGTGCCATTATTATGTAATCTATATTGCATATTTTAATTGTAGTGTGTGTAAATTGATCCGTTAGAAATTTTATTGAGCACTTACTGTGTTTTGGGCTTTGTGATAAACACTTTATGTGTACTTTTAATTTAATCCTACCTACTTAATAGGGAAAATATTATTATTACTAAATGCAGATGAATACAATCAAGCTTAGAGATGTTAAATAACTTGCCTAATGTTGCACAGATAGTCACTGGGGGAGCTGGGATTCTGCATGACCTTCTTACTCTGTGCTGAAGCAGGCATTATAGTGGAATGGAAAAACACTGACCTGGGAGAATAGGGAGTCCTGTGTTGAAAGCCTGACTGATTAACTTTGAGGCCTTCAGCAGGTAACAACTTCTCAGGTACAACTTAACCACTCATCTGTAAAATGAGGAGGCTCAAATAGAAGATTCCCCTCTATTCTCTTTTAACACATACTGTGGTTCACAAGAAATTTGTCCACACATGGGTAGTGTTTTTGTGTTCCCATTGTAAAGAATATTTTTTAAAAATGCAAATATTGGACTTCTGGCCAAGATGGAGGCATAGGTAGATATACTTTGCCTCCTCACACAACCAAAAGGGACAAGAAATTGAGAAATAAAAAATAACCAGACCTGCCAGAAAATCTAACTGTATGGAAGTCTGACACCAAGGAGTTAAAGAAGAAACATTCATTCAGACCAGTAGGAGAGGCAGAGAGGATGTGTGGCATGGCAGTGGCTAGAGGACCAGGCGGGCGAGGTGGTGACTGGAGGTTGCATATTTGTGTGCAGATAAACCAGGAGAAAAAACTGGGGAGTGAGCCAGTCTACAAAACCCAGGGTTCCAGTGTGGGGAAATAAAGACTGAAAATCTCTGGCTCTAAAGACCTGTGGGGTTGCAGCAGAGAGAGAAACTCCTAGCCTCACAGGAGAGTTCACTGGAGAGATGCACAGGCTCCTAGAATGTACACAAACCCACCCACCCAGGAATCAGTATCAGAAGGGCCCAATTTGCTTGTGGGTAGTGGCAGAAATGACTGGAAGCTGGGTGAGAGCTGAGCAAGTGACATTGTTCCCTCTCTGATCCCCCCTCATGTAGAATGCCAAAACTCAACGACTTGGGTTGCCCTGCCCTGGTGAATACCTAAGATTCTGCCCCTTACTATGTAACAGGTGCACCAAGACAAATATGGCTCAAATGAAAGAACAGATCAAAACTCCAGAAAAAAAAAGCTAAGCGACCAGGAGATAGACAACCTATCTGATGCAGAGTTCAAAACACTGGTAATCAGGATGCTCACAGGAATTGTTGAGTATGGTTGCAAAATAGAAGAAAAAGTGAAGGCTATGCAAACTGAAATAAAGAAAAAAATTACACAGAACCAATAGTGAAAAGGAAACCAGGACACAAATCAACAGTTTGGAGCAGGAGAAAGAAAGAAACATTCAAGCAGAACAGAATGAAGAAATAAGAATTAAAAAAAAAAAAAGAGAGAGAGGCTGAGGAATCTCCAGGAAAACTTTAAATGTTCCAACATCTGAATCATACCAGTGTCGAAGGAGAAGAGGAAGAGCAAGAAATTGAAAACTTGTTTGAAAAAAATGATGGAGAACTTCCCCAAACTGGCAAAGGAAATAGACTTCCAAAAAGTCCAGGAAGCTCAGAGAGTCCCAAAGCAATTGGACCTAAGGAAGCACACACCAAGGCACATCATAATTACATTACACAAGAGTAAAGATAAAGAGAGGATTCTTAAAAGCAGCAAGAGAAAAGGAGACATTTCCCTACAAAGGAGTTCTCATAAGACTATCAGCTAATTTCTCGAAAGAAACCTTACAGGCAAGAAAGGGCTGGAAAGAAGTATTCCAAGTTGTGAAAGGCAAGGATGTACTTCTAAGATTGCTTTATCCAGCAAAGCTTTCATTTAGAATGGAGGAGCAGATAAAGTGCTTCCCAGATAAGGTCATGTTAAAGGAGTCCCTCATCACCAAGTCCTTATTTTATGACATGTTAAAGGGACTTAAATCTAATAAAAAGATCGAAGATCAAAATTATGGATATTAAAATGACTAAAAACTCACAACTATCAACAACTGAACCTAGAACAAAAACAAACTAAACAACTAGGACAGGAACAGAATCACCCAAATGGAGTTCACATGGAGGTTTATTAGTGGTGTGGGGGAGGATTGAGAATGGGGGAAAAGGCACAGGGAATAAGAAGCGTAAATGGTAGGTACAAAATAGACTGGGGGAGGTTAAGAATAATATGGAAAGTGGAGAAGCTAAAGAACTTATATTTACAACCCATGGACATGAACTAGAAGGGTAAATGTTGGTGGGCAGGTGGTGCAGGGAGGAGGGGAATAAAGGAAAGAAAAAAATGAGACAACTGTAATAGTATAATCAATAACATATACTTAAAAATGCAGCCCTGGCTGGTGTGGCTCAGTGGATTGAGCACGGGCCTGTGATCCACACTATCGAGGTTCGATTCCCAGTCGGGGCACGTGCCTGGGTTGCGGGCCGGTTCCCAGCGGGGGACACACCGGAGGCAGCCATGCATTGATGTTTCTCTCCCTCTCTCCTTCCCTTCCCCTCTAAAAATAAATAAGTAAAATCTTTTAAAAAAATGCAAATATTCCTTTTAAAGACAGAGATGTCGATGGAAGACTTCACTTGGTGACTGTTTCAGTCTATGATTTGGCTGTCAGTTTTGTATAACACAAAATGTAGTATTATCTACTCATTCAACACAGATCAGATTCTGGGGGATTGGCTCATGCTTATTAAAATCATAGCAGGTTTTTTTGTGTTGTTTTTTTGTAATCCAGAATCTCAGTTTATTACATTGGGGTAGTAAATACTAGTTTCTTCCATTGTAGGCACTTCCTTTAGGATCAGTGACTTTGGAAAACCAAATTAAAAGTTGTTTTGGAAGGCAAGGGAGATTAAATGGTTTTGAGAGATATTCTTGCAGTTTGTGTAAAAGCTTATAAGCTATCTCTGTCCTGTAGCAGAGTTCTAGTCATTATGTGTCTTCCAGAATCAGTTTTTCTATCTCCCTGAGTAGTAATTACTAAATGCTGATAAAGTTTTCCTTTGGCCCTTCCCCTACTTCATGCAGATTACTTGAATGTATGTTAATAATACAGCTTTAATTTTTTTAAGGTATATCACAGTCCTATAGGATTGTCCAACCTTTTGGCATCTCTGGGCCACACTGGGAGAAGAAGAGTTGTCTTGTGCCACACATTAAATACACAAACACTAAAAAAAATTAAAAAATGTCATAATGTTTGAAGTAAATTTATGATTTTGTGTTGGGCCACATTCATAGCCATCCTGGGCTGCATGCAGCCTGCAGGCTGCAGGTTGGACACCCTTGGTAGAGAATATACTCTGCCTGCTTTGATCAGACTTAGGTGTTTCTTAAGACCCTATTTTAAATGCTTTTTTCTTCTCTAACTTAGTGGACTTGGCCAGATAATAGTTTAAAATTTTATGTTGACTTTTACTAGTTCATGTTTTTGAAGGGGGTCTATTAAAAAAACCTTTGATTTCAAATTATAAAGGGGGTTCTACATTGGTCCTCATGTATTGGGTTGGCCAAAAAGGCCATATGGTTTTTTCCCTTAAAAATAAAAGACATGTTTTTCATTTTCACCAGTAACATGAGTGATTTGGATATTTTGAGTATGTTGTCTGTCTCCCACATGGTAGAATGTTGTTCCCAATCAACATCTCGATTTGACTGCTATCAACTTCCAATGATCGATTAGACTGTGGAGCATCATCCAGCAAGAAATCTCCAAGTTGAAACTTTACACACCATCTTTGACACATTCAATCAGTCACAACACCTTCTCCATATACTGCACGTATCTTTTTTTGCATTTCAGTTGTGTTTTTACCCTTCTTTTTTTAAAAAAAATAGACTTTATTGGTTATGCTATTACAATTGTCCCAATTTTTCCCTCTTCCCCCACTCCAGCCAGACCCCCCATTCCCTCCAATAATACCCCCTCCACCCCACTTAGTTCATGTCCATGGGCCATGCATGTAAGTTCTTTGGCTACTCTATTTTCTATACTGTTCTTAACATCTGCCTGCCTATTTTGTACTAACCAATTTGTAGTTCTTAATTCCTATAACTTTTCCCCATTCTCTCCCTCCCCCCTCTCAAATGGTAACCCTCCATATAATCTCCATATCTATGATTCTGTTTCTGTTCTGTTTGTTTGCTTGGTTTGTTTTTATATTCAGTTGTGGTAGTTGTGAATTTATTGCCATTTTAATGTTCATAGTTTTGCTCTTTTTCCTAAATAAGTCCCTTTAACATTTAATATAGTAATGACTTAGTGATAATGAACTTCTTTAGCTTTAGCTTGTCCGGGAAGCACTTTATCTTCCCTGTTTGATTCTAAATATTAGTTTTGCTGGATAGAGTAATTTAGGTTGCAGGTCCTTGCTTTTCATCACTTTGAATACTTTTTGCCAGTCCTTTCTAACCTGCAAAGTTTCTTGTGAGAAATCGGCTGACAGTTTTATGAGAACTCCTTTGTAGGACACTATCTGCTTTTCTCGTGCTGCTATTAAGGTTCTTTCTTTATCATTAACCTTTGCCCTTTTAATTATGATGTGTCTTGGTGTGGTCCTCTTTGGGTCCATCTTGTTTGGGACTCTCTGTGTCTCAGGACTTGTATGTCTATTTCCTTTGCCAAATTAGAGAAGTTTTCTTTCATTATTTCTTCAAAGAACTTTTCAATTTCTTGCTCTTTCTCTTCTCCTTCTGGTACCCCTATGATTGGTACATTTGAAGTTGTCCCAGAGGCTCCTTAGTCTATCCTTGTTTTTTTAATTCTTTTTTCTTCTTGCTGTTCTGATTAAATGTTTCTTTCTTCCTTATATTTCCAGTCATTGATTTGATTCTCAGCTTCATCCACTCCACTGCTGTTCCCTGTAAATTGTTTTTTATTTCACTTACTGTAACCTTCATTTCTGCCTGGGTCTTTTTTGTGCTGTTGAAGTACCCAATGAGGTCCTTGAGAATCCTAATACCCAGTGTTTTGAACTCTTCATCTGACAGATGGCTTATCCCCATTTTGTTTAGTTCTTTTTCTAAAGTTATGTTCTATTCTTTCACTTGGGCCATATGTTTGTCTTCTCACTTGGGCAGCCTAGCTGTGTTTGTTCTTGTGTATTAGGTAGAGCTGCTTTGACTCCCTGTCTTAGTTGCATGGCCTATGGTAGAAATGTGCACTGATAAGTTAGATGGGTCGGAGCCTAGGTAATCACCAGAGCTGGGTAACCTGTGTGAACCAGGTTGATGGAGTCTCTGATCTGATGTTACTACTCTGTGACTCTGTGCGTGGCAGGGCTCAGAAAGGGGACACTGCTGCTGCCTGGCCTCTGGTGTTTCTCAGGTAGGAAGCTATCTGCCATCACTCGCCCTGATGCCAGACCCTTCAATTTCTCCTCATATGACACTGGTGCCCTCCCAGCTGCTATCTGGTGCTAGAACCCAGAAGGGGTGAATCTGTGTAAGTCCTAAGGCTGTTTTGGGGCCTTTAAGATGAGAAACCTGGGAATCCTGCAGTTTCTCCTGCCGCCCCAACCCTCACTGGTTTTTACAGCCAGAAGTTATGGGGATTTATCTTCCTGGCATGGGAACCCTGGGATTGATGGTCTGGTGTGGAGCTGGGAATCCTTCACTATTGAGGTATCTATCTCTCTTGCTTTTTATCCACCATACGTGGGTGTGGGACCAACTGTTCTGCATCTCTGGTTTCTATATGTCTCTGTATTTCCTTGTCTCTTACCTTCCTAACTGTCTGGATGAATGTGACTTCTTTAATTTTTTGGTGTGGGACTTCTGTACAGCTCAATTTTTTTGACAATGCTGGGTGATAGTTGTTTTGTAGTTTAGTTGAAATTTTTGTTGTGGTTGTGCAGGGAGGCAAGCTGTGTTTACCTACTCCTCCATCTTGACTGGAAGTCCTTTTCTTGAAATAACAGAGCATAATATGCTGAATATGTTGCTTGCTTCCATTTTTAATATTAAAATGGCTACCCCCAAATTCACCAATTTTAATGTTTTTTATTTTTTTAGATATATTGTATTGATTATGCTATTACAGTTGTCCCATTCCCCCTTTTTCCCCTGCACCCTGCACACCCACTCCCACCTACATTCCCCCAACAATAAGTTTTTTTAAATGCACACTGGAATGACAGCTGTCACAATACAACCTAATAAAATAGTTTTGAATGAAGTTAAAGACAACTAAGTGCTACTAGAGTCATCTTACAGAAAAAAACCCAAACTTTTGGTCCAACCCAAAATAAAAACTATATTTTCACCCTATCATAGGTAACATTGCCATCTATACAAGGCATATTACATATATATTATGGAACATAAGAGTTAATTCTGATGTATTTTAAAGGTTTCCAGTATTCTTTTGCTTAAATTTTCAGTAGTTTTCTTTTTCTTGTACAATGTAAACTTGACTTCTTTAAAAGATTTATTGGAGTACAATTTACATAGATTAAAACTCACTCTTATATAGTTTTCTGAATTTTGACGAATATATGGGTGTTATGTAATCACCATATGTAGACTGTTTTCACCGTCCCTTAAAGTTCCTTTGTGCCCCTTTATGGTTAGTCTCCTGCCCTTCCTGGCAGCTACTAATCTGATTTCTGTCCTTGTAGTTTTGCCTTTTCTACAATGTCATAAAATAGAATCATGAAATATGTAATTTTTTGAATCTGGCTTCTTCTACTTAGCATAATGCTTTTTTAAAAAGATTTTATTTATTTTTAGAGGAAGGGAGGGAGAAAGAGTGGGAGAGAAACACTGAGGGATGAATGAAATATTGATCAGTTGCCTTGCACATGCCTGAACCAGGGATTGGGCCTTCAACCCAGGCATGTGCCCTGAGTAGGAGTTGAACTGGCAACCTTTTGATTTGTGGGATGATGCTCAACCAACTGAGCCATGCCAGTTAGGGTACCATAATTCTTTTTTGAGATACAAATGACATATAATAAAGTTCATCCTTTTAAAGTGTACAATTCAACAGTTTTTAGTATATTTACAGAGTTTGTTCAATCATCAACATAATCTAATTTTAGAACATTTATATCACCTCGGTAAGAAACCTTGTACCCATGATCAGTTACTCCCATTTCCTGTCTCTCTTTCCCCAACAGTCTGCCCAGACAAACACTATTCTACTTTTTTTTTTTTAGATTTGCTTTTTCTGGACATTCCACAGAAATGGTAGCATAAAATATATAGTAACTTACTTCACTTAGCATAATGACTTTGAGGTTCATCCAAATAGTAACTTGTATTAGTACTTCATTTGTTTTTATTCTCAAAGAATTTCCCATGGTATGAATATATCCCATTTTGTTTAACTGCTTATCAGTTGCATTGGACATTTGCATTGTTCAACTTATGGGCTATTACAGATAATACTGTGATCATTTATATATAAGTTTTTGTGTGGATGTATGTTTTCATTTCTCTTGGATAGATACTTAGGAGTAGAATTGCTGGGTCATATGGTGACTAGATGTTTAACGTTTGAGGAATTGCTAAACATTTTCTCAAAGTCGTTGCATGAGGTCTCCAATTTCTTCACATCCTCATCAATTCTAACTATTGTTCGTCTTTTTGATTACAGCCATTCTGTGGATGTGGAGTAGAATATTATTGTGGTTTTGATTTGCATTTTCTTAAGAACTAAAAATGTTCTTTTCATGCTTATTAGCCATTTGTATTTTTTTTGAGAAATGTCTATTCAAATCATTTGTCCATTTTAAAAATGGGATTTGTCTTTTGTTATTGAGTTGTAAGCATTATATATTCTGGATACAAGTTCTTTATCAGATAAAGTAGTCCCTCCTTGTCTGTGGGGAATATGTTCCATGATAGTAGATAGTATCTACTAACAGCAGATAGTACTGTTATACTATCCTACATATATTGTGTTTTTTTTCCTACACATATATACCTATGATAAAGTTTACTTTATAAATTAGGCACAGCAAGAGATTAACAGCAATAGCTAATAAAATAGAACAATTATAACATGCTATAATAAAAGTTATGTGACTCTAGTATCTCTCTCACATATTATACTGTATGTATAGCATAGATATGCTGGACAGAGCGATGATTTATGTTCCAGGCAGCTCAGGATGCGATGGAGTGAGATTTTTATTTCCATTCAGAATGGCATATCATTTAAAACTTACAAATTTTTATTTCTGGAATTTTCCATTTATATATTTAGATCACTGTTGCCCATGGGTAACTGAAACTATGGGAAGAGAAACTGGATAAGAGAGACTACTATAGATGATATACAGATATGTTCTCTTATTCTTTGGGTTGTCTTTTCATTTCCTTGATAGTATCTTTTGAAGCATAATAGTGTCTTTTGAAGCAAAGTTAAATTTATCAATTTAACTTTGGTAAAGTTCAATTTATCACTTTTAGCCAAGATGGAGGCGTAGGTGGAAACACTGTACCTCCTCACACAACCAAGTTTAAAGACGACAAAGTTTTAATGACAAAAATGCAGCCAAAACACAGAAAATGGAACTGTACGGAAGTCCAATAACAATGAACCATTCGTCCATACCGGTAAGAGGGGCAGAGTCAGCAGTGGAGCAGGGTCAGGCAGAAAAGATTGGTTGGACCAACCCAGGAGCACAAGCGGTGGTTGGCAGACCCAGGCTTGGGGTGGGAACAGGCGGACCCAGCGAGGGTGCAGGGCGGCTGGCTGACAGCAGTCACATAATTGAGTGAAGATAAACCAAGCTAAGGAGAGAGCAGTGAGACAGACCGCTCAGGCTAGGGCCCCAGCAACGGAAACTAGAGCCTGAAAGCACCAATTGGAAAGACTTTTGGGGTTGAGGTGCTAGAAGAGTTTGTTGGAGAGACCCACAGGGTCCTGGAGGGTACAAAAGCCCACACATCCAGGAGCCAGCACCAGAAAGGCCCAATATGATTGTGGGAAGCAGCAGAGGGGACAGAAATCTGAGAGAGAGCAGAACAAATGCCATTGCCCCTCTCTGACCCCACCCCCACTTATAACATCACAACCCAGTGGCCTGGGTTGCCCTGCCCTGGTGAACACCTAAGGCTCCGCCCCTCATACATAACAGGTGCAACAGACCAAAACATTATGGCTCAAGGACAGCTCAAAGCCCCAGAGTCAGTCCTTCTAAGTGACCAAGAGATACCCAAACTTTCAGATGCACAGTTCAAAATACTGGTGATCAGGATGCTCACAGATCTGGTTGATTTTAGTCATAAATTACAGGAACAAATAAAGGCTAAACTAATTGAAATGAAGGGAAATGCACAAGAAACCAATAGTGATGGAAAGGAAACTGGGACTCAAATCAAGGGAGTGGACCAGAAGGAAGAAAAAAAAATGACCAAACAGAAAAGAATGAAGAAACACGAATTCAGAAAAATGAGGAGAGGCTTAGGAACCTCCAGGACATCTTTAAATGTTCCAACATCTGAATTATAGGGGTACCAGAAGGAGAAGAGGAACAGCCACAAGTGGAACACTGTTTGAACAAATAATAAAGGAGAACTTCCCCAGTCTGGCAAAGGAAATAGACTTCCAGAAAATCCAGGAAGCTCAGAGAGTCCCAAAGAAGTCAGGCTCAAGAAGGAACACACCAAGGCACATCATAATGACATTAGCCAAGATTAAAATGAAGGAGAGAATTCTAGAAGCAGCAAGAGATAAGGGGACAGTCACCTACAAAGGACTTCCCACCAGACTCTCAGCTGATTTCTCAAAAGAGACCTTCCAGGCAAGAAGGGGCTGGAAAGAAGTATTCCAAGTCATGAAATCCAAAGACCTACAGCCAAGATTGCTCTATCCAGCAAAACTTTCATTTAGAATGGAAGGGCAGATAAAGTGCTTCTCAGATAAGGTCAAGTTCAAGGAGTTCATCATCACCAAGCCCTTATTATATGAAATGTTAAAGGGACTTATCTAAGAAAAAGAAGATAAAAAATATGAACAGTGAAAGGACAGCAAACTCACAGTTATTAACAACCACACCTAAAACAAAAGCAAACTAAGAGGACAGGTAGATCAGGAGCAGAAACATAGAAATGGAGATCACATGGAAGGTTAGTAACAAGGGAGTGGGAGGAGGAGAAGAGGGGAGACGGTACAGAGAATAAGTAGCATAGATGGTAGATAGAAAATAGAGGGGAGGGCAAGAATAGTATGGGAAATATAGAATCTAAAGAACTTGTGACACATGGACATAAACGAAAGGGGGGAATGTGGGTGGGAGAGGGTGTGCAGGGCGGGGGGAAATGAAGGGGGGAACTAGGACAACTGTAGTGGCATAATCAATAAAATATATTTTTAAAAAAGTTCAATTTATCAATCTCCTTTTTTATCACATATGCTTTTGATGTTATATCTAAGAAATCACTGCTTTACCCAAGATGGAGATTTACTCCTTTATTTTCTTTTTTTTAAACTTTAATTCTTTCTTCAGTTTGATTTTTGATTGATTTTTAGAGAGAGAAAGTTGCATGTGCCCTGACTAGGGATTGAACTGGGCAACCTTGAGCATATTGGGACTCTAAGAGCATATTGGGGCAATGCTCTAAACAACAGCTTATGTAGCCAGGACACTTTGTATTTTCTAATAAGAGTTTTGTAGTGTTATCCCTTACCTTTAGGTCTGTGGTCCATTTTGAGTTAATTTTTGTGCATGCTGTGAGGTTGGATCCAAATTTATACTTTTTATGTTGAGATCTAGTTGTCCAACGTCATTGTTTGGAAAGACTATTTTTGCCCATCAAATTATCTTGGTCCCTTTTGTTGAAGACCAACTGACTGTAAATGTATGGGTTGTTTTTTGGACTCTAAATTGTTTCATTGATGTATTATATTTCATTTGTCTGTTTATCTTTATGCCGGTACCATACTGTCTAGATACTTTAGCTTTGTGGTAAATTTTGAAATCAGGAATTACTAGTGAGCCAACTTTGTTCTTTTTCAAGATAAGTTTGGATATTTCTTAAAAAGCCAGGTGAATTTTGATAAGAATTTTATTGAATCTGACTTCCGCCAAGATGGAGGCATAGTGGAAACACTGTGCCTTCTCCCACAACCAAGTTTGAATACAATAAAGGTTTGGAGAACAAAGACACAGCCAAAGAACAGAAAATTGAATTATACGGAAGTCTGACAACAACTAACCGTTCAACCTGGATGGTAAGAGGGGCGGAACCAGCATCGGAGCAGGGTGGGGGCAGGAAAGATCCCCAGACCTAGGCGTGCAAGTGGCCCGGACCCAGTCAGGGTGTGGGGCAGACTGACCACGGTCACACATTTGAGCACAGTGAGACGGACCACGCAGGCCCCAGGGGGCAAGGGCTGATGGCGGTGGCACACTCGCATGCAGTGGGATGAAACACGTGGGCCCAGGTGATGGTGGCAGCTGCAGCACCTGTGGGGGCCGAGGCGGAAGGCGGCAGACATGACGCCATTGCTCCTCGTTGACCCCGCCCCCACATACAGCGTCACAACCCAGCTACTGAGTTGCCCTGCTCTGGTGAACACCTAGGGCTCCGATCCTGATACGTAACAGGCAAGAACAGCCCAAAAGATGGTGCAAGAAGAACTCAAAGCCCCAGAGCCAATAACTCTAAGCGACCAAGAAATGGCCAGCCTCTCAGATGCACAGTTCAAAACACTGGCCATCAGGATGCTCACAGAACTGGTTGATTATAGTCACAAATTAGAGGAACATATGAAGGCTAAACTAATTGAAATGAAGGGAGATGCACAGGAAACCAATAGTGATGGAAAGGAAACTGGGACTCAAATCAAGGGAGTGGACCAGAAGGAAGAATGAAACATCCCACCAGAAAGGAATGAAGAAACGAGAATTCAAAACAATGAGGAGAGGCTTAGGAACCTCCAGGACATCTTTAAATGTTCCAACATCTGAATTATAGGGGTACCAGAAGGAGAAGAGGAACAGCCACAAGTGGAACACTTGTTTGAACAAATAATAAAGGAGAACTTCCCCAGTCTGGCAAAGGAAATAGACTTCCAGAAAATCCAGGAAGCTCAGAGAGTCCCAAAGAAGTCAGGCTCAAGAAGGAACACACCAAGGCACATCATAATGACATTAGCCAAGATTAAAATGAAGGAGAGAATTCTAGAAGCAGCAAGAGATAAGGGGACAGTCACCTACAAAGGAGTACCCATCAGACTGTCAGCAGATTTCTCAAAAGAGACCTTCCAGGCAAGAAGGGGCTGGAAAGAAGTATTCCAAGTCATGAAATCCAAAGACCTACAGCCAAGATTGCTCTATCCAGCAAAACTTTCATTTAGAATGGAAGGGCAGATAAAGTGCTTCTCAGATAAGGTCAAGTTCAAGGAGTTCATCATCACCAAGCCCTTATTATATGAAATGTTAAAGGGACTTATCTAAGAAAAAGAAGATAAAAAATATGAACAGTGAAAGGACAGCAAACTCACAGTTATTAACAATCACACCTAAAACAAAAGCAAACCAAGAGGACAGCTAGATCAGGAGTGGAACCATAGAAATGAAGAACACATGGAGGGTTAGCAACAGGGGAGTGGGAGGAGGAGAAGGGGGGACAAGGTACAGAAAATAGCATAGACAGTAGGTAAAAAATAGATAGGGGGAGGGCAAGAATAGTGGGGGAAATATAGAATCTAAAGAACTGGAGACACGTGGTTATAAACTAAGGGGGGGAGAATGGTGGGGGAGGGAGTGTGTGGGTGGAGGGGAATGAAGGGGGGGAATAGAACAACTGTAATGGTATACTCAATAAAATATATTTAAAAAAGAATTTTATTGAATCTGTAGATCAGTTTGGGGGAGTATTGCCATCTCTTAACAATATTAAGTCTTCTGATTCATGAACATAGATGTCTTTCTACTTGCTTGGCTCTTTAATTTTTTAACAGTGTTCTGTGGTTTTCAGTGTAAGCAGAATGCTTTTGAGATTAATTCACATTATCACTTCTCTGCCTTTGGCAAGATCAAGTGAAATTCATTCACGTTAGTGCGTGTATCAACAGTTTGTTCCTTTTCATTGTGGAGTAGTATTCCATTTTATGGATATGTCACAGTTTATTTATCCAGTAATTAGTTGATGGGCATTTGATTTATTTACATTTTTTGGCAATTATAAATAAAGCTGCAAAAGATATTTGCATACAAGTTTTTATTTAAACACAGGTTTTCATTTCACTTGGGTAAATACATAGAGATGGAGTTGCTGGCCGTATATATGTTTACCTTTATAAGAAACCCCCAAACTGTCTTCCAGAGTGGGCATACTATTTTGCATTCCCATCAGCAATGTGTGAGAGTTCCAGCTGTTTCACATCCGCACCAAACACTTGGTATTATTAGTTGTTTTTTGTAAAACCTATCCTGATAGGTAATATTTCATTGAAATTTTAATTTTAATTTCTCTAGTGATTGGTGACATGAAGCATAAAATTCACAAAATTCTAGACTTTTGAAGTTAGAAGAGACATGAAAGAATTCATTCTTGGCTTTTACATTGTGTTCTTCAGACATATTTCATGGGCTGTCTCAGGCTGGGGAGTTGTAGGACTGAGGAGCCTGCTGAGTGGGTATGGAACTGAACTCCCTACCCAAAAGTGTTCTACTTTTCCCAGTTTTTTAAAATATTGAATTTCCTTGTGACATATTATTAGAAAAAAGATACCTATATTTAAAAAAATGTTTGAAAACTGCTGAAGTCATTCTTTTTTTTTAAAGAGGACAAAACAGACCCAGAGAAGTAAATTGACTGACTTAAGTTCATCTATCAGGGGTGTCAAACTCATTTTCACTGGGGTGTCACATCAGCCTCATGGTTGTCTTCAAAGGGCCGAATATAATTTTAGGACTGTATAAAATTTATAACTACTTCTTAACTAGGGGCAAGGACCTGAGCGCTGCCACGGGGTAGAAGTAAAGTACCGGGCTGGATAAAACAAGGTGGAGGGCTGGATTCAGCCCACAGGCTTGTGTTAGTCACCTCTGAGTAAGTCTGGAGTAGGCTTATATTCCAGTGCTCTTTACTTTACACTGTACTATCTTGTCATAATTCTAAAATTCTAGTATATATTGGCCCAAGAAAAAATTATGATGAAAAGTCAGATCAAGATTTATTAAATTCCCAAATATTTTGAAAAGAAGTTTCTTTTGCACTGAAAAATAGTACATGGAAACTAACTCATCTTTCATGAGTTAACTGCGCTGACATAAAAACATGGGGGTTATCTTTAGGAAACCAGTTTCTGGTACAAAACTTCTAAAATTACTGTGCTTGGTTTTAAGTAGTGTAGAAAATGTGGTACAACTGTCAGAGGTTATAAATGACACAACATTATGGAAATAGGTGAGGGAACAAGCAGGGATTTGCCATGGGGAAACAGACATTATATTTTATTATCAGTTTTGACAAATACCAGCAATGTCTCATCAATGTTGAAGGGGTAAAATTGAATCCATTAGCCTCAATCATAATGGTTAGAGTAAGTTACATTTTATAAGGAGAGTTAGTTCTGAAATCCTTCTTTTATTGAGGTTTTTCTAAAAATTACTAGAGTATGAAAGCAGTTCTATATTGAAAAATTGGAGATTGGCTGCAGTACTAATGAGTATGCAGTGCATGATAAAACTGAGCAGAATTTTATTATAATGCTTTTGGTGGATTTGAGTGAAAGTTTAATTTAATAATGGTGTAGTGAAAGGAACTACAGACCAACTATTTGACCTGAGAAAACTTAAAGTCCTGGCTGTGCTTCATAACTGTTTATGTGACCTTGAATGAGTCACTTAACTTATGTGACTTTTTCATGCTTTTTAAAAATATGTCAGAAGAGGTGACAGTAATATCTGCACAGCCTACTTCTCAGACTTATAAGAGGAGATTTAAAAAATGAGAAAATATATATGAAAGCACTTTGTAAATTTTAAAGTATTATTCAACTACAGTATTTATTAATAACCTTTGGAATTATGAAATACAGGTTTTTAAAAAATGTTTTTTTCATATTCTGTCACAATTTACTTTCATTCTTTGTCTCTGTCTCATGTCTCTAATTTTAAGGGGGATTTTGCTCTGTCCTTAGTCGTTGTCTTCGTTCAAATAGATGACCCTTCCTCCTTTCTGTCCATTAGAAGAGATGACTTTGTTAATTTTCTCCTAAGGAAAGATGACTTAGCTTTTATTTTGTACAGATATTTAGCTTAACAAGTCTGGCTGAAGAAATTAAGTTTACAAGCTGAGTGTAGGTTTTCTTACTTGGCATCGAATTTCCCTTCCTTGTGGTTCAGTTTCTTAGACTGCTGTCTTTTCTCTGGCCTCTCTGCTTTCTGTATGTGTGTTTGACACCAAATATGCCTTTACCTTGGTCAAGCCCATTTTTTTGGTCTGTGATAGAGTTCGTGGTATCTTATCAAGATATACTTTGTGGATGTGAATTTCACCTCCTCTGATACTGACAAAAAATTTCATTTGCTGATTGACTCCTCTGTCTAAATGGAGATTGGCTGCAGTACTAATGAGTATGCAGTGCATGATAAAACTGAGCAGAATTTTATTATAATGCTTTTGGTGGATTTGAGTGAAAGTTTAATTTAATAATGGTGTAGTGAAAGGAACTACAGACCAACTATTTGACCTGAGAAAACTTAAAGTCCTGGCTGTGCTTCATAACTGTTTATGTGACCTTGAATGAGTCACTTAACTTATGTGACTTTTTCATGCTTTTTAAAAATACGTCAGAAGAGGTGAAGGGTATTTGTCAGTCTTCAGAAACTATAGATACTGGAAACAACTCTTTCTTCTTTGTTAGTAACATGGAAGTGTCCTCTCTTTTTGATATCTAAAGCTGATGAAGTTGTCAATTTTAGGGTTATTTCCTTTTCATCCTGGTTAAGAGAGGGACTTTGTTTTTTTTTTTACCTGAGGGTTTTCAAGGTCATTTTGAGTGGACACTATCTATCAACTTCTTTTTATTCAAGTTAATGAGAAAACATCTATATTTTATGTATGTATGTATGTGTGTGTATGCTTGATTTTTAAAACAGTTATTTGAGCCAAACTGATGACATATTCCAGGAGCAAGATTTTAAATGCTTCTCAAACTTGTATGTTTTGAATATTACTGAGATGAATGGGTATTTGGGAGAACAGTCATATCTAGCATAAAACACTGTTTCATTCTTAGATTTATTTATGCTTTTTTTGTTACACTTGCCATCATTATTTGGAGTAATAGTTTTAAAATAGCACATCTCATTTTTAAATATTAGAGGCTAGTTTTTAAAAAGTCACTGAATTTAATTCTAAATTAAAGGAAAAGAAATAGAAATACCAGTATGTTTGTAATTTATTTAGAATTACTGCTGGGTTACATTATACTTTTTACTTTAGAAAACATACTGTTTGTATGGTTAAATAAAAATAATTTTTAGGGATACTATGTTAAAAAGCCAGCAGAGAGCCCTGGCTGGTGTAGCTCAGTGGATTGAGCGCGGGCCTGCGAACCAGAGGATCACGGTTCAATTCCCAGTCAAGGCACATGCCTGAGTTGCAGGCAGGTTCCCTGCAGGCCAACTCCCAGCAGGGGATGCACGAAAGGCAACCATACATTGATGTTTCTCTCCCTCTCTCCTTCCCCTCTAAAAGATAAATAAATAAAATCTTAAAAAAAAAAAAAGCCAGCAGAGAGACTTCACTGGTGTAGCCCAGTGGGTTGGGCATCCTACCTCAGACCTAAAGGCAGCTAGATTGATTCCTGGTGGGGGCACTTTCCTAGGTTGTGGGCCCATCTCTGGTTAAGGGTGTGTGAGAGGCAACCAATTGATGTTTCTCTCCCTTGCTTTCTCCCTCACTTTCCCTCTCTAAAAATCAATAAATTAAAAGATAGCCATTAAGGAGTACTCTTCAGTAATGATGTTCTAGGGCTATCAGTTGAGTTGCTCATTGGGAATTCAAAGGTTGACATGTACTTCATTCATATCTGGAGGAAAATGGCCCAGACAAATCTGAATTTTCTAAAAACACTACAGGGGGAATATTCTCAGCATGAATTATTATATGTGCCATGGTATATTAAAAGCAAAAACAAAAATGCTGGGTCCCTAAACACAGCTTGGCAATTATAACCAAATGCTTGTAGTGTTGAATGACTTTTCTAAAATGTCACTTATCAGACTTATTTAATGGTGGGAATTTTATGTCTTCATATTTTTCAGAAATATGTTCATTAAATTGTATAAAATTGCCAACATTTTGTGATAACTTAGTATATTTTGTGTTTAGATGTGTTACACAAAAAGTATATACTAACATACCTTAAGAATATCTGGTCCTTCTGCTTAGTAATACAGGGCATCTTTCCGGGCTCTTAAAAATGCTTTGTTGTAGGAATATATCTCATCACCAAGCTATGAGTACTGTAGATTTTAATGATTTGTGTGTTTTTTTAAACATAACAACATGAATAGGTTATATCAATTAAAACATTATCATCTATGGTAATATAGGTATAGGTTGACTTTTTATAAAAAATTAACTGTATATAAGAGTATTTTGAAATTATTTTATTGATTATATGATTATAGTTGTCCTAATTTTTCCCACTTTGACCCCTATACCCAGCACCCCCCACTCCCTAAGGCATTCCCACACCATTGTTCATGTCCATGGGTCTTTCATATAAGTTATTTGGCTACTCTATTTCCTATATTGTACTTTACATCCCCGTGGCTATTTTGTAACTACCTATTTGTGCTTCTTAATCTCCTCACCTCTTCACCCATTCCTCCACACCCTTCTCACATGGCAACTATCAAAACGTTCTCTGTATTTATGATTCTGTCTCTGTTTGTCTTGTTTGCTTAGTTTGTTTCTTAGATTCAGTTCTTGATAGTTGTGAATTTGTTGTCATTTGTTCCTCTGCTCATAGTTTTGATGTTCTTTTTCTTAAATAAGTCCCTTTAACATTTCATGTAATAATGGCTTAGCGATGATGAACTCTTTTATCTTTTAGCTTAATCTTGTCTAAGAAGCTCTTTATCAACCCAAAGATACGTAAATGGTATCTTTGGAGAGCAATCTTGGCTTTAGGTCCCTGCTTTTCATGACTTTGAATATTTTTTTGCCAATCTCTTCTAGTCTGCAAAATTTCTTTCGAGAAATCAGCTGACAGTCTAATGGGAACTCCACTGTAGATAACTTCTTTTCCTCTTGTTGCTTTTAAGAACTCTCTCTTTGTCTTTAACCTCTGGCATTTTAATTATGATGTGTCTTGGAGTGGACCTCTTTGTATTTATCTTGTTTGGACTCCATGTAGTTCCTGGACTTGCATGTCTCTTTCCTTCACCAAATTAGGGAAGTTTTCTCTCACTATTTTTTCAAATAAATTTCCATTTCTTGTTCTTTCTCTTCTCCTTCTGGAACTCCCATGGTGTGAATTTTGGACTGCTTGGAGTTGCCCCAGAGATTGCTTACACTATCCTCATTTTTTTTGGATTCTTTTTTCTTCTCGTTCTAATTGGTTGTTTTTTACTTCCTTATATTCTTAATCATTGATTTGATTCTTGGCTTCATGCACTCTATTTTTGTTTTCCTGTAAATTGTTCTTTATTTCAATCAGTGTATCCTTCATTTCTGACTAGATCTTTTTTATGCTGTTGAGGTCCTCACTAAGTTCATTGAGTGTCCTTATAACCAGTGTTTTGAACTCTGTGTCTGATAGATTGTGTATCTCCATTTTTTTAGTTGTTTTTCTGAAGTTTTGATCTGTTCTTTCATTTTCAAATTTCTTTGTCTCCTCATTTGGACAGCCTCCCTGTGTTTGTTTCTATGTATTAGGTAGAGCTTCTATGACTTCTTGTATTAGTAACATGGCCTAATATAGTAGGTATCCTGGAGGGCCCAGTGGCACAGCCACCCCTAATACCTAAGTTGGGTACTTGAGGTGCACTCTTCATGTAGTCTGAGTACATCCTCCTCTTGTAGTTGAGCCCTGGTTGCTATTGGCAGGTCAATGGGAGGGATTTACCCAGGCCAGTTAACTGCAAGGACTGGCTTTGACCACTGACTGCAAGCCTCTGTCCTCTGTAGAGAATCAGCTGTGCAGGAGCAAGGTGGTGGTGCTCTGATGTGGTCTGTAGCTGACCACTGGGTGCTCTGGCCCTGGAATTTCCCGAGTAGTGCAGGCCAAGGTCAAACCCTACCTGTGTTTTTCCTGGGGCTGAGTTATAAAGCAATCTACTTGTGCCAGGTTTGGAGAGTTCGACATGAAGCCAAGCTGTGAATCTAGACTGGTTGCTGCTAGAGCCATGTCTGTGGCCACTTAGCAGGAGATATGGAGGCTGTGGACTTAGGGATTTGTGAAGCTAGAGCGAATACCAACCATTCATATGGAAAGGCCACTGTTAACAGTTAGTAGTTGGGTGGGATAAGCTTCAGGGGATCTCCAGGGAAGGGCAAACAGTGTTAGCCATGTTAATGCAGTCTCAGATATGGCACCTGCCTGTGGGCTCTGTGGCTCTACAGGGGGGAGGGTTCAGAAAAGGGACAGTAGTCTCTGCCTGGCTTGGTGTCTGGTAGAAAGCTGGTAGAGTCCCCCAGTTTTTGTCCTGATTCCAGACACTTCAGTTCCTCCCATATATACCACTGGTGCTTTTCAAGCTGCTGCCCAGTGCTCAGAGGGAGTGGTCTGAGTAGGTAAGTCTGTTTGTGGGTTCTTTAAGAGGAACTGCATGGGGCTCCAGAATTTTCTTCCACTGATTCAATCCCTACCAGTTTTTTTTTTGCCAGAAGTTGTGGGGACTTATCTTCCTGCGCTGGAACCCTGGCCCTGATGTGCAGCTGGAACTCCTTGCTCTGAGGTATACCCCCTGGATTTTTATCCACCACACATGGATGTGGAACAAGCCCATTCCAAATCTCTGCTCCTTTTACCAGTCTGGACGGATGTGGTTTCTTTAATTCCAAAGTTGTCAGACTTCTCTCAACTCGATTTCTGATGGTTCTGAGTGATGGTTGTCCTATAATTTAGTTGTAATTTTTATATGGTTGTGCGAGGAGCAAGCCATGTTTACCTATGCTGCCATCTTGACCAGGGTTCTATCAGAATAATGACTTTTAACTTTGGAAAGAAAAATCTCATGTCATTTTGATGGAGGGTTGGCAATATGGTGAGATTTTAAGATTCAATAATAGGAAAGCTTCACTGTGTGTTTATAACTGTGGGTATAAAGAGAATCTCACCTGTTCGCTCTGTTCACATACACCAGTTCTTGAAGGTATCTTCATTTCCAGGATCACACTAGAGTTGGGTACCCCAGGTTGCTGGAAGGCTTAAATTTTATTCCCATATAGCTGAAGGTTTCTGTCACTGATATTGCTACTGTTGCTACTACTATGGGTCCCTGTTATTCTCTACTTTGAATTCTCTAAATCCTTTCTTTAAGAATAAAGAAAACAAGGGGGAACTTGAATATTAGGTTTGGGACTACATATAAAATAGTTAGCTTGAGAGTAGAGAGGTGAATGTTAATTGCTTAGGTTTTTTTTTGTTAAAGGTCAAAGTGGCCCTTGTGAACCACAGTGAACTTTTTTTCAAATACATATTATATGTTATAGTAGGATTGTAATGTAGCAGGAAAATTGCCTTATTCACAGCAAAAGAAATAATCAACAGGATGAAGAGGTACTCTTCTGAATGGGAGAAAATATTTGCAAATCATATATATCTGATAAAGGTTTAATATGCAAAATACTTAAAGAACTATGTAACTGAATAACAATAAATCCAATTTAAACATGGGCAGGGGATCAGAATAGGCTTTTTTCCAGGGAAGATGTACAGAAGTCCAACAGGCACATGAAAAGATCCTCAGCATCACTAATCATCAGGGAAACGTAAATCAAAACCATAATGAGATTCTACTGCACATCTGTTAGAATGGCTGTTATAGAAAAGACGAGAAATAATGTGTTGACAAGGATGTAGAGAAAAGGGAATCTTTGTGTATTGTTGGTTGGAATATATTGTAGATCAGTGCAACCACTATGGAAAACAGTATAGAGATTCCTTAAAAAATTAAAAATAGAACTACACGTGATCCAGCAATTCTACATCTGGGTATTTTTTTAAAGATTTTATTTATTTATCTTTAGAGGGGAAGGGAAGGAGAGAAGGAGAGAAATATCAATGTATAGTTGCCTCTCATGAGTCCCCTACTGGGAACTGGCCTGCAACCCAAGCATGTGCCCTGACTGGGAATCGAACGGCGATTGTGTGGTTTGCAAGCCCGCACTCAATCCACTGAGCTGCACCAGCCAGGGCTACCTCTGGGTATTTATCCAGTGAAAATTAAAACACTAACTTGAAAAGATATGTGCACCTCCATGTTCATTGTAGCATTACTTGCAATAGCCAAGATATGGAAACAACTTTTGTCCATCAGCAGATGTGTAGACATAGAAAGTGTGGTATATAGATACAGTGGAATATTATTCACCCCCCCCCAAAATGAAATATTGCCATTTGTGAATACATGGATGGACCTCAAGGGCATTACGATAAATGGAATAAGTCAGAGAAAGACAAATACCTTATCCTCTCACTTATATGTGGAATCTAAAACAATCCCAAAACAGACTTCTGGTCAAGATGGAAGTGTAGGTAGACACACTTTGATTCCTTATGCAACCAGGGAGAGAATTATAACTAAATCTCAAAGGCAAATAACACCCAGAACTGTCATAAAATTGAACTGTATGGAAGTCCAACAACCAAGGATTTAAACCACATTCATCAAGAAGGGTGGAGAGGTGAGGAGATGCATTGTGGTGCAGAGAGGGGGTGGCTATGGTAATGGAATGGATGGTCCTGCATTCACATGTGGTGGGTAAAAATTGGGAGAGGTAACTTGGGAGTAAGTGACCCCAGCCCCAGGCCAGACTGTACATCCCAGGGTTCCAGCTCCAGGAAGACAAATCCCCATAACTTCTGGCTGTAAAAACCTGAGAGTTTGGGGCATGGGAGAAACTGCTGAACTTTCAGGAAACTCTGCTTAAAGGGCCTGAATGGTACTAGAATGTACACAAACCCACCCACTCTGAGATTCACCATCAGGACAACAACTAGAAGGGTGACAGTCACATCAGGAGAGAGTAAAGTGATGAAATGGGGCAACTGTAAGGCAATCTCCAGAAGCCAGGTAGGGCACTATCACCTCTCCAAGCCCATGCTCCACACAGAGCCACAAAGAGGCGAAGCCAGTTGCCCCACCCTGGTGATTACCTAAGGCTCCACACTACATAATTTACAGGTGCCTTTTCTACAATAGGCCACACTACTAAGACAGGGAGTTGAAGCAGCTCTACCTAATACACAGAAACAAACACAGGAAGGCTGCTAAATTGAGGAAACAAATATGGCCCAGATGAAAGAACAGAACAAAACCCCAGAAAAAGAACTAAATGAAATAGGGATAACCACCCTATCAGATGCAGAGTTTAAAACACTGGTGATCAGGATGCTCAAAGAACTCATGGCAATAATATAAAGGAAGAAATGAAGGTTACACTAAGTGAAACAAAGAATAATCTACAAGGAACCAGCAGTGAAGGGGAGGAAGCCAGGATTCAAATCAACGATTTGGAACATATTGTTTATTTGTTCTAATATTATAATTTTACTTATTTAAAAAACACTGTTTGCTGTAAAAAGGGAAGAAATAAATATTCAACCAGAACAGCAAGAAGAAACAAGAATTTTTTTAAAAGAGGATAGTATAAGAAGATTCTGGGACATCTCCAAATGTACCAACATCCGAAACATAGGGATGCCAGAGCAGAAGAGGAAAAGCAAGAAATTGAAAACTTATTTGAATAAATGAAAGAAAACTTACTTAATTTAGCAAAGGAAATAGGCATGCAAGTCCATAAGCACAAAGAGTCCCAAACAAAGTGTACCCAAAGACACATGAGGACACATCATAATTAAAATGCTGAAGGTTAAAGATAAAGAGAGGGTTCTTAAAAGCAGCAAGAGAAAAACAGTTACCTACAAAGGAGTGCCCATGAGACTGTCAATTGAATTCTCAAAAGAAACTTTGCAGGCAAGAAGAGGCTGGAAAGTATTCAAAGTGATGAAACACAAGGACCTATATCCAAGATTACTCTATCCAGCAAAGCTATTATTTAGAACGGGGGGGGGGGGCAGATAAAGTGTCTCAGACAAGGTGAAGCTCATGGAGTTCATCACCACTAAGCTATTATTGCGTGAAATGTTAAAGGGACTTATTTGAGGAAAGAATATCAGAAGTATGAATATTAAAATGGCAACAAATTCACAACTATCAAGAACTAAATCTAATAAACCAAGCAAACAACCAGAGAAGGAATAGAATCTAGAATCATAGATAATCATGATCATTTGGAGGGTTGGCAGCTGGTAGGGGGAAAGGAGATAATGGGGAAAAGGTACAGAGTTTAAGAAATATACTTGGTAGGTGAAAATAATCAGGGGGATGTTTGAATAGTATGACACAGGGAAGCCAAAGAACTTACATGCATGACCCATGAACATGAACTAAGTGGGGGGGAATTGCTGGAGGGAAGAGGGGTACCAGGCTGAGGGGGGAAAAGGGGGAATAATTGGGACAACTATAATAGCATAATCAATAAAATATATTTTAAAATAATCCTTATTAGAAACAAAAGTATAGCACATTTAATTATGTATAGTACATTATACTTAATTATGGTAAACAGCTATGTTGTTTCTGTATTTACTATATTTTTCCTATTGTTTTAGAGCATAATTTTATTAAAAAGAAACCACTTGATATGAAAGAAATTTAAATAGTATAAAAGAACCCCCAAACATCATAAATACAGAGAACATATTGGTGTTACCAGACGTATTGTGTGGGGATGGTGTGGGCGAAATGGATGGAGGGATCAAAAGGTACAAACTTCAAGTTATAAAATAAATGAGTCCCTAGAATCTAATGTACATACATTGTGACAACTTTGGTTAATAACACTGTATCACATACTCAAAAGTTGCTAACAGACTGAATCTTACACGTTCTTATCAAAAGAAAAAATTGCAACTATGGATGGTGGAGGATGCCAACTAGATTCACTGTGGTGGTCATTTTGCAATATACAGAAAAATTGAATTATGTTGTATAGCTGAAACTAATGTAATGTTTTATATCAATTATACCTTTAAAAGAAAAGAAAATTCCTGCCTCAAATAATAAATTGATATGACCAAGTTCATAATTTCATTTCTGAGGTTTACTGTATGCTGAATAGTATCTAGATCTCCCCCATTTTATACGTATTTGATAATATCTCCTTAATTTATCCAGAACAGTATTATTTCACCAATGCTAACTCCTTACAAGTGAACCGAATTGACTTTGTTGGTATGGGCATGAGTATATATCCAAAATAGTATTATTTCACCAATGCTAGCTATTTATAAGTGAACTGGAATGACTGTCCTTAGTATGAGTATAAATTTATACCCTAATTGCTTAGGGATTTAAACTTTATTAGTTTTAACTTTTAATTAGAGTTAATTATGACCAATGCCTTTGATTGAAATCTCTGTACTTGGAAAATATGTTTGCAAATTGACCACAAAATAATAAAGTTAAGCAAATCTATAATTTTAAAATCTCTGAAACCTTTACAAGAGGTGTTTGAATCGAAGACTTGGCAATCTAAGACAAGTGAGTGGAGGGAAGTGGTGGTACAGTTTTCATGCCCAAGCTGTGTCAGTGGAGTTGCAATTAGAATTCTGTTTCTCACAGAAGTGTTACAGATTTTTTTCTGAACCAATATTTCTTCTACATATTGAAACATATATAATTATACCTCTTTTAATGGCCTGTAACAGTCTTTGGCCATATTGTTTATAAAGCTTAAAGGTCATAAAAATAGGTCTGGAGAATGATTTTTCTCCTGTAGGATGAATTACCACTGGATGAAAAGTGGCCAGTGTCAGTGTCCTGTTGAGTTAGGATTGTAGTTGCTTTAAAGAGAAGGTGCCGCTGAAGTAGCATTCTGCCTTTTACTGCGTCACACTATGATACTACTAGACAATGGAGAAACAGAAATTTACACGTGTAATTCTTGCTTTTATTTTCCCTGGGGAATTTTTCTTACAATTTTCTTGTGAAAGAAAAGACACTGGGAATAATCAATAATGCTGCCTCTATTTTTACAAATGTGCCAAAAGGGGATACTCAAATAAAAGTGAAATATATCTGAGCACATATAAATTTTTAAAACAAAATAAAGTGTTTTATGCTAGAGAGAATACCCTGTTTAATCCATATTGTTCTTCCTATCATTTAAGCTCCTAGAAGGTAGAGGGTAACTATTTTGATAAGTATCTACGTTTCAGAAAGTTGCTGTGTAGGAGACAGTTCAACTACCTATCAACTGATGGATTAAAAAAATGTGGTTTATCCATAAGATTGAATAATACTCAGCAACAGAGAGGAGCAAACCATTTATATATGCAATAGTATAGAAGAATCTCATATGTCACTTATAAGTGACATATGAGACACAAAGGGGTTATATACTATGTATTATATGACATTCTGGAAAAAGCAAAAATGCAGGGACAGAAATCACTTCAGTGGCTATGAGGGAGTGCAGATAGGGAAAAGAAAATGACTGCGTTAAAGTACAATGCTTAGATGGAAACATTCTGTGTCGTGATTGTGGTAGGGGTTACATGACTGTAATACTTCAAAATACATTAGTTTAAGAGGGTGAATTTTACTTTTTGCAAGTTGTACTCCTTTAAATGTGACCACGCCATCCGAAAAAAGTTATGGTATACCAAGTAGGTCTCCAACAAATACTGAGTTGCTGGAATTTGATTAATACCTGCTTCCTGTTAGCCACTAGCATATTGTATCAGAGTTCTTAGTTACACGCAACAGAAACGGATTCTGGCTGGTTTTCACAGAAGAGAAATTTATTGAAAGGGCATTGGATGGCTCAGAAAACTTACAGGAACGGTACCCAGAACCCGGAATAACACTATGGACCCTTTCCAGAGAGGAATCCTACCTCTGCCTCAGAACTCGGGGTGCCATCACTTGCCCTGCTGTCACTAAGGGTACTGGAAAGTAGGCACCAGCATCACATTGCTGCCACCTCTGCCCATGTACACTTGATATGGGTGCTGCAGCTGTTTTGGCTGCCTGCATCTGCCACCACAATGTAGCTCCTTGGTCCCTACTTCCTCACTGTCACCGCTTCAGAGTCAAGAGCCAGTAGGAGTATCTGGTTGGCCAAGCCCAGGTTAGGTGCTTTCTCCTCACGGAAGGAAGGCTGGGAAAGGGAGTGTCTGATATTCTTAGTTTCTGTATATTTCCCATGAACACTCATAAACTATAGAAAGTGATTTGCTTGGTGGGCAGAAAAGTCCATTATATCTATGTAACCATCAAAATATGAACAAACTTTAAAATTATACTTTAGCCCTTATTCTTCTAGTACATAAGATAGCATTCTATTAATGTTTATTATTGTATGTTACTATTTATAAGTATATCCACCTTCATATATGATATTTTATCTTTAGGGTGATTTTTTAAAAGATTTAATTTTTAGAGCAATTTTACTTTATAGTAAAATTAAGAGAAAGTGATTAATTAATAAATAAAGAGATTAATTTTAATTATAGTAAAATTAAGTTAGAACAATTTCTTATAATGTATCTGCATAGCCTTCTCCATTATTTAGGCTGATTTTAATTTGAAGAGTAGTTCTGAATCTGTAAAGAATGACCAATATGTGCTTTAAACATGGTAAGTAGTCAGTAGATATTGTTAAATTCCTAAAAGTTAGGGAAAGTATGTTGTTCTTATAACACAAAAATGTGCTAAAATACAAGAATAACCAGTACACCAAAGGAGTATGCTGTGATCAAGTGAGGGAATCTCAGGGTAGGTTATTATTGGGAAGTATGTCAGTAGACTATCATATTAAAAGTTCAAATGGGCCCTGGCTGGTGTGGCTCAGTGACTTGAGCACCGACCTGCAAACCAAAGGGTCACTGGTTCAACTCCTGGTCAGGGCACCTGCCTGGATTGCAGGCCAGGTCCCCAGATGGAGGGTGCAGGATGGGCAACCAAAACATTGATGTTTCTCTCCCTCTCTTTCACCTTCCCTTTGCCTCTCTGTAAAAAAAAAAAAAAAAAAAATCTTTTTTTAAAAGTCAAATGACTTGGGTTTGCTTTCTCAGAATCTGCTGAGATGACCACATGCACTTAGGACATGTGGTCCTAAGTAAGGACATTCAAGGAAACCAAACAAAACATGATGGGAGGGTAGACGTTATCTGGAAGGAAGTGAGACTGCAGAAATGAAAGGTGGGGAGGATAGTGAGAAGCAGAAGAGAGAGAAGCCTCTTGTCTTTAGTTTGTTTTTGTTCCCTTTGTCTTGCTTTCCTAAGAGGTGGTGCAGAGGTTAGGGAGCAGCATAAAAAGGAGGCCAGATTAGAAAGACTTCCTTTTCTAGAAGAAAGGCAGAGGTAGAGAATGTGGGATGGAAAATGAATAATGTCTATCAACATTAATTTGGTTCCTATGGAGTGAAGTGGAAGCACTTGACAATAGGCAGCATTCAGGACCTCTAATCAGCTGCACACTCTCCCCATGCAGCAGCAGAAGTGGCCTTGTTAAAAATCTTAGCACAGCAGAGAGAGGAGAGGGAGACAGCAGCTTTTCACCTTTGCCTGAGACCACAGAATTTATTACTCTCTAGACATTCACTTTCTTCTCTTTCAGATCTGGTAAAGGATGAACACTTGGGCGTTTCACTTCATGTAGGTTTAGTTAGCGATCTCATTACTAAATAGTAGAATAACCTGTATGCATTGAAGCCAAGTTCTCAGCAGCTCAGTTTTGAATAGTCATTTGAGGACGGTGAATACCAGGGTAATAGGACTTTGGAGCAGTTACCAAATGGTTGTAAGAGGTAGGGAGTGATCAAGGAACAATGTAATGAATCTGCTAAAACAGAGCTAACAAGTGTGTCATGACCACAATCATTTTTTATTCACTAGTCATTCAAAAATTTTTTATTGTGTGCCTACCCACTCTGTTGCTGTACAGAGGGTGCAGAGAAGGCAGACAAGCCTGTTACCTGCCCCTGAGGAGGTCACAGTCTACTGGAAAGTAGACACATTGAGTATAGTCAAGAAATCCTATGCTCGTGTTGAGCACTTTGCTCTGAGAGAGTTACACATAGTATAAGCTTTGAAGGTAGGGATTTGTGAGGAACATAGGAGTTTTAAGATAAAGAGAACAAGATATTTAGCCTGGAGGCAGGGAAAAAACATGGCTTTAGAGAAAGTAACAGAAATCCAAAATTGGTAAACTGTAATGAAGGAACACTAGTGGAAAGGAGGAGTTCACTGTTAGGAAATGAAATGTAAATATAAAGACAAAGAAAGAGTCAAATGTAAAAAAATTAAAATGCTATACAATATAGAGTTAAAATATAAAAATATTTATTTGATATTTGTGAAATTTCTAATTAAAATCTGAGGGAAAAGTTGAAAGCCAAGTTATAGAGTAACTTGCGTAACATGAGTGATGGGGGAAAAAAAAGGATCTGCAAGTTGGATAAAAAAATTAAGTTTCAATAAGATTAAGTTGCTTTTCTAGAATCACAGAGCCAGTAGTGACAGAGCTTAGAATTAGATCCTAGGTTGTCTATTTTCAGAACTTGAACTCTTAACCATTACATATTAGCGCCTCTTTTAATCAAAGTGAAGTATAATTTTGCATAGTTATTTAAAAAATTCTTGGCTATCATTTTTCTTTTTTAGGTGAGTATTTGTTGTTAGTTTCATGATGGTGGTGAGTTTGTACTTGGTACTTTGTTAATATGTTTCCATATATGAATAGATCAATTATGCAGCTTTTGAGGCTTAACTATAATGCCAGCTTTCTTTTTTTTTCTTTTTTTAAAAAATATATTTTATTGCCCTGGCTGGTGTAGCTCAGTGGATTGAGCGCGGGCTGCGAATCAAAGGGTCGCCAGTTCGATTCCCAGTCGGGGCACATGCCTGGGTTGCAGGCCAGGTCCCCAGTGGGGACCACAAGAGAGGCAACCACACATTGATGTTTCTCTCTCTCTTTCTCCCTTCCTTACTCCTCTCTCTAAAAATAAATAAATAAAATCTTTAAAAAAAAATATATATATATATTTTATTGATTATACCATTACAGTTGTTCTATTCCCCCCCTTCATTCCCCTCCACCCACACACTCCCTCCCCCACCATTCTCCCCTCTTAGTTTATAACCACGTGTCTCAGGTTCTTTAGATTCTATATTTCCCCTACTATTCTTGCCCTCCCCCCTATCTATTTTCTACCTACTGTCTATGCTATTTTCTGTACCTTCTCCCCCCTTCTCCTCCTCCCACTTCCCTCTAATTTGTGACTATAATCAACCAGTTCTGTGATCATCCTGATGACCAGTGTTTTGAACTGTGCATCCGAGAGGCTGGCTATTTCCTGGTACTTAGAGTTATTGGCTCTGGGACTTTGAGTTCTTCTTGCGCCATCTTTTGGGCCTATTACGTAGCAGGATCGGAGCCCGAGGTGTTCACCAGAGCAGGGCAACTCAGTCACTGAGTTGTGACGCTATACGTGGGGGCGGGGTCAGAGAGGAACAATGGCTTCCCGTCTGCCACCTCCGGCTGCTGCGGCCGCAGCTGCCACCATCACTGGGGCCCGTGAGTTTCGTCCCACTGCACTTGAGTGTGCCACCGCCGTCAGCCCTCTGCCACTGGGTTCACCCGCTGGGGCCTGCGTGGTCCATCTCACTGCGCAAATGTGTGACTGGTCAGTTTGTCCCGCGCACCTGACTGGGTCCGTGTTGCCTGTGTGCCTGGGTCAGGGGATATTTCCTGCCTGACCCCGCGCTGCTGCTGGCTCCGCCCCTCTTACCGGTCAGGTCAAATGGTTCATTGTTGTTGGACTTCCATGTAATTCAATTTTCTGTTCTTTGCCTGTGTCTTTGTTCTCCAAACCTTTGTTGTATTCAAACTTGGTTGTGGGAGAAGGCACATTGTTTCCACCTATGCCTCCATCTTGGTGGAAATCCAGATTACTGGTTTTTAGAATACCCACAAAGTTCTGCTACTATTACCAGTGTATATTTTTATTTTGACTACCTTTTGAAAGAGACCCTGTAGCTATTAGCGCTCTCCATTCCTTTCTGCCAGCGGTTCCTGGAAACCACTAACCTTTTTGTTTCTATGAGTGTGCCTGTTTTGAATGTTTCATGTAAATGGAATCATTTACTCTGTGGCTTTTTGTGAATGACTTCTTTCAATAGCATTATGTTTCTAAAGCTTGCCCATGTTGTAGCACATATCAGTACTTTTCAAAAAATTGTGGAAATATGCAAATATAAATTTTACAATGCCAACAAGTTTTAAGTGTACAGTTAAATGGAAGTATTAATACTTCCACATTCTTGTGCTTTGTTCCTTCTTATTGCTGAATAATATTCCGTTGTGTGGATATACCACATTTTGTTTATTCACTCATCATTTGATGAATATTGGATTGTTTCTACTTTTTGGCTTTTATTAATAATTTTGCTATGATCATTCATGTACCAGCATTTACTTTAAATCTGAAATATTATACCTCAACTTTGATGAGGAAGAACGAACTTTGGACTTGTATTTTAAGTGCATCTGTTAGACTAATGAGGTAATTTTAATGTTTTCCTCAGTGATCAGCTACTTCATTTGGTTGAAGAGAAGGTGGTCTTATCCCCATTTTCAAGATGAGAAGACTATGTATAGCTCAAAGTATTGTTGTGAAAGGTAAATGAATATGTAATGGTAAAGATCAATGGAAGTGAAGTGATGTCTTCACCTGGCAGGTGTTGGGGATAGATGCTGGTTTGCAGAGGGAGAACGAAAGAAAGGAGGGATGCTCAGGCAGCTGTAGATTGAAATTAGAAGTTAATCTTTGGGCCTCACCCTGTTTCCTTCCTCCTTTTGTTGGCATCCCTTGTTTTCTCATCTCCAGGCCTTCTTGCCACACCAGGTCAACAGTTCCACTTGCTACTCCTCTTCCTCTCTTTCCTTCAAAACTATCCCCATCATATAATTATCAGCTTGCTTTGTATCACCTATGTGCTCAGTAAACCTCTATTGTTTATTTTGTGTACAGTAGGAGTGGTGTGTGTGTGTATCTGTTAACCTGAATGACCTGTACGTGATGAAATACCTTGTAATCGAAGGGAGAGATTTTGATGCTGGACAGGCCTTTCTTGATTCATACCACTCAACTTATTATATTTATTTATTTTTTTAGAGACACTTGGAGTAGGAAGAGGGAGGGAGTCTGAGGTTCTCATAACCCTTTAAGGAATTGTCTCTACCTAAAAATCCCGGGAAGGAATGGAAGAACATAAGGCTCATCAAGGTGACAGACAGTTCAGTACAAAAGCAGAAAGATGTCTCTCAGCCAAATCCCATTTTTGGAGGAAATAATCATTTTGGTGGAGAGTGTGTAGAAGAAAGGGAAGGCATGGTGGAGTAGGAGGGCAGTTTTGAAGCTTGGGACATTTAGGCAGAAGCAGTGGGAACTAGATGAGGTTGATTTTAGAAGGAGGGAGGGGTTGGTCACTGTGTGCCATTCCACTTCATTCCTGTAGATTGCTAGTGGTAGTAATTTATACAATCATTTGTTTTTTTGTTTAATCACCATACATGGCAATAATTATTATGCATCGTCAAATTACCATTGTGTTTTATTTTATTACAAAACTATACATAACCTTTGTAGTTAGGCATGTTGTTCAATTACCCTCAATAGGAAGCATTGCCGGTGGGTGAGAATGTTGATAGGCAGGTAAGACTTTGTAACACTAACTCACAGCATTCTTTTCAGTAATCATTTAATGGAGCAGTGTGTTAGGCCCTGCAAGTGTTACAGTGAAAGCCAAATCCTACTCTAAAGAGACGTATGATTTGGTGGGTGAATATCAAATCACTGTAATCAAACGTGCTGAGAACTAAGAGATGGAGACTAGACTCTTTGGGAACTCCTGGCTCAGATAAGAGTGGTCAGGGGAGGCTTTCTGGAGGAAGTGACAGTTGAACTCTCTTGAATGATAAGTAGGAATTGGTTGGGCACAGAAATGATTGCTGAGGGACATTACAGGTGCTTACATGTAGAAAGAACAACATGAGCACAGGTGGAGGCCTCTCTGTCTACATTTGTTGCTAACTCAGGGAGGGAGAGACCAATAAGCATTCATGGGATGGGAAGGAAGATGTAAAATAATACACTTAATTCTGCTGACAAAGAGCACATGGTTCACTTACTGGATATGCATTTATTCTTTTGTGCCACAAAGATGTCATTTAAAAAATTACCTGCCCCTTCCATTGTAAAATATAGTATAGTAGTGGCTTGCTAAAATTCACCCCCAACAAGTGAGTAGTTTACTTTCTTCTTATAAAATAAGGGCTAATAGGTTACTATGCATTCATTTAGCTGGATTGGTTTAAAAAATTTTAAACAAATCTAAAGGGAATTTTATGGACAAAGAATCTTCAAATAAAATGGCTAGTTATTCTTAGTTGTCATGAAAATGTCATTAATTGGTGACGATGGGCTTAATTCTTAAAAGTAGCTTGACAAGCTCCTTTCAAACCCAAATGTCCAACAATAGGGATTGGTTGAATATGTCATGTCATATAATCAGATACTATTCTGCTTTAAACATGGTCTTATAGAAGAATGTTATGACATAGATGCTCACCATGTTTTTAAAGGTCAAAGAACAGTCTATAAGACAGTGAATAACATGGTTTTGTTACAGAACAATAGGGGCCAAGGTTCGTTACGTCCACCGCCCTATAGGAAAGACGTCTCTCAATGCCAGAGATTTGTGAAAAGAAAAGGAAATGTTTGTTTAGTGCTATACAGACTTAAAGTAGTGACCTTTGGCTTACCTTTGTTGGTAGTCGGCGCCCTCAGTGAGTCTCACTGCAGGCTCTGCTGAGACCCTCAGGGCCTGGACAGAGAGGCAGCTATCGGCATGAGTCTATCACAGCCCTTAATTTTGAGGTGACAGAGATGGGCTGGGTTCCATTCAGAGTGGGGAGAGATGCCTTCATCCTCAGATCTGGGCCATGCTTTGTTGCCAGGGCCTTGAAGTAAGCACAGAGTCCACCAATCTACTCAAGAAATCAAGAAATTCCTCTAACTGCTGGCCTTCATTCTTCACCCACAGTGTTCAAACTCATCAGGCCAAAGCAGAGGTTACTGTGCTCCCCAATCCAATCTGCTGCTTCGCTTGTTTTTACTCTGTAGATCACAGGTGGCAAACACAAGGCCCGAGGGCTGAATTGTCCCTCAACCTTGTTTTATCCAGTCCGGCACCTTGTTTCTACCTGGCGGCAGTGCCGAGCTCTTTCCCCCTAGTTAAGGAGTACTTATATTTATACAGTCCTAAAATTACATTCAGCCCTCTGAAGGCAACTGCAAGGCTGATGTGTTCCCCTGGTGAAAATGAGTTCGACATGCCTGCTCTAGGTGAAGGGCACCATCATCTGCCTCGTTACTTAAGCCAGAAACCTGAGACGCAGTCCAGATGTTTGCCAGTTTACATTTAGCCTCCAGGACCTTTTCATTCTTCCGCCTTGCTATCTGAGAAATTTATTCATTATTTTTGTCTTTCTTGCTTCGTAGAATTCAGACTTTCACTTCTCCAAAGGATTATATTTATAGCCACCCAAGCATTTCTGAAGCTTTCAGTCCTTTTTCCTCTCTGACTTGGCCTCCACACTCCTTTAGCATGAAATAGAGTCCTTATGGTCTAGCCCTGAATCATCTCCATTCAGTCTTCCCCACAGACATCTCTCCTAGACATCTGTGTCTTTTTCTCTGTGGCAAGATATATAACATAAAGTTTACCATTTAAAAAATTGAGATATAATTGACATATAATGTTAGTTTCAAGTTCACAACATAGTGACTTAATATTTGAATGTATTGTGAAATGAATACCACTGTAAGTCTAGTTAACACGTTACCCCACATAGTTACACATTTTTTTTCTTCTAATGAGAACTTGAAACATCTACTCTTAGCACCTTTCAAATATACAGTATAGCATTTTTAACTGTAGTCATCATGCTACATATTGTATCCCTATAACTTATTTTATTACAAATTTACCTTTTTTAATGTACAATTCAGCAGCATTCAGTACTTCATAATTTTGTGTAACAGATCTCCACTCTCTACTTCCAGAACTCTTCCGTCACTCCAGACAGAACATCTGGTGTTTTTGTATGACTGACCCCCCACTGCCATACCTGCCCTCCTCCTACAGCTCTCTCTGCACTTGATTCTAATGCCACCTTGTCTGAGAAACTTCTCCAATTCCTTTTAGACTTGAATTGGGTCGTTTTGGGGTTGGGGGCAGGGCAGGCCTTCCATGACACTCTGGACAAACCCCTATCATGACACATTTGCAATATTATGATTGTAGGTTTGTGTGGCTCTTCCACTAGGACTTTGAGGTCTTTGAATGAAGAGTCTGATGGAATCTTTTATCTTTGCATCCTTAGCTTCTAGCACTGTGCCTGCTGTGAATAAATGATTGGACTCAGCTTCCTGTCAGCTATGCAAATTAGCACTTGCCTACATTCTGGCATTGAAAGAAAATCAGGTAGCAGATCTAAAAGAGATTTCATAAACATAGGCTCTCTCCACTTTCCATTAGATATTCATGGAAATTTGTTTTCGAGGATTGCTTTGAGTGTGCAATTTCTCAGGCAGTTGCATATAGTCTCATATTTATAATTTTAGGGAGTGATGGGTTCAGTTATGAGTGTACAGTAACTGGGTGAGTGGGACAAGAATCAGTGAGAGTAAAAATTTTACAAAAAGCTGAAAATATGTGTGGTCTGAAATATCAAGAATTGAGGGTTTCCAAGCCTGCTGTGTTTGTCAGGTTATGAGGTACAAAAGAAAGAAGGAATTAAGTTTTATTATTTTTGTGATATTCATGGACAGTCATTGAAAAGACATTGGAATGAGTCAAGGTACTAGGTAGGACTTAAGGGTACAATGAATTCTTTTTTCCCTTTTGTTCATTCTCCATCTCTTGGGAACAGGAAAATAGGTGGGAACAATTCTCTTTTTGAAAAATCTTTAAAAATTCCTCACCTGAGGATTTGTTTATTGATTTTTAGAGACAGAGGGAGGGAGGGAGGGAGGAAAGGGAGGGGAGAGAGAGAGAGAGAGATCAGTCTGTTACCTCTCCTATGTACCCTGACCAGGGATCAAACCTGCACCATACATCAGGGATGGGAATCGAATCCTCAGCCTTTTTGTGTCCGGGATGATGTTCTAACCAACTGAATCAATCAGGTAGGGTGGGAATAATTCTTTGAAGAGCTGCACTGAGTCTAGTGTGGAACCCCTAATTTCTTATAGTAGTGGTTCAGCGTTTCACTTCTGGTTATACCTTACCCTGATGTGAGATGTTGAATTTATCAAGTGGGGTGGGACAGAGGCTCTGAAATTCCAAGAATAAAAATTAAATATATGGATCTATCATCCATGAACTTTCATTTCACTTCCTTTCGCCTTAAATTGAGCCAAGTAAAATCCTAAGCATATGATTTAAAATTCTTTTCAGCCAACTGCTCAAGTAGAAAGGTCAATCTTCATCACTCCATTTACACTGAATAAACACATTTGTGGCAGCAAGAATAGAGATCTGAATCAGGAAGAAAGCGGTGTCCAGTAAAGTGACTCAGTAATCTAATCAGGCATATGACTTAAACGTGATTTGAAGGGTCCTTGAAGTTTCTTTTTTCTAAAGGCTTGAAATCAGAATTTGCAATTGACACACCATGAGTCATGCAGATCTGATTGAAGTTCCTGCATTTTCCTTTTCTTTCAATTCCTGAATTATACTCCTTCGTTTTCTTTCCTGTTTGGAGTCTAGTGCAGAAAGGAAGTGAGAGTAATTTCAAGTGAAATTAGATTGTACATTTGCATGTTGTAGAGCTAGTGGTATTTTGGATTTACAATTTGTGGTATAAATGACTTTGCAATGGTCATTTGGACTATAGTCCAAATAGTCAAGTAGTCAAATGTGCTGGTTTTTACACAACACATTTACAAATTTCTGTTTCAAGACATTGAAAAAGTAGTAGCTTGGTAGTATCATTTACCTGCTTAGGACTAGTAAAATCATTACTGTTATTGAGATGTTTTCCTTTTTAATCGCTAACAAAATACAATAAAACCATCTGATTGTTACTTTAAAATATCTGACTCTAACATTTTAGCTGAATTCATTCACTGGTAACTTAGTGTCACATGTTGCATTGATGGACCTGAATGTATCATTTAAAATATAAGTAGCAACTCAACAGAAGGGTGTTCAACATGGATCTTTATTTCTAGTATGCCTAGCCAAGGCATTTGGTTTAAGGATGTTCCATATTTTCTGAACAAAGCAGAGTTGTGATTTTGTTGATAAATTTGCCTAAAGGTATGTATAATTTAGAGGAAATTGTTTTTCAAGAATAAAAGCATGTGGGCACTGCTCCCTGCAGGGTACTGTGGTGATACTAATAATTTAAACATCTATTAGGTCTTTCATATAATCAAATGATCTGCAGTTACATAAAGAGGAGTAATTTTGAAGCCTTAGCCCTTAATGTGAAGGAACCTCATAAACATAAAATGGCTCCTGCAATTGATGCTAATGGATTATTATTAGTTTTAATAGGTAACTCATTTTATTTTGTTTTATTATTTATTTTAGAGAGGAAGGGATAGAGGGAAAAAAACCATCGATTTGTTGACCGCCTATTTATGCACTCACTGGTTGATTGTTGTATGTGCCCCAATCAGAGGGTGAACCTGCAATCTTGGCGTATCAGGACAACGCTCTGACCAAGTAGGCTGCCCTGCTGGGGCAGTGATAGATATTTTTGAATGTTGGACTAGTGGAGAAAACTTTTGAGGTGTACTTTGTATCCTTTAAGTGTTTGTTGACATGAATTATGCTTTTGAAGGGGTTGAGGAAGAGAGGAGGCTTTGTCCAGAGACCTAGGAATGAAACATACCTGAATTTCAGCTCTACATAACAGTAACTAATGCATGCAGAATTTTTGTGTGTGTCTAGCATGATGCAGAAGATGTCATCATAATGACATTTTTTATTTGAGAAGGTTGACTTACTATTTTTAATAGCAGTACAGAGGATATAGAACGGAAAGTCCATCTCTGTGCCCTCTCTGACCCCAGCTTGCCCCCTCAGAGGCAGTTACTGTTAGTAGTTCCTTGTGTATCCAGAAGAGTCAGTTAAAAACATGTATTCCCAATGTCTGTTACAATACCACACATAGTGGGTGTAAGTCCAGTTGTATATCAAATCCTGTTTTTATACTTCCAAGTGGCAGGGTAGATGTGAGGTTTAGCTTTGAAAGCAGCAGCCTACCTACATCAACTAAGTATTCCTCAACTTTCATACATTGTGTGTTCCTGGAAACATACATAAAACTCAACATTAGACTCACATGTTTTACGGCAAGTTTAGAGTGCTAAAAGCTACTAAAAAATCCTTTAACTTTACCTAACTTTCAAAAGCACAGTCTTTGATGACCTTTCTATACAGTTTTAAACAATTATTTATATGTGTATTTTTCTTTTTTTTTTACATGTATTTTTCTTAAACAACTGGGCATATGGTTGACTGGCTTATATCCATTGAGACTAAACAATAGTCTTTTTCAAGGCACTTAAGGCTTTGACCTTTGCCTCAGTGGGTCCGCGTTTATCATACTATGCTGCTTATCACCACTGTCAACTCTCTTTCCCCCTCCTTTCCTCTGGAGAACTTCCTGCATATTTCATTATACTCATTGTATCTAGCCAATAGTCACTAAATTAGTGAGTAAAAAATTTAAGACCATAGAATTTGGTGATTATGAACATGAAATTCAGGGATATTTTGAAATTGAAAAAAAAATTCTAGGTCAGAGTTTCCCAAACTTATTGACCATGCAACATTTAAAAATGTAAAAATGAAATGTATAATTAGTGCTTGGATTAAAATGTAGCAAACCTGTTTTTCAGAGGAGTTAGTTACTGTAAGAAATGTAAAGAATTTGAATCTGTTTGCATTCTTCTTTGATAAGAGGGCCTCAATCCATAATTAAAAAATTTGAGAACAAAAAGAATAAAAATTGTAAGATAAAAATGTCTTTATTAAAGCCTTTTTTGGTTTTAAAATACAGCATAAACCAATAAAAATGAGAACAATGTTTTGCATTTTACATGTATCCTCTGTTTACAGTTAGAAACCGTCTTTCTCAGTCCGATCCTTGCAGTAAATGCAGCATCAAATCTATTTTGCTGGGAGTGTGTTGTTGCAGCCTAAGCACATTTCAAAAGGCTTTTTGTGATGGAGGGAAGAACATGAACTGCAGGTTTGCAATAACCTACTACTCTTGATTGAAGTGGGCAGCTCTGGAAATTATGAATTGTTTTGTGTTGGACAGCTCACCTTCTAATTTTTTAGATGTCAAGTGTTGTGATTATTATGGTCACACTGAAGGGTTCTGGCTTTTTGTTTTCCTGGGTCTTATACAGATTATGAACTAGTCATAGGTCTATGGGGAACAACTAAGTGGTATAAATATTTAATATAACAAAAAAAATATCACAAATATATGTTGAAATAAAATGACAGGATTCATAACATAGACCAGCATTTACTGAATTGGCAATACATACTCCGTGTAACTGTATATACTGTGGGAAATGACAGATCAAACTTGGCATTGTCAGGTATTGTGCACCATTTCTTTTTAAATTTTCTTTCTTTTTTAAAAATATATTTTATGATTATGCCATTACAGTTGTCCCACTCCCCCCTTCACTCCCCTCCACCCTGCACACCACTCCCCCACCATTCCCCCCCTTTCGTTCATGTCCATGTGTCACAAGTTCTTTAGATTCTGTATTTCCCATAGTATTCCGGCCCTCCCCCCCGTCTATTTTCTACCTACCATCTATGCTACTTATTCTCTGTACCTTCTCCCCCCTTCTCCTCCTCCCACTCCCTTGTTACTAACCTCCCAGGTAATCTCCATTTCTATGTTTCTGCTCCCGATCTAGCTGTCCTCTTAGTTTGCTTTTGTTTTAGGGGTGGTTGTTAATAACTGTGAGTTTGCTGTCCTTTCACTGTTCATATTTTTCATCTTCTTTTTCTTAGATAAGTCCCTTTAACATTTCATATAATAAGGGCTTGGTGATGATGAACTCCTTGAACTTGACCTTATCTGAGAAGCACTGTATCTGCCCTTCCATTCTAAATGAAAACTTTGCTGGATAGAGCAATCTTGGATGTAGGTCTCTGGATTTCATGACTTGGAATACTTCTTTCCAGCCCCTTCTTGCCTGGAAGATCTCTTTTGAGAAATCAGCTGACAGTCTGATGGGTACTCCTTTGTAGGTGACTGTCCCCTTATCTCTTGCTGCTTCTAGAATTCTCTCCTTCATTTTAATCTTGGTTAATGTACTTATGATGTGCCTTGGTGTGTTCCTTCTTGGGTCCAACTTCTTTGGCACTCTCTGAGCTTCCTGGATTTCCTGGAAGTCTATTTCCTTTGCCAGACTGGGGAAGTTCTCCTTTATTATTTGTTCAAACAAGTTTTCCACTCATGGCTGTTCCTGTTCCCCCTCTGGTACCCCTATAATTTGGATGTTGGAACATTTAAAGATGTCCTGGAGGTTCCAAAGCCTCTCCTCATTGTTTTGAATTTTTGTTTCTTCATTCCTTTCTGGTGGGTTGTTTCTTTCTTCCTTCTGGTCCACTCCCTTGATTTGAGTCCCAGTTTCCTTTCCATCACTATTGTTTCCTTGTGCATTTCCCTTCATTTCAGTCAGTTTAGCCTTCATATGTTCCTCTAATTTGTGGCTAAAATCCACCAATTCTGTGAGCATCCTGATCACCAGTGTTTTGAATTGTGCATCTGAAAGGTTAGCTGTTTCTTGGTCACTTAGAATTATAGGCTCTAGGGCTTTGAGCTGTACTTGAGGCATAATGTCTGGTCTGTTCGCAGCTGTTATGTATGAGGGGCGGAGTCTTAGGTGTTCACCAGGGCTGGGTGACCCAGGTCACTGGGTTGTGATGCTGTATGTGGGGGCGGGGTCAGAGAGGAAAAAGAAATGGCGTTTTGTGCCACTCAGCTCTCTCAGATTTCTGTCCCCTCTGCAGCTTCCCACAAGCAAATTGGGCCCCTCTGGTGCTGGTTCCTGGGTGTGTGGGCCTGTGTACTCTCCAGGATCCTGTGGGTCTCTCCAACAAACTCTCTGTGAGCCTGGGAGCCTCTCCCAGCCCCTCGACCCAAGAAAGTCTTTCCAGTTGGCGCTTTCAGGCTCTAATTCCCTTCGCTGGGGCCCTAGCCCTAGTCTGTCTCACTGTTTGCTCCTTCGCTTGGTTTATCTGAGCACAAATGTGTGACTGCAGTTAGCCAGCTGCCCTGCGCCCTCACTGGGTCTCCCCATTGCCACTCCATGCCTGGGATCCACCAACCTCCTCCGCTTCCGCTCCTGGGTTGGTCAGACCCAATGATCTTTCCGGTCCGACCCCACTCCGCCACTGATTCAGCCCCTCTTACTGGTCTGGTTGAGTGGATCGTTGTTGTTGGACTTCCATACAGTTCAATTTTCACTGTTTTGGCTGTGTCTTTGTTTCTCAAACTTAGCTGTCTTTAAATTTAGTTGTGGGAGGGGGCATAGTGTTTCTCTCTTCCTCTCCCACCTTCCTCTTTCAAATCAATAAATAAAAAACTTTAAAACTAAAGTATATCTGTACCTACAGAAAAATATAAATAATAAGTATACAACTAGATATGCCACATTTTATTTATGTATCCTTGAGTTGGTGAGCATTTTCATGGTTTCCATCTTTTGGCTATTATAAATAATGTTGCCAGGATCATTTTGTATCCTTGTTTGTGTATGTCAACATATGTTTATATTTCTCCTGGGAATGTGCATTATTACTTAAAGATTTACATGTAGTAATAACTCTGTTAAGGTACTTAGTATTTTTCTTAGACATGTATTTAAAATAAATTTTAAAATAAGTATTACTAATATTTTTAATGTTTTATGTTGAGCACGCATTTTTGCGGAATACTATTGTTCCAAGGACAAAGTTTGAGAAAGATTTCTATATAGTCATGATGTGATGTGAGGAGAGGAAAGATGTGAGCCAGGGATCAATGAGTGATAACTATTAAGTATTGAATTCTCATTTCATAGAAGAGTTTTCAATATGGATTTTATTGTTAAAGGATCTGTGGTCAATACTGTGTGTTATAAATAGCCCTTCTTGGAAGGGGATGGAGGACAAATGGGGATTTTATGAGATCCTAGAATTTCTAAGAAATAGTCTTTTAAAACAGGAGAGAGCTGTGTGCTTTCTAGAATCTTTTTTTGAGGCTTCAGGACTTTTCATCTTTTAAAATTGTCATATTTATATAGAATTTGTTTTACATAGGCATTTTCTGTATATATGAGTATGAGTTAGCAGGCCAGATATAGAAGACATTATACAGTGGTTGCAATAAAGTTTTTATCCATAAAGTGTTGCTTATTTTGCAATGAAAATATTTCACTGAAACTTAATTAGCAGTATATACCAAGCAGTTTTCACTCAGAAGCATCATATAAATGTACTCTCATTGTAAATCATAAATACTGTTTCATATTATTGAGTAGGATTAAAATCCAAATTAACCCCAAAGAAAAAGCTCTGGTTCCCTAAGTAACTAAGCATGTAAGTAGATTGTAAGTAGATTAAGAGTAACGTGGTAATTAGGGAAAATGAAAAACTTCTGTATTGTATGGGCTGTTCTGTTCTTAACACCTGTTTTCTGAGTTATGTTAAAAGATAAAATTCATTCAAGCTAAGTTTACATCAAAGTGAAAGTTCAGTTCCATTCCATTATGCAAAACCACAATGTATTAATTATCTACATGGTATAGAACATTAAATTTTAAGTTGCTGTTTCCATATGGCAAACTCCTTTAGTGTGGTGTATTTTTCTTCTTATAAAGATGATTAAAATGAAAGACAAGGGGCCAGTTACATTTTAATAGTGGCCAAATGTGCATGTGCTCACCAAATTACATGTGTTAAATCCTGAACTTTCTCATTCAGTTTGGCAGAATTGTCCTTGGTAACCATGTGTCCCTCCTGCTTATTAAATATAATTGGACAGCTAGTGTGCAGTCCGAGCTGTAACTGTGGGAAATAATGCTAACACATTCTGGTCTCTTGGGAGTAACTTCCAGGATTGGATTTCTTTGAGTTTGAGTCCTGCTCAGATAAGTTTTATTTTTAATATATTTTATTGGTTATGCTATTACAGTTGTCTCAATTTGTCCCCTTTTGCCCCCCTCTACCTGGTACCCCCATTCCCTCCAGCAGTACCCCTTAGTTCATGTCCATGGGTCATGCATGTAAGTTATTTGGCTTCTCCATTTCCCTTACTATTTTCAATATGTCCCTTTTTTACCTACCATGTATGCTTCTAATTCCCTGTACCTTTTTCTCCCTTCTCCCCTCTCCCTCCTCCCCCTCCCAGCTGATAACCCTCCAAATGATTTCCGTTTCTATGATTCTGTTCCTGTTCTGGTTGTTTGCTTAGTTTGGTTTTTTTTTAGATTCAAGTTGATAGTTATGAATTTGTTGCCGTTTTAATGTTCATAGTTTTGACCTTCTTTTTCTTAAATAATTCCCTTTAACATTTCATGTAATGATGGCTTGGTGATGATGAACTCCTTGCCTGGAAAACTGATATGGACACTGGCCCGCAGTGCCCGCAGTGTTGTGGTTGAGATACCAGACAAATTCACACGGACTACTGAGTCCTGTGGAGGAAAAGGTATGGCACGGCCACTCTCTCAAGGGAAGAGCACACCAACCCTTGCCTTAACAGGCTTTTATTGGCTTTCTAATAGTATACATTAAAGAAGGTTTTCATTCATTATGCTTAGGTTTGCTTTAGGTAATTAATTTTTACAGAAAGCAACGAGAAGGGTGTTAATGGTTACTTCTTACAGATTAACAAGGAAAAAATGTTGCAAATGCAAGAAGGCAGTAAGAGTAATTGGTCTGGTTACACTTCAGTCCTTGGGAGAATTAGCACAGACTTCAGGAAGTTCCTTTAAAGATATGCAGTAAGCATTTGCTGCCTGAACTCAGGGTGAGGGAGTTTCAGGAAGAGCAAGTCACAAAGGAGCCTAGTTATAATGCAGGCCTGATTTCCGACGGGAGAACCAATCCATGGGTTTGGCTCCTGTGTGCCACAATGAGCCTATTGGGCTTTTCTATAGGGCTGAGTTACAATTGTCATTGCCAGGCAGCTTGGTTCCCTACAGGAAACACTTTTACTGCCCCTCCGTTCTAAGTGATAGCATTACTGGATAGAGTAATCTAGGTTGTAGGTCCTTGGTTTTCATCAATTTGAATACTTCTTGCCTACAAAGTTTCTTTTGAGAAATCAGCAGTCTTTGTACGTAATTCTCTGCTTTTCTTCTGTTGCTTTTAAGGTTCTCTCTTTAATATTTGGCATTTTCATTATAATGTATCTTGGTGTGGTCCTCTTTGGGTCCAGTTTGTTTGGGACTGTCTGTACTTCCTGGACTTGTATGTCTATTTCCTTTACTGAATTTGGTAAGTTTTCTTTCATTATCTTTTCAAATTAGTTTTCAATTTCTTGCTCTTTCTCTTCTCCTTCTGGCATTCCTATGATTTAGATGTTGTTACATTTGATAATATAAGTCCCAGAAGTTCCTTATACTACCCTCATTTAAAAAAAATTCCTTTTTCTTCTTGCTGTTCTGATTGAATGTTTATTTCTTCCTTATGTTCCAAATCGTTGCTTTCAATCCCAGCTTCAACCGCTCTACAGTTGGTTCCCTATAGATTTTTCTGTATTTCATTTAGTATAACGTTCATTTTTTCCTGGGTCTTTTTTATGTTGTTGGTATACTCAATGAGTTCTTTGAGCATCCTGATCACCAGTATTTTGAACTTTGCATTTGTAAGGTTATTTATCTCCATTTTATTTAGTTTTTTTTTCTGGGTTTTTGTTCTGTTCTTTCATTTGGGCCATATTTCTTTGTCTCCTCAATCTAGCAGCCTCACTGTGTTTGTTTCTGTGCATTATGTAGAGCTGCTTTGACTCCCTGTCTTAGTAGCATGGCCTATTGTAGAAAAGGCACCTGTAAATTGTGTGGGGTCGAGCCTTAGGTAATCACCAGGGCAGGGCTACCTGCTTCACCTCTTTGTGGCTCTGTGAGGGGGTAGGCTCAGGGAGGGGACAATGCTGCTGCTTGGCTTCTGGAAGTTTTCCCAGACTTTCCCTCTTTCCAGAGTCACTTCACTTTTTCCCTGTATGTGACTGATGCTATTGCCCTTGTGCTGAATCCCAGAGGGGTGGGTCTGCATACATTCTAAGGCCTGTGTGGGCCCTTTAAAAGGAATCTCTTGAAAATCCAGCAGCTTCTTCTACTACCCCAACCCCACTGGTTTTTATAGCCAGAAGTTATGGGAATTTATCTTCTGGAACTGGAACCCTGGGCTGTGCAGTCTGGCCTGGGGCTGAGATCACCCGCTCCCAAGGTATCCCTCTCAATTTTTATCCACCACATGTGAATGTGGGACTGCCTCTCTGTACCACACTGCATCACCTGTTTCTGCATCTCTACTCTTCCTACTGGTCTGGATGAATGTAGCTTCTTTAAATCCTTGTTTGTCAGACTTCCATGCAGCTTAATTTCTGACAGTTTTAGGTGTTACTTCTTTTGTGGTCTAGTTGTAATTCTTTTCTGTGGCTGCGTGAGGAAGCAAAGCATGTTTATCTATGCCTCCATCTTGAGTGGAAGTCCCAGTACTTCTCAGATAAGTTTTACAATGAAATAGATTTTACTCCCAAATTTTCTGTTTTATAATTTTTCTAATTTTTGTCATCTTAGTTTCCATTTACCTTATCCTGCCAAATCTTATTCTAAACTGTTTTACTAAAACCAACAATTAAGCCCTGGTAGTTTTACTGATATAAGAACATCACATATGAAACATTTGTTCAAGCAAATACAATGGTGAAAAGTAGTGAATATTAATTGAAACAGTGATTTTGAAGAGATGCTGGATTTTAGAGAGTTGAGGGTTAATGGGCACAGTGAGTTGATGGTGCCATAACAGCTAATCACTTTCCACTCCCACTTTGGCCAACAGTGAGTAGCTGGAGTGTTCAGTTCCATAGAGCTTTGCCGTGTGCCAGACCTCTGATGGCCTGGAGCCTTAGGACTATAGGACAGGTGTTTGCAGGGGCCTTTGTAGGTAGGTCTGTCAAACAGAGTTAGTAGTAAAGCAGCAAAAATGGAGAAGTAGACTGCTGCAGTGTATATATGGGGTTGGCAAAGCAGGTTTTCAGTTGTGGGTACACAAAACATAGTTTATTTTATATTATTATTTATTCGTCATTGTATTTCCATAAGTACACCCCCTTTGCCTACCTCTGTATCTGCCTGGGATTGTACTCTAAAAACTTTTATTTTATATTTTAGCAAACTGAAAAGAGTAAGAGCTTTCTGGCTCCAGAACAACCTATTGGAACAAATTCAATAAGTCTGTGATGGTTGACTCTGGCCAGGTTTGAATCAGAATCCTTTCTTGTCCTGACTTCCACGCCAATCCCGGGCCAAAGACCAGCTTTCTTTGCAGCATGCTACAGTAAAGGAACAAGCAAGGGCTTCCTCAGTCTCCTCACAGTTTGGATGTCATGTGGATTTAACTCTACTGCAAGTTCTACCTTTTAGAAGGATTTTGTTTGGAGAAAATGAATGGAATGTCTTAAATATAACAAAACATATTTATGAATTATGCAAGTGTTTAAGTCAGTTGCTTATGGGACGATGTGTTTGAAATAGATAAGCACTGAATGGGGATTAGGTATTCAAGCTAGTCACAGAAACAGTGTAGCTCAGGATGTCCCTGCAAAGAGAAGCTGTTATAATCTAGGATCCTTTAGGGAACAGTCAGTCCACAGGCTGATAAATTCAGAGCTGAGTGGGCCTTATTTATTTACAGGTTCCTTTTCCAGAGGGGTTTTACTTGAGGGGAAGAAAGAGGGGAAATAATTATAAAAATAATACCTACTCTTTAGATATCTCCAATTTACAAAATTTTATTCTTAAAAAGAAGCTGTTTTTGTTTTTGTTTTTAAGGGAAAGGAAAACAGTAGAAAAGCCCTGTAATGAAGTGTGAGGAAAACTGGCCTGGAAATCAGAACGGCCACTTCTTAATTCTCACTGTGGACTCCACATTGGGATCTTGTGCTACACCCTTACTCTCTGTGTACTTACCTGTAAGAGGGAGAGGTATGGAGGGACAGTCTCTAAACACTCTTCCAGTTCCAAAATACTGGGGTGGCCAAAAAGTTTGTTTAATTTTTTCTGTAAAGTAAAATATTTTTCACTTTCACCAATAACTTTGTTGACTTGGATATTTTGAGTATGTCAGCTTTCTCTTGTGTGGTATAATGTTGATTGTTCTCAATTAATGTCTTGTGTAACATTGATTGTCCTCAATTAATGTTTCAATTTGATCGCTGTCAACTTCAACTGGTCTGACTGTGGAGCATCGTCCGGTGAGGAATCTCCAGCATGAAATTTCACAAACCACTTTTGACACATTTGATCAGTCACAGCATCTTCTCCATACACTGACCAAATCTTTTTTTTTTTGCATTTCAGTTGTGTTTTTACCTTTCTTGAAATTATAAAGCACAATATGACAAAAATGTTGCACATTTTCTTCCATCTTCAACATTAAAATGGCTACACAAAAATTCACCAATTTTGATGTTTTTAAAAATGCACACCGATGACAGCTGTCACAGTACATTCTAATGAAATTGTTCTGAATGAAGTTCAAGACAACTAAGCACTGCTAGAGCCATCTTACAGAAAAAAAATCAAATGCTCTTTTTGGCCAAACCAATACTATGATCATAGGAGCCCAGTGTATTCTGCAGTGACAGAGTTGTTAGGTTTTTGCAAAACATCATTGTAGCATCTGATGCTGGCCAAGATGACTGACATAATGAAAAATAATGAGTCCTTGGTAGACAAGTGAGACCCTGGCAAATGAAGATTATACTTGTGACAGTGGCATCTCCTGACCTGGATTCTAGTTTTGGCTCCACTACTAACTAATCAGAGACATGGCTCTTGAATTCTTTGGGTCTATTTTTTTCTCTGTAAAGTTTAGGTGTCTTCTAGAATATCCTTCAGCATACAAATTCTATTGATATCTCTAAGAAAATAGATATTGAATGGTAATCATAGTATCTAAATAATTGTCTGCTTTTCTTTGTTCCTGGTGAAAAGGAAGTGGCTGCAGAGAAGAAGCAGACAATATAAAAAATACCGAACGCCTACTGTATTGGACATTAATAGGCTCTGCGTGACTTTCATAGTCACACACAGTATCTGGCTATAATTTTTAGCTTTTAGGAGTTCTGTATTTCTGTTTATCATTTACAATCAAGAAAAGGAGCTTCAGGCAAAGATAATATTGTTCACTATCCAGTACTGAAGTCTGATTCCTCTAGTGTAGTTTGTTGGGAAACACCATGTTTCTTTGTCTCTAGAATTGGTTTTGCAGTTAATAATTCTGTAATGATATCTCTAATAATACCTTGCTTATTAGTGGAACTCTTGGAAAAGTGCTTTTAAGTAGCAAAATATTTATTCTTGTTCATGGTTCTTCATGGTTAGTGAAAATTTTTGGGTGTGTGTTCACCTCTGTATATACAGTATCATTATAGACTGCTGATTTCTCGGTCCCAGAGTGAACAGCCTGTATTTGTGGGACATTAAGAAAGCTACGTGGAAGTAAATATCTTAAGTAGTCGTGAATTCATTAGAAAGATCATATGAAAAAGAGTTTCAAAGCTGGCTGTATGAGATGGCAGAATATGTTCTAATCTTCAGTTTCAGTGTTTGGGTGCACTGGTACATTCCTTGTGGTCAAGCGGGCACCTCTCTTATCTTGGAGCTGAGTTTCCTAAGTCTATCAGATTTGGAAAACATTGTTTACCCTCCTCTAAGGAGGAAGTGCAGAATTTGCCCAGTTGTATCCCAATGTAACTTCTTTCAACTTAGCCATTCTTATTAGCTCAGTTATTCTTTTACATTTTTTACCTTCCTCAAACTTTTTCCCTACTCCAGAGGTCTCCTTTTGTTAGAATTTCCAGCTCTGTTCTCTGAATGATAGATTTTAAAGAAATGCTCTGTCCTACACATAGTGAATATATATATGTGTGTGTGTGTGTGTGTGTGTGTGTATACACACACACACAAGGTGGGGCAAAAGTAGATTTGCAGTTTGTGTGGAAAATAATACAGTAATTAATAAATAGAAGAATAAACTCTGTTTTGTGTACACACAACTATAAACCTACTTTTGCTCTGTATTTAATAATTCATGTCTCTTATAGAGATTATAGTAATTATGTTATAAATGTGTGGTATCCCCATAATTTGGTCCCTTTTGTAATTTATATTAATTTCTAATGAACATACTTATAAAGTTATGTCTTATCTTGTTCTTTTGAAAGGCTTTCTAGATTGACAGATCATGGAAGCGCAATAAGCAAAGCTTAGCCAAAATTCGTAGGACATTTGATCACATCATAACATTTTAAAAGTCCAGATGGAAAAATATGCACTAACTGCTTATACAATTATGTGGATTAGTATTGATGAATCAGTGAAGGGAATTTTCTGCTATGAAACCTCTAGGATTCTCTGTTTAAAACTTCATAATCAACGTTTTTATCAGTTCTTTGGATGAAGCCTTCCACAGAAGGCATGCTTATTGATTTGGTGAATGACATAGTGTGGGAAGGGACAGTGAGTACATTTGAAGACATAGGGAGATATGGAAAAGGTCACCACACACAAAGACAACTGGACTAATTTAACGATAGCATTAGAAAAATGTAAGAATAATGCCTTATATGTGGAGGAAGCAAATAACCCTATACAAATGAGCCCAGAATGTGAGAGACTTTCCTCAAGTGTAGTAGGTGTGAAAATGACTTAGGGATTATATGGATGGAAAGTTCAGTGTTCTTCAGTCCTATTTTGCAGTGAACAAATGATGCTAATGTGTCATTTAGGGTAGAGTAGGCTGTGTTACCAGAAGTCTAGTAGCAGAACTGGAAAGGGATGCTCCTATTCTACCCTGTAGTTTCCCAATTACAAGAATTCAGTTCTGAGTACAGAGTGCCCTTGAGGGGAACAACTAGAATTGTTTAGAGCCTAGAAACTGTATCAAGTAAGGAAGTTAAAAGAATTACAATGTTATAATTCATTTGGAAAGTTTTACAGTTGCTTTTCACATTCAGAGTTTATTTTTCCCCGTCAGTTTTATTGGCTGTGTGGTGGGGCTTTAGCTTCCCATGTGCATAGCCGATTATCCCAGCACCTTTTACTGAAGTGTCTGCTTCATTTCCCCACCCCTGCTACCCGCCCTTGACTGCGATGCCACCACTGTCAGATATCAGGTTTCTTGACTGTATTGAGTTCTATATTCTGTTCTGTTGGTTTGTCTATCCCTGAGCTTATATCACACTATTTTAATTATTTTTTTACCTTTTTTTTTCCAAAATTATCTTGGTTCTTTATTCTTCTATGTGAATTTTAGAATGAGCTTAAGTTCCTTCAAAGTTCCTGATAGGGGTTTTTTTCTGGAATTGTGTTGATTTTTTTATGGAGTAATTTGAGGATAAATGATATGACTAATCCATCAAGTATTTCTATTCATGAACATAATATATTTTTCTATTGATTTGGTTTTTATTTGTGTTTTTAATACATTTTTATACTTTTCTCTGCCAGAGTCTTACACACATTTTTGTTGGATTTATTTCTAGTTAACGTGTAATGTTTATTGCTAGCATAATTGATTTCTTTGTTTAAATTACATTTTTAAATTGGTTAATATGGGTATATAAGAATACTGAAAATTTTTCTAAGTTGATATTTTGTCCAGCAACCTTGCTGAATTCTCTTTATCCTAATTATAGATTCTCTTCGATTTTTTAATGAGAGTAATAATGTGCAAATATGAACAGTTTGATATTTCCTTTTGAATTATTTTATCTTTTTTTGTTACTTCATTGTACTGTCTAGGACCTCCAAAATAATGTTGACTAGGAGTGGTGATAGTGGACATCATTACTCCATTCTTGACTATCCCTCTTTATTCTTTTTGTTACATTTTTACAAGATTGGACATTTAGCACTTTTATCATTGTTCAGTTCTGGTATTTCATGATTTCTATTTTGAGTTCATGCCTTTGAGCTATATTTGAGTACATTTAACATTTTCTAAACTTGTAATTTTTTATTTACTTTGTTTTTTTATTTTATTATTTGTGTTGTGCTTAAAGAATGGGTTTGGTATTCTTAGAAATTAGTTGATGATGCTACTTTTGAGACATAGTGCATTTTAATAAATGTCTTCTGTATGCTTAAAACTAATGTGTGTTTGTTTTCTGTTTAGTGCAGGGTTTTCTATCTATCATCTATCTATGTATATCTATCTATTTATCTATCTATCTATCTTTCTGACATATTTATAGCTGTCATCACATTTACTACTGTGTTCAAATTTGCCATACCTTTAAGGAATTAAAGGTTATTGCTAATAGCATCTATTATTGCTAATGAAGTGTCTGCTGACAATCTTTTTTTTTCTTTTTTCTTTTTTGGTAGGTAGTATTTCTGGTATCCTTGATGTTCTGCAGTTTTACTCTGCTATGTCTAGGTGTGGATTTATTTATATTTGTGCTGATTGGCATTGAGACTGCACTTTGAATGTCTGTTTTATGGCTATTTTTCCTTTTAAAAAATCTCTTTGAGGATCCTAGATATATTTAAAGTCATTTTTAAATTGTTCTATTACTCTAATTTTGTCTGAGTAAATGTCTCAATAGTTGATGGTGTTGGTAATTGTAGTATTATTAATTTTCTTCACTTATTTTGGAATTTTGGTGTGAGAGCTTAAGTTGAGTGAACCTTGTTAGCCATCTCACCCCACCCTGCCCTGCCCACCAGGCTTGTGGTTGCCTCCATCTGGGTTCAGGAGGTAACTTGGAACTTCTGGTCTTTGTGGTAATGGTGACAGTGTGCATCCAGCCACTGAGCTCGCAAGAGGCTGCCTTGAATCTTTGCCCCTTCTGCCTCTTTTGGTGTATGGCTTCTTTTTTCAGTCTTACTTTTGGAGTTCTGTCCACTCTCTGGTTTTAAGCAATGAGCCTGGCTCCAGTTCCCTGCCTGAAGTGGGGCATTTTTAATTCTCATTAACCTATAGAAACTGAATACCTGGCCCTCTTGGCTTACTTCCAGATCTGGAGCCCATTAAGCCTCACTCACTGCTCTGCGTTTCTATTCCTTGGAAATATTTATTACAACCAATATATTACAGTAGAATTAATATAATTTATGGTCATTGTTCTGAATATGGCCTTGGCATATATGGTAGATGAGATAACTCAGCATCTGTTTCAACCTCCTTCCAATATGCCTTCCTTTACTTCACAGACTGGAAAGTAAAAATTACAACATGGGCTTCCTTATATTGGGGGTTCCTGATATGGTTCAGATTGCACTAATACTTCTACAAAACTTGAATTCAGAACCGAGTTCAGTGGGGATAGGGTGTAGTACACATGGCATCATTTTGCTGGAACGGATCCAGTGGCTAAGAGTTTGTGGCTTTTTCTGATCCCAGTTGCAGCCCTGGGCTGTGTTCTCCTGAAGCCAACAATTCTGGCAGTACCTTTCTGATCTCTAATGGAAGCTAAGGTATTCTTAGAGCCAACAATTACATTGGTGGTTGCCTACTTCCTGGACTGTGGCTAAGGAGGTATAATCCTGCCCAGCACTTGGTACCCCAGGGCCCTGATTCCTTAACTCTCCGAGGGTGTCAGAGGTGGCAGTTCCCTTGACTGGCTAGTTCTTTGTGAATTCTGAGACTCATTCCTTGAGGTCTTGTGTAGAGCCTATTAGTCCAACCCCTCCATTATTTTCTTAGCATCTGTGGATTAATACCTAGGTATTGGGTAGGCCAAAAAGTTCAAATGGCTATCTCCATAAAATACACATTTTTCATTTTCACCAATAGTTTTAATGATTTGGATATTTTGAGTATGTTGGCTATCTCCCACTGTTGGCGTTTAGTGGGTAGAGGCCAGGGGCGGACGGCTGCTAAGCATCTTCCAATGCATAAGATAGCCCCACAGCAAAGCATTATTGGGCCAAAATGTCGATAGTACCAAGAAACTTTGCAAACCACTTCTGATACATTCAATCAGTCAGAGCCCCTTCTCCATACACTGCACTAATCATTTTTTTCATTCAATTTTTCTTGAAATAATAAAGCATAATATGCTGAAAATGTTGCATATTTTCTTCCATCTTAAATATTAAAATGGCTGCACAAAAATTCATCAATTTTGATTAGTTTTTTTGAAAGCATGCTTATGTGACAGCTGTGACCATACAATCTTACAAAATTGTTTCGAATGAAGTTAAAGACGTCTGAGGACTGTGAGAGCCATTGTATGGAAAAAACTAAATGAACTTTTTGGCCAACCCAATATTTAAAGCTGATTCTGCTTAAAATACTAGAGGTTTTTCATGCTGTGATTGAACCCTGACTAATATGACAACTCGAATTGTATATTTTTTACTTTTTATTTTTTGCCTATTAAGTGCAGTAGTAGGCAGGGGGTGGCCTCAAAGTATGAACTTACACAGCCAACTTAACCAGTACTCTGTGTCACTTATATTGTTTTTCATTTTCAAATCATTTCTTTTAGGTCCTTAACATGTTAAAAGTGCTGTTGATTTGCATAGTTGTCTGAACCAAAACATAAAACAAGTAAAATGGTATCTGTTGTCCTTAAGGAGAAAGAAGATGGTAAGTATTTTAAGATTCCCATGCAAACTGATTATCCTAGGGGAATTCAGAAGATGCAACACATTTTTCTCTCACTGGAAGGTGATGAAAGGCTGTGCTCTTTGAAGACTATGATGAATTAATGTGTCCAAAAAGTAGAAAATCCAACTACAAATCTTACTCTCCCTTTTTAATTTCTACTTTTATATTTTGTCATAGTCATTTCTTAGTTATGTACATAGATAAGTAAAGTTCTTGTTTAGAATTCATAGAATAACAATAAATATTCACTGTACCTAAGCAACTTTGTGAAAAAGTTCTGGGATTTTTGACATTCTGTTTTTATTAAAATGTTGTTTGCATTTCATAGAAAATGTCCCATTTCATAATTTTCCTGGCATGACTTTGTTGTCACCCAAAACATATCTGTTTCAGGTTTGTATTTTGAATAATATTGTGATTTCAGTTCAATATTTTATGCCTCATCTACACACTTGTTTCATTGTTGCCTTTCATGTAAAATTACTTAAAAAATTATGCAAGAGTCATGACATAGAGCAGTGTTTACAATACAGTGAAATCTAAAACAATTAGGCAATAAAAATGTATCAACATTATAATTACAACTTTGAAAATTTTTATATGCATAGGAATAAAGACTGGAAAAGAATATGAAAAAATTGGAAAGAACCGAAGCTTTCTCAGAAGCAGTAAAACCAGTTGGGCTTGTTTTGTCCATGGTAGCCTTGTTTTGACTCCTGCTTTCCTGAGTCTGCCCTTCCTCTTTCCCATTTGTGAAAACTGGGAAAATATTTATATCTTTAGACTTCTGGTACCAGTCTTGTTCTTTTGTAAGTTGTAAAAACACCACTGGTAGTGGTTGTGTGAACAACGTATCTGTATAGTTTTTGCAGTGTTCTGAGATGTAGTTTATATAGACTCTGGGACTCAAACTCATTTAACCACTATCACCCCTGTCCTGGCTTTGCAATAAATAGGCTCCTAGCTGGTCTGCCTACTTTTTATGCTTATCCTTCAGTAGTCTCTTTTCCATAGTAGCCCAAGTGATACCGTCAAAGGGTGAAATCAGGTCATGTGTGTGTACTCTGCTCTCACACACCAACGATTTTCCACCTCATGGACGTGTAAAAGCCTGTAGGCCCTCCATGTTCAGACATCTTTCCAACTTTGTTTCCTGTTGCTTTTTCCCTTGCTCTTGTCGCTGTGCTGTTTCTCTTTACATCCTGCAAGTTCAGGGCCTCTGCATTTGTTGTTGCTTCAGCTTGCAGGGCCTTTCCCCCCAATACTTGCATCCTTGTCTCATTCAAGTTTCTGCTCAAATGCCTTCTCAGAAAGGTCTTTACTGATTATTTAAAATATACCTCTCTATCCATCTTACCCTATTTTTTGAAGTATTATCACTACTAAATATTATATTCTTTGTTTGTTTGTCTTCTCTACTAGAATATAAGTTACATGAAAACAAAGAGGTCTTTGTTCACCATTATATGCTCAGTCCCTAGAACAGAAGCCTGAACACAGTAGGTGCTCAGTGAATTAAAGTGGTACCTTAAATAGTCCAAGTAAATGTACGTATGGACCCATGGGCATAGACAACAGAGTGGGAGCAGGAGAGGGGGGTGGGTGGGCTGGGCAGAGGAGGGCAAAGGAGGGAAAATTGGGACAACTATAATAACATTAAAAGTTTTTTTAAAAATAAAAGAAAGTGGTCCCTTGATGTATATATGAAATTTATTTCTTTTATTTCTTTCTAATCAAGATGTTTCTCTCCTTGCAAAGTTGAATTTCAATCTGGGTAAAGAAAGAGACAAAAGAACTGAGTGCTACCTCTTTCCCTGCCTTCTCATGTTATCCCCACTTTCGATGCGCCTCAGAGGAGGTCTTATTATTGCCCTCTTTATTTTTCATGAGTTTTAGCTTATTTTGGGCTTTCACCTTCTAGACCTCTTTTGATAAATATTTGCCAGTCTCTTGTATATTTTGCCTTGGCCATGTGGTTTCTTTTTTTCTTTTTTCTTCCTGTCTTTAGAACACATTCTTTTAAAGTTTGGGTACTTTACAGTGATTTCTCAACCATACACATTGGCTTAAATAGAGATCTCATCCTTTTTTCCCCCCAGTCATCACTAGTTTACTCACTAACTATGAGTCCCTGTCTTTTAGAGCCTTAGTTTCTACTTTTATAAAATTGGAGTCATCATATGATTCAATTTATAATTTAAAATCATTCTTGTAAGGTCCAATCACCTCTGTACATTTAAGAGAATATGTTTAAAAAGATGTATTAAGAATCACCATTCCGGCATCTTTCAAGTTTTTGGTTTTTTATTTATTTTTATCTTTAATCTTTATTATTTTATTTTATTTTTTTTATATTACCTTTTGGTCCCCTTACCCTTCTCACCCTAGCAATGACCACACTGCTGTCCATGACCATGAATCCTTTTTCCTTTTTGCTCAATCCCTCTACCCCCTAACCTCCTGCTCTACTAGCTGTCATCCTGCTCTCCATCAGTAAGTCTGTCCCTATTTTCCTTAGTTCAGTTTGTTCATTAGAATCCGCTTAAGAATAAAATCATATGGTACTTGTCTTTCTCTGACAGGCTTATTTCACTTAGCCTAATGTTCTCCAGGTTCATCCACACTATTGCAAAGGGTAAAATCTTCTTCTTTTTTATGACCAAGTAGTATTCCATTGCATAAATGTCCCATAGTTGTTTTCTTCACTCATCTACTGATAGGCACTTGGACTGCTTCCATATCTTGGCAATTGTAAATAACACTGCAATGAACATAGGGGTGCTTATGTTCTTTTGAATTAGTGTTTTGGGTTCCTTCAGATATATTCCCAGAAGTAGGATTGCTTGGTCAGGTGGCAGATCCATTTTTATTTTTTTTTTCAAGATATATCATTTAATCAAGAAATTTAACTTAAAGGGTAGATTTACTTTTTTTCATTTTTAATTTTTTGAGGTATCTCTATACTGCTTTCCACAGTGGCTGCACCAGTCTGAATTCCTACCAGCAGTGCACCAGGGTTCCTTTTCTCCACATCCTCACCAGCACTTGTTTGTTGATTTATTAACAATGGCCATTCTCACCAATGTGAGGCATCTCAGTGTGGTTTTAATTTGCATTTCTCTGATAATTAGTGACATTGAGCATCTTTTCATGCATCTGTTGGTCATCCGTATGTCCTCTTTGGAGAAGTGTCTGTTCGGATCCATTGCCCATGTACAGTCTAGTTGTAATTCCAGATGGTTGTGGGAGGAGGTTAATGTAGCTTCCACTTACTCCTCTGCCATCCTGGATCCTCTCTCCCTTTTCTATTTTTTTAGTGATAGTGTGGTTAAAATTTTGATTTTCTCAATCTTTTAGAACTTCTAAAGTTTTTTCATAATCTCTGAACATTTTTCTCTGAACTCTTTATAATTTGTTTTCTTAAACTTTAATATGTATGTCTAATATGACCAGAGTTACCTTTTATTGTCATTAGATACTTGGATTTTAATAGGCTGTTTCTTTGAAGATATTTGTTGTTTTCATATGAGCAACCTATTTTTTTCTTGTTTTTCAGAATTAAGTCCTGTTTAGCCATTCTTTTATTCCTTTATTTTTTAATGTTAATTGCTCTAAAAGCACACTTTTAAAATTAAGTGTTTTTTAAATGATTTTATTATTTTCTTTTTAGACAGAGAGGGAGGAGGAGAGAAAGGGAGAGAAACATCAATCAGTTGCCCCTCATACACCAGGGGGCTGACCAGGGACCAAACCTGCAACCCAGTCATGTGCCCTGGCCAGGAATTAAACCAGCTACCTTTCTCTTTATGGGGCAACACCCAACCAACTTAGCCATACCAATCAGAACTATTGAGTTGTTTTAAAGATTCCTCACAGAGATAGTTAAGAATTGGGTTTTGATACTCTTTGAATAAATATATATAGCACTGTTTTGGCAACACAGTAAGGTTTAGAGACTTTATAAATTGCAATTGACAAGCTAGAGACATTAGACTAATTAGCTTTTGGTTAGACCTCTGAGATAAAGTGTGGATATCTATAAGGTTTACACTGACTTGGATTCATCCTTTGGTCAGTGGAGGTCAACTGTGTCAAAGAAACAAAGCCTCTCTATCTACCTATCTACCTACCTACCTACCAACCTACCCACCTCATGGTATTGATATTAATACCATGTGGAAATTTGTATTGATTTCACAGGTATTGATATTAATACCTGTGAAATTTGTAGCATAGAAATAAGAAGTTCTTTTCAATGTTAACACTAACTAGTTTATGCCAAAATGGTTTCTCCTTGCCTGAGTCAGGATTATAAGTAAGTGTATAAATCTTTGTACCTTGGAGAGTTATAGCCAAGATGGAGGTGTAGGTAGAAATGTTTTGCTTCCTTGCACAACCAAAAGAAGGATGACAATCAACTTAAGAACAAAAAAACCCAAAACTGCCAGAAAATCAAACTGCACGGAAGTCCGACAAACAATGAATTAAACATTCATCCAGATTCGTGTACCAAGACAAAAATATGGCTTAAATGAAAGAACAGATCAAAACTCCAGAAAAAGAACTAAGCAATGGGGAGATAGACAATCTTTTGGATGCAGAGTTCAAAACACTAGTAATCAGGATGCTCACAGAAATGACTGAGATCAGTTGCAGAATGAAGAAAGAAATGAAGGCTATACAAAGTGAAATAAAGGAAAATATACAGGGAACCACTAGTGAGGGGAAGGAAACCAGGTCTCAAATAAACAATTTGGAACAAAAGGAAGAAAAACATCCAGCTGGAACAGAATGAAGAAACAAGAATTCAAAAAAATGAGGAGAGGCTTAGGAACCTCTGGGACAACTTTAAACATTCCAACATCTGAATCACAGGGGTGTCAGAAGGAGAAGAGGACAAGAGCAAGAAATTGAAAACTTATTTGAACAAATAATGAAGGAAAGCTTCCCCAGTCTGGCAAAGGCAATAGACTTCCAGGAAGCCCAGGAAGCTCAGAGAGTCCCAAAGAAGTTGGACCCAACGAGGAACACACGAAGGCACATCATAATTACATTACCCAAGATGAGACATAAGGAGAGAAGCTTAAAAGCAGCAAGAGAAAAGAAGACAGTTACCTACAAAGGAGTCCCCATCAGACTGTCAGCAGATTTCTCAAAAGAGACCTCACAGGCAAGAAGGGGCTGGAAAGAAGTATTCCAAGTCATGAAAGGCAAGGACCTACATCCAAGATTGCTCTATCCAGCAAAACTATCACTTAGAATGGAAGGGCAGATAAAGTGCTTCCCAGATAAGGTCAAGTTAAAGGAGTTCCTCATCACCAAACCCTTATTATATGAAATGTTAAAGGGACTTATCTAAGAAATAGAGGAAGATGAAAAACTATGAACAGTAAAATGACAACTAACTCACAACTATCAACAACTGAACCTGAAAAACAAAAACAAAAGCTAAGTAAACAACTAGAACAGGAACAGAATCACAGAAATGGAGATCACATGGAGGGTTATCAGTGAAGAAGGGGAGGGGGATGGGGAGAAAAGGTACAGGGAATAAGAAGCATAATTGGTAGGTACAAAATAGACAGGGGGAGGTTAAGAGTAGTATAGGAAAAGGAGAAGCCAAAGAACTTATATGTACAACCCATGGATATGAACTAAGTGGGGGATGCTGGAGGGTGGGGATACATGGCAGAGGGGGATAAAAGGGTGACAGTGTTAATAGCATAATCAATAAAATTGGAACAGCTGCGATAGCATAATCAATAAAATATACTTCAAAAATAAATCTGTGCACCCTGTACTTTAAAGTTCTAATAATGAAAAGTTACACAAGATGCTATCTTCTTTCACTTTTAGTTTATTCCAAATTGACCTA